>NC_133325.1:294569108-295231818 GCF_042186555.1 Aquarana catesbeiana
TACCTGACAATATCCTATCTTTCGAGGACTATTGGTCAAAGTTCTTTGCTTAAGTTCCTGCATCTGTTCACCTATGGTAACTATTCTGAGGGGGTTCCACCACTGCCTGTTCACTGTCTTCATCCCCAATGGAAAGAATTCCTGGTGGCCTTTGCCCAATAAGTACACAAATTGCACTAAAAACATGGCAGATCTTCTAACCATTCTTACAAACGTAGGAGAACTATTTTTGCTGGGGCTTCACTGATACCTAAATACTGATAATTCACCCATATTGGTATTCTCTGATAGGTTACCTTGCATATACAGACAAAAAAATTAAGAATGGCCATCAACTGTTAAAGGGGACAGTCTGAAAGATAACAAAGATTAATATTTACTGGTACTAGGTAGAATTCTCCAGATCTGTCCTAATTTATGACTATGTAGCGTACCCCACAGAGGAGCCGCTGGTGAATGGAGATCCCCACCTTGCACAGCCAGGCACACTGAATTTCCACAGGCACACTTGAGACCGGAAACTGTCCCGCAAATTTTGTTTTTGTGTTTTATTTAGGGGTTAATAACTTGGAGGGGATGATTATGAGATGCCCACTTGACTGGAACAAACTTCTTTAGGGACACTTCAACTATATACATAGTCTATATTCCTCCCTCCTGCACAAAGCCTGCTTGCAGATCCACTGTGGTGTCACCCTAGTAAAAATCTATAGCAAAGGCCCTTTACTGGCAGGTACCGTGGGCCCCTATAATTGAGAACAATGGAGTGACACCACTAGCACTTTCACTGCACTTCTTCAGTGGTCACTGGTCCCAGCACCACCTCTTCAGGCTCTGCCAGCCCACCTGGCTGCAGCAGCCCCTTTCACTAGCCCTCCTGGCTACATCCCACAATCCTCCCAGACTGCACTCTCACCAGCCCACCCAGCTGACTTCTCTTGGAGACCTCCTGGATGTGCTCGCTGGCTCCTGCTGTCCTCACTCTTGCTTCCGGGCCTCTGGACAGGACTCCTATGTGTGTTGGAAGAGGATCCCTTCTGCACCCAAGGCCCCAAAGTCACACCCCCCCTCCCCCAGACTAGGGGGTTACCCTCAAGGGCCACCAACAGCCACCTCAGCACTCCATCTCCAGCTTACACCAAACTCCACTGCCCCTACTGGCCTGACCCTGAGTAAGAGGGGCCTACCCAATGCCAGCTCATTTGCTGGGGATTGACTGTGGCCCTCCAGAGGTGCTGCCTGATGAGTCATCCAGCCTCCCTGAGTTGCACACCCTGACCCAGATTCAACCCAGCTTGACTCTCAGCCAGGCCAAATTTACCTACACTACAACTAACACTGACACACTTGGCTAGAGAGTTCTACAACTATATCTGTGGGTGCCAATTTGTCCCAATCTTTCCATTTTTACCTTACTAATAATATCAATTTTCTCATGATGGGCTTTAATCTGTTTATAACATTATTTATTTTAAATGGGAGATGCTTTCTATCAAATCCAAATATAAAAACCTGTTTCTGGAGATATGTTAGAGCCACTCTTACTAATTTAAATATCTTAAATTGAACCTATCCTTTGTTACTGGGGGATTCAGAAGGACTGAACCTGCCCAGCATGGCCAGTGTTGGGCAATTCAGGAGGCACCACCTAGCACTGTCACATGGGATAGAGGGAGTGAATCTCATGCTGTCTTATAACCCTTAGTTTTGGGTATTTTCCTTCTCTCCCTCGTTGAAATGGAGCAGTGGGAGAACAAGTAAAGATAAGTACATGCTGTTGGGAGCACGTGAAGGTTATAATGTCCCTTTTACTTTTCCCAGCATTGGCAAGTAAGTAGTAGCTGTAGTAAGTGGATTTTTTTCCCTTTTTACAATAAATAGATCTTTGTGGACCTTGAGTTGTGGATAAATCTATAGATGTCAGCGTGCATATCTCATGTTAATGATTCCTGTAAAGCAGGTGTCGTCTCCTGAATTTCCATTTTATCAGGCATGAATGCTACTAAAATTGGAACATGTAAAATCATTATCTAGCTGTAATTATTGTCTCTGAGGGTTTGTTGCATATTTGCAGAATTGTAGGGTCTCTTAAGATAGTTTTAAGCTGGCAATAAATGAAGCATAATTCGGCGGGTTCAACAGGGAATTTCAATCCATGTTTGGGCACCCTGATTGTACAGAAGTCGATCTCCCGATCGACTTCTGTTCAACCAGTCTGCTGTCTGGGTTTTTCCTGACCGATCAGTGCTACCCGCTATAGCCAGCAGCACTAATCTTTGTATTCTGACTAAGGGAATGGGTCCCTGCTGTCAGAACACAATAGCACAGTGGGGAGGATCCCCCCATCCACATCAAATGTCAGGAAAAACCTGACAGACTGGTTGTAGACAAGTCAATCAATAGATCGACTTGTCTACAACCAGCCTGCACATACACAGATCGAAATTCGGCAGTCCCTGCTAAACCGTCCCAATTTCAATCCATGGATAGTGGTTGTAAACCCTGAAGGTTTTCACCTAACTGCATTCTATGCAGATGCAGTTAGATGAAAAACTTTCTGTGCTGCATTTTAAAAAAAACTCGAGGTTTTACAAACCCTTTATGCTAAATCCCACTTCTCATCTTTACGTAGCAGGTAACCCTATTCTCTGTACAACACACCAGAAGTCTGGGATGGGGACCACCTGTGTCTTTCTGCACTAAATAAAGACCCCAAAAAGTGGTTGTTTCTCAAATCAATTTATAACTAGCAAGAAAAAAGTGTGCATGGATGACATAATACTCTGAACAGCACTAACATTCCCCAGCACCAAATTCTGCTAAATGAAAGTCTGGAACATTTTTGGGGGATTTCCAGAGAATGCCCTTCTTCCTTGTAAATTATAGGTTGGATTGAGCAGCATTTTTGTTTGTTCTGCAAACTTCAGTTTGTGTCTTTTATAATTAACATTTTCCTTCATTACAGTTTTAAATTGTTATTTTATCTAGCTAGCTATAATATGTATTAATTATATGTAATTGTGCTTTGCAGCTCATTATTGACACACCAACTAGTCCAATCACCAGTGGGCTACCACTTTTCTTTGTCATCACTGTGACTGCAATTAAACAGGTAACTAATATTTATAATATTTAATTCAGAACACCAATTTAAATGAATGAGTTTATAAATTATTAATTATTTATTTATGTTTAGGGCTATGAAGATTGGTTAAGGCACAAAGCTGACAATGCAATGAACCAATATTCTGTCCATGTCATCCAGCACGGAAAACTTGTCCGAAAACAAAGCCAGAAACTAAGAGTAAGTCCAAGTGCAGTATACAGAGTGCATGCTTCATAATCTGGTACACTTCATTGCAACAATCATCACAGGTCTATATTATAAAGATGGGGGGCAAGAAAAATATCTTTGTTTCAGATTGCCTCTGTTGCATATTTAGCTATCAATAAACATTAAGATGGTTGTCGGACTATCTGATCACAAGAACTTTATTACAAAAGATGTCTCTATATGTTTGCAGGATTGAGTCTGTTAACCAAGTATATTTATGAACCGCTTGAACCAAAGCAGATGTCCAAGCAATTCCAAAAAATAACTATTCTCAACATCAGTTGGCCAGGATTAGTCCTTAAAGTAGAAATAAAGGCACTACTTTTTTTTTTTTCATTTTGGATAGAGTATGGAGGGTTATAATCCCATTCAGTTTCTTTTTGTTTTGTTTTGGTTTTTTTTTGCTATTTGTATCAGATTGCGGAGATTTCCCTTCACTTCTGTTCCGTAGACAAAACAGGAAGTGATCCGAAATCCCCATTGGACCATTTCCCCTCTATTAATCATCTGGTGTCAACCCAAAATTTGGGATTTTCATTTATTTTCACTGTCGAATAACGATAAACAAGACAAATAGAGAGGTTAAATCTCCGCAACAGGGGCACAGACAGCAATAAAACCCAACAAGTGTTCTAATCCATCTTCACTCTATCCAAAACAAAACAAAAACAAAAAAAAGTTTTGCGTTTAGGTACACTTTAAGATTGCTATAAGTCAATAGACTGCACCATTTTGCAATCCAGTTGTTACTGGCCATATTAGGCATCGATCTTTTAATAGCCCTAGAAGAGAGCTGATCTGAAAACAGAATTTATTTTTTGAGTATAACAAAGGGCATTATTTTTTTTTGTTTTGAATAGAATGGAGATGGATTAGAACACCTGTCAGTTTTTATTGCTGTCTGTGCCCCCGTTAGGGAGATCTACCCTCTCTATTTGTCCTATTTACCATTATTATTGAAAGTTGAAGTAAAAGAAAATCCCAAAGTTTGGGTTGTCCCCAGAAAAGTAATAGAGGGGAAATCTTCCAATGAGGACACTAGTTCTGGTGACCTGGGGTCCCCAAGGGATTCCCTTAATTTGCAGGGAATGCCTCTTACTTTATGGTTTGGCTATGAGACAGGAAGTGAAGGGAAATGTCCGCAATGGAACATATATGGTGGAAAAAAAAAAATCTGACGGGGGTTAGAACCCTCCCTCTATCTCTAAAAGAAAAAAAAAAGTTTTGCCTATAGTTCTATTTAACATAACTATTAGATGTTTTTGGTTCTTTACATTGTAGATGGTATGTATGTCAAAAGAATTAAAAAGATTTGGCAGGCACATTTCCTCTGAAGATTGGAGGGCAGTTACAATTAGCTCTCTAACAGCTCAAACAGCTCTCGAACTGTAAAAATATGCAAACTGTATTAATAGTAACAATATCACTAAATATGCAACAAATAGCAAATAATAAGATGTACCATCATCAGTTAAATACTTATGTAAGGGAATGTGACTGTGTATTAACCATGGTAGATCCAATTTCCAGATCAGCCTGGCTGTTTAAAAAAAAAAAAAAACAGGAATTTTAGCACAATAAAGTTAAAAAAAAAAAGAAAAAAAACCTTTAAAAAATTACACTAAAGTAAAGTAATTTGTTCCTTCCAAAACATGATTAGTCATCAATTAAAGGCTCGACTCTGACCCTTATTTGTAAGAACAGGGTTATCTTTTAGTTAAATTCCCTTTGCAATCCCTGAAGTGCAGTCATTAACGTTTAATGGTTCATGGTATATTTTAGACTTATGTAAGTTACTTTACACTCAAGGTTGGAGACATTGTAATGGTGAAAGAAGATGAAGTTTTTCCATGTGATATGATCTTGCTTTCCTCAAGTAGAGAAGATGGGACATGTTTTGTAACAACAGCAAGTTTGGATGGAGAATCCAGCCACAAAGTGAGTTCAAATGTCTACATTTTTAATGTAATGTTAATTGTATTTTTGGCACCATATGTAAATATGTTTTTCTAGTGTTGGTTGTGAAAGGTTAACAGGTTTTGTATTGCTATTTGTGTATGCTGCAGGATGTGAATATCTTTCTAATCAATAGAAGCTCTATATTTGACAGTTTTGTCTGCAATGAAAATTTTCCCCTCTACTCTTGTTCTGGTTACAACCTAAAAGTCATTTACTTTCTCTTCCATTGAGAATGATCATCAAGACAAACAGTAATGGCATAGCACATAATGTCCCTCTTTCCTCCTCATTTGTCCCTCATTTTGGTCTGATCTATATAGTTGTATATAAAATGCACTTTTTATCTTTCAAAAAGTGTTTCCCAGTTCTAAACCTTTCATCCAATTTCTAAATAGCTGAATTTGTGAATTGCATAAGCCAGTTTAAAGGAATAATAGTGGTAAAAAAGCATTTGTGGGTTTAACTATTTTTTTTGCATAATTCTCCTTTAAGGGGGCGTGGCAGGGTGTGTGTCCTGTGCCTTCATACATTTGCTAATAGGTGTCCCTTGTTCCCATCTAGGAAAAGTTTTGTCTGAAGTGCTACTTTAAATACACTATACAAAAACGTGGGTCTATTTCACGTGTTATAAACTGAAAATAAAAAACCCTAGAGCAATATAAAGCGCAAATGCTCACGTGACCTAAAATAAATTAACCACTTCCCAATGGCAGGGCATACATGGACGTCCTCCGGTTTCAGTGGTTATACCGGGATGCCTACACCTACATGCATCATGCTGGTATTGATCTTTTCAGCCGGCGATTCTGAACAAGGCAGAAGTGATCGAGTGGCTAGTTAGCCACTCGATCACTTCTGCGGATGGCGGAATGGGGTCCCACCCCCCTCCAGCTGCTGCCGCCCCACCTGGGCTCTCCGGTCCTATCGAGAAGGCCAGGAGCAATGCAGCAATGGCTGCCCTGTACAGAGAGAGAGGAACTGATGTTGTTCCCCTCTCTCTGTAACCCTGGAAACCAGGAGCGCCAAGTAGTTTGTCACTTCTGATTCCGCCCCTTTGTTTACCTGTCCACCAGCGGCCAGGTAAGTAGCCGATTGGACCGATCTGTGTCTGATCAGCTACATGGGAGGCCAGAATAGATATAGATAGAGATAAAAGACCCCAAATCTCTCCATAAAGAGTCCATGTCATGGCCCATGCTGTACATCCCTTATGATAGCAATAAAGTTAGTACAAAAAAAAGTGTAAAAAATATATGTTTTTGTATAAAATAAATAAATCTATTAAAAAAATTTAAAGCGCCCCACCGTGCTTACACACAAATGAGAATGTATACGTTACTCCCGCACGCATATGTAAACGGTGATCGAACCACACATGCAAGGTATTGTCGTGAACGTCAGAGCGAAAGCAATAATTCTAGCATTAGACCTCCTGTGCAACTCTAAACTGGTAACCTGTAAAGGCATTTAAAGCGTTGCCTATGAAGAATTTGAAGCACCGTAGTTTGCCGCCATTCCACGAGCAGATGCAATTTTAAAGCATGACATGGATATCTATTTACTCGGTGTAACATCATCTTTCACATTCTACATAAAAATTGTACTAACTTTAGTGTTTTTTTGTTGTTGTTTTTATTCATGAAAGAGTTTTTTTTTCCCAAAAAATTGTGCTTGCGCAAATGCCGTGTGACATAAAAAATTGCAACACCCGCCATTTCATTCTATAGGGCCTCTGCTAAAAAAAAAAAAAAATTATATCTATAGATAGATAGATAGATAGATAGATAGATAGATAGATAGATCGATAGATATGGTTGGGGGTTCTAAGTAATTTTCTAGCAAAAAAAGTAGATTTTTACATGTAGGAGAGAAGTGTCAGAAATGGCCTGGATGGCAAGAGGTTAACTTTTCCCTTTGGAATTATATTGTATGTCATCTTTAATTTTTCCACGCCTCATTTGCTTATTGTAACAACTCTTATTGGGCTGCTGCTTTGTCTCCATTTGATCTCATATCTAATATAAACGAGAAGATTAGTATATTTATTTTGGAGTAAAATCATCCTTGAATGTCAATAAACATAGTTTACAGTTACAGTCAAATATAGATTTTTTTTTGTAGCATATTACTGTCCTGGGCCACAGTAGACACATACACACACAATCTATTACCAACATTATTCCTTTTTATTGGCAGTACTAAAGGGTACCTGTAGAAAAGCATGTTTTTAAACTTTATGTACATGCATTATTTTTAGTTTTGCATAAGAGTAAGGTAGCGTTCGGCCCTCTGCCAAATTTTGATTGCAGTCTGTTTACCTCCTGAGGGGGGTTTATTCCTCCATTTGGCCTGGTGGTAAATGGGCTGCCCTAGGGGCGCATGTCGATGCAGGAAAGACGCGCGCAGGAATTAAAAAAACACGATTGTGAAAGCGCCTTCCTGCTATGCTCAGGTGTGAATTGGGCCTAATGTCTGTTACTATATTACCTCTCAAAGAACTGTGAATTTTTGTGTTCTATCTTTATATAAGGTGACCAAACATCTGAAATTTATTTTGCAACAAAGATTATTTTAAGTTCACTACCTAATATATATTTACCTGGAAATAAAATGTGTATAACATTTACATTTCTATTCCCCATACTAGACATATTATTCTGTTCAAGATACAAAAGCGTTTTACCATGAGCAAGATATGGAAACTCTGCATGCCACCATTGAATGTGAACAACCTCAGCCTGACCTTTACAAGTAAGAATAAAAATTTCTAGGGAAGACGAACCGTTCAACTGCATCACAGAAGCTTCAGACCACATTGAAACTGTGTAGCTGTAGTTCCTATTTGGTACACTATGCACAGGAAAGTGTCAATTCCTATTCTCCAAGTAGAACTTCAACCAAAACTATTTATTCTAGTTTTTTTTTTCTGCTGCCTCATTTACAGTTGTGAGATAAACCCTCTCTTTTTGTCCTGGTGCACAGTGTCAGATGGGAAATTTACAATTATATGGTTGTCACCAAACCGGAGCTAGAATGCCAATCTCCCATTGCATACACCTATTTTGTTGACAACTGTAATTTTTCCTTTTCTTATGAGGAGGTTTTCACTTCCTGCTGGGAACAGGAACTGCAAGGAAATTACACCAACGGGGTGCAGACAGCAATAAAAAACCCCACAAAAGATCTAACCCTTCTCTAATTCGTTCTAAGCTGAAAACATTTGGCACCTGCGCTTAGACTTTGGACATGAGTCCTTTGTATTCTTAACAAATGGCAAAATGGCTTTAAACAAACCCAACTGTTTATATTGTGAAGTTACTCATTCCAAAGGCCCTCAAAGATCACAACAACAACTCTAAAGTGAGGTTTCAGTCTAGTTCTAATGGCTTAAAAAATGCCTGCTGTGTGTTTTACACCTGGTGTGTAGCCTGGTAGGCTACCAAGTTTGTGTATTTAGAGAAAAAATCTGTAATTTCAGTGTCCGTGTTGTGAACTGTGAAGATGAATTTAGCCTTATTCACACGAGGCAATTACATATGTGCCCCCTACAAGGCCATATTTTACTGGCATGGGGATGCACAGGTGTTGCGTGCATCCCCATGCTGTCAGTCTCATAATTATCTATTGGGATGCAGCAACTACATGGATGTACCCAGGTCATATTGGGACACAGCGGCAGTGTTTGTGCAGCCCTGGTGTCCCAATTAATATGAATGGCATTAGCCACACGCATGCACACCTGTGCATCCCCATGCAAGCATGTACGCACGGCCCTGTCAAGGCCCTGTATGAACGAGGCCTTTCTCTACAATGCCTATAGCTACAGAGGTGAGTGAGGACGTGTTTCAAAGTACTTTTACTACCCGTTTAAAATATCAAAATATTTTATTGCTCATACTCTTGCCACTTTAAAGTGATACTAAAGTTTTTTTTTTTCTTTAAAAATAACTAACATGTTATATTTAACTGCTCTGTGAAATGGTTTTGCACAGAGCAGCCCTGATCCTTCTCTTCTCGGGTCTCTCCTGGGTGCTCCTGGCCCCTCCCTCCTGTCAAGTGCCCCCACAGCAAGCAGCTTGCTATGGGGGCACCCGAGCTGAGCCGCAGCTCCCTGTGTCCATTTAGACACTGATCTTCAGTTCGGCTCTGCCCCCTCTCTCTCCTGATTGGCTAACTGACTTTGACAGCTGCGGGAGCCAATGGCGCCTCCAATCAGGAGGGATAGTCCCGGAGGGCCGAGGCATGCTTGCTCATTGGTGGATAGAAATGGGGCTCAGGTAAGTATTAGGGGGGCTGAAGGGAGCTGCTGCACACAGAAGGTTTTTTTTTTATCCTAATGCATAGAATGCATTAAGATAAAAAAAAATCTTCTGCCTTTACAATCATTTTAAGCTTTTCATTTTCTAGACTGCAGTAGGAAAATCAGTTTTGCAATTGCATTGGTTACTGTTTAAGGAACACTCGGTTTTTGGTCATTAATTCATGAGGACATGGTTTTAATTATTATTAATAATAATAGTAATAATGATAATGTTGTTAGGACATTCAAATTATTGTATATAATTTGAACTTTGTTTTATGTGGCACGTTTATTTTTCAGGTTTGTTGGCCGAATAAATATTTATGGTGGAACAGAAGACACTATTGCCAGGTTAGTGCTAAACATTTCTATAATTAAATTCTACAGTTCGGAATTGTATTTGTTACATTTTTCAACGTATTCTTTCTTTATGTGATTTTTTTTTTCAATATTTTTCTTTCACTTTCAGGCCTCTAGGGTCTGAGAACCTGTTGCTTCGTGGTGCCACACTGAAAAACACAGAAAGGGTGTTTGGTAAGTCAAATAGAACATTTTGTTTAGTAAATTGACAATGTTAGCCTGGATACTTTGCCACCATTGTACACTACATTATAGTTAACAGGTAGTGTACAATGGAGAGAGTTCTTCTTTTGGGGGTCAGATATTGTCTTGGCTTTTTTCTTTATAATCGTTCTTTGGTTAGGTTTCATTTAAAAAATCCTTTTACATAAGTATACCAGTTAATTTATCAAACATGCTTTTGCTCTTATATGACCTTGTTCACCCTGTAAATCATTGAATTTATTGTTATCAAACACCCGTATTAAGGGAAAATAATCATTTTGCACTTTGTCTGTAAACAACCTGTTTTTTCTAACTTCAGAAACATACATTGTGGTTATTGGTAGCACAACTTTTTTTTTCAAAGCTTCAGTATTTAAGGGATTTGTGTTTTGTGGTATTTTTTCCTTTTGCTAGGGACATTTCTCCTATATCACTTCCCATATATTAAGGTTCATATGTTGAAAGTAAAAAAAAGAAGTACTCCGAATGGAGTGAAATGTTGTATAACTATTTTTTCCCTCTCTAACATTACATTAGAAAGAGAAATTAGTCTTTGCACCATTATTATATTATTATGTAGCGCCCACCAGTTTGGGTGAGTGCTACAATAGAGAGTTTAGTGTTATATTAGGCTAAATTTGCCAGAATCTCACTCTGCAGTGTGGTCTGGAGGGGTTTGATTTCTGGGGAGGTTTATTAGTGTAGAGGAGGGTGTGACCCCTGCACTCTGCTTGAACACTTTCCTTTGTGTTCTGGGGTTTGGCCTAGAAGAAAGGAAGAATACAAGTGTGAGTGACAGGTAACTTCTGGAAGACGCCTCTGGACCAATAGTTAATTTGTTGGGACAGGGGTGGGACGGCTATTTAAGGCCTGGTCACATGTCTCCGTGTGGTTGGTTCTGCATGGGAAGTGAGGAGAACTGGCTGAAGGATGTAAGGTCCAGGATAAGTGCAGGTGCTCTCTCCCCTAAAGGGGGAGAGGAGAATATGCTATGGAGAAGGTATCCAGGAGTCAGGATATAGACACTGATACAGCGCTGATGTTTTCCCCTGTGTGGGGAGAAGAAAAGCAAGCAATGCGGATGGAGAGGAACTGAATTACTTTAGTCCAAATCGCTGCCAATACTGACAGCCAGGACTGGGCGAGGATTTTCCGTGTGCGACATGGATCATTACTCAGAAACACAAGTGAGTGTAACCCAGAGGGAAACAGAACTTCTACAGGGACTTTAGAGGGGTTAGTGTACGGGGTCCAGGGTAATAGAGCTGGGCCCTAGAGGAACTAATGCCCTGGAGGAATCCGGAAAGTCACTTCCCAAGTGTTATTCAGAGTATCACAGAGGGAGTTAAACTCAGAAGTTCTGCCAAGTCAGGAAGTGGTGGTAAAGAGGAAGAAGGAAAGATGCATCGCACAAGGGAATATTATTCGAGATGGAGGTCTACTACTCGGGGCTTTATATAATCTGAAAATAATATTGTATTGCATATCATTCAACCCTGCTGAGAGTTATTCAGAGTGACTTTTCAGTACAGTGCTGCATTATTCAGAGTGACTGTTCAGCATGATGCTGCATTTCATTTGGAAACCACAATAAATTTGTATATAGTTCACTTTCATTGACTGTCTGCGTATTCTATTTGGTTGAGGGGTGGGGGTGATGGAACAAGCTCCAGGGAAGAACGAACTTTTAGCCGCTCCTACGGGAGTAGGGCGCTTCATTATTATACACGATTTATATAGCGCCAACAGTTTACGCAGCGCTTTACAATGTAGATGGGGGACAGCACAATTCAGAAGGGACAGGAGGGCCCTGTTTGTAGAGCTTACATTCTAAAGGGAGGGGGTGGTGGTACAAAAAGTGATAGCTGCAGGGAATGATTTGATGGGGGTGGCTCTGGGACAGTTGTTAGGTGGGTGTGGGATAGGCTTCCCTGAATAAATTAGTTTTCTGGGATCTCCTAAAGGTGGACAGTTTAGGGGCTGATCGGATATACCGGGGCAGGGAGTTCCAGAGGATGGGAGAGGCTCTGGAGAAGTCCTGAAGGTGAGCATGGGAGGAGGTAACAAGGGAGCTAGAGAGCAGGAGGTCCTGGGAGGAGCGGAGGGGACGATTTGGGTGATATCTGCAGATGGGATTGGTGATGTAGCTGGGGGCGATGTTGTGGATGGCCTTGTATGTTGTGATTAGCATTTTGAATATTATACGGTGGGGTAGGGGAAGCCAGTAAAGGGATTGGCAGAGAGGGGCTGCAGTTGCCCCCACCCCATGAAAAATGCTTGCACCTTATTGCTCAGACCATATGGCCTGCTCTTATAGTGTGTCGGACAGGAAAGGTGTTGGTAGGTATTGACGGTCTGTCTTTAGAAATGATGGGAGCAGTAAATACCTGTGTGCTCTTTACTAATTGTGCCTAACCTTTACCAACTTTTACATAAAGTGTTAATAAACCCAAAAGCAAAAATGTATTCTATTCCAGCCTACCAATTTTTAGATCTTGTGGTTGCATTCATTTTCTTTTTTTAGGCTTTTTCTTCTATTTTCAAGTCGGTTGTTTATCAAAATAGAAACTGTTTGCTGTAACTGCTTGTAAAATGTTAGGTGGAGTTTGATTTCAATTAGTTGGTGCATTTAAATCTCCCTCTAAGTGCCGGTTCACACAGGGGCAACTTGTCAGGCAACCTAGCCGCCTGACAAGTCGCGTCCCGTTCTGTACTACGGATCCGTTCTAATAGGAGCGACACAAGTCGCTCCGACTTAGAAAAAGGTTCCTGTAGTATTTTTGGGGCGACTTCAGGCGAGTTGCATTGACTTCTATACAGAAGTCCTTTTGCAAGTCGCCGCTGAAGTCATGTGCAGGTCGCCTCGGTGAGGCGACCTGCAAGTCGTGCCGCCCCTGTGTGAACCGGCAGTAACACTCCCCTCCCTCCAGACTGACAATGCTGCTGTTCAAAGGCCCCCCCTGTGCTCCTTCTTCCAGAGTGGGGGCATTCTGACACAGGTATGTTACTGGCCAGATCACCCAGGTGATAACAAGGAGGTAAAAAAGCCTAAGAAAATAAAAATGTTGTAGCCACCACAAATAATGATTGGTATGTTGCAATATATTACATTTTTGGATTTGGGTTTATTACCACTTTAACTACTCTACCAGCTATAGGCCAGTAAACTTATAATTCCAACAAAGAAATCTCCAGTATTATTTTTTTAATTTGCTTCATAGCCCTTTACTGTTTAAAATGGCACAGTAGGTCCTGCTATTCATATAAACCTGTAGAATTTCAGATATAGCGTGCCTCATTGGTACCAAAGCAGTCTGCTCTTTTCTTGCAAGCTCTACATACTGTGTATCCATATAGACTCACATTCCACTTTAACTGAACACCTATTCAATTGTTTGGTAACACAAATTGCTAACTAGCCAATCATATGGCAGCAACTCAATGCATTTAGGCATCTAGACATGGTGATGACGACTTGCTGACATTAAAACCGAGCATCAGAATGGGGATTTAAGTGACTTTGAACGTGGCATGGTTGTTGGTGCCAGACGGGCTGGTCTGAGTATTTCAAAAACTGCTGATCTACTGGGATTTTTACGCACAACCATCTCTAGGGTTTACAGAGAATGGTCTGAAAAAGAGAAAATATACAGTGAGCAGCAGTTGTGTGGACAAAAATGCCTTGCTGATTTCAGAGGTCAGAGGAGAATGGGCAGACTGGTTTGATATGATAGGCAACAGTAACTCAAATAACCACTCATTACAACCAACGTATGTAGAATACCATCTCTGAACTCACAACACATTGAACCTTGGACTACAGCAACAGAAGACCACACCGGGTGGCACACCTGTCAGCTAAGAACAGGAAACTAAGGCTACAGTGCACACGGCTCACCAAAATTAGACAATAGAAGATTGGAAAAAACGTTGCCTGGTCTGATGAGTCTCGATTTCAGCTGCGAAATTCTGATGAAAGGGTCAGAATTTGGTGTAAACAACATAAAAGCATGGATCCATCCCGCCTTATATCAACAGTTCAGGCTGGTGGTGGTGTAATGGTGGGGGGGATATTTTTCTGGCACACTTTGGGCCCCTTAGTACCAACTGAGCTTCATTTGCTGACCATGTCCATCCCTTGATAACTACAGTGTACAAATCTTCTGATGGCTACTTCCAGCAGGATAATGCACCATGTCACAAAGCTCAAATCATCTCAAACAATGAGTTCACTGTACTTCAATGGCCTCCACAGTGACCAGATCTTAATCCAATAGAGCACCTTTGGGATGTAGTGGAACGGGAGATTCCCATAATGGATGTGCAGCCTACAAATCTGTAGCAACTGCGTGATGCTATCATGTCAATATGGACCAAAATCTCTGAGGAATGTTTCCAACACCTTGTTGAACCTATGCCACGAAGACTTAAGGCAGTTCTGAAGGCAAAAGGGGGTCCAGCCCGGTACTAGCAAGGTGTACCTAATAAAGTGGCCGGTGAGTGTATATCCAAAGGCATTGACAGTATAACTGGCAGTAAGAGCAAAACAAAATGGAGCAAAGCAGATAGTGCAGTCAAAGCACCCTTTAATTTATAAAATAAAGATCAATTTAATTTACAAAGTAGCAACTGGATCAGCACATAGCCAGGTAAATCAACTCCCATTGGATGTCAGTTTACCATACAGATTGAACAATTATGACATTAGGAAAGCCAGCAAAAGGAACAATAGCATGTGGTGGTGGCACCTTCAGGGTTAAATTGCTAAACCTTGTCAAGAGTGGTAAGCCCCGTACACACGATTAGAATATCGTACAAAAAAAAAATACCGCTTTCGAAGCAATAGTACGATAATCTGATTGTTAGTACGCAGCTGTCACCCAAAATTTTCCGAAGGGACAACCTCAAAAATACCAGATCGTACGATTTTCATTTTAACAACTTCAATACCGGGCACTTTCGCACCTTCCTGCTCAGGCCAATTTTCAGCTTTCAGTGCTGATATGCGGCACTGATGGGCATTGATTTTTAAATAACAATTACACAGTCATGCTACACTGAACTGCTCCCAAACTAAATTTGTATCATTTTTTTCCCCACAAATAGAGCTTTCTTTTGGTGGTATTTCATCACCTCTGCGGTTTTTATTTTTAGCTAAGCCAATAAAAAAAGACCGACAATTTAGAAGAAAAAAAAAGATTTTCTTTGTTTTTGTTATAAAATTTTGTAAATAAGTAAGTTTTCTCCTACGTTGATGGGCACTAATAAGGTGGGCACTGATGAGGTGGCACTGATGGGCACTGATAGGTGGCACTGATATGTGGCACTGATGGGCATTAATAGGCGGCATTGGTGGGCACTCTTAGGTGGCACTGATGGGCACTGATAGGCGACACTGATGGGCACTGAAAGGCTGCACTGATGGGTACTTATGGGTGGCACTGATAAACGGCACTGATGTGCACTGAAAGGCAGCACTGATGGGCATTGATGGGCACTGATGGCTGGCACTGATAGATTTCACTGATAGGCATCACTGGTGGCTCTGGCAGGCATTTTTCATTGGCACTGATTGGCAGCTGCCTGGGCACTGATTGGCATTTCCCTGGTGGTCTAGGGTAGCATACATGGTGGTCCAGTGTGGTGGCCATCCCTGGTGGTCCTGACGGCATCCTGGTGGTCCTGGGCAGGCATCCGAGGGGGCTGCGCTGATAAACTATTAGCACAGACCCCCTCCCCCTGTCAGGAGAGCCGCCGATCGGCTCTCCTCTACTCGCGTCGGTCAGATGCGAGAAAGGAAAAGCCGATCAACGGCTCTTCCTGTTTACATGTGTAGTAGGCTTTAAGCCTTACATGAGGACCAAGTTAGCCTTGGCAGAAGTTCCTTCATTTACTTGTTTCCAGATGTAGCCATTTCATCAGACACTCTATTTTGTTTTTCTCATGTAAACCTGTATATACCTGTAGTGATTGCCCTAATTTACAACCACCCTCTAAAATATATAGGAAGTTATAGACTGGCTGCCTGGATGTTCTTGTCTCCATTGTCCAGATTAGAGGAGAAAGAGCTTTCAGCCTTACCAAAGTAGTAGCATTATTATGAGTTCCACTGACTGCCGGTGAATGCTGGTACAGAGAATTCTGCAGTGGCTGGGTAGCTAGATGTTACCGTTTCCTTTTGTACTGTATTTTTGCTGACAAGCACAGACTAATATATTAAAAGATTAGTAAGCTTATGTTTCTTTGTTTTTCTAAACCAATGTAGGCTTCCCAATGCAACAGAGAGAAGCAGTGAATTCCCTTGTGAATGGCTAGAAATCACTCTGTGATGAGGGCCTGTCCTTTGGATGGATTGAGTTCAGTAGATTTTTTTTTTTCAGTTTCCTGGTCTCAAGTAACAATCTCCTTTTACTCTTCTTCTCTAATTCTAGGTGTCGCTATATACACTGGAATGGAAACCAAGATGGCATTAAATTACCAATCCAAATCACAGAAAAGATCTGCTGTTGAAAAGTAAAGTGTTCTACTGCATTATTTATGTCTGTTGTTGCATGTAACAATGTTTCTGAAGATAACGCACCTCAATCTTAAGCTGGCCATACACTAGTAAAATTGTGTTAGAACATTTTAGGTTTAAGAATGTTTAATCAATTTTCTGATTGTTAGTCAAATTGGTCAAATTTGACTTTTGCTTCAACAGCAGTGATAAAAAAGTAGGTGAAATTTTTTTTTTGAATGAATGAGTTTCTTACAGTGTTTCTGTTTTTTGTTCTGGAATGTCCGTTCACTTCAGAATCCAATGTTAAAGCAAATATTTTTTGAAGTGCTTCCGAGCGACATTTGTCATTGAATGCGCTGAAGGGAATTGTACAAATGATCATTACAATATCTACTAGTGTATGGCCAGCTATATAGATTGTGCACCAAAAGAAAGACATATAATAGAAGAATATAAAAAGAATCAGATAAAAAAATAAATAAATAAAGACTTAGTTCTGTAAAGAACCTTTCAATACATCCATTAAAGTGGTTCTAAAGGCAGAAGGTTTTTTACCTTAATGCATTCTATGCATTAAGGTGAAAAACCTCCTGCATGCAGCACCCCACCCCCACCTCGATATACTTACCTGAGCCCGATCTTGATCCAACGCTGTGACCGAGAGCAGAGGCTCTCTCCCTTCTCATTGGCTCAGACAAAGCTGCAGAATGTCAATCACTGCCAGTAAGGAGGGAGCGGGGCTGAGCTGCACTCTGTGTGTCAATAGACACACGAAGCTGGCTTGGGAACAGGCAGCACAAATGCTTCCATGGGGGACCCGAGAAGAGGAGGATCAGGTCTGCTCTGTGCAAAACCAGTAGGTAAGTATAACATGTTTGTAAAGGATTGTGGTTTATTTTTTAAAGATGTCAATTTAGTAAAGACTGTGCTGAATTAAAGGACAAGTATAGCCAAAACTTTCTTCTTCCTGTGGGTTATAAGAGTGCACTTAGTTCTGCGCTCTTGTGATCCAGATTCAGCCAAAAGCAGACTAAAGCCTGCTGTCTGTTGACATCACAGAGCCGCGGTTGTGATGTCTGGATCTGCCCAAATGCCTGACTGACAGCTGGCTCAGCCTCTCAGTGCACTGCTAAGAGCCTGAGCCAGCTGCTCCCACCCTCTCCACAGTTCGGCACTCCAGTGAGTGCTGGAGGGGCAGAGCACTCAGAGTGGAACCGAGAACTAAGCGATTAGCAGTCTTTGATCACTCAGTTCTTGATGTAGAGCCAGCGGGGAACAGCTCAATCCGTTGCTGCAGCCATATAAGTGAGTATAAAAGTTTGGTTTTTTGGCTTCCCACACTTCTCTTTTTTGAATTGATGTTTCTTTTCACATATATTGTGATATAGTACCTGCTGCTGATCCAGACGAATTAGATCCCATATCCGCGGCACGGATATACTATACATTTTTTTTTTTTTAAGATGACAATCATTTAAAATGATTGTCTCTACAAGGTGACTTGTAAACTAAGCACACTTCCTAACAAAAAACCTCCTATAGTTACTTTCCCTGCAGCCCTTGTCTTCAAATTTGTTGCCTTTGCTGCTCCTCCACCGCTGCAGGTATTTCACATTTGGGTGTGTTGAATATGCGCTTGTTCTGCCACACGTTACCATTCCTTCTGCTAGCTTGTACCTTCTGTTGTGTTTAATGTAATATTGTAACTGTATTTAAAGTGTTACTAAACCCAGGACCCTGCATTCACTATATCTGGTCTCCCACAGTACACAAAACATGGAAATGCAATTATTTTAGTAAATATAAACTGCTAAATACCTTTTCTCATCAGCAATATATAGCAGTCTTGTGATTTCTTGTGATTTCTGGTGAAGCTTGTTTTCATACTTCACTGAGCTGTCATTTGAGGCTGCAGGGCTCCTGACACTCTATCTGGACAGTGCTGATTAGCAAGAAAAAAAAAACTTCTCTAGCAATACACACCAAACTGAGCATGTGCAGCCTGACTCCAAAGGCTCTGTCTTATCCAGACTTCTCCAGGGGGGACAGTGCAGGGAGGAAAGGGAGGATCTGAGCATACAAGATCAAACAGCCTTTTTACACAATGCAAAAGCTTAACCCCTTAGGTTCCACAGTGAGCATAACTAGCATGCTTTACTGCATATACAGATTGATTGTACGGTTGTGGGTATTTCCTAATATTTCCTAATATTTCGTTCTCCAGGGATGTATTGTATGTGTCCATATGTATATATCTATGTATATATGTATATATAATATATCTAATATTACAGCCATGGTCAGCAGTAAATACTGGAAGTGTGTAAGGAGGACATTTTCCATGAACTAGCAATTAAGAACCACTTATGACTTAAAAAAAAAGACAATTTCAAGCTCTTGTTTAGGCATTTCTGTGAAGTTTTTGGTGTTCGCAGTGGGACACACGTGCATGCAGTGTACACAAGAAACAAACGATCAGCTATAGACCAAATTATATATGATCCGCTATCTGAGCCACCCCCAGTGCTGCCTTTGTAAGTCCAGTGCTTTGCATTGAGACACACAGTGGGGTAGATTTACTAAAACAGGTGCACTCAAAATCTGATGCAGCTGTGCATGGTAGCCAATCATCTTTTAACTTCAGCTTGTTCAGTTAAGCTTTGGCAATAAAACCTGGAAGCTGATTGGTTTGTATGCAGAGCTGCCCCAGATTTTGCATGCTCCAGTTTTAGTAAATAACCCCCAGTATGTTTAATACATAATTCTAGTATGGCTAAGAATATCCTTACTAAGCTGTCATGCTGTTCCAGGATATTATTAACTAAAAATAACATATACATACAGATGTATTTTCTGTATAATAAGAGCCAAATACAGCTCACAGTTGACTTGATATTTTCCTTCTAGGTCAATGAATGCCTACCTTATAGTCTACCTGTGTATTCTCATCAGTAAAGCTTTAATAAACACTGTATTGAAATATGTATGGCAGAGTGAGTCTTCCCGGGATGAGCCTTGGTACAACCAAAAGACAGACTCTGAAAGACAAAGACACTTGGTAAGAAAACATTGTGTTCATTTCGTTTATGTCCACTTCAAAACTGCTTGTGTCTCCCCCCCCTTCACTGTTTGCATTTCCTGCTTATGTCTTCTTCTGCAACTTGTGTCCTCTTCTTTCCTTCTCTTGTCTTCTCTTTTGTCTTCTTGGGGTCTGTGTGATGTTTCCTTTTTATGTTTTTAGTTGCGCTTAAAGGGAAAATGATTTTATGTGTTGAAAAAACATGTTTTTTTTTTTGTCTGTTTTGTGTCATTGCAGTTAATCAGAGCATTCACAGACTTTCTGGCTTTTATGGTCCTTTTCAACTACATTATTCCTGTCTCTATGTACGTCACAGTGGAAATGCAGAAATTCCTGGGCTCCTATTTTCTCACATGGGATGAGGAGATGTTTGATGAGACGATCGGAGAAGGTCCTCTGGTAAACACCTCCGATCTGAATGAAGAGCTTGGACAGGTAAAATATCAGTGCATACCTCTAAAAAAAAAAAACAAAAATGGAAAGGAAATTTGGCATGTTATGTAAATTAACTAATATTGATCACATATGTGTGCGCAATTACCCATACGTGTCCGGAAGCTGAGATATTTAGAGTCATTTTTGTCATCATTTGCTTTCTTATCTATATTAGGCATACAAAAGGCTTGCCAGTGATGGTTGTAATTTCAAATGTGTTATGTTGTTACATTTTGTACATTGACTCTTATTTTCTGTGTGTTGGTCTTTCAAAACATAATTTGGACTCATGGGTGTTGGGCACGGGCATTGTTTTCCTGCATTTGATATAAGTTTGCAGATCGGCAAAATTCCATGGAATTTTATTGAATAATACACAGAGTAGTTCGGAGGTTGCACTGACCTGCTTTACATTGTGCTTATTATCTTTTGGATGAAGCATGTCCTATAAGGTGTGTTTGAACTGCAGGCAAAGCAGGTCAAATGCATCCTATTCAAATACAGCTGCATGCATTGGGAAGGAGAATGCGTTGCTTGACTAGAACACTCATTTTAATGAGCCCTTATAATTCTGAAGGCTGTTGTTTTAATTAACAGATTAACATTACAAATTCTGATCTTTATTCTATGTATTTGCACGCTGATTAGGAAGTAGTGGCTATATCTGTATATCTGTGACACATTGTGATTATATTAACACGCTAAATGCTTTTTTTTCTTCTGCTGTATTACAATATTGCATTTCTTAAGCCCTGAGGTTATACCACATGATGGTGTTTGTGTCTTTCAGCAGTCCCTTGTGATTTATTCCCTACAGTGTTACATTTCTGTTTATCCGCATTCATGATGGCTGTCTACGTTTCCTTTTTCTAGATTTTTTTCATTTTATTTTTACTTTTATTTTTTTTTACCTTTTTGTTAGACAAGTCCCTACAGGGTTATTATACACCTATTGCTGGGCAGCAAAGTGGTGTAGTGGATAGCACTTTCGCCTATCAGTAAAAAGGGTCACTGGCTCAAATCCCAACCACACTACCTGCCTGGAGTTTGCATGTTCTCCCTGTGCCTGTGTGGGTTTCCTCCGGGTACTCAGGTTTCCTCCCACACTCCAAAGACATGCTGGTAGGTTAATTGGTTCCTGTTTAAATTGTCCCTTGTATGTGTATGTATGAATGTGAGTTAGGGACCTTAGATTGTAAGCTCCTTAGGGTAGGGACTAATGTTAATGTACAATGTATATGTAAAGTGCTGAGTAAATTGACAGCACTAAATAAGTACATGAAATAAATAAAATAAATAATCACTGAAGATTAACATACTTGAACAGTAGATTTGTCTATGCATTTCGGTTCCTTCCAAATGCTTATAATACTGTAACTAAACATTATTTAGCAACCAAATACATTCAATCGTTTATTCTTCAATAAAATTAACAAAGGATCTTATTGGTTATTATGGGCATGGTCCTGACTTGGAGAACATTCTTTTTTTTTTCTAAATGTTCTAAGGTAGCCAAAAAATGGATGGTGAGACATCTGTCTATCTTCAATGTCCTTGACACTCTGACTTGGCTGATGGATGTTGGTGAGCAAATTTGGTAAAATACACATGGGGGGGACATTTATCAAGCAAATTAGTGCCACATTTAGACAAAAATCATGTTGCCTGCCATATAGCACTTAGCGAAGTCTCTGCGACAGGTTTACAGTGTTTTTATGACCCGGGTGTGTCTGTTTTCCTAGGTAGTCAACTGCAACAGATTTGCAATGTATGGGATAGATTTATTACTGAAGATGAGACAGATTTTCACATAGATGCATAATTAAAAAACATGTTAAGGGTTGGCTTTCATTTAGTACAGTGTTACAGAGCAGCCAGGTGAGGAATCTATGACTTGAACTGTAACCCTGTAATGAACCTTCCATGCAATTTGTCTCACCGCTCCTGTTTAGCTTTACTGTGTGACAACATTGACGTCCCACATTCTGTTTTCCCTATAGAAGGAGCACAATTCGTGGCTGCTTCTGCTTTTTGATTTATCTCAGTGTGCTTGAATCTGCACTTCCCATGACTAGAAACAATTCGTATTGCCTTGTTGGACAGCCCTCCAAGCTCATATCTTTGCTCAGTTGATACAAGAATGTAATTGGGTACTTTGCAAGCATTTGTGTGTACATCAGCACCCTAACTTGCCTATCCAGTAAGATGCACATTCCAATTGTATTCATTTTGGAACTAACATATTTTTAAATGATGCTGATCTAAATCACTTTCCTAAAGAGAAGTTGTGCCCATTTTGCACCGGCCTTTTTTTTTTTTGATTGAAAAAAAATTTTTAATTTTTTTATACAACAATTATACAACAAAAGAACACATATAACATTTCCATCACATAACCCCTCTCAATATCCATGCCAAAAAAAAACACACCTCACCCTTTCCTATTTGCGCTCATCAAACCATATTTCAATCCCCTCCTTCACATTTTACCCAAATGGTACATATATTATTATGTCATTATTTCCCTCCAATATTCTCTCTTTATTAATTTTCCGTATCATAAATATACGCAACTGATTACACAGATTGGAGACTAACAACCAGTGCCAGATCTTTACAAATTTTTTTTGTTTGTTTACAAAATATTTACAAATTTTTTAGGACATCTATGTTTTATATGTCAGTTCCTCTGGTCTTAAATTAAGATTAATTGCTTTGATCCATTGATCTATCACTGGTGAATAGTTTGATATCCATTTTTGTAGTATACGTTTACGAGCCATGTACATAGTTTTCAACCACTTCAACTGGGAGGGTATCTTCTGATATAATCCCTAGCAATGCTATTTTTGGATTAGGCTGTACTTGTGTAGAGCAGAAGGAATTAAAAATATCAAATGTTTTTTTTTTTTTTTTTTGAAGAAAAGGCCCCTACCTGATACATCATGGGGAATGAGGACTTAGTCAGGAGAGACCAGAAAGATAACAGAAGGCATTTATCAGAAGTGCATACTTTTTGCAGAGCTTTGCTTTTATAAAACAGTTTGATTGAAGATGTTGTTTTAGTGTAGGCAAAGTTTAAATTCAGGTTGTCATCTGGTGTCATTTGGGCATTGTTCAATGAAAGAAGCATTTTAGCACTAGAGCAGTTTAAGAATATTATCTGACTGTTTTGCATTCCCTAGTGTCTTTTAAAATACATTGCAAAATTCTACTGAAGTACTTGTGCTCATTAATATTTCTCTGTCTACCTCCTCTTCCTGTTTTGATGGCTGGGTAAAGAGAAAAAAGACAGATACTTGCATATACATCGATTTTGTTTTATAGCTCTAGCATGTCCTTCTTTGTCCTGTCCCTTTTTATATGGCTAAAATGTTTGCCTGCTGCACTTGGATTTATGTGAGTACCTGTGTCTCCTCCTTTCTCACATCATAAAGGTTGAAGATTATATCAGTGTGCACATAGCAGACCATGCATATAAAACTGGAGAAAAATGTTTCCCATGCAAACCAGTCAAATGTTAACCATCTTTTTCTAACTTGTGTTAGAAGAATGAAAGCTGGAATCTTAAAGTAGAAATAAACCTTTACTAAAAAAATTATAGTTTTGTAGAGGTTTGTAAGTAACGTAGAACAAAATTTTTTTGTAAAAAAAAAAAAAAAAATCTTTCTTAAGGCCATTATTCACAGGTTTTATTTGCTTCAGGCAGTGGCAGAACTACCAGGGTGACAAAAGTCACACTTGCGACTGGGCCCTGGCATTCTGCCATTGTTGAGGGAGGGCCCCAGTGGGGTTGCTGGCCACAGGGCTCTGAGCTGAGAACGTCTCTCTCATACAGCCCAGAGCCTGCACTTGCAGTTCCCCCTCCCACTTCCCTCGCACGGATGGGAGAGTAGACTCCCTCACACGGATGGGAGAGGAAAGAGCTCCTTCTCCTCCCGCCGCTCTCCTCCTGTATGTGCACCGCTGGGAGTGTGAAGCCCAACAACGGAATGATCAAATTTTTGGCTGATAGGCGGCACTGATAGGTGGCATTTATGAACACAGATAGATGGCACTGAAAGGCGGCCCCGATAGGTAGGCTGCACTGATGGGGCTGCACTAATAATCAGTGTTTATCAGTGTAAACAATGTACTGACAATCTTGCCGGTTAATTGCTTTCCTTTTCTCACACAGACACAGTGTGGGAGGAAAGGACCCCTGATAACCAGCAAGTCTGTTTAAATGTGATCACATGGTAAAGGGTTGCTGTGATTGGCCCTTTACTGTGTCCAAAGGAAACGGCAGTCACAGAGCACACTGGATGCCTGCCCCCGGGGCCACACAGGAGCAGGGTTATGGGAGGATGTCTATGGATGCCCTGGAAAGGGGTCATGGGAGCCCTTCATGGTTTCTTGCACCAGGGCCCTGAAGGTTCTAGTTACGCCTCTGAGTTCAGGATTGCTTCATTCCCCATAAAAGTCTACGGAAATGTAGATCAGCATCAAGCAGGTCAGGGAGAGGTCAACCGCAAGTCAGATGTACCTGTCAGTGTATTCTGACTGATCTCAGTGTATCAAAGTGATCTCAAAAGCAAGCTGCATTTCCTCACTGACACAGGCCCAAAGTCCATCTTCACATGCTCTTACTCCTGTTGGCTCTTTGTCGGAGCTCACTGTGGATATGTATATATTAAAACAGTGTGTGTATGCTCCAGAATGTTAGTCAGCTTTGGCTATAGAAAACTGTGTCAGTGCTAGGCTTCATTCACACCTGAGAGTTTTTGAGCTACAAAACACTCAACAAACATAATCCCATTCATTTCAATGATCCCTGTTGATGCTCAGATATGAACAAGGGCCATTGAAATTAATGGAATTTTGCTTGTTGAGCGTCTTCAAGCGTTGAGCTCAAAACGCTCAGGTGTGAATGCAGCCTATGCTAGTTAGAGATGGATTAAACAGGATCCAGACAAATTTCAATCCATGTATGGCCGTCTGTTTGACCGAAGTTGATTGTTAGACCCCATACACACTATACAACTTTTGTTGTCTGATTTCCTTTAGATTTACCAAAACTATGTAGTTCAAGGGCCTGTCTGATTGCACACAAATTGAAACTCTTATGCCCCGATCAGATTATCGTACGACGTATCGTTCACATTTTGTTGTATAAAACTAATATCGAATACAACAGTGCAAAATGTGCTCTACGAAAAGTCAGATTTTTGTCGTACGATGCTGGAAAAACCTTCCGGTGTGCGTAGCTACGTATCGGAAATTATGTCAAATATCTGTGAGTCCTGTGTCTGCCCGCCCTTTTGGCTATCCGTTTGTAGTGTACAGGCATATTCGTGTATTGCTCTCCGGATGTTTCTCTTCAAATGCTTTTTCGCCTGTTTTCTTAACGAACGGAGAACGTTACAGAAGGAGTGCAGGACCCAGCACTTCCAATTGCCATGTTGGGGATTTTGGCTATCCAGAATGTCCTTAAAAAGAAAAAAATCAAAACATTATATAATTAATATAATTATATCATATTTTCATGAAACATGCTGATAAATAATTAACTACAATAATATTATCTGTTCATTGATTGCTGAGGAATATTGTGATCGACTACAGGCGAGTTTCTGTTCGTATGTTGGGGCATTTTCGTGGTACGAACATTGTTTACATTCTCCCATCACCTTCCAGTTTACTTTCGTGTTTCCGATCATGCGTGGTGTTCGTCTATCGATTTTTAGCAGATGCATACTGTACTGATTAAACGATTGTCGTACGATGGGCTATCGTCCAAGCAAAGTTTTCGTGTTTGTCCCTTTGGATTTTGTTGGACGGACTGTCGTGATCAGCTGTCAAAAGCTATGTACTAATGATCAGATTATCGAACGATCAATCCGAAAGCAATTTTTATCATCTGATAATCTGATCGTGTGTGTACGAGGCATTATGGTTTGACCTCCTATTATATGGTTTTGGTAAATCTAAAGGAAAAAATCTAAAGAAAATTGTATAGTATGTATCCAGTAGAGCTGCACGATTAATCATCAAGAATCATTGTCGCAATTTTTTTCCCCTTTGCGTTCTTGACAAAAGTGTTTCACGATTCTGTCTATGCAATGAATTCTCTCTGCTCTTCTGAAGCCACAGCCCTCAAAAGAAAGGAAGAAAAAAAACGGGCAGTCTGCCAAGAATCACAACATTCTTTAGCAGTGGAATTTAAGTCTAAACATTGTAACAATTTGTCAGTGGAATAGACTTGTGTGTAAGGCATCATTCTCACGAGGCGGATAAGCTGCCTCGGAGTCCGCCGCTGTCCACCAGCTCAGTGGGAGATCTCTCCATTGATCTCCGCTGAGCCGTCGGATGACAGGTCCCTCTCTGCTCACTGAGCGGGGAGGGGCTTGTCGAGGGCCACTGGTTACTATTGAGAGATCGGACGAAAACGGACAGCATGTCCGTTTTCATCAGATCTCACCTGATCCGCCAGGGACGGATGCGAACGTAGGGGCATCCTTCTGATTTTAGCGGATCGGACCAGGTTGGATGTCAGCGGACATGTCACCGCTGACATCCGCCGCTCCATAGACTTTGCTGGTGTGATGAATTGAAAAAAATAAAATAAAAAATATTTCTACGCTACAGCAACTATTTGTTTCACGATCTTCAGTTTGGAGACACATTATTGATGACAATATACAGTATATAATACCCTACTTTGTAGGTGGTGTGCATTAGGTCCAATATTTGTTATGTGTTAGTGAATGACCAAAAGTGCTGCCTTTTTATTTTAACGCTCACTGGCCATTATTGCGTGTTGTTGAGCTGCAGATGACCAGGTTATCAGAATGTTCACATCTGTGCTCACATGTGAATCCATAGCCGAGTCATGAAAGCCAGCTGGTGTTTATTTACCATGATGTGTATTGTTTGTAAAAACACAGGGATGTGGATATCAAGGAGGAGATGAATGTGTGGGAATAATTAGCACCTTCTGTTTGGAATCTTTCTTATAAATGCACTGTTGCTAATTGCTTTAGTTACTAATAGCAGGCCTTTCCAATTTCAGACGCACAGTAATTGAACAAATGCTTCTGTCTTATTTTTTTTTTTCCTCTTTAAATTAACAATGATATATTTATTTTATATGAGGATATGTATTATTTTTTTTATTAAGAAGAAACAAGTTGTTGTTTTTATATGGTTATTTTATATATTTAGGTAAATTATTCTTTTTTTTTTTTTTTTCCCTTGATTTGGCAAAGGGTTGTGTGGTGCAAAAATTGTGGGTAGTATGGTGGCTTAGTGGATAGCACTCTTGTCTTGCAAACTTTGTTTTTCAGATTCTGGTTTATGTCCCGCATTTTGTATGAAATTTACATACACTATATTAGCAAAAGTATTGGGACGCCTGCCTTTACACACACGTGAGCTTTAATGACATCCCAGTCTTATGCCCTGTACACACGGTCGGACTTTGTTCAGACATTCCGACAACAAAATCCTAGGATTTTTTCCGACGGATGTTGGCTCAAACTTGTCTTGCATACACACGGTCACACAAAGTTGTCGGAAAATCCAATCGTTCTGAAAGCGGTGACGTAAAACACGTACGTCGGGACTATAAACGGGGCAGTGGCCAATAGCTTTCATCTCTTTATTTATTCTGAGCATGCCTGGCACTTTGTCCGTCGGATTTGTGTACACACGATCGGAATTTCCGACAACGGATTTTGTTGTCGGAAAATTTTATCTCCTGCTCTCCAACTTTGTGTGTCGGAAAATCCGATGGAAAATGTCCGATGGAGCACGCTCCGATCGGACATTTTCCATCGGAAAATCCGACCGTGTGTACGGAGCATTAGTCCGTAGGGTTCAATATTGAGTTGGCCCACCCTTTGCAGCTATAACAACTTCAACTCTTCTGGGAAGGCTGTCCACAAGGTTTAGGAGTGTGTCTATGGGCCTGTTTGACCATTCTTCCAGAAGTGCATTTGTGAGGTCAAGCACTGATGTTGGACGAGAAGGCCTGGCTTGCAGTCGCCACTCTAATTCATCACAAAGGTGTTCTATCGGGTTGAGGTCAGTAAAGTTCCTCCACCCCAAACTCGCTCATCCATGCCTTTATGGACTATGCTGTGTGCACTGGTCCCAATCATTTGGTGGAGGGGGGGATTATGGTGTGAGGTTGCTTTTTCAGGGATTGGGCTTGGCCCCTTAGTTCCAGTGAAGGGAACTTTTAAGGCATCGGCATACCAAGACATTTTGGACAATTTCATGCTCCTGACTTTGTGGGAACAGTTTGGGGATGGCCCCTTCCTGTTCCAACATCACTGCACACCAGTGCACAAAGCAAGGTCCATAAAGACATGGATGAGCGAGTTTGGGGTGGAGGAACTATACTGGCCTAAAAAAGGGTGGGCCAACTCAATATTGAAACCTACGGACTAAGAGTGGGATGCCATTAAAGTGCTAGTGCGTGTAAAGGCAGGCGTCCCAATACTTTTGCTAATATAGTGTATTTTCCCCTATGTATATAGGTTATCACTAGATCCTCTGGTGTGTGCCCAAATCAAATAAACTGTCCATTTTCTGAGTTTCCTATTTAGGTATCAAGACAGGGTAAAGATTAAAGAAAGATTAAAGAGGAGAATGGGGTATCTCATGTGAGATTGCTAATCAGTGTGCTTAACAGCATAGATATAGTCCCATGTAATACGAATGAACAGTTAAAGTAGAACTATAGGCAAAACTTTTCTCTTTCATTTTGGATAGTGCACGGGAGGGTAATAACCCCTGTCAGATTTCTCTTCACCCTCTGTTCCATTGCAGAGATTTTCCTTCACTTCCTGTCTCTTAGACAAACAGGAAGTGGGAGGAAAATCCCTGTAAATTAAGGGAATTCCTTGGGACCCCCAGGTCACTAGAATTGGTGTACCCATTGGAAGATTTCCCCTCTATTACTTTTCTGGGGACAACCCAACATTTGGGGTTTTCTTTTACGTTCACTTTCAATGATAATGGTAAACAGGACAAACAGAGAGGCGAATCTCCCTAACGGGGGTACAGCCAGCAATAAAGCCTCATAGGTGTTATAATCCCTCTCCAATCGTCCAAAACAAAAAAAAGTTTTGCTGCAGTATCTCTCCCCATATGTGCTCCTGCAGTTTGGCTCGTGATGTGTTAGCACACACCTTATGCCCCGTACACACGAGTGGAAATTCCACCAGCAAAAGTCCAATGAGAGCTTTTGGTCCGAAAATGCGACCGTGTGTATGCTCCTTCGCACTTTTGCTGGCGGAATTCCAGCCAGCAAAAGATTGAGAGCATGATCTCAATTTTTCGGTCGGAAAAAGTTCCAATCTGAAATTCCGATCGTTTGTACCAATTCCGACGCGCAAAATTCCTACGCATGCTCGGAAACAATTCAAAGCATGCTCAGAAGCATTGAACTTCATTTTCTCGGCTCGTCGTAGTGTTGTTCATAACTGTGTTCTTGACGGTCGAAAGTTCAGCGAACTTTTGTGTGACCGTGTGTATGCAAGGCAAGCTTGAGCGGAATTCCGTCGGAAAAACCATCCAAGATTTTTCCGACGGAAATTCAGCTCGTGTGTACGGGGCATTAGAGTGTTTATACACAACCACAGAAGTGTATGCTATCAATGGACATTATGGACCTCCCTATATAGCAGTAAAGGGCGATCCACTATATATGGTCGACTTACCTGTGATGTTAACTGTGTGGCACTGATGTGCTTCTTAGATACTACCTAGAGGTTCTATTTACACCCTTACTGATAATACATAGAAGAGAAACCTCTACACATATATTTTGAACATTAAGGGAGAGCTAAGCTAACTGGGTTTAATCCTACATAACAGTGTCAGAGAAATTGTATATAAGCTCGAGAAGAAGCGGTTCCCCGCGTAACCTGTCAAGCTTCATGTAATTCATACTTTGTAATTAGCCGTCGTGACAATACTTTAGGTTGTCACCAGTACACCCCTAATGTAGACGGCTGTCTATATTCGGCCATTGTGTGTTTTCTCAATTACAATTTTTTTTAATTCTGTTTTTATATTTATGTGATGTGTTTAATAAAATGTATATCTTTTATCAGTAGTGCCTATAAAGTCAATTTTTCCAGTTTAATGTTTGTAATATATTCCCTTAGAGAAAGGGATGGGGAAGGGTTGAAAGGGTTAATGTTATTTTATGGTGTGTATGTAAATTAATCTTTTCAATAAAGAATATTGAAGTAAAAAAAAAAGCCGTCTGTATGGTGACGGAGATCATTTTAAAAGAGCTACCTATCAGATTTTTCAACATTATCTAAATAAATTATTTTGTTGCTCTGGTTTTACCAAGTGGTGCATTTTATTAGGATTTACCATTTTATATGTGCTTTACTATATAACCTTCTCTCAGTGTATTCTCCTTTATCCACAGGTAGAATATATATTCACAGATAAGACTGGGACACTGACGGAGAATAATATGGAGTTTATTGAGTGCTGCATTGAAGGTCATGTGTACATACCACATGTAATATGTAATGGGCAGATCCTTCCTGATTGCCTGGGCATTGACATGATTGATTCTTCACCTGGAGCTGGAGGCAAAGTAAGCTTGTTTTAAATATCCATATTTTATATACAATAAAATGGTGCATGAAATGTTGCTTTCTAGGCATTTTTTCATATCTGGTTGTAGTATTATGTTAGTAATGTTTTGTTTTTTGTTGCTGTTAACCTATTAAATTCTAGCATTAAAACCTGGCCACATACATTTAACATTTTTCTGCCCACTTTGACCCTTGACCCATATACTATAATATATCTTTAAACTGTGTGTTTGGTTCTAACTACCAAAGATTGGTGAAAATCAACATAATTCCAGTCAAGGAATTACTGAATCTTAGCTGTTTATCCAGCTAGTCCTCCAAATGATCAATGTCCATATTCTATAATGAGTAGTAATACATAATACACGTAATACATCTAATAAACCAAATACATATGCAGGGGGTCCCCGGGTTACAAACAAGTTAGGGACTGTAGGTTTGTTCTTAAATTGAATCTGTTTGTAAGTCGGAACAGGTACATTTTTTAAGTGTAGCTCCAGCCAAAAAAACTATTTTTAAACTTTTTGGATAGCATAGGGAGAGGTTAACACCCCTGTAACATTTGTTGTACTGTCTGTGCCCCTGTTCAGAAGATTTCACCTCACTTTCTGTCCCAATGACAGTTGGATTTTGAAAATTTTGGGTTGTTGTGGAAACAAGCCTTGGTGATAAAGCATCAGTGGAGACACATTTTCCCCATAATAGCTCTTACAGGAGAGAATTTCCCTTCCTAGGGGTAGATTTTCTCTCACTTCCTGTTGTCTCCCTCCGTTTGTAAGTAGGAGTCATTTGTAAGTCGGATGTTTGTAACTAGGGGACCCCCTGTATAGGACTATTGTGCAATATGTGCTTGTTAGCACTGATTTATGTAACTATCAATCTGGTTATTCTAGTCCTTTGCATTGTTACCGTGCCTGAGTCATAATGTGTGACAAATTAGCTTTGATCCTTCTTGCTTTCAGCAATATATTTATAATGTTTTATATTAGCCTTATTTCTTAGAAATGCATGTGCAGTAGCTCCTTGCATATTTATATTTACATGTTTAACTTTGTAATTAGCCCAACAGTTAAAGCAAATTCCCAGATGCTTTTCTAGTTTTGGATAGAGTAGAGCCTTACACATGTGTTCTGCTGTCCATGTCTTTATTGGAGAGATTTTTCCTTGCTTCTCATTTTTTCCGAATCCCAGAACCTAGACAGGAAGTGCAGGGCGATCTCTTCTCTGGTGATGCAGGAAGCAATAAAATCCTGATGGGGGTTCTAATCTCTCCTCACTGTGCTTAAAACGTGTTTTTTATTCTGTCTGTGCCCCCCTACTTTTCATTTCTGTGCCTCCCTCTCACATCCTATCTATTCGTAGAATAAAAAGTATCTAAACCTTCTCTCTATTCAAAACCCTAGGAAAGAGAAGATTTGTTCTTCCGTGCTCTCTGTCTGTGCCACACTGTACAGGTGAAAGACGAAGACAACATAGATGGTGAGAGAAAATCCAGTCAGTCTGGGAAATCCAGTGTGTACATTTCCTCCTCACCTGATGAAGTTGCTCTTGTAGAAGGTATACAGAGGTAAGTATATGAGACTTAGATCAAGTGTGTCAATGCATCATTGGCGAAACTTTTTTATGGAGTTTCACAGTAATTCTGGATGCTTTTCATGGGAAAACTGTGGTGTAGGATTTATACACGTGTGCATATAGCTTCATCAGAAGTGGCATACCTTGATGACCAGTGGCAGCATAATTGTACCTCTATAGTGGATCGATATGTCATGCACAAAAAGTGCATAAAAAACAAAACAAAAACAGCATCTCTGTCCTGGGACCAATTCTGTTTAATTTATTTCTAAATGATGTAGAGGATGGGATAAAATAGCTCAATCTCAGTTTGCTGACAACACAAAAATATGCAGGGCAACAACAACACAGCAGGATATAGAAACTTTACAAGAGGACATGAATCAATTAATGGAGTGGGCTACTGCATGGCAAATTAAGTTTAACATTGAAAAATGTAAGGTAATGCACTTGGGGGGGGGGGGGGGTAAACATATAAACACAAGTTACTCTTTAAGGGGAGAATCCCTAGGGGCTTCCAGGATGGAGAAGGATCTAGGGGTCCTAGTAGAAGACAGACTGAGCAATAGCATGCAATGTCAAACTGCAACTACCAAAGCCAGCAGAATATTGGCATGCATTAAAAATAGAATTTACTCCAGAGATAAGACGATTATTCTGCCACTTTATAAAACTCTGGTTTGGCTGCAACTGGAGTATTCCGTCCAGTTCTTGTCACCGATCCTCAGAAAGGATGTGCTGGAGCTGGAGAGAGTCCAGAGAAGGACAACTAAATTATTATGGGGACCGAAGGACCTCAATTATGAGGAATGACTACAATCGCTAAATTTATTCTCCCTGAAGAAGAGATCCTTGAGAGGAGATATGATTGCGATATACAAATATCTCCAACGGTGATCCCAGCGTAAGTATGAAACTTTTCAGTCCCAGGAAGTGTAGGAGGACACGGGCCACAAGGTGAGACTGGAAAAGAAGCGGTTTAACCTCAAACTGCGTAGGGTGGTTTTCACTGTCAGGGCAGTAAGGATGTGGAACTCTCTTCCACAATCGGTGGTGTCGGCAGGAAGTATGGATAGTTTTAACCTCTTAGACGGCCCACCGCACATATACTGTGGTAGGGTGGCTCTATTGTGTGAAACAACGTACCTGTATGTCATTTCATGCAATAGATACTGTGCAGGGCCGGTGGACTCTGTCCGCCACCTGTAATCGCTCCACAGAGAGGCAGGACAGGAATCTGCCTATGTAAACAAGGCAGATCCCCGCTCTGACAGGAGGCAACACTGAGATTTGCTGTTCTTACTGATCAGAAACCACTTTTTGTGCATTCATCAGTTTTGCTGATTCAATTTACTTGCATGTTAAATTTTGACTTAAAGTAGAACTATAGGCTAAACATTTTTTTTTCCATTTTGGATAGAGTAAGGGAGGGTTATAACCCCTGTCAGGTTATTTTTTGTCATCCATGTGCCATAGCCATAACAGGAAGTGATAGGTAATACCTGCAAATTAAGAGAATCTCCTGGGGACCTCCCATTGGAAGATTTTCCCTCCATTATTTTTCTGGGGACAACACAATATTTCTTTTACTTTCACTTTCAATAATAATGGTAAACAGGAAAAATAGAGAGGATGAATCTCCCTAAGGGGCACATACCGCAATAAAAACTGACAGATTTTAATTTCCATCTCCACTCTATTCAACATTAAAGTGGTTGTAAAACCTTTTGTCTTACTTTTATCTATAGGTAAGCCTAGAATAAGGCTTACCTATAGATAGTGAAAATATCTCCTAAACGTGCGCTGTTTAGGAGATACTTCACTTGTCGTCATCGGCGCATGTCGTCATCCCCGCATGTGCTGTGAAGAAACGGACCACCGCGCCGTTTCTTCCCCCAGTGTGGGCCGTGACTGACAGTGTCATATAATGGGCTAGTATGCAATGCATACTAGCCCATTATGCTTTTCATTTGCAGGCCTTGCGGGGCACAAAAGAGGAAGTAAAACCCATCAGGGTTTACTTCCTCTATAAAAAAAAGTTTTGCCTTTAGTTGTACTTTAAATTTAATTCCCATTAAACTTTTTTTGTTGCCCTAAAAGTCCAAATGCATTATAAAGTGTAACCCTGACACCCGCTATTCATTTTATTAGCTGCCTAAAAGCTCACCTTTGTCTTGGCAGCATCTCACCTTTTCTAGTCTGCCACAAATTGCAACCTTATTTATTCTTCAGCAACATCCAATTCCTTTCCCTCCACAGCAGGCTTACAGAACACCAATAACTTTTCACAAGGCAGCATAGACTGACTGACACAGGGATGAACCTCTATGCACTTTCTGTCTATTGTGCATAAAGTCAAGTTTTATTTAACATTAAAAAAATATTAACGTTCATGATTATGTTACATAAATGTAACCGTTCTAAATTATGATACATATCTGAATGCAGATTGTGACTTTGTGACCTTCCTTTTCTTTTCTAGACTTGGTTATACATTTTTGAAACTAAAGGACAATTACTTGGAGATTTGTAATCGAGAAAATGAAATTGAAAGGTACGTTTGAGTCAGCAGGTTAACCGCAATGTTCTTTTATCTGTGACTTATTACTTACAGTGAAAATAAAGTAAAAAAGGCTAATGAAAATACATTGATAGGGCTGTAAGTGGACATCTAATTTTACAGTTCCTTAGCTCTGTACCACTGATCCATGTGGCTTTATAGCTTGTGTTCAGCGAGAGCCATGAATATTGCTCTAAATGGCAGATTCATTCCGAAATAGAAACTCATGAATCTAGGTTAAGCTGCTGAAGTATTTACCAGGGAGACGTTAGGGGTTATTTACTAAAACTAGAGAGTGCAAAATCTGCTGCAGCTCTAAAAAGAAACCAATCAGCTTGCATGTTTTATTGCCAAAGCTTAATTAAACAAGCTAAAGTTAGAGGCTGATTGGCTACCATGCACAGCTCCACCAGATTCTGAGTGCACCAGCTTTAGTAAATCCACCCCATTAATATGATGTTATGCTAGATAACTGGCCACTGAACTGAGTGAAGTACACTTCTCTTGTGTTTGTATTTTTATATCTTTACTATAGTAGCTCCAATAATGGATAGAACACTGTCAAAAGGCCCCTGAGTGAAAGAATTTTTTGCAAGCACCCCCCCCCATCAAGATTTAAGTATCTGCCCATGTACAGATAGACTGACAGATCCATTGATCGATGAAATTGAAGAGGAGCCTTAGTAGAACTCAAAAATTGGTGCTAATTAGACAAGTCAAAGGGTGCTGCTGCTTTCTATGGATCCTCTGGTTGGCAGGAACACATCTAGACAAAACACAAAATAGAGCGCAGAGCCGCCCTAGTGTAACTCGGCTTTAATATGGTAAAGTTAAAAACACTACAGTGGTCAAACTCACATTGTGTGAAGATAGATATAGCATTAGGATTCCACTCTGGCCACACTCCTATAATCCCCCGAAGATCCCGACAGGGGAAGGGGGAGCCGTGGATGTTCAGCCTAGGTGCTCGGATCCTGGCAGCACATCCAAGGCTATGCGACACCACGCTCAACATGCAGATCCTGTGTAGATGCGCCAAGTCCAGCCGGTGCTGCTCTTCAAGGACACACAAACCCACACAAGTGGGATACAAGGTGGGAAGAACATGAATACGTCACACAGTTGCCATGACAACGGGTTTCGGAGGCATGACCTCCTTCCTCAGGTCATCCCTCAGGCCATCCTCACTCTCTTCCCCCCTGTATCCTGCACGTGTGGGTTTGTGTGTCCTCGAAGAGCAGCGCCGGCTGGGCCGGGTGCATGTGCTTTAGGATCTACATGTTGAGCGTGGTAGTGGATAGCCTCGATAGCCAGGATCCGTGCAGTTAGGTTGAAGGTCCACGGCTCCCTCTTCCCCTGTCCTGATCTTGAGGTGGTTCTAGGATTGCGGCCACGGTGAAATCTTTATGCTGTATCTATCTTCTCACAATGTGAGTTTGACCATTGTAGTGTTTTTATCTTTACCATATTAAAGCCGAGTTACACTAGGGTGGCTCTTTTCTTTTGTGTTTTGGCCAAACTCTTGGTTGTTAACTTGCAACTGGGGTAGTGAACATTTACTTACAATCCAAATGCTGTTAATAGTAAATGGAAGAAGCATTCTGTATATCTTGGAGTAGGTGAATGAAGTGCATGCTGCCCAACAAAACTTGGATGTTACAAACTAAAAGCATGCTTAGGGCATCCTGAAGAATTGTGCATACTTCTCATCTGCCCTAAATGCAAGCAATCATTGGAGGGGGGAACGGGTGGTCCCAGCACCAGCTCAACTTGCATGTAATATAAAAGGGCCCCTAAGTCCCAAAGGGCCCTTGTGTAGCTGGACAGTTTGTACAAATGGTCTCCACCTCTGAGTGCTTCAGCAGCTCGTACTGCTATATTGCAGCAATGGGCTTTATTTGCATCCCAACAGGGAGTTTTGTGTGTGTTTTCGCTGTACTTTTTCCCAAAATCCACATTTTACTTTTGCTGTAAATGATGAATGTGAATAAGGCCCACAGAGATGGTGGTGGGAGCCTGTTATTTAAACTAGACAATTTTGAAGTGGTTGCAAACTTCAGACCTGAAATATGAACAAAACATATCCCTCTATAGTGTGTACTTGTCTCTATCCAGAGCACTAAGTGCATTTCTGTGTGCTGCTTTTTTCCTTAGTTTTCAACATGAATAACCTCTGACAAGTTTTCCTGACACCAAGAGAAAAATGGTGACAGGGGAGTGACCTCCAGCTGATTGACAGCCTCAGCTCTTTTCCTGAGTGCTGTGTGTAGGGGGGGGGGGTGTACCTTCCCTCCAATCAGCTCTCAGAGCTCTCCTCACTGAGCTCTGCAGAGCAGAACTTCACTCTCCTACCCCTTTTTTTTTTAACTCTCAGACAAGTTTTATAGATTTAGTACTTTGAATGGCTGTAGAGAAGAGAAGACTGCAGATAGAGAGGTACAACTTATGTAGGGAGATTTGTTTCATCTCTGTGAAACACCTGAGGTGAGTCACTTCACTGGGTATTTATAGCTTAGATTATGATCTCTGTGATCATTCTTGATCTCTATTTGTGTGTAAATAAAGATGTGCATTTTATATGCTAATATAATTGTTATTGCCTCCTTGGCACTTAAAAAATCCGACTAATAACAATGTTAGTATGTATATGGTTTTCCAAAATATGATGTTGCTATACAGTTAATATTTGTGTGTCTGTTTAGCTGAAAGTTCTTATTTTTCTTTTAAATTTTGTGTCTTTGAATCCTCAGATTTGAATTGCTACATGTTTTAACATTTGATTCTGTGAGGAGGCGTATGAGCGTCATAGTGAAATCATGCACAGGTAGACCGTGCCTACATTGTTTGGTTTATGTTGAAAATACCAGGTCTATTAAATCACTATATCAATTAAGAATGTAACAAAACATGTTTCATGACTGTGAGAACTTGAATGCCAGATTAGTTCTTTGCCCTTAGGCTGAAAGGTGTGGAAGGGTGGATATGACATCACGGTGTAGGGTCATAGAATGTGTTAGTCAAATAGCTCCACAAAGGAATCCATACATATTGCTTGTATACCTCTAAGGATTCAGCCAGCGCTGCCTAGTGGGAATAAAAACTCACAAGACCAGGGTAGCCATGCAAACCACTGAGTGACCATAATTGCAGACTTGAAAATGAAAATCCTGTGCTCCCTTCATTGAGCAAGGACTAGATTTTTTTTTTTTTTTCATTTTGTTTTTAACTTTATACAGAACAAGATGTTTCTTGAATTTTGCAAATGGATTTGCTTTATGTGATTTATTATGATTATGTAAACGCTCTTTTGCCACAAGTAGTAATTAAAGCCTGCTAATGGTGAAATGTATTATAGCTAGCAGTACAGAAAGTAACCAGCGAGGAAACATATTGTGTAATGCTAAAAGGCTAATTAGACTTTGCACAAAGAGCATTGCAACATTTCATGTCTTAAGGATCACAATGAAAGGCTAGGCTGAGAACAACTTCCTATGGTTTGCATAAGTTATTTGTAGTCATAGGTTTTGTGATTAAGTGAATCAAATGGGTTGTACAGTATCAGCAATAAATCAAAAATGTTATTTATGGTGGTGGTGATCACCTCTTAGAGGTCGTCCTCAATCACTTATTCTGATACCCATTTTAGAGCTGCCAGGCATGGGCGTCCGCAGGTAGGGGCAAGGGGGGGCGAGTCGTCGGCTCCACAGCTGCTGCAGATCTGTGTCATTGAGCTTACAGAGCTCTTTACTGCCACCTCTGGCTGCTTTCTGTATGTGTGCCCCTCGTGTTTGCTTTGCTGCCTGTTGTATTTTCACAGGGACATGTGGAAACAGGACTTGGAGAAGGAAGACCACCTTACAAGTGGGGGGTGTGATCATCACTAAATGCAGATATACATCAGCTGTCCTGTATACAGCTATATACACCCACCTTCCTTCCTGTATATACTAATACCATCCACCCCCTCTGTATACATATACTGTACACGCTCCATACTGTACAGGCCACATTTTATGGGCACAATGAGGCTGCAATTGATGGGCACAGTAAGGCTGCATACAATGGGCACATGCCTGCGCTTTATGTGATAATGACTAAGCCCCTTACCCTTCATGAGATTGTCGAAAAGGGTCGGAGCATGGGTTTTCTTAAAATTATGCCCCCCCCCGCCTGAAAAAAGTTCTGTGGACGCCCATGCTGCCAGGGCACTTAGAGCTGTTTAGTAGTTTTTGATCTGGTGCAGCTCTCAAAAATCCTTTTGTGGGGGTATTGAGAGCGCTCCATCATTGTGACAAATAAGAAATAAAAAAATGTTGCCCTGGCAAGAAGGATGTACAGTATGTTTCCGTATCTTGTTCTTAGTATTAGTAAAGCCTTTTCTACATTTTGCAATGAGAAAATTCTTATGGAAAAAAATATTGCTACTTCATAATATTCTTGATCATAGCAAAATGGTAATGTGGCATTTACACCTAAAATAAAGCAGCTAACCTGCAAGCAGCATTTGCAAGAGTGTCAAGCAATGCAGACGTATATACAGTACAGATCACTGAGATCAATTATAGTTTCAGTGAATTATTTGCAATTCATAGTGAAGAGAACCGTGCCTGGTGAAGAATGACTGCATCCACTACTGTGCGTCCACACAGACTTCTATACAAAGTGCTGATTAATGTTATATCCATTAAAAATAGCAGAAAACAAGTGCTCCAAAATGGTAGAAGGGTCAGTGAGGAATGGGCAAGCAGCCCAAAAAAAAAAAAAACAATGTCCAGGAGTATAGTAAATACATAGGTTGGAAGGACACAGCTCAATATATTGAACCTTTTTCGAAGGATTTACACACGATTTACACCAACAAGCAGAAAATTCTGACCTTGCAGTTGGTGACTATCCAGCAGCATTATAAAGGTTGGCCAATGAGGTGTGACAATGGAATGCATTTGCTGTATAGTTTTACATGCCAATGAGCAGTGTTTATGATTTATGTTATGAGTAGCAGGAAATACATATAAATCCTAAATCAATAAAAGAATATATAAAGCAGTGATTATACAAGCATTTGTTAAAGTAAATCTAAAAAAGGAGAGAGAAAGACATAGACGCCTCTGAGTAAAGACTGTAATTTTTAATGGAAGAAGGTGCTTTTAAAAACTTACATTTGAGGTATCTGTATGAAGGCACAAGAATGTCCAATGGGTCGCACTGTCACCGTCCAGGCTGTCTGCTGCAACCACGTCTCGCTAGTCCAGATGCCTTTGGCATTCGAGTGTGATCCAAACTGAGAGTTGGAGCGCAACTGGGGACTGAAGAAGAGGGCTGGAGCACAGAGCGGGATGGTGTCACGGATAGGCTTGCGACGCGTTTCGGAGCATGCGCACTGGAAGGATGTGCACAGTGCACGCTCCTTTGTCAAGCTAAGGAAATTCGGCTGATGTCAGCCTTTATATGTGCCTCGGAAGTGCTGCCATCTAGCGGGGAACATTAGAAGTTCTTTCCACATGTAATGGTAGTCATATGCAGTGATAATCTATATAGGTATATATGTCTCTCTGTACTTAGAGGACACACTTGACTTGCATAGAAATCAACCATGGGTCATTAAAAAGAATACATTGGGATAAATAAATAAAATAAATGAACAACATTATATATATATATATATATATATATATATATATATATATATATATATATATATATATATATATATATATATATATATATATATATATATAAATATATTCGGTCCAAAACTATATAAACCATGTGAATAAAATACATTTGTATATAAATAATTAGATGCATATACATACACATAAATATACGTATACATATATGAATTGGTCACCTAATAAAGTAAATTTAGGATTAGAATGGTTTAAATTAATTAAGATTAATTGATGGTAGATTGAAACTTGAAGCAGGGAAAAATATAAAATTATTTGATTAAATATATATTACATTATATGATAGATGGAAATCTACATGCTCAGTATATTGTGTGAGCACAATTGTTTAAGATGTAAGAACCGGAAAGCATATATTGTGTTGTGCTCAATATAAAATATGGGTATTATATATATATATATATATATATATATCTCATGATGTAATTTCCATGGCCCTATTGCACATAACCTAATCATGTGTGTATATGTATATGTGTGTATGTGTATGTGTGTATATGTATGTATATATATATATATATATATATATATATATATATATATATATATATATATATATATATATATATATAGAACTGGAAGAAGGAAGGGAATGAGGGCCCCAATCTTGATAGATTATGGGATATGGTTCAGTGTGGTAGTTACTTACTACAGGGGGTCCCCGGGTTACGAACAAGATAGGGACTGTAGGTTTGTTCTTAAGTCGAATTTGTTTGTAAGTCGGAACAGTATCTTTTTTTCAGTGCAAATCCAGTCTTTTATTTGTTTTTGTATAATTTTCTTATTTTTAATATTATTTTTCTTGTTCTTTACTTTTTTTAATTACTTTTTTATTTTATTAATTTAATTATTACTGTATTTCTTTCTTTTTTTTTTTTTTTATAATTTTTTTTTTCATTTAAAATTTATTGCTATCATACAAGAGAAAACAATTCCCTGTGTGATAGCAATTGGAGGTGACAGGTTCTCTTGACCCTGTCACCTCCAAAACAGGAGTCCTAGCACTGTGCTAGATTTCCTGTCACAGCTGAGGAGGGAGGAGCACAGCTCTCCCCTCTCACTGTTTACATGGCGGCAGGGACAGGAGACAGCAGAGAGAGGGGAGCTGATGTGTGATGGCACAGCAGGGAGATGGATGGTGACAGCAGCAGTGTCTGCGAGCCGAGTCCAGGCAGTCCGGCCGGCCGCGGTGCAGCGGCGCAAGAAAGACCGGGGATCCTGGAGGCTTCACTAGGCCATACTAGGCCGGACAAGGCCGCGGCCACGACGGGCAGTTTTAGCAGCCTGGCAGGCCACCGGACCATACCATGCCTGTGGCTGGGCAGGCAGTGTGACGAGGGGGGCCCGCAGCCAGGCCAGGATTGGAGGAATGGCTCACTCCAGCAAGGAGAGGAAGATTCGGGCCGGCAGTGACGTCATTCGGGCCCGTTCGTAAGTAGGAGTTGTTCGCAACTCAGATGTTCGTAAGTCGGGGACCCCCTGTATATAGCAGGGTTGCCCACCACCCCTGTTATCTTATGTGGTACACCAAGAAAAAAGAAGAAAGGGGATATTGATTAGACCTGAAGTTATAGTATGTTGGATACTTCTAGCTCTTCATTAATTCCTCTTGGTGAGAACGTATCTAGAGAGTATACCCAATAGGTCTCGCGCCTATGGAATCTCTCTGCTTCAGATATATTTTTTGGCATTTGTTCTATAATCCAAACTTCCAACCCTTCTGTGGACTTATTATGGTGTTCTGCAAAGTGGCGGGGGACACTATGTTTGTCTTTACCAACCTCTATCTTTTTGCGATGTTCATCAAATCTTTGGCGAAGTAGACATATGGTGCATCCTACATACAGTAGATGGCAAGGGCAAGTAAGGCAATATACAACATGGTCTGAACCACAGTTGTAGAAGTCTCTAATGGTGTGTGTCTTTCCCTTAGTAGCAAATAGTTTTTTGCCATGTTTCACGAAAGCACAAGTCTTGCATAGTGGTTTCTTACATTGAAATATTCCTTTTAGTGGAATTAAACAGATATGTGGAGCAATAGTTTTCTGTTGGGGTTTTAGTTTGCTAGGTGCAATCTTATTCTTTAAATTTGGCTCCTTTTTTGTATGTTGCTCTGGGCATGCGTGGTAGGAGAGGTTTGAGATGTGGGTCCTCTAGTAGTATCGACCAGTGTTTTCGAAAGATTACTTCCATCTTGTTAAAATTAGTGTGGAATTTAGTGATAAAGCGAGTGGTTTGGTCAAAGGTCTCTTTTTTTTGTCCAGGGGGATCATTTTGTAAGTAGTATTTATAGGCCTGGTTGACAAGAGCCTCAGGATAACCTTTATCCTTGAGTTTGTTTTTGAGTATGAGGTTTTGTTCTGTATAGTCTGTGGTCTTGGTACAGTTTTGACAAAACTGAACTTTTGGAATATTGTTAGTCCACTTGTGGTAGTGGCAACTCTTATAATGAAGAAAAGCATTGCCAGCAATGGGCTTGTAATAGTTTTTCGCATGTATCTCATCATTAATATGGTATAAGTCTAAATCAAGAAACTCCAACCACTCTGGATCTGTGACATAGGTGAAGGAAAGGCCGTGTGGGTTGTTATTGCAATGGGAGACAAAATCATTGACATCAGAACCATCCGAGATAATGATGGTGTCACCAACGTACCTCCCATAGAATATTAGATGTTTCAGATAGGGGATATTCTGCCAGATGTAGTTGTGCTCCCATAGGCCCATAGCCAAGTTCGCATATGAGGGCGCAAAGTTAGCACCCATGGCTGTCCCTTGTACTTGCAAGTATTATTGGTTTTCAAAATGAAAATAATTATGGGTCAAACAGAATCTGGTACAGTCAAGGATGAATTCAGCCTGTCCATGGCTCATGTATGGGTCATTGGAGAGAAAATGGTCCAAGGCTGCAAGTCCAAAATCATGCGGGATGGATGTGTATAATGAGTTGACATCCAGTGACATCCAAATATATTTATTGTCCCACCTGTATGGCTTCAATTGATCCAACAGATGAGTTCCATTACGGATATTGGACTGTAAGCCCTGGACTAACAGTTGTAGGTGATGGTCAACATATTTAGATAGACCTGAAGTGATGCTATCCATTGCAGCAATAATAGCTCTGCCAAGAGGGTTTGTCTGGCTTTTATGGATTTTTGGAATATGGTAGAAGTATGGTGTGTGGTTGAAGTCTCTGCGTTAAAAGGAATCTTCTCCTTTCTTAATGATTTTTTGTTGCGTAGCCTGATCGATTAATATATTGATCTTGGACTTGTATTTGGGCAGGGGATTATTGCTCAACTTACAGTAGGTCGTATGATCCGCAAGTAAACGGTCGGCTTCCTCAATGTAGTTGACACGATCCTGTATAACAATTCCAACGCCTTTATCGGCGGTTTTAATGATTCGTTTATCGTTATTGATTAGGGGTTGCAGTGCTGTGTTTTCCTGAGGGGTAAGGCAACCAAGCTGTAATTGGTGTGGTGTTGTGTATAAGCCCACCTTTTTTAGATCAGAGAATACCATTGTCACGGAACGTCCCACACTCCGCTTGAGTGCTTTCGTCATATACCACTTCCTCCCAGTCTGTATACAGATATCCCAACCTCTCTGAGCACAAACAAGGCGACACTTGCTTGTTGCTACCAAGAACTCACTTTATTTAGAATCAAAATTACAAGACTTTATATGCCGTTGGAACCTTCTCTAACAATACAACTGTAACTTAATTAACATGAGCTAATTATCTAATCCTTTATACAGCCTAGGTGACTGAGACATGACCTTTCGCCCAGACTTGTGGTCACCGAGCTTCACACAGTTATATCAACACAATAGCAGTCGTCCCATCTCCTACATTGTATAGAGGACAATGTCATCAGCTCATTCAATTAACATAAACACAGGTTGATGACACCAGCATCTCCTCACAGGATGTGTCCCAACAGAATGAATCAGTCTTATCAGCAGGGGGCTGCTGGAGGAATCCCCCCTCCCTCTTCAGGGACACAGATCTACAGTAAGGAGTCCCCATACAATATATACATATATACACGACTGAGTCCGATTAGTACAGTTCAGCCTGGATTTCTCATTCACCTCACAAAGAGTATTGTTCCATTGAAAATCCAGGGCCCATAATCAAAAGGCAACAGGCTTGCATACAGTCCTCTCCAACAGCCTCTGTTCTGGCTAGGTCTGTCACATTTCTCCCCTTTCGGCAGGAGACTAACACAGGAGGAGACCCCAGACGGGTTGACTCCGAAGTTGGTCCATAGTTCCAGTCCTCTACTGCCTGTACCCACACAGTACCCCAAACAAATTATTCCAAACAGAGTATTACTCACCCAGCCATCCTCTGCCTCTCTCAGAGAACATATCTGCCGCTGGGGAGAGGCCCGGACTGGCCCTTCTCCCTGGAATCCTTTCTGCCGCTGGAGAGAAGACAGGGGGACTGGGCTCACTCCATCCTGCTGTTGGGGATCTGGGCCGACTGCCCAGCATCCCTGGGGTATACAGGTGGGGACTGAAGCCCCATCAACCGACACCAGATCAAGCTGCAGTTGTGAGGTGATAACTGCATTCTCTCCTTGGATCCTGATCTGCAGCTCGCGATAGACTGCCACCTCCTCACCTTGGACCTCCACAATTGCTGCAGGTGTGGGGCAGAGGTCTTGGACCCTCTGTCCGGTTGCCAGCACTTCTGCTGGGGGTTTGCCAGGTGGTTCCTCCTCTACAGAAACGTCTATGAAATCCCCAGTCTCTGGAATTGGTAAAAGTGTGGGACAGAGGTCTTGGACCCTCTGTTCAGTTACCAGATCTTCAGCTGGAGAAGTTTGTTTTAACTCCATAGATGCTGCTGGCAGAAAATCACATGTCCCTGTCAGTGTTGTGGGAGAAAGGCTGACTATCTCTTCTCTCAAGAAGGCCGAAGCCACTGTTGGTGCTGGGCAGAACACAGTGAACTTTGGCCCTGATAGCAGCTCTTCTGCTGGAGGCTCATCAGGTTGTTTTTCCTCAGCAGAAAAGTCTATCAAATCCCATATCTCTGTAACTGATGTGTGGGGATAGAGGTTCACCATCTCCTGTCCATGGAACCCAGAAGATGCTATCATTTCTGGGCAGAGGTTAGCAGAGCTCTGCCCTGTTGTCAGCACTTCAGGTTTGGGGATGGCAATCTCCGGATTTTCCACTGCCGATTCTCTGGCATGCTGCTGAACTTGTTCTAGCAGTTTCCTGTATGCCCTTTCCAGATGCTGTTCCTTCCTTAGCAAATGGTCCAGATCAGGTTTGAGCTCTGAGACCCCTGCAAGACCGAGCATAGACTCTCTATATTCTCTCAGGTCCTCAAGGTCAGGTTCCCCTTCATCGCCAAACATAAAAAGATCTGTAAGGTTCTCCCACAGCAATCCAGGGCCGCCAAAGTCATATCCCTCTGGAGAGCATTCTGTCATCTCCCCTAAATAACCCTCCTCTGCGTGCCATTGCAGAGCCCGATAAAGATTGTCCAGCTCTATCTCCTGCTGGACCAACCTGTCCAACTCAGTCACCCATTGCTCCTGGGGCTGCTCTCCCAGGAATGCCATCCGCAATGCCCGTTGGTCACTGGCCCGTTGCTCTTGGGTTGGAAAGCACTTGCCCTGTTTTATACCAGCGAGGCGGAGGGCTGCAATCCAGAGCTCCACCCGAATTTGCTGCCTAAGCTCCAGGTATTCATCCTCAGACACAGTCCTGGTGTATGTTGAAAGGATGATTCGCAGCAGCCCCGGGAATTCTGATGCCAGGTCCATATCTCCGCTGGGGTAACTGAAGTCTGCTATGCTGATCTTGGATCCAGTTGGAGGTTTGGATGTCCCAGACTTCAGGAAGCTTTCCCGCTGCTTGCCACCAATGTCACGGAACGTCCCGCACTCCGCTTGAGTGCTTCCGTCATATACCACTTCCTCCCAGTCTGTATACAGATATCCCAACCTCTCTGAGCACAAACAAGGCGACACTTGCTTGTTGCTACCAAGAACTCACTTTATTTAGAATCAAAATTACAAGACTTTATATGCCGTTGGAACCTCCTCTAACTTAATTAACATGAGCTAATTATCTAATCCTTTATACAGCCTAGGTGACTGAGACATGACCTTTCGCCCAGACTTGTGGTCACCGAGCTTCACACAGTTATATCAACACAATAGCAGTCGTCCCGTCTCCTACATTGTATAGAGGACAATGTCATCAGCTCATTCAATTAACATAAACACAGGTTGATGACACCAGCATCTCCTCACAGGATGTGTCCCAACAGAATGAATCAGTCTTATAAGCAGGGGGCTGCTGGAGGAATCCCCCCTCCCTCTTCAGGGACACAGATCTGCAGTAAGGAGTCCCCATACAATATATACATATATACACGACTGAGTCCGATTAGTACAGTTCAGCCTGGATTTCTCATTCACATCACAAAGAGTATTGTTCCATTGAAAATCCAGGGCCCATAATCAAAAGGCAACAGGCTTGCATACAGTCCTCTCCAACAGCCTCTGTTCTGGCTAGGTCTGTCACAACCATATTGTAAAAAGTGGTGAGATGTGGTCCTTTAGATTGGTACGGGTAAAATACAGATTTTGGTTTTAATGTTGAATGTATCACTGGTGAAGTATGTAGATGTTGTGTATGTAAGTCAAGACCAGTGTATGAGTCCTCATGATATAGTTGCTCTAACATATCAATCATGTCAGTTTCAAAATCAAATTCCTTTGAATCCGAAATGGGACGGGACAATATAGTTAAAGTAAATCTGCACTGAGGAAATCATGTAGCAGCCTTTCATAGTTTTAGCCCTAAATATGACTTATTTTGTTAAAGCTTATTTAAGGGAAGTGAATATTAAAGCCAGGGATAGCCAGGCAGCTAGCATTGTCTGAAGGCAGTCAGCAATGGCAGCCTCCAAGTCATGTTGTTACAGATTTCCTTTAACCATTGCAGCCAACCTGGTTTTAAGTTGGTGTGATCGGACTAGGGAGTTCTGCTGCTGCTTATTAATACATGCCCCATGCCTTATTAAATCTGACCTATTTTTAACCATCTTGCTTGGATGGATAAATAGTGCTAAAAGTGCCAAAACAATTTTTACATTTTCTGAACAAACCACTTTCCCAGTTCTCCCTTCAGCGTTGATGACATACGACCAATACTAAAGTTCACATAGTGGCATTTTCTCTAGAAACCACATGTATCTTAGCCCTGTTACTCTATATCCACTTTAAGACCGTATTTGTGTATTGGTCCATTTGAATTAGATCTGATGATTTGTAGTTAAGTTTTAATTGCATGTATAGCTATTTTTTTATCTGTGTATGTCTATGTAAGTATGTATGTACAGTGGGGACGGAAAGTATTCAGATCCCCTTAAATTTTTCACTCTTTGTTATATTGCAGTCATTTGCTAAAATCATTTAAGTTCATTTTTTTCCTCATTAATATACACACAGCACCCCATATTGATAGAAAAATACAAAATTGTTGACTTTTTTCAGATTTATTAAAAAAGAAAAACTGAAATATCACATGGTCCTAAGTATTCAGACCCTTTGCTCAGTATTTAGTAGAAGCACCCTTTTGATCTAATACAGGCATGAGTCTTTTTGGGAAAGATGCAACAAGTTTTTCATACCTGGATTTGGGGATCCTCTGCCATTCCTCCTTGCCGATCCTCTCCAGTTCTGTCAGGTTGGATGGTAAACTTTGGTGGACAGCCATTTTTAGGTCTCTCCAGAGATGCTCAATTGGGTTTAAGTCAGGGCTCTGGCTGGGCCATTCAAGAACAGTCACGGAGTTGTTGTGAAGCCACTCCTTTGTTATTTTAGCTGTGTACTTGGGGTCATTGTCTTGTTGGAAGGTAAACCTTCGGTCCACTGTTGAGACTGTATTGGACAGGTGATGAGCAGTGCCTGGTTTTCTCCACACATACTGCTTAGAATTAAGGCCAAAAAGTTCTATCTTGGTCTCATCAGACCAGAGAATCTTATTTTTCAACATCTTGGAGTCCTTCAGGAGTTTCTTTTAGCAAACTCTATGCGGGCTTTCATGTGTCTTGCACTGAGGAGAGGCTTCCGTTGGGCCACTCTGCCATAAAGCCCCGACTGGTGGAGGGCTGCAGTGATGGTTGACTTTCTACAACTTTCTCCCCTCTCCCGACTGCATCTCTGGAGCTCAGCCACAGTGATCTTTGGGTTCTTCTTTACCTCTCTCACCAAGGCTCTTCTCCTCCGATAGCTCAGTTTGGCCAGACAGCCAGCTCTAGGAAGGGTTCTGGTCATCCCAAACGTCTTCCATTTAAGAATTATGGAGGCCACTGTGCTCTTAGGAACCTTAAGTGCAGCAGAATTTTTTTGTAACCTTGGCCAGATCTGTGCCTTGCCACAATTCTGTCTCTGAGCTCTTCAGGCAGTTCCTTTGACCTCATGATTTTCATTTGCTCTGACATGCACATCTGATATAGACAGGTGTGTGGCTTTCCTAATCAAGTCCAATCAGTATAATCAAACACAGTTGGACTCAAATGAAGGTGTAGATCCATCACAAGGATGATCAGAAGAAATGGACAGCACCTGAGTTAAATATATGAGTGTCACAGCAAAGGGTCTGAATACATAGGACCATGTGATATTTCTTCTTTTTTAATAAATCTGCAAAAATGTCAACAATTCTGTGTTTTTCTGCCAATATGGGGTGCTGTGTGTATATTAATGAGGAAAAAAATGAACTTAAATGATTCTGGCAAATGGCTGCAATATAACAAAGAGTGAAAAATTTAAGGGGGTCTGAATACTTTCTGTCCCCACTGTATGTGTGTGTGTGTGTGTGTGTGTGTGTGTGTATATATGTATGTATGTGTGTGTGTATATATATATATATATATATATATGTCTTGTATATTCTTGGAATAACGATTCCACTTCACAATGTTATCTTCGACTATTACTAAAGAACCAGTGATTGTTTCTACAGGTGAAATTATCCTGTTTTGTAAAGGAGCAGACTCTTCTATATTTCCCAGAGTCAGGGAAGGGAAGGTTGACCAAATACGAGCCAGAGTTGAACGCAATGCTGTGGTAATACATTTTAATACTGCACCTAACCAACTGTTTCTTTATGAGCGTTCTTAGTGACCTAAAATATAACCCCACTCAAGACGCTGTTTTTTTTAATGGAAAGATTCAGGAAAAATAAATTGCTTTATGTGACCACCTTATTAAGATGTTTCCTCTTTTTCTGTCTCTTTGACGCCAGAACAAGAAATAAGTGAATTGGTTGTCACAAGGGTAGAAAGACACATGGGAGAAGTTCTAACTCTTTCCTATTTTACTGAAGAAAGCTTGTTTTGTTGCAGTCCATGTCCCTACCTTAGAGATTTTCTATCACTTCCTGTCCTGACAGAAAGAAAATCTCCCTGGTGTGAACACAAACAAAAAATAAAAACAGAAGTTCTATCTAGGGTTGCCACCTCATCCCTTTAAACCCCAACACATAATAATTAAACAGGTTCTGCGGCTGATTATGGTGGTAATTAAACTCACTTGGTGCCCTATCTGCATTAAATTAGCCTCAGAACCCGTGTAATTCATATGTGTTCGGTTTTAAAGGGATGAGGTGGCACCCCTAGTTCTATCACATCCCTATTCTGTCTAAAAATAAAAACAAAGTGGTACCTGGAGTGCCTGATCTATAAACTGATATTCAAGAGGCAGTTTATCCAGGCAAAATCCATTTGCTTTCATGGGATCAAGAAGGGTTTTTTCCCCCACTAAAGTAAATTGGACCATGTGTTTTTTTTTGTTTTCGTTTTTCCTTTGCCTTCCTCTGGATTAACTGTGGGTATAGGGATCTGTCTATAGAGGTTTTCTACTTATTCTATGTATTTATTTTTTCTGTTGGTTGAACTAGATGGACTTGTGTCTTTTTTAAACTTGACTAACTATGTAACTATGTAAGTGGAAGGACAAGGGTGGGCCTAAAGGGCAACTGTTTACAAGTAAAAAACACATGCTAGGATAGAATGGAAGCCCACAATAAGATTTGGGAATTATGGCATTTACAGGACGACCCACCTTGAGCTCGTAAACAAGCTGTTATGATGACCCCTTACTCTTTCTTTTTTTTCTTCTATTTTTTGTTTTCCATGATTTATTTTTAAGTCATATCAGTTTTTCTCTGGTGCTTATCAGCGCTATAATGTTCCAGCAGTAATATTGCCTTAACTGAAACTATGCTATTCGTGGTAGTTTTGACCATGATTAATTCACAAAGTCTTTACTGTTGAAAAAGCGCTTTTTGTGAAAATTGTGCTTACACTTTTGAATGTCTTTCACCTTTGTTTTATTGGTAAAAATAAATAAAATCTGTTATTTGAAAAAAATAAAAAATAAAATACATGCTATTACATTTATTTGAGGGAACACTGGAGTTGATTTACTAAAACTGGAGAGTGCAAAATCTGGTGCAGCTCTACATAGAAACCAATCCGCTTCCAGTTTTTTTTCTTTGTCAAAGTTTAACCATTTGCTTACTGGCCAATTCTGACACGTCTCTCACATATGTAAAAATCTGGGTTCTTTGCTAGAAAATTATTTAGAACCCTCAAACATTATATATTTTTTTTTTCGTAGAGGCCTCACAATATTTGCTCATTGATTTTTTTTTTTTTTTCAAACGCAATTTAAAAAAAAAATATATACTTTACAGAAAGAAAAAAACAATATATAACCCAATTTTTTTGTAACATATAAACGATGTTGTTACACTGATTAAAGATACCCATTATGACATGCTTTCAAATTGCGAACACTCGTGGAATGACGCTGAACTACGGTACTTAAAAATCTCCATAGTCAATGCTTTAAAATTTTTTACATGTTACCAGTTTAGAGTTACAGAGGAGATATAGTGCTAAAATTATTGCTTTCGCTCTGACATTTGTGGCGATACCTCACATGTGTGGTTTGAACACTGTTTACATATGTGGGCATGACCTACATATGCATTCACCACTATTTACTATTTATTTTATTAATTTTTTTCTATTCCACACTTACCCCTAAGCATAAATTCCCCCTCCTCCCAGTACAAATCTGCCCCCCCTGCTAAAATCCCCTCTCACCACAAATCTTTGCCCACCCCCCCACCCCCCCCCAAAAAAAATCACACCCCCAGCACATATCCTCTACCCCTAAAATTTCCTCTCCCAGGTACACCTCACCCCCACTCCAAATCCCCCCCCCCCCTCAGCACAATCCCCCCTTCCAACAAAAATCTCCCTAAAGCACCACTCTTGGCACCCCCCCCCCCCAATTTTCCTTCCTAGAACAATCTTTACGCCCTGATGTCCCCCAAATTCCCCCTTCCAACACAAATCCCCCCCCCCAATCTCATAATCTCATTGCGGCACCCCCATACCTTACAAGATACTACAGTGCCCAGGACAGCCGCCCCTCCTACCCACCCCTTGTCCTTTTCTACCCCCTTATTCTGTGTAGCCATAGCAGAGTTGGCTGGATAATGGGTATATTGTATATGCACGCATTTAGAAATCCTTTGGTAGATAAAACATCCAGTGTATGTGTCTCACCTGTGTATGTAGCTGTTTGCCTGGAGCTGCCCATTAATACTCCTAATAAATCGTGTTTTATGAATGTGTCCAAAAAGGATTATAACCTGAATGAATGTGTTTTATTGAATGAGTTTACTAGACTGAAGTGGGATGTGGTGAGGATGTTTTACTATGGAGAGCAGGCACAAGATTCATAGCATTTTACAAATGAAATTTCCTTATTACAGGAAGGTCTGAGGACTTTGTGCGTTGCCTATAAGAGGTTTACACAAGAGGAATACGAAGATGTGGATAAGCTTCTAAAGAGGGCACAGCTGGCCCTACAAGACAGAGAGAAGAAGTTGGCAGAGTCATATGAACAGATTGAGCAGAACCTCATCCTACTGGGGGCCACAGCGGTAGAAGACAGGTTTAGTCTGGTGTTATTCATGCTCTATGTAAATAATCGCAAATAGAACACAGCCTCCTATTCACTTGCTAAGTGCGAAGAAGAAAACGTATATCGCAGAACTTAGAGATGTGAATAGGAGATGTGTAAAGCTGTATCAGAAGAATATAATATGTATTTTCTAATATCACTGTTGTTCATATACAACAGATTGAAAAAAATTAAAATAAAACGTGAACTAGAACTATAAACCTTTTCACTAATGCTTTGTATGCAGAGAATAAGTTTTTGGGCTTCTGGAGAAGAAAAATAGTAAATGCCTACAATTAAGATACACAAATAAAATAAAAATGTGCACCCTGTTCTGGGGTAACATATTACCTCCACTGATGTGCCAATCAAATGTTTTCTTCCTGCAAGGCCTCGTGCACACTAGGCTTACAAGCATTTGGGTTTTTTTCAGCCTGTAAAAGCACCTCTTTGTTAGTATATGTGCCCATGCACGCAAGTTTAGGAGCATTTCAGCGTTAATGCATGCCAATGGCCAAAATAAATGAATATTCTGGTCAATGGAATCCATTTACGCTTAAACACTTGATGCTCCTAAACATGTACAATACGTGACTTTAGGCGCATTTTTAAAGCAGCTTTTCTCCTGCTAGGAATTCTGGTGTTCAGAAGAGAAAAGCAAACATCCAGTCTGCATGAGGCCTTAGGGCTTCTGTACACAGGACTCTGATTCAGGATCAGGCCATACACCATATACTCTTAGGTGCTCCTGACCTGTTTGTGAGATGCTTTGATTTGTCTTCAAGATACTTCTTGAGTTGTTTTGAGCCACTTTGAGTTGCTTTTATATTCACAGTGACTTTTATAGAGTAAAAAAAGCAGCTGAGATGCCAACAAATGCCTGTATACATAAGCCCTGATCTTCATCCATAATCATTCAATACGCTTTAAGTAGACGATTAGAAAGCCTGGTTTAGGACTAGTGTACACAGGTTCTAAAGCATGATAAATGTGGAATGCAGAGTTTGATATCTGCAATGGATCTTGTAAATAAGTGTACACTGCTGTTTTTGCCATGCATCGTGTTGCCTTGTTTTAATTTCTCCACACAAGTCTCCACTGGGAGAACACAGTAAATATTGCTAGCGGCTTTAACAGTTGCTAGCAATAATCACATGTAAAATCCAGGAGGCTGGTTTTACCCAAGTTGATCAATCGGTCAACTTGGGTACTTCCAGCCTGCTCATACATGTTTTGAATCTGACCCAGTGGGAACCGGCCGAGATTCGAGCCATCTATGGCAGGCTTTACTTTTTTAGCCATTTCATTGGCGCAGGTTTCTGTATGGGACACTATAGGCAAGCTTCTATTTCCTTGAATAGAGGACAATGTGCAGATAGGGGGAGTACAGAGATCATTTTTTTGAAATGCATTACAATACAATGCAGAACCTACTCCTTGAAATCTATAACCCTTTTGTTAGAACAGTGTTCAAATCTAGTTTACAACTGATAATAAAATCGGCAAGCACAGTACAGACAGGGTTAATAATGGTAAACATAACTTCCCAAAGCACCTCCATAGCTTTACATAGAAGAGAAAGCTAAGTAAGATTTTTTTTTTTTTTTTTTTTAGCAAGAAAAAAAGACTTAAAAACAGGAGTAAAGGAAATCTTCTTTTAAGAATTACACTTACCTAGGTGGATTCAGCATCAATCCAATGCTGCATCTGTCCCCTGCCGGCTGTAAGGCTGAGAACTGAGCGATTAACCACTGCCGATCGCTCAATTCTCAGTACTCCTGAGCAGAGAGCTGGCGACTGTCAGTCACCGATGTCTGCTCTACCCCTGCTGTCGGCTTGCTGAAAGGCTGAGCCAGGTGCTGCAAGCTGTCGGCTCGCTGAGAGGCTGAGCTGGGTGCTGGTCCAGGCATGTGGGTGGATCCCGACAATATGGTCGCGATCTTTCCCCAGCCCGGGCCGACACTGTGATGTCAGCTGACAGTGGGCTTCAGCCCACTGTCTGCTGAAAACAGGTCACAGGAGTGCAGAACTAACTGCACTCCTGTGATCCACAGGAGAAGTACAGCCAAACGAGCTTTGGCTGTGCTTCTGCTTTAAAATGTAAGTAGCCTTTATTTTAAGTTATGCTATGTGAATGGGAACATGTAACACTATAAAGTAGGGGTTATCCCAATTTGGCTGCTAAAGTGGAAATACACTTTTTAAAGTGGTCCTTTCAGAGGTTCTAACCCTTCAAGACTCTGATTAAAAAAAAATAAGTTTGGCTGGAGTTGGACTTTAAAACTTCAATAAGGACATTTCCAACACAATGACGATATCAAGGTCAGGAGCTTAACAGAAGATCTTCATGCGACTGTAACTTCATATAATAGTTTGAACACACCAGGTTCTCTCTCCACCCAAAACTACTAGTGTAAACATATATTGTACAATGTATGTCAGTGCACAGGTTTGGGTGCAACACAAACAAAAGTATCCACTAATCCAATAATCATCCATAACAGTATTAATAATCGATATACTAGAAAATATGTTTGGAAGATTACTTCGAGATAAACATTCTATACATTTGGAACAATTGCCAGTGTTAGATTATAATACAAACATGCAAGTTTAAAGTAAACTTGCCATGAGCAATATTAAAGTGCAATAATAGAGTTGGTCCATTACTGGAAAATCATTTTTTTGTCCTTTTGTCCCAGACTCCAGGAAAAAGCAGCAGATACCATTGAATCTTTACAGAAAGCTGGTATTAAAGTGTGGGTCCTCACAGGAGACAAAATGGAGACCGCTGCTGCCACCTGTTATGCCTGCAAACTGTTCAGGAGAACCACACAACTGCTGGAGCTCACAACCAAGAAGATCGAGGAACAGAGTTTACATGATGTGCTGTTTGAGTTGAGCAAAACAGTCCTGAGGCACAGCGAGAGCTTACCGAGAGACAATTTCTCAGGGTATGTGAAAGACTCAAGTCTGGTAATACAGCAATCTACTGGAAGCTTTGCTTGAGAGCAGAGCTTTTTAGACTGTAAAGATTGCTATACGTATGAGGGATTTTATTAAGCTTTGTAAACCATGGGGTCCAGTTTTGTTAACAGGAGTATGTAAGCACAGAACCCCTGAATCTAGCCCATTAAAGTACCGTATATAAGTTTTAAATAGAGCAGGAAAGGTTCATTTTGATGTTTGCTGTTTTTGTCCCATTGGGAAGATTTCCCTTAACATTCTGTGCTGGAGACCCAACAGAAAGTTAGAGGGAGTCTCCTCAAAGTAAGGGAAAATCTCCTTCTTGCACAGTGGCCTCTAACAAGTGTTGCCATTGGAAGATTTACTTTCACCTCTTGTTCTGGTGACAGCTGTAACATTTGGTATTATGACATTAGGAGGAAACACATACACAATATTGGTATAATGTTCAGCGCTAAACCATCTGATGAAAAAGATTGAAGTTGAAAATTTAAATGAGAAGGCATGCATCTGCATGCTGATACTTGAAGGTGCAACCATATGATGAGTGGATTGAAAGTTCTAGGGGATGAACCCCTAAAAATTTGTCTATAAAAGTCTCTAAATGGTGGCTGTAAAAGGAACAAGGCTGCTTAATGCGTGGGTGGGCTGGGGAACCCAATCACTTTGAACAAAAGGAAAGTAAAAGGAGGAGAGAGAAGCGCCAAGCCAATCCTTTTAAACAGCTTAGGAATTTATTCAGTATATAAGTATAAAACAACACTAAAAACTTGCGTGAAAAATGTTGGAGCACTTGCAGAGTGCTAGAGCGGGTGGGAGCTTCCACGTGCAGTGTCACAGGAGCACAGGAGAACCGCTGAGAAGTCTCTATTGAGGGATCCACGAGCGCTGGGTGTTAGCCGCAGCTGGAGCCTTGGTAAGCCTCATGGAGACGTCGGCTGCGTGTCTCTGGGTGGGAGTGGTCCAGGGCTGTCAAATTGGGGAGCAGCCCACACGCTGTCTGGCCAATCAGAACGCGTTTCAATGGCACGGCCTCGCTTTCTTCATCAACTCAATGAGGCTTACCGAGGCTCCAGCTGCGGCTAACACACGGCACTCGTGGATCCCTCGATAGAGACTTTCCGGCGGTCCTCCTCTGCTCCTGTGACACTGCACATGGAAGCTCCCACCCACACTAGCCCTCTGCAAGTGCTCCAACATTTTTCACGCAAGTTTTTAGTGTTGTTTTTATACTTATATACTGAATAAATTCCTAAGCTGTTTAAAAGGATTGGCTTGGCGCTTCTCTCATTTTTCACGCAAGTTTTTCGTGTTGTTTTATACTTATATACTGAATAAATTCCTAAGCTGTTTAAAGGTTTAAATGTCCACAGTAAGAATCTGACAACATCTAACTCTTCATTGCTCTATCCAAAACTAAAATAAAAAGGTATTGCCAACACTAACAGCACAACACAAATTATATCCTGATAAATATACCAAGAAACATATTTAGAAACATCTTTCTATTTTACATTGCATCAGTTGTAGTACTATAAGGGCTCATGCACACTGCATCTCAAAGAAGCTGCTATTGCAGGCTTTTGAGCTTTTTTGAGCTCTCATCTTTTCTGCTTGGAAACTCCCCTCCATGTTAGCCAATGTGTCCATGCACACAATGGCTCTTTCAGGAGTTTGCAGGCATATGCTCTTACAGGCAGAAAAAAGCCCCCACCAAACTCCTGTTTTTGGGAGGAGCTTTTGAACAGAAAAGATGCCTAAGTGACTAAAACGCATGAAAAAGCTCAAAGGAGCTTGAAAATGCACAAAAGAAAAAATGAACGGTAGAGTTTGTGATAAGAAATGAGCCCCCAAGGGCTCATGCACACTGCATCCCAAAGAAGGTTCTCCTACAGCCTTTTGAGCTTGAACTCACCTCCATGTTAACCAATGTGTCCATGAACACTATGGGGGTTATTTACAAATGGCAAATCCACTTTACACTACAAGTGCACTCGCTGTAAATCTGGGGGGGTAGATCTGAAATGAGGGGAGGTTCTGCTGATTTTATCATCCAATCATGTGCAAGCTAAAATGCTGTTTTTTAATCTCCTTGCATGTCCCCCTCGGATCTACAGTGACTGCACTTCCAAGTGCACTTGTAGTACAAAGTGGATTTGCCTTTAGTAAATAACCCCCTAAGGTTTTTTTCAGGAGTTTACAGGCATATGCTCTTACAGGCAGGAAAAAACCCCACCAAACGCGCATTTTTGAAATTAGCTTTCGAGCAGAAAAGACGCCTAAGTGCCCAAAAAAAGAGTGAAAAAGCTTAAAAAGGCTCAAAAAAGCTTGAAAATGCACCAAAAAAAGGAAAACTGAGCTGAGGGGAGGGTTTGTGAAAAAAATACTTATGCTCAAAGAAGCTCAATAAGAAATGTGCAAAAGAGCACAAAAAAGCACAAGCTTTCTTAAAGCTTTTAGGCAGAGAAATAAAAGCTCAAATGCCTGTAACAGCAGCTTTTTTATTTTTTTGAGCTGCAGTGTGCATGAGTGCTTGGTCACTAAAGGCTGCATTCTTGTAACTATGGCCTAACCATTGCAAATTTAATGTCACTGGTATGTACAATCCTAGGCCTGCCAGGTCTGGATTTGTATTTCTGGTAGTTGAGCATAGAGGAATTTATTTGCTCATCTCCACCCAATGTCCTGGACTTGGAGTGAGGGATAATCCGCTTATTTTAGGATATGTTGTGTAAGTAACTCTTGTTCCTAAAATGCTTCCTGTGTTATGCATTGATTCAGTTGGAGGACCTTTTGATTCCTTTTGATCCTTCACAGCATATCCTATTTGGTTATACGGTTTTGAGTTGTCAACTATAAAATGCAAACACCATCCTTAAATTGGATTGTACTCTTAAAACTTTACTAGCGTCCTATTTATGTTTACTTCATTCAGTTGCATAGTACTTAGCACAGTTTGCAGTCCTTTCCCTAATCTTCTCATATTTTAGTCAGACGCTGATACACCCACACATAGACCAGTTTAGTTGGCATCCAATTTGCCTACCAGTATGTTCTTGGTTTGTAGGAAAAAACCAGACCACTTGAAAGAAACCAATGGAAACACAGGAAGAACATACAATCTCATCTTTAAACTCCACTTAAGTCTGGTACACACCATGAGATTGTCGAAAATTCTTGTATGACAGTATATAAAAATTTGGAAGGAACGTATTGTATTTTTAGTATTTTGTATTTTCGTATGAATATTGTACTGATTGCATGAAAATCGTACAATCTGGTATCGTACGAGAAACCTTTTTGTGCTTGTCTCATCGGATAATTTCACATGACCTGTCCTGATCTGCTCTCAAAAGCTGTGCACCAACGATCAGATTATTAAACGATCGCTTCGAATGTGGTTTTTTGTACGATTTTCTGATCGTGTGCTTTAGTCTGACATGCAACACAACTGGATAGACGATTGGACGCATCTCCTATTCATCTTCAAATATGGCCATGGAGGTTAATAAGAAATATCACTGCAGGTCTCATTGTTTCATAATCTTTGTCTTCTAATTAACCCAAGTGCCCAACCAGCTGCTGGGCCGCCTAAACCAGATACACAGTTCTTGTTTCCATTAAGTAAATGACTTGGAGTAGACAGCTGCAGCATCACACTAATACCTTTTTATGTCGTTTTTCTTCAACGTGGTATAGGTTTTCAACCGATTTCCAAGATTATGGTTTAATTATTGATGGAGCCGCACTTTCATTAATAATGAAACCTAGAGAAGATGGGAGCTCCACAAACTACAGAGAGGTTTTCCTCGACATCTGCAGGAACTGCAATGCTGTTCTGTGTTGCCGGATGGCCCCTTTGCAGAAAGCACAGGTACTGAGCCTTCAAGTTTTTAGTTTTCCAAAAAAATGTAACTTCTTCCCCGTTGGTCAGCACACCATTTGTAAGGCATCTGGTTTTATACTCACTGAACAGCTAGGTTCCCAATGTACAGGGTAGTATACTTTTACCCTGATCAAATACGTTTATACATTGTTTTTTTTTTTGGTTTTTTTCTGCTTCAAATTTTATGGTCTTCATACTCCTTGCTTTTTTGCGCTGTAGTATTTCAATCTACAAATATGAGCTGATAGCATTTTAGTGGATCTATGCAAATATTCAGAGATAATATACTGTGCATATGGCAAAAGTAACGGTAAAAAAACCCTCTGCTACAGATCTCCCAGAAAAAAAAAAGTACTTCTTACCGTGTGCTGGGTCCAGATTAGTTACCTCTAATTCTAAGTATACTATGTCCAGAGGGTGTTGCTGGGGATTCTAAAAATATTAATCATATTATGCCACATTCAACGTGTGCTTTAATTTTCTGGCTCAGCTGCTGTAAGTTCCACCGCTCAGAGATCGTAGGGGGTTGTTCGCTCTTTAACTCCTCCATTCAAAAAATGTCTTGTATTCCTTTCCTTGTCAGCCTGATCAAATCTAGTCATTTTATTCTTGTCTGTTCAAAAAAAAAAAGGGTTCTTGGCCACAAAATTGTCTCTCACTATTTGTTTTTTTATTATTATTTTTGTGCACCAGTCCCAGTGTACAGTCTCTGGAAGTCAAAAGTTTCTGAAATGCTAAAGCTACTATATATACTGAACAATCACCCATAGTCAAATTTCTTTAGGTAGCACATCTTGCATATCTAAATTTCTTTTACCAAACTTTATGTATTGAATTCCAACTACAAACAAGCACAAGTACCTTGAAGTAGAAAACCTTGGTATGTTGCCAATTTGGTAACTAATTGTTTTGTTCAGATTTATTTTACACTGCAGTGCACAAGAATTGTCTATCATTCATATATACTGTATATCATAAGGCACATGCAGTACATATTAGCTAGTATGAAGGGTAGCTTGGTGAAACAGAGCAGCTTCACTTTTTTTTCTTACTTTTTCATAGCCGCCGTTTAAATGTGAGTAGTGTGTGTATGTGGGTGTGTGTGTGTATATGTATGTATGTATGTATATATGTATATATATATATATATATATATATTTATTTACACACTATATTGTCAAAAGTATTGGGACGCCTGCCTTTACACGCACATGAATTTTAATGGCATCCCAGTCTTAGTCTGTAGGGTTCAATATTGAGTTGGCCCACCCTTTGCAGCTATAACAGCTTCAACTCTTCTGGGAAGGCTGTCCACAAAGTTTAGGAGTGTGTCTATGGGAATGTTTGACCATTCTTCCAGAAGCGCAATTGTGAGGCCAGGCACTGATGTTGGCTGAGAAGGCCTGGCTTGCAGTCTCCGCTTTAAATTAATCCCAAAGGTGTTCTATCGGGTTGAGGTCAGGACTCTGTATGGGCCAGTCAAGTTCCTCCACCCCAAATTCACTCATCAGAGTCTTTATGGACCTTGCTTTGTGTACTGGTGCGCACTCATGTTGGAACAGGAAAGGGCCATCCCCAAACTGTTCCCACAAAGTTGGGAGCATGAAAGTGTCCGAAATGTCTTGGTATGCTGATGCCTTAAGAGTTCCCTTCACTGGAACTAAGGGGCCAAGTCCAACCCCTAAAAAAACAATCCCACACCATAATCCCCCTCCACCAAATGATTTGGACTAGTGCACAAAGCAAGGTCCATAAAGACATGGATGAGCGAGTTTGGGGTGGAGGAACTTGATTGGACTGCACATAGTCCTGACCTCAATCCAATAGAACACCTTTAAGATGAATTTAGAGCGGAAACTGCGAGCCAGGCCTTCTCATCCTCATTTATGCACTTGTGTTTAAATTTTAACCTACAACTGCGTTTTAGTGAACCGACTCTAATAAGTAGAGCTAATGGCTTACAGTTTTAATGGTTCACTGCTCTAATACTTTTCAAGTATTTTTTAGTAATACTTCTAAAATAATAATGTTTAGCTCCTAATGGTTTTTAATGGTTTTTAATGCCTTAATGTTTTAATGTTTCAATACTTCAATGACTCAGTGTTCTAATTTTTCCAAATTTTTTTTATACGTTTCTTGTCTGTCATTACAATGTATAATGTATAATTCCAACACTTTGTATACATGTGCCTTCTACTAGAACCTTAATTATACACACATACATTTGGTATTTATCTCATCTTGAGCGATGTGATGTGGATACTTCTAGAGTAAAGGAGAATACATCACCCACTATGGGATACATCTCCTAATCAGCCACCCCTCTCCATGTATATCTACCACATCCTACAGACTTTCTTTTACTTTCCAATGCTCCGATGAAGAGGGAACACCTCGAAACGCATTAGCCTACCTTGAGCATTTGCCCTTGTATGAGCATAACTAATTTTTAATGAATATCTTGTAACCAAGTTTGTATGAACTCGTAGTAATTTCTTTGGACTCATCTACTTTGTTTATGAATAAACTTTATCACTTAGATCACGCACCTTCCATCCCCTTTTTTCCACTCCTTCTCATCCAACATCAGAGCCTGACCTCACAAATGTGCTTCAGGAAGAATGGTCAAACATTCCAATAGACACACTCCTAAACCTTGTGGACAGTCTTCTCAGATGAGTTGAAGCTGCAAAGGGTGGGCTAACTCAATATTGAACCCTATTGACTAAGACTGGGATGCCGTTAAAGTTCATGTGCATGTAAAGGCAGGCATCCCAATACTTTTGACAATATTGTGTGTGTGTGTGTGTGTGTGTGTGTGTGTGTGTGTGTGTATGTATATATATATATATATATATATATATATTCACACACACCAAGATTTAATGTAGGTCTTAATGCTCTAAGCTGCTTGAAGGAAATGTAACTATCACCTTTTTCCCCTCCAGGTATGTGATTAGTGGAATACAATTTCTTTACACAGACAGCATGGAGTCTGCAACAATGCATTTTAATGGAGACAGTTAGGCTTGCCATACACCCATAGATTTCTTATGTTCAGCCTGTGAGCTCAATAAAAAAAAAATCTAACAGATTCCTCCTTCCTTGTTAAACAGTGCAGGCGGATGAATCTCTTGCTGTGGCAACTGGTTGTCAGAATACCTAGACTGTTTGCCTGACAATAGGTTTTGGAGTAGAAGGATGTGGAGCAGAGTGGTGACATTGCCACCCACTGATTGGATTTTAGGCAGTTCATTAAAGCTGGATACACACTATACAATTTTCTGTAGATTTGATTCCTTTAGATTTACCAAAACCATATAATATGAGGTCAAACCGTAAGAGTTTCAATTTGTATACAATCAGGCAGGCCCTTGCACTACATGGTTTTGGTAAATCTAACGGAAATCGGACAACAAAAGTTGCATAGTGTGTATGGGGTCTAAGAATAAGTTATTGTGTAACAAGTGAAGTGGAACCTGTACTAGAAGGCATTATTGGTAATATTACAGTCCTGACTAGGTCTATGTATAACCTTATATCTTTCTCATGTTCAGCAAATCAAATTATTGATGAATATTTATGTATTGCCATAAATGTGTAATCCAGTGCGTCAGAAAGTTGTTTGTTGTTTTATAGATTGTCAAACTAATAAAGACATCTAGAGAACGTCCAATTACACTGGCCATAGGAGATGGTGCAAATGATGTCAGCATGATCCTTGAGGCACACGTTGGCATTGGTATGTTTGGTAAATAGGTTCTGTGTAGTCTAAATATCTGTGTACATTATATGATTTTCATGGTGAATAATAAAGTCTTTATTGGAAAAAATGCATATACAGCATCCTAATAAGTTTAAAGTAAAAGGCTTTACATGACATACTTCTCTATTGACCTATAAATCCCAATGTGGAGATATCAGACTATTGAAAGTAATAAAATAAAAAGGGATGGGGAATGTGAATATACATGACATGTGCACCCAGCATGTATAAAACAGGCATGTTGTGTTGCAGGCATTCACGTACAAATACATAGCATGACAATGATGGCACTAAGAGAGTAACAAAAGGGGAGGTGCCTGTCTGTACACCAAGTAGATCAATTAGAAAAGTTCTTGGGTAAAGTAATCAAGAATCTGCAGTTGAACAGATCAGCCATTCATACACAAGTATTAGAGAGTGTTAGTCATTGGTCCCAAATGGTATTATATTTGGATGGGCAGCCCCTATGTAGGCATACCAATATGGGAATTTGGCGTTCACATCCACCAACCAGGAATGAAATGTAGAGGGGAGTGCCTGCATCCAGTTGTGTGCAATTACTTCCCTTGTGCTAAAGAGCCAATCATGCAGGAATATTTTTATAAATTTATCGGTATCAGGATCAGGGAGGAGACCTAGCAGGCATTGTTTAGGAACTAGTGTTAAAAGTGAGCCCATTAGGTCATGTAGAAATTGTGCTATTTAGACCCAAAACATTTGTATTACTGGGCATGCAACAGCAAGTGATAGAAGGTACCATACACCCTAGAGCAGAGTAGGCATAATGGACTGCGAGAGGGGTAGTACTTGGACACTCTATGCAATACATAGCTGTGTTAGTCTATTCGAAATCTTAGACGAGACCTGTAATTATCTAGAATATCCTCCCAGTCGGAGTCATCAATACCACCTGTATCTGCCTCCTATCTAGCCTTGGTCAAGAACGCCCATTTGGCGGCGGAGGGCATAAGCAGAATCATGTTTAGAAGGGGGATTGAGGAAAGCAGTAGATACAAGACTGGGAACTGGGCCTGCAGGGCATGGCTGCATTATATGATTTTAATCCATCATCTAATAACCCCTCTCTTTTCATTCTTTTTACTGTAAATACAACAGAGGTGGGACTGGGACAATTAACATTTAATACATGGAAATAAAATAGGAAGATAATTATTGATCTATATAAATTTTGTGTTCCGAATTGTGTCTCTATTAAAGTACAATACACAAGCCATACACAATCAGAATCTCTGTCCACAATCCATCATGCTATACATATATGGCCATTTACTTTATTACAGAAAAGAGAGAACATACAATCATAAAAACTGATACATTTTCCATGCACAACTATGTGTAGAAACAAAGGGCTATACAATGAAAGGGTTCACCAGCGAAATTTTTTTCTGCAAACGCTTTACTGATTGGCCTGATCGCTCTCTATTTTTACACAGTTTGAAAATGAAAAAAACAGCCTGTCCCTTTTATAGGCATACCCAGCTTGGCACAATAGGCAGCAGAAAGTATGCAGCCCCCTGCCATAGTGATACTAGCTTGCACTGTCCCCCTGCACTGAGAAGGTACATTGAAAGAGGTTGCCCAAAAAAGGGGCACTTCTCCCAATGGTACTTGGGCCCCATGCTGATGGGGATAATTAGGTGTCACATAAGCCCCTTTTGCTAGCCATCCTTAAGCATAGGAAGTGCTGAAGAACCTGGTGCCTGCCATTTAAAAATCATTGAAATGACCATACATTCCCAATAAGAGCAATTTCTTCTTTTGTTTTTCAGGCATTATCGGTAAAGAGGGAAGACAGGCAGCCAGGAACAGTGACTATGCAATACCTAAATTTAAACATTTAAAGAAGATGCTTCTAGTTCATGGTCATTTTTATTATGTTAGAATAGCAGAGCTGGTTCAGTACTTTTTTTATAAGGTAAGGATAACCTTTTACCAGTGAATGCATGCAGCTCAAACCCAACTTCCTTTTTTCACCATTTTCTTCTGTTTGTATTTCAGAATGTGTGCTTTATCTTCCCCCAGTTTTTATACCAGTTCTTCTGTGGATTTTCCCAGCAGGTCAGTAATGAAAAGAAAAATGGATCCCAGATCAGGAGAAAGGACAATATGGAAAAATTTAGTGTAGTTGCTAAATCTCACACTGATACATTTAGGCCCCTTTCACACTGGGGAGGTGGGTGCGTCAACAGTAAATCACCGCTATTTTTAGCGGCGCTTTACCGTCAATTTTGCGGCGCTATTCGACCGCTAGCGGCCGAGAAAGGGTTTAAACAAGCCGAGAAAGGGTTAAAACCACTCGCAAAGCGCTGCTGCAGTATAGACTCGCTGCCCATTGATTTCAATGGGCAGGAGCGGTGTATACACCGCTCCTTCACCGCTCCAAAGCTGCTGCTAGCAGGACTTTTTTTAGCTTCCTGCCAGCACACCGCTCCAGTGTGAAAGCCCTTGTCGCTTTCACGTTGGAGAGACAGAAGCGGCTCTTTCAGGACGCTTTGCAGGTGCTATTTTTAGCGCTGTAGCTCCTGCAAAGTGCCCTAGTGTGAAAGGGGTGTTAACCGCAACTGTTTTCTTATGTTAAAATGATTGTAGCTTGTTTTACATACTCAGTATTGCTAAAAGTTAATATTATAATTATCATGTTACCAAATTTATCTAAATTTGGAAATATTTTTTTTACAGCCTTTATATGATACTGCGTACCTAACACTGTACAATATCAGCTTCACTTCACTGCCTATACTGTTGTATAGTCTAATAGAGCAACATGTTAGTATGGAAATGTTGAAGAGAGATCCCACATTATACAGGTATATTATACAAAGTGTACTTTGGATAAGAATCTGTGTGTGTGTTTTTATGTGAGTATTGAGTGAATTTGATTTCCTAAATTAGATTATACTTTCAGCTGTAATTACAGTTCTGAATACATTTTAAGATAATAAAGGAAACCTGCTGTATGAATACAATATAAACCAAATCAATACAACTATTTTTGCAATTGGGATGTTGCCTTGAATTAACTGTAGGCAGGTTTGTCTGCCAGTGGCTTTCTTTTTCGATGTGTACATACTGATTTTTGTAAAATGTTGCCATTGCTTGTGAAATTTAATAAAAGGAGGTGAAAAGAACGTATCTTTTTGGTTTCTAAGGCAAGGCCATACATCAGAGATTTGACCCGTGTATAGGCAGACTGAATGAATCAAGTCGATTGATCGATCAACTTGGATACAACCACCTTGCCAGGTTTTACCTGTGATTATCTCTGGTGGCTGCTATAGCTGCTAGCAACAATCACTGCCTTCTCCAAAAGCGTGGACGGCTTCCTCTGTCCTAACCCCAACCCCCCCCCCCCCCCCCACCGGAAGACAACGATCGCCCGGGCAGGAGGAATTCCCGCATCAACATTGTTTGTGTTGATGGGGGAATCAAGCGAATCCTGTGGTTGCAGGAAAGAAACTTTGCTTCGTGTATGGCCGGCCTAAGAGTGCATTATCATTTTCAAGGATCTTGAGGGTTACAGAAGCCTCATTGTTTTACATTTTTAACAAAAAGGAAAAAAAGGGCTATGAAAAGAAATAATATTAATTGACAGTACAAAAAATACTGATTAGATACGCACACACAAAAAGAAAAAAAACACTACCTACCTACTACTGGTTTTATTTTTGCAATGTGACTTGCTTTGAATAGATCAGTATGAGTCAGGATAAACAAACATCCTGTTTTGTCTCTTATATAGGGATATTGCCAAGAATGCTCTGCTGCGATGGCGTCTGTTTATTTATTGGACCTTCCTGGGACTGTTTGATGCGGTTGTGTTTTTCTTTGGGGCTTACTTCCTATTTGATAATGCCACTGTGACTAGCAATGGACAGGTAAGTGCTGAAGGAAATCTGAGGCAGAGAAATTGAGATTTTTAGGGTCATAAAAACAACAGTAAATGTGTATACTAGTCTTTCAAAGATTTTGCAACAAAAACTACCTTCCTTTTAGCCAGTCCCATATATATGCCTGTATACTTATATTGGCTGCTATAATGTTTATACATAAGTGTGCAACAAATTTAGTTCTGATAAAGCTAGTTTTTTTTTTTTTTTTTTTTGCATGTGCAGTTGATAGTCCAAGTCTCTCATATTTTTTATACTATAATCTGATATGTGAAATTTATTGTGTAGATTTAGTCATTTATTTTAAAATGGCTACAGTATCCCAGCAGACATCCTGTTTGTTTTGACATTAAAGATTAAAGAGAAATGAAAAACCAAGGCACATAAAGGTTCAATTCACAAAGCTAACAAACCAAGATAAGGATGCTTAAGCCGGGTACACACTATTTGTCTTTTTCTTTCAACCCCACGAGTTGAATGAAAAAACTGTCAGCTCTGGTCGGAGCCGCTGTACTAAAAATGCAAGGTTAGTTCAGCGATCTCCCCCGCTGAGCTTATGTGTTCTGACAGGGGGACTCCCCCCACCCCACCCCCCCCCTGCCAGATCACTCCGATCAGCGCTCTCTGCCATTGGCTGAGAGCCCTGATCTGGAAACAGTGTTGGATGCTGGTTTTCCAGCATGCTCGTCCGACAGAAGCTGGGCAAAAGACTGGCTTCTGTCGGACAGACCGACATACACACGGGCCCAGTGTTGGATGTTGTGGTTTTTTTTTGTTTGTTTTTTTTTGAACCGGCCATTGTCTCTCATCATTCAACCCATGTGTACTCGGATTTAGGCTGGATATACAAAGTTTTTTTTTTTTTCAATTTCAATCAGCGGGTTGAACGAAAAAAAATTTCGGACTCCACTACGCTATTGTATTCTGATAGCTGGACCCCCACCCCATCAGAATACACAGATCAGCACTGCAGCAATTGCCTCTCTTGCAGCTGGTCAAATGCTGGTTTTCCAACAGGACCGGTTGACAGAAGTTGGTCATTAGACTGGCTTCTGTTGAACAGAGTGGGGGTACACACACTTAGAAATTAGTCTGGTTCCATCCAGCCAAATTTCGATACATGTATATCCAGTTTTGTTTTAAATAAGCCCCTAGGGCTGAATTTTAAAAAATCAAACAGATTCCTCTATCCATGCTAAACAGCATTGATGGATGACACTCCTGCTGCATCACTGCTGGCTGTCTAAATACCTGAACAGTACCTGTCCCTTTTTGGATGCAAGTGGTATTTGGCTTACCATTTTCCTCCTGGCAATTTTCAATTCAGGTGGATGGGTGTCTAGTGGGTGCTGACAGTCAATCCAAGAAGCAATTTTGGGTGGTTAATTAGAAATTGGACAAAATTTGCTTTGTGTATGACCAGGCTTATTTTCAGCAGTTCAGAGTTCATTAGGATTTAAAAATTTGTCACATGGATAAAATAAAGATCCTTATTCTTGTGCTAAAGCTGTGTGAATTGATCCTTTAATAACATTCCACTACAGAAGCCAATTTAGCTGATATGGGGCCCATAGCAAATGCGCTCTCTCCCCATTCTCCCATCACATTACAGGAACCCTTTACTGACTTCCCATTTCTGAGTTTATCACAGTAGGAGCATGTGTGGGATCAGTTAATAAATTTGATAAGCATAAATTTACACCATCAAAGCATACAGTATATAGAAGTCTGTTGTAAACATAAAGCCTGCTTCTGGAGGGTTGATATGTAATAAATAGCAAAAATAGGACTGCCCAAGTATCCTGATGAAAGCAAATATGAACAGACAAATTCTTGGATCATTGATTTTGTATTCCTAGTAATATAGACTACAGTAAAACCAATAACATTTCATTTTTAGTAAATGCATGTATTAATTTGCTTGTTACTTGTCATTTTGTAGCCATTTTCTGCTTAAATTGGCTATGTATCAGTGCAAAGCACAGAAACAAAGGAGTATAAAACTGTAACTATCTACAATTTGCAGTTTTATGCTCCAGATGTATTGGATTTGCGTTGATACATACCCTTTCAGTGTTACACCTTCTGGTTTATGTTCATAGTTATGTTGTGCTGTGCATGTTTATGTTTCTGTTTCTTTTGCTTCTGCCACTGTTGCTTTCATCAGATCTTGACAGCCAACACATATATGGTAAGGCGTCCACTGATATGTTATGCTGTGCAGTTCTATCCATTCTCTTACTAGACTCTTTTAGATAGAATCCTTATGGATATTACCCTTATTCTTTACTTTTTCTACTTGAGTGTATCTTACTGCCTGTCGAATTCTCCCATTGAAATCAATAGGGTTGCACTGCAACCGTAAGCCAAACACTTGGCTCACAGTTGCACCGCAGTCCCGAAATGTGAAATCGCTGGTTGGCAATTTAAAAAATAAATGAATAAATTCATAAAGACACAAAACGGGCATCAGGAGGTTGCAGTAGCACCTCCTAAATGCCTGCCAGCCACTGCTATACTGTAAGCATAGCGCCTGTCAGAAAGAGCCCTAAAAACAAATATAAGATGAATTCTGAGTTGGTTGCTGTGAGTAATAAATGTAGCTCTTTGCTTATTGCACAGTATTATTAAACAGGCCTGGTAGTCCGTTACTGATTGTTGCTGATTGAGTAAGGTATTTTTAGTACAACAGTAACTTCCTTTTGAAGATTCTACCTTGCTGGCTGCACACTGTGGCTAAATGGGGGTATGGCCAAAATATTTTTAGGGATGTCGCCAGGTCTTTAGTGGATTCTATTATTGTAATATGGAAAAAGACAACCAACACACTGGCATTTGTGACAATATGTGGGCAACATGCTGGCGTTTGTGGCAATACCGAGGCAGCACAAAAGCAATCGAGGCACACTGTCAGTCATAGCAATATGTGGGTAATACACTGGCAGTTGTGGCAACACATGGGCAAGAAATATGGGTAGCACATTGGCAATTGTAAAAATATCTGGGTAAAAATTGAAAAATTGTGGCAATGTGACGTCAGTGCTCCAGTCAGTCAATTGGTGGCTGGGAACTCCTGTAAATCTGGAGACCCTGTTATCTGTTTATTTGCTGGTGTCTGCAGGTAATTTTTGGAGAGTTTCCAGGTCAGTTCATTCCATGTAGTTTAAAACATAATTCATATGTTAAAAGACAGATAATGAACAGAAAGAACTATTGGCTGTACACTCAACGCTAAATAAAATGTTCTTTCAAGTAGCTAAACCTCATTGAGGTCTCTACTCATATTAAAGATAACATTCTTCATTGTATAGTTCTCTGTAATGAGATGTATCCAAAGGAATGTGGCCACATGTTTTAGCACCCTTCATGCTGATGTTAGGAAGAATGATTAGGATGATGTCCTCAGAGCCTACACCTCTTAAAACAAGTCGCCAGTTCCCATACGTCTATCCTAATTTTAAAGCATATGTAAACCCTAAGAATTAACTTCTCCTTATTGATCCCTTTTGGTGTGCTAAATTATTCATGGAAGGTGCTTTATTAAAATCAGTGCAAAATTCCTGTTGATCCTGCCAGAAATGCTGTGCTGTCCCATTACTCTATTGCCCTGCCCAATTTTTAGCTCTGTGGACTGCAGAACACCTCCCCCTATATTTAAATATAAGGAGAGGGGGAGGTGTTCCATAGTCCTGACACACCTCCTGTCCCAGAGTGGAAAAGCTATCCTCCTAATATACAGTATACCGAGTGAGCAGTGTCACCCTAGGTGACAGGATCACCTGAAAAAAAGCTTGGCACTACTATACTGTTCTGCTTAAGTTCAGAAATGTTGTAATTCTTCCCCTCCGTTTATGGAAATGTCTGCCCTTGATAGCTGTTCCCAAAATCAACTTTTTCCTTTTTTAATATAAAAACGATTGCTTGAGCATTTGTGGGGAAAAGTTTCAATTTGTTCTTAGAGCAGAACCCAGCTAAAAAGTCAACCTTTCGGTCATGTGTTTATTAAATAGATGCTAAATTTATTCTGAAATACTGCTAGTATTAGTTGTAGTTTGTTTTTTTGTTTTTTATTTTGTTATCTTTGCATAATTCGCTTCACATCAAATATCAGACTGAAAGATGGAATGTTACGCTGTGAGCCAACTATCTTCTGTTGTCATGAGATGTTCAGGCCCATGGGGCTGGATGCGTAGGTGATTAGCCTGCTTGCAGACATAGAAATACAGGTAGATCACAAGGAGGGTTTTATGAATGCAATAATGCTCATTAAAAAAAAAAACATTTATACTCACCTAGGTGGATGCAGCATTGGTCCAACGTTGAATCTGTCCTCCGCCGCCTCTAAGGCGGAGAACTGAGCGATCAAACACCGCTGACTGCTCGGTTCTTGCTCTTTCGTGAGCAGAGAGCCGGTTAATGTCAATCATAGGCTTTCTGCGCTGCCTCTCCAGCATTCACTGGAGCACTGGGCTGTGGAGGGGGTGGGAGCGACTGACTCGGGTTCTCGGCAGCAGGCTGAGAGGCTGAGTCAGCTGCCAGTCAGGCATCTGAGTGGATCCTGACATTAAAGTCGGGGATCCCTCCAGAGTTTGGACTGGCTGGGTGACGTCAGCCAACAGCGGACTTCATACAGATGTATAAATCTGCGTCAACTGGTAAATATGAATAAAGATAATGCAAGCTGCAGTTACGAGTGACTGTATATGTAGTATAAACTGTAACCGCACTGTGTATAACTGTCTACACATTCATTCAATACATAAGTGATGAAAGAAGTGCTCACTAATAATTCATCATAAGTGATATAAAATAAATTGGTGAAATAAATTAATCACAAAATAATCAAAATTATTTAAAATTCCAAAAAATAGCACAATTAATTTATTTAATCCATATGTTAAACAACCATATAAAGTGTACATGCAGGTCTTATAACAGATGAATCTACTAGTGCTATAATGGCAAGAAAAGTGTCCAAAAGGTGCTGTCCAAATTCTTTGGTGATCACCATTTGACCTCTTTCTGAGCACACCGTGTACTCACCTACTGGGAAATTAATCATCAGTCTTATCTGCTCCAAATTATAACAACTATCTTGCCAAATGAAAGGTCCTCTCCAGCACATGTAATCCTTTAGCCCGCTGTCGGCTGATTCTTGGCTCCAAGAGTGCAGAACTAAGTGCACTCCTGTGACCCACAGCAGAAACGGGGCCAAATAAGCTTTGGCCCTCCTTCTCTTTTAACAATCCATTTCTTAAACTTGAGGATGGGAGGCAACTCAGAGTTGGAAAGTCAGAAAGTTTTTTTTATCTTAATGCATTAAGATAAAAAGGCTTCTGTGTGCAGTGGCCCCCCTAATACTTACCTGAGCCCCATCTCTGTCCAGCGATGTCCGCGAGTGTCTTGGCCGTCCGGGACTCTCCCTCCTGATTGGATGAAACACAGCAGCAGCACTATTGGCCCCCCGCTGTTGTCAAAGTCAGCCAATCAGGAGAGGGAGGGGGCGGGGCTGAACCGCAGCTCTGTGTCTGAATGGACACAGGGAGCTGCAGCTCGGCTTGGGTGTCCCCATAGCAAGCTGCTTGCTGTGGGGGGAACTCAACAGAAGAGAGGGGCCAGGAGCACAGAAGAGGCACCCGAGAAGAGGAGGGTCCAGGCTACCCTGTGCAAATCCACTGCAACAGAGCAGATAAGTATAACATGTTTGTTTTTTGTTTTTTTAGAAAAAAACGAGACTTTACAATCACTTTAAGGTAAAATTCACCACTTTTTGGCCCATGCATTCAAATTGGTTTGTTAGGTCCTTACAGGTGCACAGTGGCAGTCGCCTTGCTTTGAAAATGGCAATGGCAGAAATGTAAACCAAAGAACAAAAATATAATACCTTAGAACCTACCAGTCCTTAGATATGGTTACTGCATTTGTTTTCTTTTTACAGGCTTTTTTCCCATATTTCCACCTGGTGACCCTCTCAGCAACACACTTCCTGTCCTAGGCTGATAACGCTCATTTACTGTACTGGAGGAACAGTGTTGTTACTCTAGGCCACCCTTTTCCAACTATAGTGTCGTCTGGGTTTGTCAGGGGTGCTGCAGCAACCTGGCTGAGAAAGGCTTGTTAGAGAGTGGAGGCAGAGAAGCACTGGACCGTATGCAGAGAGGCAGCTTCATTTAAACAACAGCAATAGACAGAGTATTCCAGACATTTAGGAGAGCACAGGAAGTTAACAGCTCACTAGATATCTGGCAGGATCAACAGGTATTTCTTGTAACTATCAAATCAGATATAACAAATTATGTAACATACCAAAAAGGAGCTAATGAAAGAAGGTTTTAGTTATGGTTTACATACACTACAGGACCCACCATTCTAAATACCATTGGTGCCATTTGAGTCATGTTTGAAGCTGATTAAATAAGAAAAGGTTTATATTTTCAAAAGACTTATATTTTTTCTTTTGGTTTTGACATTTTAATAGATGCTGGGAAACTGGACATTTGGAACACTGGTATTCACTGTCCTAGTATTTACAGTTACACTTAAGGTAAGATTAGAGTATTATTTCAATTATTGTACTAAAGTTGTCTGGAAAAACTGTATATTATATAAGAAAATTATACATTATAAATGTAAGTTTAATAAACAGATATAGTGGTGAAAAATATAATAAATAATTGATACATGTCAAAATAATTGATCTGTTACTCATACTCCTAAGGCCTCATGCCAACGGGCGTTATAAAAAATTTGCTGTAAAGCTAATACCGATGCCAGGAAAAAATGGCGTTAAAAACACAATTTTATCAGCATTTTGCACTGGCGTCAATGCGCGTTTAGCTGCACTAGCTTTTAGCCACGTTTCTCTGCCTCTATTCAAAATCAATGGTTGCCTATGAGAGCACATTGATTTGAATAGAAGTCGCACCAGAAGTCAGATCAGTGACTTGTCTGCTTAGGATGTTGAAGGGGAACCCCGACAAAATGAAAAAAAGAAAATTGGCATGGGGTTCCCCCCCAGGATGATACCAGAGCTTCGGTCTGATATGGATTTTAAGGGGAACCCCCACACCAAAAAAAAAATGGTGTGGGCTTCCCCAAAATCCATACCAGACCCTTATCAGAGCACGCAGCCCAGCAGGTCAGGAAAGGGAGGGGACGAGCAAGCGACCCCCCCCTCCTCCTGGACCATACCAGGCCACATGCCCTCAACAAGGGGGGTGGGTGCTTTGGGGCAGGGGCCATGCGCCCCCACCCAAAAGCACCTTGTCTCCATATTGATGAGGACAAGGGCCCTTCTTCCCGAAAACCCTGGCCGGTGGTTGTTAGGGTCTGCGGGCGGGGGCTTATCGGTATCTGGAAGCCCCCTTTAACAAGGGGCCCCCAGATCACGACCCCCCACCCTATGTGAGTGAGTATGGGATACAGTGTACCCCTACCCATTCACCAAAAAAGTGTCAAAAATACACAGTACACATTGTTTTAACCACTTCAGCCCCAGAAGAATTGACCCCCTTCCTGACCTGGTCATTTTTTGCGATACGGCACTGCTTCGCTATAACTGACAATCGCGTGGTCGTGCAACATTGTACCCAAACAAAATTGACGTCCTTTTTTTCCAACAAATAGAGCTTTCTTTTGGTGGTATTTGATCACCGTTTTTTTTTTTTTTTTTTTTTTGGCACTATAAACAAAAAAATGTGAGAATTTTGAAAAAAAACAATATTTTTTTTCACTTTTTGCTATAATAAATATCCCAAATTTGAAAAAAATAAATACATTTTTCCTCAGTTTAGGCCGATATGTATTGTTCTACATATTTTTGGTAAAAATCGCAATACGCGTTTATTGATTGGTTTGCGCGAAAGTTATAGCGTTTACAAAATAGGGGATAGTTTTATGGCATTTTTATTAATAATTTTTTTTTTACTAGTAATGGCGGCGATCTGCGATTTTTATCGTGACTGCGACATTATGGCGGACAGATCGGACACATTTGGCGCTATTTTGGGACCATTCACATTTATACAGCGATCAAAATGCACTGATTACTGTGTAAATGTGACTGGCAGTGAAGGGGTTAACCACTAGGGGGCGCTGAAGGGGTTAAGTGTGTCCTAGGGAGTGATTCTAAATGTGGGGGGCTGGGCTACGTGTGACACGACACTGATCACTGCTCCCGATTTACAGGTAGCTGTGATCAGTGTCCTGTCACTAGGCAGAACGGGGAAATGCTTGTTTCCATCAGCATTTCCCCGTTCTTCCTCTCCGTGAGATGATTGCAGGTATCCCCGTGGACATCGAGTCTGCGGGACTAGTGATCACACTTGCGGAGCTCGCGGCACGCGCCCACAATGCCGCGTCCTTAAGGGCAACGTACAGGTACGTTAATATGCCTGTACGTGCCCTTCTGCCGACGTATATCGGCATGGGCCAGTCGGCAAGGGGTTAACCTACCACCATGTCTTTGAAGTGTGAGAGGAAACCCATCTAGGTACAGTGAGAACATGCAAACTCCATGCAGGTAGTGCCATGGTTGGGATTCGAACCAACGACTCTAGTGCTGCCAGGAGGAAGTGCTAACCACGTAGCCTTAACCAATAAGCGTATATTGATTGGTTTGCACAAAAGTTATAGTGCCTACAAAATAGGTTATTGATTTATGGCATTTTTTTATTATTATTTTTTTTTTTACTAGTAATGGTGGCGATCTGCGATTTTTATCGGGACTGTGACATTGCGGCAGACAGATCGGACACTTTTGACACTTTTTTGGGCTAGAATTCAGACCAGTGATAGACTTTCTGAGGTTTTGCCCCTGGGTAAGGGTACTCGACAGGGCTGCCTCCTATCTTTGAGCCTGTTTGCCCTGGCATTAGAACTCCTGGCCATTATGCTGCAAAGCTCCCAGCTTGTTGAGGGCTTAAGGGTTGGCCCCCTGGAGGAAAGAATTTCACTCTTTGCTGATGACACACTCCTATATTTACATGACACAAATTCCTCCTTGTAGACCGCACTCGCTGACTTTGATGAGTTTGGATGCTACTCGGGAATTCCTATCAGCTGGACTAAGTCGGTCCTTTTCCCTCTTAATCCCCAGACAAGGGAGTCTGCGGCCCTTATTCTGTTGATGTGGTTTGACCAATTTAAGTATCTGGGCATCCAGGTTACCCGGGATCTGAGGAGCTTTTATAGCCTTAATCTTAACCCTTTGCTCCTACAGTTGCATGAGGGGTGCTCTTCTTTGGCTTACTTACTGTTAAACTTAGCGGGACGCATTAATATACTTAAAATTATATTTCGCCCTAAATTAAACTATTTTTCAGAATTACCCTGGATAGCTGATTCCTTTTTCAAGAATGTTTGATTGTTGTGTTGGTTCTTTTTTCTGGAATGGGTCCCACCCTCGTTTGGCAAAGTCCACCCTTCAGGTGCCTAATTATTTGATTTACATATTACTGGGAAGCTATCTTTGTCACCGTTAGATGATGATTTATGAGATCTAGGGCTAACGCTGCGGTCTGCCTGGAGGATGCCCTACTGGGCTCCCTTATGTAACTCTGTAACCTGGTGTATTGAGGCCCTAGAGCTTATGCTTCTCTTCCACACCCTACTAAAGTTACACTTTGGGTCTGGACCGCAGCTAGGAAACCTTTTTGCAGCCTAATTAGTGGTCTCCGTATCACCCCTTGTGGGGTAACTCTTCCCTGCCCCATTTCAGACTGTTACCCAACCCCCAGGTTTGGGCCTGACATGGTATCTTAGAGATGTTATGCCTACAGGTCCCCTATTGTTGTTTTGAGATCCTTCCTCTAAGTTTAGTTTACTTGGGCGGATGTACTTCCTCTATTACCAATTGCACCGCGCAGCTCGATTTTCGTACCTCCCTGCTTGCAGACTCACCCGATCGAGGACCTTCTTTCGCAGGACTCCCTCCCCAAACCTTTATCTTTGTTTTAATTGGCTCTCCTCACTGTGTCCTAAGATGGATAAGTTATGGGACAAGTGGAGAGCGAATATACCGATTTTGGATACAGAGTCCTTGGAAACTGTGAGTATAGCTCCAACCGCCCTATTTCCTTGTGGGACAAACTGATTCAAACACAATTTTTACATAGAGTGTATTACACTCCTCAGTTTACACAGAATATACCCACAAATGTCCCCTGATTGTTCACGCTGTGACTCTTATGTTGATACATATTTTCATTTGTTTTGGACCTGCCCTAGGGTCTGCAACTGTCCCTCCCGTCCTCCTCTGACCTTGCACTGTTGGGCATACATGAGGACATGCAAAGGCCCCGTTATACCAAATTATTCATTTCCTACATGTTGTACTATGCCAAGAATGAAATACTTTACAAATGGACCACTCATTGGCTTCATGCGAGTCCTTCCTTTATGCGGTGCTGCCTATGTACAAGTTAACAGACATTAATAGGAATTGTCATAAAAAATACAATAAAATCCTCATCTTTAATTATTGAAGTTTCTGTCTTTAAGCCTTTGTTATTTGTTCTTATTTGAGGGTCACCTTACCAGCATGCTATACTTTTGCACCCTGTATCTGGTTCTATATTGCTTAAGCTTGACTTGTGCTTGTAATCTATTTTGATGATTTGTACCATCTAGTTACTTGCTGTTATGCCGTTGTTTCAATAAAGAGCAATCCTGGTTGTAAAAAAAAAAAAGAAGAAAAGAAATGAGCAAATGTTAATATGAAGGTGTGCCATACCATCTGCAATTTACTCATGAAATGATTTACCACCAGTCTAACCACAAACTGATGACAGATCTAGAGCATTAAATATAACCTTTCATTAATTCTGGCTATGATTCTGGGTGGCCTGATGATATCGCAGATTATCTGATTTTCCTTAATAAGACAACCATAATTTATTGTCTAGGCCTGCCCTGATTTGAGTTAATTAGTGGGCATTAGGGCTGGATTTATTCCTTCTGGCCCCGTAGGCCAAATAACTTGCACCACCCCTTTCTATCTCAATTGAGCCTTTGGTATTACACCAACAAATTCAGACTTCATAGCTCACAAGACACTTTTGGGAAATGAAAACAAAAGGAGAATATTTGCTCGCTCTGAATTTCTACACCTAGAACCCAATGACGAGACGTGCAAGATATACAGTCACCGTACTCTGCCTGCAGATTAGTTTTAGGTATACGGACCTAGAATGTGTGCATAGTGAGTTAACAGTAAAATATTTTGGCAGCAAAAATGCACAAACTGCATGGGAACAGCATCGCCAAGGCCCCATATGAAAAGCTGTGGCAGGCAGCAGTCTGCAATCTCCTATTATGCTTGGGAATATCATAATGAAAGTCAGTAACCCTGTAGTTAGTTGCTGTGTTCTACCCCTGAAAAATCTACCACCCATGGCCACAGCCTATGTAAGCAATTCAGAAATCCGGCCTTGGGAAGTATGCTGTGCCTTTATTGATGCCATTATAGACAGCTACAACATGGCGAGGAGGATCAGTGATAAACACTGTCCACATTTTCTTGAATACTTTCACACACACTTGACTGTTAGAGTCATTGGGGTCCCGTAAACTGTAGTTGCATGGTTGTGTTTCATTTATTTTTATTTTTTTTTGTCTGAAAGAGGGGTAGTTCTTCTGAAATGATACTGTAGTTATGTTTTCAGTTATCCTTTACTACTGCAGGTAAAATAAAATTTACTGCTTTTGCAAAGACAATGTAGTGGCTTTCATGTAACAGGTTTTATTTACTTTCAGCTTGCACTGGATACACAATACTGGACGTGGATCAACCATTTTGTGATCTGGGGATCACTTTTATTCTATATTGTCTTTTCTTTGCTATGGGGAGGGATAGTCTGGTAAGTTTGCATTTTACCACTTTATGGTCAGCATTATACACAGCAATATTTTTAAATAAAGATCTGTGTATATTTTAAGGGTTCTTTAATAAGGTAAAGGGCAGTGAGCGAAGCTCATCCAATTAGTCTATATTTAACATTTCTAACTAATCTAAAACTGATGAGAGGGGATATCTGGTTACTTTCTATAGGTTGGTACATTCCGCACTCACAAATGTAACTGACAGATTAAAGCCCAACACCAGTGACGCTTTTTTTATCCCTTTCCTCCACCCTCCAAAGAAGTACCCACCCTCTGAACAATACAGCAGGACCCTCCTTGTCTCGGCCACTCCTGAACTGAGTGAAGCTGATTGGTTGCTACAAATAGTTTTGTTGTTTCATGAGATCACATCCATCCCTGCATGGCCTGTGCGCTATTTTGGATTCTTTCTGGGAGCACAGCCTGGTTGTACACCAGTGGTCAGACTTGTGCTGACACACACACCCCCCCATAGCTAAGCAATGGCAATATCACTGTACTGCTGTTTCTTTGCCTCCTGCAGTCTTCAACCACAGCTTTCTAAGCCCTTTATGCAGCTGAGAGGTCATGTTATCACTTTTAAAAAACTGACACCAAAAAAAAAGAGTATTTATCATTTTTTAAATCTGTACACAAACGTTTTGCCTTGCATTTTGATTTTAATGATAGGGTTGTTTGACAAGATAAGGGTTCACATAGACTTTAATGTTGTTAAGTTAAATAGAAAATAATTAAAGATGTGACATTCCTATTTTACCTGGAGTTACCTGATTATTTTTCATACACAGATTTCTATGTTTCCTATTTGTATAATAGCTAGGTAATTGACATTCTTTAATGCCAAGATTAAGGGTCAGTTCACATTGGTGCGATGCGGCAAACCCTACGAATTCACTACGGGCAGTTCACACTGTATTATGCAAACCGCTGGGAGTGTCAATGCAATGTTAATGACATCCCCAGATCGGTCCGCATATTGCCGTACAAACTGTCAATTCTGGCGCGGACCAAAAAAAGGGTCCTGCATGACTTTGGTCCGAATGCTATGCGAAATCAACCATACAATCTGTATGGCTGAATTCGCATCACACAGACATCGCATGTGATTTGCACAGCAGTGTGGTGCGAATCACATGCTATGTCGCACAGCGCAGCAGTGTGAACCCAGGCTAAACAATGGGATGAATTACTTTTGAGATTAAAGCAATTATGATAAGGTACTTGTGCATTGCATTGTTTTCAGTGAGTCTGAGCTGACTCATAGACTAATGCCCCGTACACACGGTCGGACTTTGTTCGGACATTCCAACAACAAAATCCATGGATTTTTTCCTACGGATGTTGGCTCAAACTTGTCTTGCATACACACGGTCACACAAAGTTGTCGGAAAATCCGATCGTTCTAAACGCGGTGACGTAAAACACGTACGTCGGGACTATAAACGGGGCAGTGGCCAATAGCTTTCATCTCTTTATTTATTCTGAGCATGCATGGCACTTTGTGCGTCGGATTTGTGTACACACAATCGGAATTTCCGACAATGGATTTTGTTGTCGGAAAATTTTATATCCTGCTTGCAAACTTTGTGTGTCAGAAAATCCGATGGAAAATGTGTGATGGAGCCTACACACGGTCAGAATTTCCGACAACAAGGTCCTATCACACATTTTCGGTCGGAAAATCCGACCGTGTGTACGGGAAATAAGGCTGACCATACATGGTTTGAATCTCCAAGATTCAAACCGTTAATGGGCAGGCTGATTGTACCAAGTTGATCATTGCGATTATCGCAAGCCGCTGCTAAAGCCGCTAGTGATAAGCACTGATAAGCAGGGATGGCTTCCATTGCCGGGAAAATACATTTGCTGATTCCTCTGTCAGCACTGCCTGTGTTGATGGGGGGAATCGTGCAAATTTCTTTCCTGCAACCCGTGGTCGCAGGAAAGAAATTTGCACCGTGTATGGCCTGCCTTAGAGAGTAGGACAGACACAGAATATGCATGTTCAGAAAGCAAATTATTGCTACCCCTTGATAATATAGAATTACAAACAGAAACATGTTTGCTTTTACAGGCATTGTTAAAGTTTACATTAAACTGACCACATTCATATGAGCAAATCAAAAATTATCAGTGCCCTTTAAAGTCTATTGATCAGTATCTAAGGCTGCCTAAAATTGCAACTGGACATGGGCATTTAAAATCAGTTCAGGTCAGTTTTTTTACCTGTTTGTGCTTTGCTCCTATTCCTTGATGCAAGTCAATGTGACTGTATCCAAATACCCATTTCAAAGGCTAGTGTGCATTAGACCTTAAGGCCCCTTTCACACTGCAAAGTCGCATGAGAAGTCGTAGCTCAGGATTTCCAGTGAGTATCGTTCATATCTGTGTGACTTCAAGTTGCAGCAACTTCAAAGTAGTCCCTGCACTACTTTTTGGTCTGCCATTGATGCGACCTGAGGTCCATAGACCTCACGATTACACAGGCATTACTTTAAGTTGCGTCAAAGTCGTGTGGCGAAGTCATATCACAGCCCCCCAAGTGTGAAAAGGGCCTAAAGACCAAGTTCATCTTTGTTCACCTTTTTTTTTTTTTCTAAATTCCAGATCCCCTATGTACAATATAGCATTAATGTTCTTCTTTTACAAAAATAAAAAAAGCTTTCCATTTATTCTACACATGCTTACCTCACTGTCCTCATGGCTGTTTGAAAACACTTATCCATTACTTCTGCCTTACTTCCTGGACAGACTTTAGGTCATGACACAGGAAGGAGTTGATCAGCTGATCTCATTAGCACACACCCTGAATCATCTGTTCTCAGCTGGTCAACTCCTTCCAGAGTCATGACCTAAAGTCTGTCCAGGAAGTAAGGCAGAAGTAATGGATACGTCTTTTCAAACAGCCACGAGGACCCAGAGGTAAGCATGTGTAGAATAAATGGAAAGCCTTTATTTAAAAAAAAAAAAAAAAAGAACATTAAAGCTATAGTGGTACATAGAGGAGCTGGAATTTAGAAAAAAAAATTAACAAAGGTGAACTTAGCTTTAAATAAAATGCAGGTACCGGTGCCCATTGCACTCAGCATGAAAGTCAAATGCTGGTCTGCCTTTTCCTGCCTCCATCAGTAGTTGTTTGTCTTTGATACTACACTGGAGAACCAAAGCAAAGTAGGCATTAGGATAAACAAGTACCCCAGGTTCAGGGCTCCCGATACTCTTGGAAAGATTCTACAAGTGCCTGAATTAAATGTGTAATACCATTTACATTTGTAGATTGGTCTATCTTTTATTACAAAAAAAAACAGACAACCAACATTGTCTGTTTTATTACACCTTTTTTATTATTATTTTTTCTCTCAGTTCATATTTTATAGTGGATTCTACCTCAGGCTTGACAGAATTTTATTGGTTGGTGAACATTTAGCGTGGTGCCCATTTGGCAGTAAAACTATATGTGATGTCTGGGTTTGAACAAAATGCCTGAAGGACATGGTTAAATTATTAACATTCACTGTACTCTAGATGCCACGCTATTATTTGGAGCTGGTGTTGTGTTGCATACACTTGCAGCTGCTCTGTGTACCAAGTGCTTCAACCTACTCTTGTAAACTATGTTATAAATGGTACATTGGTACACATTGAGAAAAACTAGCAAGATGTTTTTCCTTATTAATTTTTTAGCCTGTTTTTGTAGCCAGAAAATTTTATTGGTTTGCACTATTTTTGTTTTAATTATTGAAATCTTTATTATTTTATTTATTTATTTCAGGTACTTATATAGCTCTGTCAATTTACACAGCGCTTTACATATACGTTGTATGGTCACATCAGTCCCTACCCTCAAGGAGCTTACAACCTAAGGTCCCTAACACACATTCATACATATACTAGGGCTAATTTAGACAGGAGCCAATTAACTTACCAGCATTTATTTAGAGTGTGGGAGGAAACCGGATGTACCCGGAGGAAACCCACGAAGGCACAGGGAGAACATGCAAACTCCAGGCAGATGGGTCGGAATTTGCACCAGCGACCCTTTTTGCTGCCAGGTGAAAGTGCTAACCACTACACCACTATGCTGCCCAATGAAATCTTGTAATTTTTATTATTTTTATGATGACATCAGGAGGCCCTGGCCCTTAGTTATTTAAGACCTGTCAGATAGCGGAGCTGTCAGACAGCGGGAGCCTTTGTTGGGTGCAGAGCTTCTTTTTTTTGGAGGGGGGGGGTTTGCTGTAGCGGTGGGCATTGTGATTGACGTTGCATCTACTTCGGGGGACATTTTTATATACCCTGTTTCCCCGAAAATAAGACCTAGCGTGATTGTTGGTGATGGCTGCAATATAAGCCCTACCCCCCAAATAAGCCCTAGTTAAAGTCCTTGTAGGTCTTCTTTTCAGGGTAGGGCTTATTTTTTGGGAAACAGGGTAGGGCTTATTTGGGGGGTAGGGCTTATATTGCAGCCATCACCGACAATCACGCTAGGTCTTATTTTCGGGGAAACAGGGTATATATATATATTTTTTTTTAATAAAGGACTTAAAGGACGACTCTTGTTGTGCTTTTATTTACTTTTTGGTGAATGAGTAGGGCTACTAGTGAGGCTGGAATCTGGGGGCCTGGGCTTCCAGATTCCGATAAGTCACCCCCCCCCGCACACCCACGATCACCCGGCCAGGGGTTTGGGGACAAGGCCCTTGTCCCTACCAACATCAAGGCATGCTTGCTCGTTCCCCCACCCCCCTCTTCTTGGCCATCTCGGCTGCATACTCGCATAAGGGCCTGGTATGAATTTTCAAGGGGACCCCACACAATTTTTTAAAAAATATTGGCGTGGGATTTCATTTAAAAGCCCAACCAGACCCAAGGAGCCTTATGTGGATTAAGGGGGACCCCAAGCTGTTTTTTCCTGCATTTTTCATTGCTGGCATTCTTTTGTTTACATTCATCTGTCAGTGGGAAAGCCCACTGACTGCTGGTGAGTCATCAGTTGTTAAGGACGTGGCAGCCACAGAATTTGAATCAGTTGATCATTTTTGGTCTGATTTGTATTGTTCTGAAAATTTGGAATTAATTAGAAAACAAACGAATATACAAAATGAAACTAAATTAATTTAAACAAATTTTAAACAAAAATGTGTCCAAAATTATATACCGAATTATAGACCGAAACGAATTGCATCTATTAGCTGCTCCTGACTACAATGTATCTATTTTGGTTACATTTTAATAAGCACTGATGCTGAAACATCTGTTACATTGATCAATGTAGGAGAATCTGCTGCCAGCAACTGTGATACATGGCTTGGGCTATGAGAGCCCTGGGAGAGCTCATTGGATCAGGTGTTCTGTCAATGAGGAGTATCCAAATGACTCCAAAGGGGTCAGACAGGGGTATTTATAGTCTGGGGTAGTGCTGGTTCGTGTTCTGAAACCATATAAAATAGCAATGTTTACAGTTTAATATGCATGTAATGTGCTGTAGCAAAACACCCATAGCATCAAGTATTGTTTCTTTTTTTAATTTAGAACCTTTTGTAGTATAATGTGCCTTTTTTTTATCATTTTAGGCCATTCCTCAATTATCAGAGGATGTATTATGTCTTTATGCAAATGCTGTCCAGTGGTCCTGCATGGCTGGGCATTATACTCCTCATTACAGTCAGTCTCCTCCCAGATGTTCTCAAGAAGATTATATGCAGACTGTTCTGGCCCACGGCCACAGAAAGGATACAGGTAAACAATAACACTCAAATGCAATGGAGAAAGAATATAATCAGTTTTATAAATAAATCTATGAAAATTGTGTGCGATGTTTTGGTCAGAAATAACGGTTTCATTTTATTACATATTTTTTCAATATTCATTAATATATTGTTGTTAATATATTCATTATATGCATAGTTTTATTATTTCTATTGATTAAAGGGAACCTGTCATGATGGTGGCTATTTGTCACAGTGATGGTTTATTGTAGGAGGCTGCCGTTGCCTGACTCCCGGAAGCCAAACTAGTTCTGGGGCAGACGTATCGGTGTCTGCTGATGACAAGGGTGTGCACGGCTTTGGAACTGACTCGGCTTTCAGGTGTTGTACAGTGGCAACCTGGATTGAATCCTCAGCTGTGGCAAAAACAGCCATTTTCACAGGTTTTTAATGTGGACCTGTCAGCAATTTATTTATTTTTTCTCAAGAAGGAATTGGACAATGTTCAAAGTGCAATAAACTAGCAATAAATCAAAAACCATCTTTGGTTGCAAGGAAACAAATGTAGATGTATTTGGCCTGGACACACATTCTTGTTTAACATGTCTTTTTTTCTAGCATACAGTGCCTTGAAAAAGTATTCATACCCCTTGAAAAGTTTCCACATTTTGTCATGTTACTACCAAAAACGTAAATGAATTTTATTAAGATTTTATGTGATAGACCAACACAAAGTGGCACATAATTTGTGAAGTGAAAGTAAAACAATAAATGGTTTTCCAAATTTGTTACAAAAAAATATGTGAAAAGTGTGGCGTGCATTTGTATTCAGCCCCCTTTACTCTGATATCCCTAAATAAAATTGAGTGGAACCAATTGCCAGAAGTCACCTAATTAGTAAACAGAGTCCACCTGTGTGTAATTTAATCTCAGTATAAATACAGCCATTCTGTGAAGCCCTCAGAGGTTTGTTAGAGAACCTCTGTGAACAAACAGCATCATGAAGGCCAAGGAACACACCAGACAGGTCAGGGATAATGTTGTGGAGAAGTTTAAAGCAGGGTTAGGTTATAAAAAAAATATCACAAGCTTTAAACATCTCACGGAGCACTGTTCAATCCACCATTCAAAAATAGAGAGTATGGCACAACTGCAAACCTACCAAGACACGGCCGTCCACCTAAACTGACAAACTGACAGGCCGGGCAAGGAGAGCATTAATCAGAGAAGCAGCCAAGATGCCCATGATAACTCTGCCAAAGCTGCAGAGATCCACAGCTCAGGTGGGAGAATCTGTCCACAGGACAACTATTAGTCGTGCACTCCACAAATCTGGCCTTTATGGAAGAGTGACAAGAAGAAAGCCATAAGAAGTTCTGTTTTCAGTTTGGGAGAAGCCATGTGGGAGACACCGCAAACGTGAAAGAAGGTGCTCTGGTCAGATGAGATAAAAATTGAACTTTTTGGCCTAAAAGCAAAAACGGTATGTGTGGCAGAATACTAACACTGCACATCACCCTGAACACACCATCCCCACCATGAAGAAAAGTATCAGGTTGTGGGGATGCTTTTCTTCAGCAGGGGCAGGGAAGCTGATCACAGTTGATTGGAAGATGGATGGAGCCAAATACAAGGCAATTTTAGAAGAAAACCTGTTAGTCAGCAAAAGACTTGAGACTAGGACAGAGGTTCACCTTCCAGCAGGACAACGACCCTAAACATACAGCCAGAGCTACAATGGAATGAGTTAGATCAAAGCATATTCATGTGTTATAATGGCCCAGTCAAAGTCCAAACCTACATCCAATTGAGAATCTGTGGCAAGTCTTGTAAATTGCTGTTCACAGACACTCTCCATCCAATCTGACAGAGCTTGAGCTATTGTGCAAAGAAGGGGCAAAAAATTCACTAGATGTGCAAAGTTGGTAGAAACATACCCAAAAAGACTTGCAGCTGTAATTGCAGTGAAAGGTGGTTCTACAAAGTATTGACTCGGGGGGCTGAATACAAATGCACACCACGCTTTTCAGATATTTATTTGTAAAAAATGTTGAAAACCATCATTATCATTTTCCTTCCACTTCACAATTATGTGCCACTTTGTGTTGGTCTATCACATAAAATACATTTACATTTTTGGTTGTAACATGACAAAATGTGGAACATTTCAAGGGGTATGAATACTTTTTCAAGGCACTGTAGGTTAGAAAATGAGTATTTGTGCCTCAATGACTGATGAGACCTATACGTGTGCTGCTTACCTATCCCATTATAAAACTGGCAACTATTGAGCCTCTTGCCAGGTGTTGGTTTTCATTGTCCTACCTAGGCTTGAAAGCTAATGCTAACCTCAATAGTTGCTATATACAACATCTACATCTTCTTTGCCTCCAGTTTTAAAGTGTATATAGAGCTCTGATGATCAAAAAAGCAACTCAAGATGCCATGTAGCATGTAAGTGAATCATATTAAATTGATTAAGTAGCCTGTAACTGAATCAATGGTAGTCAGGTAAAGATGATTTCTGTTTGCTTGCTATGTATTACTGCACTTTGTACATAATCTTTGTTTTTGTACTATACAATGGAAGAAGCCTAGTCATTTAAAATTACAGGTGAACTGAGGAATCTAAATTCATTGTCATTAATAATTACTGCAATTGCTTTAACACATGGCAGCAGATTACCAAATTCTGTACAATGTTGCATTTATTTTACTAAGAATTAGCATGTAATTCTACTTTTCTTTTCTCCAGTGTTGTGTGTCTTTATTATATATAGAATTATATACACCTGCAGTATGTAAGCTAACAGTCATTCTTGCTCGAAATGTATTAAATGCTAGCCAGTTAGTATCCAGGTACTGTTATTTGCTTTTAGCTTTTATGTTCTCTATGTGAAGAAGCATCATTATGTAATTTGTAACTAATACTCTGTTAGAGAAAAAAAGCTCAAAAAGTGGGTTGTGTGCAAGTATAAAATGATCATATTTCATAGATGTCAAGGTATTTTAGTTGCAAACATGTCTAAGGAAAAAAAAAAGAAAAGATAGTTAAGCAAGGCAAACAATGTCCAAATAACAGCATCCAATTAGATTTGTTCCTGACTTTAACACCTAATTGGTTGCTGTGGGTAATTGCCATTTTCACCTTAATTTTTCTCTTCGGCCCTTTAGGTTTTTTAAAATATTGATAACCCAGACACAGGGAATGATGAGAAATCTGATCCTCAGATGTTGATTTAAGTCAAAATTGCTAGATTTATTGCAGGAAAAAAAGAGTACATTTGCATCCTCACAGGGTGGTACTGTGGATGCGAGTATAGTTAACTGTTTACCGACCAGCACATGACTATGAACATCGGCGCGGCTGCGCAAATGGGCGTACCTGTACGTCCCCTTTAAGATGCGGCTTAGTGGGCGGGTGCGCACTACCGCGTACTCTGTGACCGTGCCCGCGGGTCCCACGGACTCAATGTCCGCCGGGGCCCACGATCGTAACGCGGAGCGACAGAACGGGGAGATGCCTATGTAAACAAGGCATTTCCCTGTTCTGCCTAGCAACATGACAGGGATCTACTGCTCCCTGTCATCAGGAGCAGTGATCTCTGTCATGTTGTAGTGAGCCCCCCCCACAGTTAGAATCACTCCCTAGGACACACTTAACCCCTTGATCGCCCCCTAGTGTTTAACCCCCTTCCCTGCCAGTGTCATTTACACAGTAATCAGTGCATTTTTATAGCACTGATCACTGTATAAATGTCACTGGTCCCAAAATAGTGTCAAAAGTGTCCTCCGCAATGTCGCAGTCATGATAAAAATTGCAGATCGCCGCCATTACTAATAAAAAAACATTGATAATAATAATAAAAATAATAATAAATAATAATGAAAATAAATCTATCCCCTATTTTGTAGACGTTGTAACTTTTGTGCAAACCAATCAATATACGCTTATTCCGATTTTTTTTTTTTTTTTTGTTACCAAGAAAATGTAGAATACATATTGGCCTAAACTGAGAAAGAAATTAGTTTTTTTTATATTTTTTGGGAGATATTTATTATAGCAAAAAATATTGCTTTTTTTTTCAAAATTGTCACTCTTTTTTTGTTTATAGCGCAAAAAATAAAAACCGCAGAGGTGATCAAATACCACCAAAAGAAAGCACTATTTGTGGGAAAAAAAGGACGTCAATTTTGTTTGGGTGCAATGTCGCACGACCGCACAATTCAGTGCCGTATCCCAAAAAGTGCTCTGGTCAGGAAGGGGGTAAATTCTTCCGGGGCTGAAGTGGTTTAAACAGTGCCACATCCCAAAATTTATAGCAAAATTATTTGGTGAACCCTTTTGGACTTTATAGGCACCAAGATACACAAATGTTTTAAAAAAGTATATATTTTATTACAAATTTACTAAAACATAATATTGCAAGTTAAACTTCTCACGTTAGCATACTACCCAAACTACAGTATAAACATCAACAAAACCACCAATAGGGCCCCATCATACCCATAATCAGTGCACCAGTGAATTGTGGCCATCAATGTCTGGGTGGGTTTGATGTAAGTTGATGTAGCAAAATGAAGCTCTACATGTTTCATGCCATTGCGCTTCTTCGGGAGCTTAGGGTGAGTATTAGTTTGGGTTAACACCCTATAAAGCTAGCTTGATGGCTTTAAAAACAATCAGAGGAGCAGGTGTGCAAACTGTCATCCAGAGTATCACATATCCATAATGGATAGTAGAGGGCCAATATACAGTACTTAGATAAATTCTCAGCCACGGGGTGCCTTTATAGGTTAATATTGGTAGCATAGGGTATAATATGTACTGTATATAATAGAATACACCTAAATCCTGGGATGTAAGACAAACATTGTCTTCACAGAATCCCCCCAGTCGCTAGACCAGATAATCAATACAGCTGTGTCCCAGCCATATATACCAACTAGGTTACAGACATCCGTGGCAGTGTATCCAATTGTGACAGTGGTCTCCCCGCCATAAGTCCGCTCGGGTAACGTGCCAGAAATATTCCAGGAAAGCCTTTCCAATTAAAAAAGTCAGTACCTTTTTCGACCTCAGATATGCCTGTTTCTCTTATACTGCCTGACATGCTGAGACTCTGTCTACACAGTGAGAGATTGCCTGTACTTATTTCTATTAGCTGGGAATTGTACAGGAGCACTACAGCAGAGGCAACTTGCTCCATTTGGGATGGACAGGCATGCAACAGGGCAATCTGAGGTCAGTATATGTATTTACTTTTTTGATGGAGGAGGAGGCTATTCTACAGTAGTAATGTATAGTTACCCTTAAAAAAGAAAAGTAAAAGAAATTTCAGCAGCATCTCCATTGGCTTTACAACACTGCCATCTCACCTCCTATGTTACAGATTTGGAAGTAAATATGCAAGTACCCACCTTTTTGAGCTTTTTTTTTTTCTCTGTACACTGCACTAATATTGCATTAGCAATGCTTTAGTGTTTAATAAAATGTATCCCTTGTGTTTCTTTCTCCTTCTTCCCTTTCCCTTTGCTGTCTTCTACTTGCTTTGCATAAATAACTGCTGCCTTGCTTACACATTGCACGTGGGCATCTGCTGCCACCTTCTGGGGAACTTACAGACTAAACAACCGTGCCTTTCTGTTGAGCAGTCCACCATCTTTATGCTTTCTCAGACCACAGGCAATATAACTTTCTAATGGACCTAAAGGTGATCCTTTTTTTTCTGACTTTTGCATGATCGTAATTTCTTCTACAGACACACGGGGCTTCCTGTCATTCATTTTCTTGATTTCTGTCTCTACACTCCTGTCGTCACAATATAAATGAGGAACAGTAAAAAATATTTCAAGGGGAAGGATGAACTATTGCTACCTTGTAATTATAGTTAGGTCTTTTTGCTTTATTTAGCATTAAAGCATGGTATAGAGAAAACTAAGGAAAGCAAATGTTGTTGCTTATAGCTACAGGTCAGAATCCAGCTGTCCCATTTTAATCCACGTGGATGAGAAATGATAGCTGGACTTTGATTGCCAAATGAAACTTGGCTTTCTTGTACAACAGAGACACTATTTGGAATATCTTGGAATCATGGGATTTTTTGCTGGCCCCCTGGGTTACATACAGTGAATGTTTTTTTTATATTGCAGCCTGATACTACAGTTGTTTAAATTCATTTTTGAAAACATAATTTTAGAAATATCTGTGAATTTATTAAAAAGGAAAAACTGAAATATCACATTGGCATAAGTATTCAGACCCTTGGCAACAAATTTAGATCAGGTGCTTCCCATTTCTTTTGATCATTGCCAAGATGTTTCTACACCTTGATTGGAGTCCACTTGTGGTAAATTAAGTTGATTGAACATGATTTGGAAAGGCACACACATCTCTATAAAAAGCCTCACAGTTGACAATGCATACTGTATCAGAGCAAAAGCCATGAAGTCAAAGGAACTGTCTGCAGAGCTCAGAGACAGGATTATTGCAAGACACAGGTAGGGGAAGGGTACAAAAATATTCTGTTGCACTGAAGGTTTCCAAGAGCACAGGGGGCTCCATAATTCTCAAATGAAAGAACTTTGGCAAAACCAGGACTCTTCCAGGAGCTGGTTGCCTGGCCAAACTGAGCAATCAGGGAGAAGGGCCTTCATAAGAGGAGTGGCTTCAGGACAACTCTGTGAATGTTCTAGAGCAGCCCAGCCAGAGCCCTGACTTGAACCCTATTTATCATTTCTGGAGAGACCTGAAAATGGCTGTCCACCAACCATCCAACCTGACCTTGAGAGGATTTGAAAGAATGGCAGAAAATCCCCCAATTCAGGTGTGCAAAGCTTGTCGTGTCATACCCAAAAGTACTCAAGGGTGTAATTGCTGCCCAAGATGCTTCAACAAAGTACAGGGTCAGACTACCGATGTACATGTGATATTTTGTTTTTTCTCTTTATAATAAATGCAGACATTTCTAAAATTCTGTTTCCCTTATGGAGTAAGGAGTATAGATTGAGAAAAAAATTAATGTAAACAACAGTAGTATCAGGCTGCAACACCACAAAACTGAAAAAGTGAAGGGGGTCTGAAAACATTATATATACACATTTTCCAGGTTTCTATATAGGGGCATTGGAATGAAAGAATCTTCTGGTTCTTCTACAATATAATAGTACTGTGCTCCTACCTGGAAGAATGGAAACATACTATGTTAACAATCTTGGAGAACATAGTACAGGGATATTTCCATCATGAGCTCACAACACTATTTCAGTTGATATGGCACAATTTTCATCTATTCCCCAGCTCCCTCAAGTCCACTTCCAATGTAAATAATGATGAAAACAGTGCAGTGATGCAGGTCCCCTGGGTTATCCTCTACATCCGCTCTAAATGGTTCTGATTGACCAACTATTCATACAGTATAGACCTACTAAGTATTGCAAATGCAGTATTTAACAATGTAAAGCCACCTTTGGGAATCATCATACTGTTCCTGCTATGTATATGGTAGCTGATAGTGTTCTCTACCATGCACAGCATGGGACTTGGGGACAAAGCAGTAGAAGCCTTCTGTAGCAACAGGTAAAATGTATTTTGTTTATTACTCAATAGGCCTCTTCTTTTTTTTTTTTTATAGCTTTGCAAACCTTCACACCATTTCTAGGTTCAGATTGATCTCCATTATCCATTTTATTTCCTAGTAACTACAATAACAGTTACATTTGTAACCATGTTTGCTATTCAGTGCACACACCCATTGTGCTCAGTTGCCTTGACTGTCCAATATTACTATGGGTGTATCGCATTAAAATGGCTAACAGCCAGAGCAGTACATCAGAGTTTCATCATTGCCGGTGGGACTAATAGACTTGGCTGCAACGAACAGCAAAATCTTTGGAGGATTTATATGGCCCGAGAGCAGCACTTTTATTTTTGCTTGCTTCTTTTATTTTAAGACTATGCCTTTGTCTTGCACACGATTTCTCCTGAAGCAATCATTTTGCAGAATCATTCCTCATGCTTGCTTTATTTATAATAAACTAACCTGATAATTCAAAGATATGGAACTGTCATCTCGATCACAACGCATGCTTGGCATTTAACTATACAGCTAATAGCTCATTTGAAGAAGAGTAGGTGGTTGTCACAGGAAGATTGGACTCGGCAAGACTGAATTAATGTGATTCAATAGTTATATTATTTAACTCGTTGTACAAAATACATTCAACTGTCACTTTGTTAGGTACACCTTGCTGGTATGGGGTTGGACCCTTTTTTGCCTTCAGAACTGCCTTCATTCTTCGTGGCATAGATTCAACAAAGCATTGGAAACATTCCTCAGAGCTTTTGGTCCATATTGACATGATATCATCATGCAGTTGTTGCAGAATTGTCGGCTGCACATCCATGATGCAAATCTCCCTTTCCGCTACATCCCAAAGGTGCTTTGTTGAATTGAGGTCTGGTGACTGCGGAGGCCACTGAAGTACAGTGAACTCATTGTCGTGTTCAAAAAACCAGTTTGAGATGATTTGATCTTTGTGACATGGTGCATTATTCTGCTGGAAGTAGCTATCAGTAGATGGGTACACTGTAGTCATAAAGGGATGGACTTGATCTGCAGTAATACTCGGGTAGGCCGTGGCATTTAAATGATGTTCAGTTGGTACTAAGGGGCCCAAAGTGTGCCAAGAAAATATCCCCCACACCATTAAACCACCACCACCAGCCTGAACCGTTGATACAAGGCAGGATGGATCCATGCTTTCATGTTGTTCACCAAATTCTGACCCCACCATGTGAATGTCGCAGCTGAAATTGAGACTCATCAGACCAGGCAACGTTTTCCAATCTTCTATTGTCCAATTTTGGTGAGCCTGTGCAAGTTGTAGCCTCAGTTTTCTGTTTTTAGCTGACAGGAGTGGCACCCGGTGTAGTCTTTTGCTACTGTAGCCCATTTGCTTCAAGGTTTGATGTGTTGTGCATTCAGAGATGGTATTCTGCATACTTTGGTTGTAACGAGTGGTTATTTGCGTTACTGTTGCCTTTCTATGATCTCAAACCAGTCTGCCCATTCTCTGACATCAACAAGGCATTTTCAGCCACACAACTGCTGCTCACTGGATATTTTCTCTTTTTCGGACCTTTCTCTGTAAACCCTAGAGATGGTTGTGTGTGAAAATCCCAGTAGGTCAGCAGTTTTTTAAATACTCAACAGCACACCTGGCACCAACAACCATGCCACGTTCAAAGGCACTTAAATTCCCTTTCTTTCCCATTCTGATGCTTGGTTTGAACCACGTCTAAATGCCTAAATTCATTGAGTTGCTGCCATGTGATTGGCTGATTAGCAATTTGTGTTACCAAGCAATTGAACAGGTGTACCTAATAAAGTGGCTGGTGACTGTATAAACTCTTTCCCAAAGCAGCAGATTGTGTTTAGCCAACACTTGCAATTTCATCAAAATTGGCTGTCTAAAGGGGCACATAGAGCTCTTTAAATATTTCTGGAGGATCTCTGCTGGTGAAAGACAAACTAGATAGGTTGGAAATGTTCAGCCTTTGGCCTGTTCCTATGAGATTAAAACAGCAGCAGTGCATATATCAGAGGACAAGAGACCTTTCAGCGGTCACAGAGTTTCTGAAAGTCCATATGTGGCTTGTGACCAGTTTTATGATTACATCAATAGAAAATAAACTTTGTTTATAAAAAATAAAGTTAAGGTTTAACTGTCATGTAGATGCCATTAAAATAAAGATAGACTAATAAAAAATGGGAAGACACAATGAAATTGGCATAAAATGAAGTACACATTTTTAAAGTAAACCTTACAAGCCTGGGCTATTGAAACATAGAATATAATGACAAAATGCATAAGCATGGGTTACCTACAGTGAAAACTGCAAGTCCAAATGATCAAGATATCTACCAGTATAGGCCTCTAAATTTTTAAGTAAACCTTGAATTTTCGTGTAACTTCTGACAATCTCCAGGGTCTCCCTCCATCACATTAAGGTACAAATTGAGAGGCTTAGAGGTAGAAGGGGAAGATTTACAGGGAACATGTTTTATTTGCTACTTCAATCTCCAAGGCTTGTGACAGGTTTACTTTTTAAGCGATTTTCCAGCTTTACATTCCCTTTAACTAGTCAGTTTGAGCCAAGATGGCCAAAACAAACTATTTCCTACAACAGCCATGCTTGTTTGGCGCGCTTTATAAACTGTTTGTACCCTTGGCTACATACACTATACAGCCTTGTGTTCTGGTTGTGGGAAAAGACCATCCCATCTCACACCCGCAGCAAAATCGAGTCAGCTCAGTGACCCAAACCAACTAGTTAAAGTGAAAATGAAACTGGAAATCCCATTAGGTAACACTATTTGTATCTTGAATCACTACACAAACCACACCCAAAGAGACTAAAAAGAAATAAATATATCTGTAAAATAAGTAGAAAAGGAAATCAATGTGAGAATTTTTCTACTAGATCTCCATTAGAAAGTATCTCTCTAAGAACTTGCTATCTGTTACTTTAAAGGCTAGAACAACATAATATTCAGCTTGTGTTGTTATAAAGATCTTTATTTTGCTGTGTTAAAGTCTAGCCACATTTGGATGGAGTAGAAAAGGGTAAAATCCCTATCAGCAGTAAAACGTCACAAGGTTTTAGTCCTTCCCTATTCTGTCCAAAACCAAAAGAAAAAAAATGTACCCTTACATACTTTAATTCAATTACTTCACTTAATTCTTAAAGTAGAAGTTCAGGCTAAAACTAAAATCTCTAAATCTACTTACATCCACATTCTAATGCCGCATACACACGCTCGGAATTTCCGACAACAAATGTTCGATGGGAGCTTGTTGTTGGAAATTCTGACCGTGTGTAGGCTCCATCGAACATTTGGTGTCGGAATTTCTGACAACAAAAATTTGAGAGCTGGTTCTCAAATTTTCCGACAACAAAATTTGTTGTTGGAAATTCCGATCGTGTGTACACAATTCCGACGGACAAAATTCCGCGCATGCTCGGAATCAAGCAGAAGAGCTGCATTGGCTATTGAACTTCATTTTTCTTGGCTCGTCGAACGTCTTGTACGTCACCGCGTTCTTGACATTTGGAATTTCTGACAGCATTTGTGTGACCGTGTGTATGCAAGACAAGTTTGAGCCAACATCTGTCGGAAAAAATCCAGGATTTTGTTGTCGGAATGTCTGAGCGTGTGTACGCACCATTAGACTAACCTATCTAGCCCTGTAAAAAAGAAATCACTATACATACCTTTTCTGAAGTCACTCTGGTGCGGTCCCATGCTGAGCTGTCAACGGCGGCTTGTGTGTGTAGGCGGGTGTATAAAAGGCAGCCAGCAACAGAAGCCCCATAGTAACTCTATGGATGACGTCACTTCTCAGGCATTTCACAGCCGTAATCAGTTGTCTCCTACACACAGCTTCTGCCGCTAGAGACTGGACCGGAGCGACTTCAGAAAAGGTATGAATAGCGACTTTTGCTTTACAGGGTTAAATATGTTAGTCTTACATTGTGGATCCAAGTAGATTTGCAGATTTTAGTTTTAGGGTGAACTTCCACTTTAAGCTACTTCAGTCAATTCAGTTAATCTCTTACCAATCTCTTCAATTTAACACATTTTAGATTATATAAGTATGTAATACGCTCTTAACTTTAAAGGGTCAGTACACCCACAACTGATATATTATCTCTAGATACTGGAGAATTAAACCACATGACAGTTTCTTATATCTTTTAAGGACTATATTGGCAAAATCTTCCCTTGAGTTGCTAGGTCTGTGTTGTGGCCATTATGGGTGTTTCTGGTCTTCTTAATGGATATTGTATTTATTTTATATTGCACATAATGTGACGCAAGATTCTGTAATGTAAAGTTGGACAGGAACACCCAAAGAGATGGACATAAACAAAGCTAATAACTACAGCAGGGAAATCAGGCTATTTAAGTATGCAAGATGCATAAAAAGCCAGGGGCTTACTCTGCCCACTGGGCTCCACCTATACCTAAATTGTCACTTTTGGGTGGACAAACCTTTTAATTGCATATGTAGCCCTTTCCATGTGTGTTAATTCACAAGTGACGCCCAGAGCATATCTTGGTGTTCTTCCCCTCCCTACAGCAGACATTGAAACTAAAGTCGGGCATTGAGGGGCCACTTCTGGAAGAATCCAGTGCTGTAAACAGATAAGTGCAGCAAGCTCACTGGATAGGTACCGTATGATATATGTGTGATCATGATGTTTTTCTCTTGGTGTGCTGACTCTCAGTATTTTCCTCCAAACCTTTTTGCTGTGCGTGATTTTATTTTTTTAATATCACATCATGTATTTTACTATGGGAAGCTTGTAAGTATGTTAGAAGATGTAAGTATACAATTATCTGTTTTGAAATTATTTGGCCTTCAACTGAGTATTACTACTATTTAATTGACCATTTGTGGATTATGCTTGCTGCTTTGTCAGAAAACAATATTGAGCTTTATTTATGGAATTGTCCTAGGGGAGAATCATCTTGGAGAGGCTGTGTTGCTCAACAGCAATCAATGAAGGCTTCCATGAACTCCCTTGCTTTGAAGAGAGAATCTGATTGGTTGCTATTGGGCAATGAACACGGACTGGTATAAAGCTCTGGAATTTTTCAAAATTCATTAGCTGTTTAAAATTTAGGAATAAAAAAACAAAACACAAAAACATATGCTTAAGGAGTAGAGGTCTCCTTTACAAGTCACTAAAACTTTATTACCTTACTGATTTTTAGGCCAAACCAAGTTCACTTTTACAAGTATTAGAAAAAAATATAAAAAAAAGAGCAGTTAATACAGAGATACAGAATTTTCCCTGTAGAATGTGAAATATCATTCTCTCCAGGGCAGTTCTAGAAAACAAGAAACTACAGTTGGTCTTATGTTAGCAATCATTTTGCTTCTGTTATACCTCTTGTAAAACCAATATCTATTACTGAATGGTCGAATTAGATGAATTAAATGTGATCACTACTGCCTGGAAGCTAGGCTTCAAGGTGTTGGTACACATTACTGATGGCTAAAGTGACTGCAGCTGTCAGTAAGGTTGTGTTGGATGCTTGTTATTATAACAATATCTGATTTTGTACAAGAAATGTTTGGCTCCATTTGGAATCAGTATTAGGATTGTAGCTGCTTATATAGGCATGCTTATGGATTTAACATGCGATTTAGAGTCTAGGTGGGGGCCCGCAGTTTGGCTAAGGCTGAGAGTTGGGGGTTGTTATGGTTTTGGTTGACTAGTATTTTAGAAATCTGGCACAGTACATTTTGGAAACAGAAGGGGTCTGTTCTTCCTCCACTCTATTCAAAACTGTGGAAAAGTGTGGAAAAGTAAGTACACCAAGCAATTTTTTTACTTTTTCACGGTATTGGAACAGGCAAACATTACTTCTTCATTTAAACAGTGCCTGCAAATAATGGTAATGTACTTGAATAAAAACACAAGGAAAATGTTGACTTCTCACTCATCTCTTCACAAAAAGATGTAATGGTGTACTGTGAAAAGTACACCCTTGACCTCACAGGCCTATATTGTCTCCTTTAGCAGAATGGACTTTTGCAAAACTGCCAACTAGTTCCTGATATAGACTTTTAAGGGCTTTAGAGGGCTCTTTTGATCCTGACATGTTGACACCACCCACGTCAGCTGCAATGAGAACACCAGACTCTGAATATCCAAGGTTAAATCCTTTTTGCTGCTGATAATATAACTACTCTATTGGCGGCAGTGCCAGCATGTAAACAAGTTTGTTAAATGTTTACTCTTGGCTGCCCGCTTTCTAGTAGAAATGATTGGGTGGCTGTAAATCTGCCCAGTCATTTCTACATGCTCGGAAACATGGCTACCCAGCACCCCTTATGACCACCACCATGTGTTCCGGGCTTACCTATCCCTCCTGGGTATCTGGGGACCTTCTTGGTGGTTGTTAGGATGGAAAGCAGTGGGAGATCACTAAACATTCATCTACTGTTTTTCCCTGTTATAAATGACCCTGGATGTGCTTAGCTCTGTGCCCTTCTGGGTTCAGAGCTGTCAATCTCTAGTCACTCTGACCAGGGAAGAAACTACCTAACAAAGTCTGGGTTCAACAGGGGTGACATGTTTATTGTTTTTTTGTTTTTTTTTAAATAAAGCTTTACAAACACTGTATCAGACCGTGGGAATTTTTAAGTGTCATTTGTTTAAGTATATCAAGTTCATCTGTAGGCATAGTTTGAATGATTACCTGTTCAAATATGTTGATTACCTGTTCAAATATGTTGAAAATGTTAACAATTTCCATGGGGTGCACATACTTGTTTCATATGACTTTACTTGAATGACATATATGCAGTGGCGGCTGGCAAACAAACCTGCCCCCCCTCCGCGGGAGATGGCGGTGGTGATCAGTGCTCCCACCAAAACCACCCCCTGCGCGGGAGATGGACGGTGGGGATCAGTGCATCCAACCCCCCCCCCCCCATTGTCAAACAACTGGGTGGGCTCAGGGCTCTGCCAATTAGAGCCTCAGGCTCTAATCATGCGCCTAAAAAAATAACCCCTGCGTCCGGTGCCCTGCATGTAGATTAGGGGCCGGGTGCATGCATTAGGGGGGCGGCGCCCCTAATGGACGGGCCGCCACTGCATATACGTAATTTGCTTCATAGGAGAGTACGCAGTACCTTTCAAAATGTATAGCAGATTCATAATATGTCTAAATTATTAAATACACATCAGAATCCCTTCAGAATTCATAATCAACATCCCATCATTTGGGACGTTGTGTTGGAGACTATAATAAATAACTAAATGTCAATATGACTGCAGCTGATATATGAGCCAATCTATGGGAGTCATAATTCATATAATACAACAAGACTCAGTTACACTGTGTTCTGCCACTAATGTATAAACATCTCATAGATATCCATTTCTAAACAAGAGGATGCTTTAACACTTTTTTTATTTTACATTATTATAGTGATTTAACCTGTATGTGCTTTTTATTTTTTATATTGGCAGTTATTTCACAAATGTTCTACAAAAAGGTTTTTTTTCATGTAATTCAAGATTAAAAATGTTATTGTCATGTCCACAAGGACAAGAACAAAGCAGAATGAAATGCTTCCTTAAAGTCTAATTGACAACCTGTAACTAAACTGACTCTACCATAAATACCAGCAATATACTAACAATTCTAAAAGTAATTAGATGATAACTTGTAACAAAATAAAGTCACTGTAGGCAGGATATGAATTTAAATAGCTTTTTTTTATATATTGTGTTTATAATGTTTATATATCTTGTATATCTTTGTTCATTATGATTGGAGCTAAAAAAAATAAGATTTAATTTTTATTCAGTTTTAATCAGATACTGTTAGTCTTAACCCTGGGTTCCCACTGATGCGGTGCGAGAACCAGCACGATTACGGCGCTGGTTCCCGCATCGCTCCTCTCCTGCAGGCAGTTCACACTGCCTTGTGCGAACCACTGTGGGCGTCATTAACAAAGTTAATGACACCCCCAGTTTAGTTCACAGATCGCAGTGCGAGAACACCCATGCGATCTGATTCTAGTGCGGGGAAAAACAAGTCCCTGCACTATTTTCTGTGTGAATCCAATGCGAGTTCAGCCATACAACTGTATAGCTGAACTTGCATTGCTCAGAGATCACATGGGATCGGCACCTGCAGTGCGGATGCGAATTGCATGCGATCTCTGAGATCGCGCTAGTGTGAACTCGGGCTAAGGCCGGGTTCACACTGGTGTGACAAACGCTCCGACATTGGGAGCTCATGTGGCATGACTTGTGAAAATCAGTGTTTCCCTATGGGAGCCATCTTAACTGGTCTGATATAGGTCGGTCCGACTTTGAAAATGCTCCGTGCACTACTTTGGTCCGACTTTGATCCTAATTCAGCCCATTAAATATCACTGCGACTTGTGCTCTGAGGATCTTGAAGGGGAACTCCACCCCAAATAAAAAAAAAAGGCATGGGTTCCACCTCAAAGAGCATACCAGGCTCTTCGGTCTGGTATGGATTTTCAGGAGAACTCCCACGCCGAAAAAACTGCGTTGGGGTCCCCCCAAAATCCATACAAGACCCTTATCTGAGCACACAGCCCGGCAGGTCAGGAAAGGGGCTGGGGACAAGCGAACGCCTCCCCCCTGAACCGTACCAGGCCACATGCCCTCAACATGGGGGGGTGGGTGCTTTGGGGCAGGGGGGCCCTGCGCCCCCCCACCCCAAAGCACCTTGTCCCCATGTTGATGAGGACAAGGGCCTCTTCCCGACAACCATGGTTGTCGGGGTCTACGGGCGGGGGGCTCATCGGACTCTGGAAGCCCCCTTTCACAAGTGGGCCCTCAGGTTCCGGCCCTCCACTCTATGTGAATCAGTAGGGGTACATTGTACCCCTTCTCATTCACCTAAAAAAATTGTCAAAAATAAAACACATTACACAGGTTTTTAAAGTAATTTATTAAGGCAGCTCTGTAGTCTCTTCCGATTTCTTCTCCCCTCTCCGACTCTTCTGCCCCCTCCACTGATGTCTGCTGCCAGTTCTTCTCCGCTGTCCGGGTCTTCTCCCTCTGTTTTTCTTCCGATGTTGACTCGATGCTCTCTCCCGCTCTAATGTTGGGTGTGCGGTGTGCCACTACTTATATGAGGTGGGGTCACCGAAGGCCCGCCCCTTATGACGTCACCGCCCCATCATGACATCACCCGGTGACCCCGCCCCATGCCAATATAACTAGTAGCACACCGGGCACCCAGCGTTAGAGCAGGAGAGAACGTTGCGTCAACATCGGAAGAAGAACAGAGGGAGAAGACAGCGGAGAAGAGGAACAGAGGCAAAAGACATCAGTAGAGGAGGCAGAGAGGGGAGAAGAAATCGGAGGAGACGACGGAGCTGCCTTAATAAATGACTTTAAAAACCTGTGTTTTATTTTTGACATTTTTTTTAGGTGAACAAGGTGCTTTGGGGTTGGGGGCACAGGACCCCCCCCCCGCCCCAAAGCACCCACCCCCCATGTTGAAGGCATGCGGCCTGGTATGGTTCAGGAGGGGGGGGTGCTCACTCTTCCCCACCCCCTTATCCTGACCTGCTGGGCTGTGTGCTCGGATAAGGGTCTTGTATGGATTTTGGGGGGACCCCAACGTCGTTTTTTTGGCGTGGGGGTTCCCCTGAAAATCCATACCAGACCGAAGAGCCTGGTATGCTCTTTGAGGTGGAACCCATGCCTTTTTTTTTTTTATTTGGGGTGGAGTTCCCCTTCAAGATCCTCAGAGCACAAGTCGCATGCCAAAGTCGGGTCAGTCAAGACGGCGATCTGACTTTGATCCGACTTCAGGATCAAAGGCCCTGGTATGCTCTTGGAGGGGGAACCCATGCTGAGTTTTTTTTTTTTACAATGTGCGTGGAGTTCCCTCTAAAGATTCATACCATACACAGTGCCTGGTATTGTCGGGGGTCGAAGTCGGATCCCTGTTCATTGAAGTCGGACTTCAAGTCGCAGGGCAAAGTTTGATCCAAAGTGGTACGACTGTCGTGACGTACCAGTGTGAACCCAGCCTATATGTGGCATATGAATATTTTATATATAATTTGCACCCATCAGGCAGGGATCTCTAAACCTTCACCTTGATTTTGAGGCACAGCTAACAGTTGATATTGTGAAATAGACATTTATAGCAGATTACATCAATTGCAAAATGATGCACAGAGAAAGGGACATAACCCATGTACTCCATTTTTCCTAGCAGAGTTGAGTCAGACCATACCACCTGACTGACTCAGACACGTATAGAGTGTTTCAAGCTTTGCAAACTCAGTTTCATGAATGACTTTGTCACTCAGTACTTTTGAATGACTAACTCAGAGCAAATATATAGAAAAGGATTTCAGACTTTGCTGTGACCTTAACCAAAAATTACCAATTGGGACTTTAAAGGTACAATAACAGTCCAATCCACCATATGGCAATTATTGGGTTAAATCCGGTGGTGAGGAGGCAAAATCTTGCCTCCTCACCACCTCTTAATCACTTTCGGACCGTCACCGTCGTTATACTAGCTGCCACAACCCCGGTATCTCCTTCTTCAGTGAGCGATCCGGTTTCAGATAAAAGTGGTCTCTGCAGCGGGAAACCGTGACTTTTATCGTCAGCAGCAGAGGGCCCCCCTCCCGCCGCACTTCAGTGCTCTCCGTCGCTTACCGGAGCCATCAGCAGCAGAGGCGATCGGATCTTCACCCTTGCTGGGTATGGAGATGAGGGAGGGGAAGATGGCCCCCACCCGTCTCCATATCATTGCAGAGCGGAAGCTACATCAAAACGTCACTTCCGCCCATAGCTCTTAAAAGGACATTTTTTTTTTAATTGCATTTTAGTGTAAATATGAGATCTGAGATCTTTGACCCCAGATTTCATATTTAAGAAGGCCTGTCATGCTTTTTTTCTATTACAAGAGATGTTTACATTCCTTGTAATAGGAATAAAAGTGACACTTTTTTTTTTTTTTTTAAAAACAGTGTAAAAATAAAAAATAAAAGATAAAATAAATTAGAAAAACGATTTTTAAACGTGCCCCGTCCTGATGAGCTTGCGTTTTTTAAATGTCGTCTATGGAGATTTTTAAGGGTAAAAGTTTGTCGTCATTCCAGGAGCGGGCGCAATTTTGAAGCGTGACATGTTGGGTATCAATTTACTCGGTGTAACGTTATCTTTCACAATATAAAAAAAAATGAGCTAACTTTACTGTTGTCTTATTTTTTAATTCAAAAAAGGTGCACTAGTAAGACCGCTGCTCAAATACGGTGTGACAGAAAGTATTGCAACGACCACCAATTTATTCTCTAGGGCAGGGGTCTCCAAACTATGGCCCTCCAGTTGTTCTGGAAATACAATTCCCATCATGCCTAGTCATGTCTGTGAATGTCAGAGTTTTACAATGCCTTATGGGACGTGTAGTTCTGCAGCTGGAAGGCCGTAGTTTGGAGATCCCTGCTCTAGGGTGTTAGAAAAAAAATGTATAATGTTTGGGGGTTGTAAGTAATTTTCTAGCAAAAAAACCAAACAGTTTTTAACTTGTAAACAACAAATCTCAGAAAGAGGCTCGGTCCTTAAGTGGTTAAATGGCTCTGAAAAGCGATCCAAGCATGGATCTTTTCAGAGAAGCAACAGTCACTTCCACACACGTAAAGGAGCCCTAATGCCGCGTACACACGGTCGGACTTTTCGTCTACAAAAGTCCGACAGCCTGTCCGACAGACTTCCTGCGGACTTTCGGCGGACTTGCAGCAGACTTTCTAACGAACGGACTTGCCTACACACGACCACACAAAAGTCCGACGGATTCGTACGTGATGACGTACACCGGACTAAAATAAGGAAGTTCATAGCCAGTAGCCATTAGCTGCCCTAGCATGGGTTTTTGTCCGTCGGACTAGCACACAGACGAGCGGATTTCGGGGTCCGTCGTAGTTACGACGTAAAGATTTGAAGCATGTTTCAAATCTAAAGTCCGTCGGATTTGAGGCTGAAAAAGTCTGCTGAAAGTCCGGAGAAGCCCACACACGATCGGATTACCAGCCAGCTTTAGTCCGTCGGCGTCCGTTGGACTTTTGTAGACGAAAAGTCCGACCGTGTGTACGCGGCATAAGAGTAGCCAAGCAAAAGCATGCAGGGAAGTATAATGTTAAATCTCTTCACATGATAACAGAAGGTTCAGCCTGATGTCCAACCAGGATGACAGTGTAAGGAGATACACAGTCTATGCTGACAGGTCAGCAGTCCTGCAATTGGAGACACATTCCACAAGCAGTTCGCTGATAACAGAGGATAAGAGCGATTGGGCAGCCTGTGACAGCAGGGAAGGAGATTCAGGTGTCAGCCCGACAATAAATAAGGCTGAGCTCCTGTGAAGTGAACATCCTCTTATCATGTTTGACTTTACTTTCCTGTACTTTCCTCCCTAGCATGTGGACACCTTGCTGATTCCAGGGGGGGGGCACTTGACCCCCCTTGCCCCCCCTTGCCCCCCCTTGCCCCCTCCTGCAGACGCCCATGATTCTGAAGTGTACTTTTTTTATTCCAAGCCCTTGGGAGAAGGAGGTGAGCTCAGAGGCAAAGGAAAGGGGTTGCCCATCTGGGAGAACCCCATTTCAAAGCACTATAGAAATGAATGGACAGACAAAGATTTTCGCATCTTAATGCCGCGTACACACGGTCGGACTTTTCGTCTACAAAAGTCCAACGGACGCTGACGGACTAAAGCTGGCTGGTAATCCGATCGTGTGTGGGCTTCTCCGGACTTTCAACGGACTTTTTTAGCCTCAAATCCGACGGACTTTAGATTTGAAACATGCTTCAAATCTTTACGTCGTAAGTACGACGGACCCCGAAATCCGCTCGTCTGTGTGCTAGTCCGACGGACAAAAACCCATGCTAGGGCAGCTATTGGCTACTGGCTATGAACTTCCTTATTTTAGTCCGGTGTACGTCATCACGTACGAATCCGTCGGACTTTTGTGTGGTCGTGTGTAGGCAAGTCCGTTCGTAAGAAAGTCTGCCGCAAGTCCGCCGAAGGTACGTCGGAAGTCTGTCGGACAGGCTGTCGGACTTTTGTAGACGAAAAGTCCGACCGTGTGTACGCGGCATTACTCTTCCTGCTAGTGCGCACCAACAACCATGTGTGATGTGAACAAGTCCAAAATTAACCTAGGGAGATCAGTGAGGATTTTTTTGAAACTCTGTTTCTGCTTGTTGGGTGAATGTAAAGAGTTTGATGTCCATAGTCTGGGCACAGATGCACCTTAGTGCTATGTCCATGTTAGGGAAACTGGAATCTGGTATCTACTAAGTCTCCACGTATAGATTTGGTGATCTTGGTAAGCATCACATACTGTATGCAGTAGTTGTCTAACCATGTAAAATCAGTCCTAAAACCCAAAATGTATTCCTTGAGGCAGAGTTATGAGATCCCATTCTTGATTCTGACCAGCACCTTGAGAGTTGATATACAAAAAACTGTTTTGCTCCTTAATTACATAATTTATATTTTGTGAAAGTAGGGGTCAAAAATGTCCATCTTGTCTGGGTGGGTAAATATACCAATATTCTTGTTTCACTTCATACAATGAAAGCCAGTTTATCTGCCTCCTAACTTATGTTCTCTCTCCACAGAATGCTTCCAGCCTCTCTCAGGACCATGTTTCTGAGTTCACGCCTCTAGCCTCCATGCAGAGTCCAAACTACCAAAGCAACGAATTCAACAGTGCTACAGCCAGCAGGTCTAATTATTTTTCTAAAAAAGTGATGCTTACTCACTGGCGAGGCAATGATTATTTCCACCTTCCATCCCTCTTTGGCTATTCCAATACCCGCTATAGCTCCAGTACGGACTCATACCTCAGCCGGTCAGGGTTGGAAACATCAGTGTGACAGATCACCACTGCAGGCCTTTATGAACTCTTATTTTACTTTATATGTTGGGAAATTCAGCAAAATGATTGTTGTAAAAACAATAGCCTCTTGGATGCTGACCACCACTGTTTAAAATTAAGAGAGATTGCTTCTTTCTCGGCCTGGGAGGCTCTTGGTTTATTTTTTTAAGCACTGCAGCAAAGAACAATCTTCACAGTCTGGTACTGTGTGACTGAGAGCACTATACATTTTCCTTGTTACCTGTTTAGAGTTTTTTGTGTTTTATTAGTCATGTCAGCTTTAGTTGTTTTTATACTACTGAACTATGTGTGAATGATTTCTATTATATGTTAAAGTCAAAAAGGTAGCTGGTGGGTACAGCATAACATACTATCTAACTGTACATCTTGTTCTTTTTTTTTTTTTTTTTTTTTATCTCTGCTGCTGGTACCAAAAGAACAAGCTGGTGTTTTCCCTGTGTTCACTGCTTTTAAAGAAATAATATCCATCAGTCATGTCATTGTAAGTTGCCAAATATGTTCATGTCTTAGTTGTGTTCCTCCTCCCATTAGTTCCTCTCTGGATTCCTATATGTGCTCATGTGCTGTGTGGCATACATTGAAGTTGATTTATTAAAACTGGAGTATAAAGGAAAAAAAAGCCAATACTTAAGTGTACATATGTTTTTATTGCAATAAAATTGCAAAGAATGAAAGTGAGTGATTTTTGTAACCCAAGAATTCATCAAATCTGATGAAGTAGTGCTAAGTCACCATTATCCTGAATGTGACCTTTGGCTGCGATCCTGAAAATAACCACAAAATGTAGCCTATAGCCTAAACCTAATTACAACTCTAAACCTGAACTTACACCTAACACCGTTAGTAGAACTTTTAGTTTAAATCCACTAAATACATTCTAGGGGCATTAAAACCAAATCTGTTCAATGACTTAGTTTTCTTTCTAAACCAGCTACAGCCAGTAGAAAAGCCAGTGCCATGCCAGCAGCTGTAGACCCTTCCCCCCTGTGTGTAAACAGTGTTTACTTTGCAGAGGTACACCTATAGTACTGCAGTCAGCAAAGCTCATGCAATCAGCAGGGAGCCTGAGCTGGGCTGACCTCAGAGCTTTAGGCCTGACTCTTTAGCGGACATGTTGGTCTTCTGCAAAGAGGTCGCTGCTTCTCCAGAAAGAGCAAGGGTCCTTCTCTGCAGTATGCTGGCAGGGGATGGGCTTTTCTACCCAGGCTGTGGCTACTCTCAAGAAAAATATATATTTTTTTAGTTTGGGAAACCGAGAGCAATAAAAAAACTTGACATGGATTCTAACTTCCCCTACTGTATTAAAAAAAGTTTTTGATCTGTGTTTTTGTTGGAGATCTTCTCTCAGTTCTCTCTAAGGACAGTAAAGGCTCATTCCCACCAAGTTGACTGTGCTGCGTTGATCAGCTAGATATACTAAGCAGGCTCAACCCAAGGATACATAGATAACCAATTGTTTTCTATGTACCCTGTTCACACCATACAGATTGATGTGTTTTACAACAAATGTATTATGTCTGCATTTTTATGCAATGCTTCGTACAGTAGCACAGTGCAACATGCATAGAGTTTAAATCTATTGTTTTTGTCTTAATGCTAAACAAAGTTGCAGTACAGGTGTAGAAGGCACACCAGCATGTGCATTCTACACCCCATGATTTGCACCTGCTTCTATAAATGGGCCCTTATGTAAAAGGTCTATAAAGCCAGAATTTCACAGTTGCATTGTGGTAATGCATAGGAATGTACATTAGTGTGCTCAGAATTAATGGCACCCCATTACGCCATTTCCAAGACACCTGCATTGCAGCGCACTACAATGCATGGTGATATTTGTGGCACGCTGTGTAGCTAAAAATAGTGCATGAACCTTTCCTGGTGCATTAGTAAGCCCTTTCAAATGAATGGGCTGTATTAATGCCCCGCACATTAATATGTGACATTAATAAGTGACATAATGTATGGTAACACACTGCAAAGATGTCAATGGTCCCTTAGGGAGCTCTGGAAAGAAGTAAGAACTTGACAGAGGTTTCTTCCTCACTCAGTCTAAAACTAAAAAAAATAATTGTGGGTAGACATACACATTAACTTTTTTCTTACCAAAATTAAAAGGAAGAACATCTTGTGGGCCCCCTCACAATTACCCCTAAATATGCAATGCTGGGTCTATCATAAATAACAGATCACCAACACAATATAAACAAAGTACATCTCTTTTCTTTGCTCCAGTTCTCATAAATCAACCCCAATGCTTCTTCCTAACTATGCTTATCTATAAGTGCCGTTACCACCGCAGGAAAGAAACTCATGGGACAAGACTGCTTTCACACGGACGGATAGAATTGTGCTTTTAGCTGCAGAGTTTCTGGTTTTCTATCGCAGCTAAAAGCACACAATGCTTTCCTATGGCCCCATTTACACACTGCATTTAGCTGCGATTTAGTTACATGCGGTTTGGTGCGGATAGAAAAAATAGAATTGACTGCGTCCAGGAGAGATTTAGCGCAGCTATCTGCACATAACTGCAGGTAACCGCAGTATACTATTTCTCCTGCGGATAGCAGCGGCAACAAGGAAAGAAAAGCAACAGGAAGCACATCAGAAATGGCAAGAATGTTCCAAACGCAGCCGCATGTAAACGCAGGTAATCGCACTGTACAAATGCAGCTGATCGCAGTGCCTGGAGTCTTGAATTTCAGAGAACATACTATATGCTTTTAACTGTGGCAGAACAGCCGTCCGTGTGAAAGGCGCCTAAAAACTCTAAAACCATGTGTTAACAGAAACTTGTCAGCAGTTAAAGTACATTTTAAATGTATAAACGTTTAATATAGTATTCCTAGCATTATGTTTCGTGGTTTGGTTCACAAGGTGAACCACAGTCCCAATTGTACATTACAGTTAAAATGCAAACTAGCCAAAATAAAAAAATAGGAGTCTCATCATAACAAAAGAACATGACAAAAGCTTTAATATTTCCTGACATCACAATTCTCAGTGATCTAATATAAAATCAAACTAGCTGTATCTCTACATACTTTTGCTGAGTTTTATGTAATCATGGTATACTACACAAACACCAGAAACCATTATTAATTATTCCATAGGATGTATTTTAAGTTGCATACAAAATCTGAAGTCCAACTGTGCTGTAACAATAAGCTGTTAACTGGTTGCCAATAACTATTGGCATTCAAGGACAATGGAAAAAACCTGTTGGGGACCACATGCAAACACCAAAGCACTCATACAATAAAGTCATCTTCTATTCCAGCTGTTCAGTACCCAAGTAGATATCTTGGCCGTGTCAGTAGTGACCAATACATACGCAGATTATTAGCAGATTATGTATAAATCATTTTTTCTCTGTAGATGGTCTACACAATTACAGGTACCTTTAAGGCCACCATAGACATTTAGAAGGTGTTCAGATGTGCAGGCATGACCTGATCACATTTAGGTATCTATGATAACCTCTGGGTCTCTAAAAACAAATGTTTTAGCTATGGAGAGAGCTCAGGGAGGTGAACTGTATACTATGAAGACACTGACTTATTAGGGTAAAACAATACCAGTCATTGTTTTTCAACCGGTCTGATTGCTGTTTCCACAAATAAGCCTCGAGCAGAAGTGTCTTCTGGTGCTTCCTCATCTAATGTCTATGGAGACCTTCTTTTCATGCCAATGAAAGTTATACTAACTTTAAATGGACATGTGTTTTGGCAGTACGATAAAAGGTGCAGTATTTGCCATATATATTCAATATTGGGCCAATAATTTTACTGACGCATATCCCATTCAATAAAAAGCTTTGGTGAACCATATTAGTGGAATAAACTTTTTCCAGTATGCTGAGTTTCCTAATGACATATGATGCAGAGTATTATTGCTCCTACTCCTGCTTCTGCTTAATGGTATGTCAAAATACAGCATTTAGTATTTAAAATACAAAAAAATGTTTTTACATCAGCAGACGTATATGTATATATACATATTTCATGTATGGCCAGAAAATGAGAGAAAATTTGCATCAATTAGTTACGGCACAATTCTACTACTCTAATGAAAAATCCCTATTGCCTTCTCCAGTAGTAGAGAGAACCAGCTTCAAGTAGATCCTGGTTTGTAGTAGCAAGAAACTAGACTTTATTGCCTTTATCTCCTTTGCACATAGATGCCCTTTATTTACCTACCTACAAAAAGCGTAGACTTCCTATATGTTTAAGATGATTTCTGTCTGTGCATTACAGAGATATTTATTGACTGCTTACACTTTACTTTAAGGAATTGGATGTTTTCTCATTATTAAAGGAATATAAAACACCCACTAGAGTACTGTCAGGCTGCTTCAATCCCCAGCAGAAGGAACAAAGTGCAGTATCTCATGACAACCAGTCATAATTCGCTTTACTAAAGCTAGTGCATTACAAGATGGATTGTGATTGGTTACTACAAATACTGGAATTTGCACTTTCTCACCTTGCACTATTCTATTGGATTTTTTTTTCTATATACAATTCTAACTTTGCATAACTTATAAGTTTTGAAACAATGTACAGCTTTTTCTGTAAAATAAACTTACTTTTCATGATGTCTCATACATTTAATGCCCCCCCATGTGTGGCCACCCATATTTCATAGCTGAATTTGTCTCAAGCAGGAACAGAAGCCGAGTTTCCATAATACAAAGGAACTTTTTAATGCTTTTATTTCCCAAGTATTGGGGTTGATACTAAAGTTAGAGTGCAAAATCTGATGCAGCTGTCCATGGTAGTGAATACGCTTCTAACTTTAGCTTCTTCAATTCAGCTTTGACTAAAAAATATCTGAAAGCTGATTGGTTTCTATGCAGAGCTGCACCAGATTTTGCATCCTCCAGTTTTAGTAAATTAACCTCATTGTCAAACTGCAACAAAGTAGAAGAGGGCATCAGCTACTAGGCTGCATTAGTTGTTTTCCTTATACAAAGAAAGTGGTAAAGTGTTCATTTGATTGTATTTAGCAATCCCAAAAGCTCCTTTTGAAAAAAAAAATATCTTGGCCTTCCATTCAAGGTTTTTTTTAATTATTATCTTTTTTAACAGTACATATGTATCATTTTAGTTTTATACAGACAAATATTTGTGCCTAGACATATCCCAGTTGTACACTTAAATGTGGTTCTGATGTGTTTTTTTTTTTCTTTTTTTATAGAAGGCATTATTTCTGTAAGTTAAGATGGGCACTAGATGTCCTATGCGGAGAACACAAATGTTAGTTTTTTTTGTGCCTGCACAATGTACAACATCCTCTGCCGTATCAGTCTTTTTTTTTTTTTTTTTCTTTGCTGTGTTTTTTTTTTTTTTAATGTAAAAATGTACAGTGTTTGTGAAATCATTTCAAACTGTATTTGCAAATGGCAGCAGTTATGTTTTATTAAAACTTTCTTTTTTTGACCAAAAGAAAATAGTACTTACAATAGAAATCCTGACTTTAATAAGTTATTTTGTATGTTAAAACATTTCTTTCTTTCCTGTGATGAAGTAAACTGCATACATTCATGTACTTGGGTGGATAAATGTGATGAAAGATATGTTGGCACTGTATGAAAATAACCTCAAAAGTACTGTCCCTTAAAATATTTGGTATTGACTTGTTTTGTTGACATGCTTGAAATTAAAGTGAGAGGTTTATTATTTGTAAAAATGCTGTTAATCTTTGTGTTTTTTCTTTTTTTTCCCCCTTAGACTACATTCACACAGTTGTATTTAAAAAATAAAAAAATTACAAGCATTTTTTATTTACCAATCTAAACACAGCCGCATTGTTCTCAATAGAGACAGTCAGACAGATGCATAAATATGCACTGTGTAACACAAAATCCAAAAAACTGTGTCCGAGGACATACGTATACATGTACAGTATACGAGGCATTCTGGTATAAAAAAAAATAAAAAAAGGACAATGTTATACATTTAGAACCGATGTAAAAGAAAGTATCATTTTTGAAGGAAATTTTGTTACAGAAAAACATCAGTAACATTTTTACAGCCGTGTGAATGTAGCCTTAAAGTGTTACTAAACCCAGGACCCTGCATTCACTATATCTGGTCTCCCACAGTACACAGAACATGGAAATGCAATTATTTTAGTAAATATAAACTGCTAAATACCTTTTCTCATCAGCAGTTTATAGCAGTCTTGTGACGTCTATCAGCATCCTGCCGAGCACTAATTAAAGCTTGTAGGAGGAGTTTTCATTCTTCTCTGACTGTCCTATAAGGCTGCAGGATCCCTGACCCTCTGTCTGAACTGTGCTGATCACATGCACCCTTCCAAAATAAAAACTCTCTAGCAATACACACCAAACTGAGCATGTGCAGAGTGCCTCCTAGGGCTCTGAATTATTAGGAGATGGATCGGGGACAGTAAAAGAAGGGGAGGATCAGAGAAGACAGGATCAAACAGCCTTTTTACACAATGTGCAGGATTAACCCCTTAGGTTCCACAGGGAGTAAAACAAGTATGCTCTACTGCATATACAGACTGATTTTACTGTTGTGGGTTTAGTAACACTTTAAACATACCTCCCCAACTTTTTGAGATGGAAATGTGGGGACACCTATAAGCAAAAGTATGTAGGCATAGGACACCCCCTGCCACACCCCTTAAAGGAGAATTATACAAAAAATGATTAGTGAAACCCACAAGTGTTTTTTTTTTTAACAAATAATAATCCTTTATACTGGCTCATGAAATTTACAAATGGAGCAATTTTCAAATTGGATGAAAGGTTTAGCACTGGAAAACACTTTTTGAAAGATAAAAGATAAAAAAAGATTAAAAAGCTAGCTGCTGCCATAACAATGATATTCCTCCTCAAAGTAAGGACGTATATCGGCGTGGATTATGAGATAAGCAAATATTGTTTTTAAATACAAAAGACAGGTATAGTCTTACTTGAATCTTCAATCTTAGTGTCCATTGTAAATTTTCTCAGATCCACGCAGTAATCCAGTGTAAAACCTTTCCTCTATACAGGAGTTTCTGTAATGAGAACCGATCACTGCTGTAATCCCAATTTGTGTAGGATGACTAGTCTCATCTTTGCTCCTGCTGAAGTTTACTGCATGCAGACTGTAGTGGGTGGAGATGCTGGTTCCCTCCCACAGCTCTGCTCCTCTGCATAGGCTCTGTACAGCTCAATGATGATGTCACCATTACTTTTATAAGGTAATAACTGGGTTTGCAAAGGCATTTGGTGCTCACAAAGTGCATTTATATTCTTTTGGCTATTGAGAAATACATTGAAATTAGTTTTTGTGCCTGGAGTTCAACTTTAAGCATGCATAACATCAAATGTGAAAATATACAAGCACAACCTAATTACAATGAGCCACATTATCTGTACCTTTTAATAGGTAAGGTCCAGTGTGGAATCCAGCACCAACACCTGGATGGTTCCAGCTGCTAAATGCAGCAACATTATAAACCTATTTACACCCATAATGCAGTAGCCAGCATTTATGTGTCATACATGCTGAATGCCCTGAGATGTGCTTGTGCCTGCTTTAACTACTTGAGCACCTTGGTGGTAGGAGATTTGCTCTAGAAACTTATCTCCTAGCCTTGACAAACATTCTGGCATTGTATCACATAACTGTAGCCTGGTAAAATGCAGCTACTTTTATGTAAAATAACATTTGCAGGTAGTCTCCAAGTGTCATGAGTGATAAAAGTTGTTACATTGTAGTTACTTTTTAATACATATGTGGATCTAGGGCCGACCATTGTTTTGCATATGGCATGAGTTAGGATAAGTTCACACTAATGCAGCACGGGAAATGCCACGATCCATGCATTTCCAGCACCACATTCAAACCTCACTGCCCTTGTGATCCACAGCGGGTGTTAGTGCAATCTTACAACATCCCAAACACAGGTTGCAGTTCGTTTGCTGGCACCGAATCACACAGTACAAAATGGCCATGCAATCCGGTTGCGGTGTGGTTTCAAAATTGCTGCATGTACATCTTTGGTGTGATGCGGCATGATTTAAGCTCATTCATGATGAATGGGCTCAAATTGCACTGCACTCAATCGCATGTGAATTGAATAGGAATGGGGTGCGATTCACATGCGGTTCATAGTGTGAACCAAGCCAAAGCTCGTAAAGCATCTTTACAATTGGGGGGGAAAATGTTTTTCTTTTTAAATAAAATGTATTCCCATTTAACCCCTTATGAAGCCTACAAGAAAAACAGTCACTTCGAGCGCTAAAAGGTCTTCTGCAGTAAAAAGTAGGGTTGCATCGATACCAATACTAGTATCGATATTGGTGCCTATACCAAGCATTTGCACAAGTACTTGTACTCGTGCAAATGCTCCGATGCTTGTTCCGATACTTAGGCAGCCTCAGGGGTGATTGGTGGGGCGGTGGGGGTTATTTACAAGCACTGATCTCTCTGTATAACTTTTCTGACAGACACTTCTCCTCCTCTCCCTCCCACGGCTGTCAGGGAGATCGGTGCTTTTAACCCCCCCCACCGCTGCACCAATCACCCCCGGCTGTCCCCCTCTGTGCTTCCCGTGTCCTCCTCTTGGTCCCCTGGCCTCCTCCCTGGCTCTCCATGTCCTCCCCTGGGTCCCGATCTGTTTTATCTTCCGGGTCCCCTGCTGTGTCATCCTCTGGGTCCCCCCCACTGTGTCATCCTCCGGGTCCCCCTGCATCGTTCCGGGTTCTCCGACTCCTCCTCCGGTCCCCCCATGTCCTCCTTCAGTCCCCCCTGTCCTCTGGGGTCCCCATGTGTCCTTCCCAGCTCTCGGGCTCCTCCGGTCCCCCCATGTCCTCCTCCAGGTCCCCCTGCTTCCTTCCTGCTCTCTGGCTCCTCCAGTCCCCCCTTGTCCTCCTTTGGTCCCCCTGTCCTCCTCCAGGTCCCCCTGCATCCTTCCCGGCTTCTCTGGTCCCCCATGTTCTCCTTCGGTCCCCCCATGTTCTCCTCCGGTTCCCCTCTGTCCTCCGGTCCCCCATGTCCTCCTCTGGGTCCCCCTGCTTCCTTCCCGGCTCTCTAGCTCCTCCTTCGGTTCCCCAATGTACTCCTTTGGTCCCCCTGTCCTCTTCCGGGTCCCCCTGCATCCTTCCCGGCTTCTCCAATCCCCCATGTTCTCCTTCGGTCCCCCCCATGTCCTCCTCTAGTTTCCCCCTGTCCTCTGGTTCCCCCCATGTTCTCCTTCGGTCCCCCCTGTCCTCCGGGTCCCCCTGTATCCTCTCCGGCTCCTCCACCGGTCTCCCCCTGCCCCGGAATTTTTCAGGATGTAGAGTGGAGGAAGGAGCCAGTAAATCTGTCATTTATCAACTCCTTCCTTTAACGAATGAACAGTCAGTGATCACTGACTCTGTCCATTCATCATAACTGAAACATCATAACCTGTGTTTACGATGCTTCAGTTTATTAATGGAGAGGAGCTTCTGTTGTCTCCTGTTCATTCATTTTCAGTGCAGCTGAGGCTGCAGAGAAAGGGACTGGGGAATCTCTATCCTCGGTCCCTTTCCCTGTCTCAAAGGGGAGATATCGGGTCTGTTTAGACCCCTGTTATCTCACCAAAGCCCCCCCCCCCCCCCAACAGGGCTGAAAAACAAAGTTGTAATAAATATTTTAAGGTTAAATTGTATAAAAAATGTTTTAAATAAAAACACCGTTCACTGTCACGGTCACATGACAAAAAAAAGTATCGGTTATCGATGAGTATTTGAAAAAATGTATTGGTACTTGTACCTGGTCTTAAAGTGGTATCAGTGCAACCCTAGTAAAAAGCAACAAGGACATCAGTGTTTCAAGACTAGGCAGATGCTGCCCTCCTCGGATGGGGTAATCCGATAGAGCAGGGATATGCAATTAGCGGACCTCCAGCTGTTGCAAAACTACAAGTCCCATCATGCCTCTGCCTCTGGGTGTCATGCTTGTGGCTGTCCGAGTCTTGCCTGGCCTCATGGGACTTGTAGTTCTGCAACAGCTGGAGGTCCGCTAATTGCATATCCCTGCGATAGAGGCTAGAAAAACAAAACAAAAGGAAGGCGCGCACAGCCAATGCATCACCAGAGACATTTAATGAATATTAAAAAATGTTTAAAAGTGGATACTCAGAGTGGCAACTCAATGAGCCATACAGATACACAAGTAGTAAGGTGCGGACACAGCAAGGGGTGAATGCTGATGCGTTTTGGGGGCGTATCCCCTTCCTTAGAGCTAAGCTGCCTGGCAGTTGTGGCTGAAATTTTAGTTGAAAAAAACATATTACAGCGCACACATACAAAAATTACATTTATCCTGCAAGGCTAGTTAAAAACACCTGAACATATTCAAAAATACGGGGGTTTGGTCACACTATATGGTCATATAGTGCTAAGCCCACTTACTGTGACAAAGTACCTCGAATTAGTTGGTCCTACCCTAGTAATAGAATGAAAGTACCTGTGTCTCAACCATGGGAAATAAACTCCTCTATGTGGGAGAACTGAAGGGATTCCTCCTATGCACTGGTGGCCACTAATAAGAGGTAATGAAGAGGGGGAGGGGTGCTCCAGCCCAAGAGACCTGGTCAGGGTCCATACAATCTACAAAAACATACTTGGTATGTATTTTTGAATATGTTCAGGTGTTTTTAACTAGCCTTGCAGGATAAATGTCATTTTTGTATGTGTGCGCTGTAATCTGTTTTGTACTGTTTGTTGGTCTTATAGCAGCACCATCTTGAATGTAAAGCATTTTAGGGTGTGCCCCCCAAGTATGTTTTTGAAACCTAGTTGGCCTACCTGACCGTGGTTTGGTTTCAACAGAACCCCTAATTTTCCACTTCTTGATTAGAGTTTGAATACTGCTGATTGGCATTCTCAATTCCTTTGATATCTTTTTTTTAACCCTTTCCTGTTTTATACAGTTGAGCTACCTTTTCCCGCAAATCCTTTGACAATTCTTTTGCTCTACCCATGACTCAGAATCCAGAAACGTCAGTGCAGCACTTGATGAAAGATGCAAGGGTCTGTCAGGAGTCCAGAAACTCATGGACCTTTTATATACACACACATTAATTACAAGAAAACAGATCACAGGTGAGGATAGTTACCTTTAATAGCCATTCAAACCCCTTTGTGACAACTTGTGTTCATGTTATCAGGCCAAAATCACCAGGGTATGTAAACTTTTGATCAGGGTCATTTGGGTAGTTTCTGTTGCCATTATGATTTAAAAAGAGTAAACACAGTTGATTAATAATAAATGGCATCAGCCAAACACCAACCATGAGTGAAAGTAATGTTTTTGTGTTATCATTCATATTCTCTGAAAAATGGCCAAGAAATCATAAATTCTGCCAGGGTATGTAAACTTATGAGCGCAACTGTAACAACAGCCAGCCCTAATTTACTAATTTATCCCTTTAGCTATTTTGTCTCTGCGAATTTTATTTTTATTTCCATTTTTTACTAAGAATATTTTAACTTTTTTCGTTTTCATTTTGGTTGCATTAAAAATTAGGGCAAAATTAAAAAAAAAAATACTTTTATCCATCTGAAAATAATTTTGCCATGCCTTGTAGCAGAAACAAAATTTTAGCATCATTATAAAAGGGATAAATAAAATGTATACTTTTTATCTACAGTAACTTTTTTTTTTTAAGGGAAACCTAAAAGCGTAGGACTTTACTGGTACCAGAAAGGAACGACCACATAGAATTAATAAAAAAAATATTTTATTACAAAACATTAAACGATGAATAAAATCAACAATATTTTGTGCAATTGGTCATATTAATGAACCATCACGAAGTACACCAGGTACTTTTTTTTATTAATTCGGACTTGTCAAAATAGAAAAATAAAACATTTTTTTATAGGGGTATACAGGTACAAAGCTATGGTAGTTAGCATTAAAGATTGTTTTTAGTTATGCATATTTGGAGAGCAGCATTGGAGGAAAAAAAAAAAGATTTTCCTGACGTGGAGATGTGTACACAAAAACACAAGGGGAACATTTATTATGTTGCACCACTGTTTGTTTTAAAAAAAATATGTTACTGTATATAAAAAGTAAAATTTTACTCAAAATTTGTCCTGTTTAAAATTACACAGAAATTATTATTTAGGTGTGAAAGTTATTTACAAGTGAATTAAGTATTTTGTTTTTAATTATACGCAAAACAATTAACAAACAAATGCTAGTGGTGGGAGGCTGGTGTATAGAAACATGTTACACCCTAAATATGGGTGTTGAATTTAACATGCTCCTAAAGGTGAACTTATCCTTTAATTCAAGACAATGTGCTTTTCCCCAGAAATGTCATTATCTGCTTGTTTGATTGGCTCACTGATTTTTCCTGAAGTCTGCACTAGGATACAAGTCAGATTTATAGGCACCCTCTTTAACAAGAATTTCAGTTTTGGTGAAATTCTCCCCAAGGATTGAATAATTCTAAATGAATACAGACCTTGCAGCTTTTCTCATTAGAACACAGAGTGCACCAGCACTAATGAAGCAGCCCCTCCCATTCAGAATCAATCTGCAAAGGATATGCTCAAATAAACTGCTATTTCTTCAGAGTAATTAAAGGTAGGAATCTGTTACAAAGTTTGTTAAAATCCCTGCAAGGTACATTGATCACTCAGAATTGTTCTTTTTTGTCAATGAAAAAAAAAAGAATTAGGCTACATTAACACAGACATCTAAATTTCAGAGTTGTGTTGCATTTAGAAGACTTTTATAAAAACAGGGGGACTCAAACAATGCAAAGTAATCATGTTATTCATACATGAAGTTTATCAATGTTTACTTGCAGATTGTCAAGTTGGGTTTAGGAAAAGAAGGAAACTGTTGCGTCCTGGGTCAACTATCTGCAGCTAAACACGCAATCTGCATGCGGATGCCAATTAATTGTTAACGGCATTCAAAATGCAGATTACAACGCAGTGCATTTGCGGGCACCAAATCATATGGTACCACAGTATCATGCAGTTTGGTGCTGTGTGTGTGTGTGTGTGTGAGAGAGAACCAGCCCTCAATCTTCTTCTCTCAAGCAGACACCCAATGGTAAACACCAGATTTGCTCTGCACTCAATTGCAATTACACAGCTCTATCTATTTGCTCAGAAAACTACCAACAAAGTGGGTATAACATCCCCCCCAAGAATGGAGTATTGAGAAAAAAAACGCCTGAAAATGCTGGCGCACCTAAACACGGCTAGGGGGGATTAGTGAAGAGTGGGTGGGGGTTGTAAAGAGTGGGGGTGACTTGTGAAGGGAGGAATTTGTGAAGAGTAGGGGGGGGGGATTTGTGAAAATTGGTGAGAGGGAAATTAACATAAGGAGTTTCCCAATATAACAGGTTTTTATTGTCATTCTTTCCAGCCAGCCTATAGCCCTGAAGTAACGCCAGGGTTATTGGCTTACCGCTCTTCTGCAAGTAAGTCAGGGTTAGGGGAGTTAAGGGGTGCAAATTACTCACTTTGCCCCGAGCGCTGACTGCTCTTGCTACGTCACTGCAGGCGTGAGCACTTCCTGTTGCCCACTGCCCCGGACATGCAATTCTGGGTGCCTGGCTCCTAGCTTTTTTTTTTTTTTTTTTTTTACCTAGTTCCTAGAGTCAAAGCAAATTTGTCAAGCCCTGTATTACAAGATCCATGAGGACAAGGTGCCCTCTCTTTTCTTTATCAATATTAACTCCTACCTCATACCCTTTAAATGGGCCTTAATGCCAGGATGGACTTCCCAATCACATGGTCACATAATCAGGACCCTATTCCTCTGCCTCCTGTTCATAAACAGAGACTGCCAGCTGTAATAATGCAGTCACTGTGCTGGGACTGTGCAGTGAGCATGCGCTGAGCACAGAAACTTTGGTTCCTATCAATCCTAAAGTACAAGTGGGCATTAAGTGGGCGTTATACAAATGCGTTACATTGCCTACAAGGGGTTTAAAAAGCCCCTATCCACCTTCCTCTAGTTTCTTTGTTGTCTCAGGTTTTTTCATTCTTTTTAAAAATGTCACAAAGGAATTGAAAAATGACGCACAGATAAATTTTCCAGGTACTAACTTTTTTTATTTCATAATGCAGACTACGTACTGGGAACACTGACCCAATGTACTGTATGTCATGTAAATAAATGAAATAACATTTTTATTTTTTTTTGTAAAGCGAAGCCTTGCAACAAAATAAAAAAGTGCCTAAAAATAAAGGGCAGGGGGGGGGCGTGGCCTAGCGAAGCATGTGAACGGACACATCTCAGAGCAGCTCTGGTCTCTCCTGCCTCATTCCTTCACCATCCTGGGTCGTTAGCGACCAAATCACCGAACCACAAAGCCTATCCTGATGCCGAGAGTCCCTGCTCTGCAGTGAGGTGTATATTCTGGTAGATGGGCAACCGAAAGAAACAACTGCCGGCCAAGATGAACATCACTACACGCTCCTGCCAAGATGGCCGCCACATCACAGCAGCTTACTATGTCTCACCAGCATCTACCCCTGATCTCTTTGGGTAAGCCCCTGATTCTTCTCCGCAGTCCTCCCCGGCTGTCCCGGACCCCCTGCATATATCCTCCCAAATATCCCTCGCCATGAATGAAGGTGATGGCGCGGACAGCGGGCCTGGGCCTATACTGTCAGATGTACTATGCACCATCAAGGTAAATCATACCAATCTAATGAGGATGGTGGCTGAACTTAAAAATTACTTTGCAATTATGCGGCAAGATGTACAAAAGATAGGGGGTCTGGTTACTGATCCGAACGCCGCATTAGTGATCTGGAAGACACTGTTAACCCCATACTGCCTAAACTTAGTACATATGGTGGGAAGATGGCAACCCTGGAGAACAAGGTGGATGGCCTCTGCTGGAACAACCTGTGGTTAGTGGGTCTCCCTGAATGGGTGAAGGTGTCTGACCCGGTGGCTTTCCTAGAGAGCTGGCTGGAGCAGGAGTTCAGCCGTGACCAATTATCCACGATTGAACAGGCCCACAGGGTTCAGGGTTGGCCTTTACCAGCAGGAAACCCTCCCTGCACCATGGTGATCCATTTGCTGAACTACAGGGACCGGGACTCCATCCTCCATGCCGCTTATCTGAAAGGGAGCCTCAAAATCAACAATGCGGTGGTCTCGCTATTTCCAGATTACACTGTGACTGTTTGCAACCAGAGAGCCCACTTTCAGCAAATCAAGCAGAAGCTGCAGGAGAATTCCATTCAATATGCCATGTTGTTTCCGGCTACCCTTCAGGTAGTCCACCAGGGGAAAACCCACTTCTTTCAATCTCCTAAGAATGACTTGATGTGGTGGGAATCACTGCCACGGCTTCCCCAGCTCCCCACCTGAGGGCAGATATATTTAACCTATCGGCCTATATATCTTTTTCCAGAAACTGTGGAACTTTCAGCAACTCTTTTAATGTGTGGCTTGGTTCACCAATATGTCTCTCATGCAGGAGAGTCCCAGGCCCTCTTCCACTAAGTTGGTACGGGCTGCTATGAGGGATAAAATGTTCAATCCCCATTTCACCTTTTTTTGAACACTGACTTTTTGTTTTTCTTTCTTTTTGGTTTATGGGAACAGGCCATGCACCCCGCACATGGTACAAGTTTAGGCCCGCTCTGTTTTTCAGGAGTTGGGGTTGTTGTTACCTTTGGGTAACCTTTACTTACATGTATATAGTTTTATTGTTGTGTGTGTATGAAGTATGGATGGACGAATGAGTGTGCACCGAAAATGTCTGGCCTACGATGCTGGGGCAGTGACCGGAGTCTGGACGGTTCTGCCCTTCTACCCTTTCCATGCCCCAACGATGCCTTTACTACACTATGGCTGATTTAATTGTTTGCTGTTGGAATGTCCATGGTCTGAACTCAAAGTTCAAAAGAGTTTTGATTTTTGATTGGATCAAACATCTAAAACCACATATCTTGTGTTTACAAGAAACTAATCTGATGGGTTCAAAAATCTTAGCCTTAAAAAACAATAAGTCTCCCATAGCTACCACTCCACATATTTCAATTATGCCCGGGGGGGAGGGGGGGGGGCAATCCTGATCCGTAAGGGGCTGCCCTTTTCTTGTCATTGGGTAATCACAGATCCCAAGGGCGAGTTTATCACCCTACATGCCACTGTACATGGGGTTCCTATATCGCTAGCCTCAGTCTACGTCCCTCCTCCAGTCAGTGCTGCAGTGTTTACAGAGCCGAGTACGAAGATCTCCTCCCTACCATTTTACCCTACGCTTCTTGTAGGAGATTTTAACTCAGTACTACAACCTGCTCTAGATAGGTTAAAGCCTTCATTGTCTGAATCTAAGTTGTTCCTCAAGTGGTGTGAAACTTATGGATATGTAGACCTCTGGCATTGGAAATACCCTACTGATAGAACCTTTTCATGCCAATTTAAATCTTATTGTACCCTCTCCATTTTGGACTATGCACTGACCACCAGGGACCTTCTACCATCAGTTCTGTCTGTAGCCTACATATCCCAGATGGTGTCTGACCATTTGATAGTAGAGGTAAACTTAACCCTGGGACATAAACCCACATTTCGGGCCTGGAGACTCAGTGCCCTCTGGATCTCCACACCTGAAATTCACAAATCCATCCCGACTGATATGCTGCACTATTGGACCTCTAACGCTGGCACCACAGCTATGGGACCATTGTGGGATGCCTTTAAGGCAGTAGTACGGGGCTCCTACATATCAAGTATCAAACACTACCGATCCACTGGGAGAGCCATGCAATCTGCCTTAGAACAGTCCCTCGACGCTGCTAGATCCCAACATGTAGCAAACCCATCCTCTGAATCTCGTGGGGTGTTGGCGGAGGCTCATAACGCATTGCAACTACATATGGTTGATGTCACGAAAAAACAGCAACTGCATCTTTCCGCTCGCATTTACGAGCATGGGGGGAAAAATGACAGCTCAGTCCCTGCCATACAATTCGCTGACGGGTCCGTTGCGTCCGATCCACTGATTATCAATCGGGAGTTTGCATCCTACTACCGTGAACTCTCATGACCAGGTGATCCCTCCAGAGACTGCGTTTACTGGATTTGTCTCCTCCATTGGTTTCCCTGTACTTAGTGACTTTCAAGGACTCCTCCTGGAACAGCCCCTAATGATCGAGGAAGTGGAGACGGCTATTCGCTCTCTACCTCCCTCTAAAACTCCTGGCTTAGACGGTCTCCCCTCTGAGTTGTACCAGACATATAGTGAAACATTGGCCCCTAAACTTCTCGCCACCTTCTGAGCATCCCTAGATTTGGGTAGGCTTCCTGATTGAATGATGCGCTTATTGTGGTTATACCTAAGCCTGGAAAAGATAAACTATTATGTGGGTGCTACCGACCCATCTCCCTCCTCAATAACGATACGAAAATATTAGCCAAAATCTTAGCACTACGCTTGCAGAAAGTTATCCTGTCATTTATCACTCCAGATCAATCCGGGTTCATGCCAGGCCAGAGTACCTTTGACAACATCCGGAGGCTATATCTACATATCCATAAGGCTTTGATAGATAAACGCAGTGGTCTAGTACTTTCTTTAGATATACTGAAGGCATTTGACGCTGTTCGGTGGTCCTTTTCATGGGAAACTATGTCACAGGTGGGCTTCGGTCCACAGTATATGAAATGGGTACGCTTGCTATATGCGGATCCACGGGCTAGAGTTCGTACTAATACAGATGTCTCGTTACCTTTTTCGCTAAAGAGAGTTACCCGGCAGGGATGCCCCCTCTCTGCACTTCTGTTCGTTTTGGCCATTGAGCCTTTTGTGTTGGCGGTGTGACAGACGACGGAGATTGAGGGATCTGCTATGGTCCGCTGGAGAAGATTTCTCTGTATACCTTGATGGCAAGGAAGGCTCTTTCAACAAATTTGGTGAGGTGCCTGATCTGAGGGTCGGCTGGGAGAAATCCATAGCTTTTCCTATTGGTCCCTCCTACTTAGGGGTCTATGTACACAATAACATTTCCAAATATGAGACGCTTAATATTGCCCCAATTATCAGCCAGATGCGGATAAGCTCTGCACATGGTCAACACTGCCATGACGTACGTGTTTTACGTCACCGCGTTCAGAACGATCGGATTTTCCGACAACTTTGTGTGACCGTGTGTATGCAAGACAAGTTTGAGCCAACTTCTGTCGGAAAAAATCCATGGATTTTGTTGTCGGAATGTCCGATCAATGTCCGACCGTGTGTACAGGGCATAATAGTTCAACACCCATATTGCTTTGACTCGGGTTTTGTTAACCACTGGATTACAAATTAACCTTCACATAGCTAGCAGAAGACAGAAGAAAAGAAGGACTGCCTCTGTTAACGCAAGGCCTTGCATTCTACTGTTCCACAGGGTTATTGTGATATAAAGCAGTAATTGTGTTATGCTTTAAGAAAATTGAAATTGTCTCTTTCACATAGAGTGTGCTGAGAGTGGGACAGTGCCCATAGTGAAGTCCGTTTCACTCTGCCATTGGTCCCATTTAAAAGACTAAATTCTAGGAAGTTAATTTGAACAACTTTTATTGCTGTAGTACTGTTGTATATTAAATCTGTTGGCTGCCAAACTATGTTGGTCTGACAGTACAACTACTGTAATTACTACTTTGAAGAAGATACAATAAAATCCTGCTTTTGTTATAGTACTATTGTGTGGAGTGCTGTTTTCCTTTAAATTGCTTCCAGGTGGAGAGCTGGAGGTTAAAGGTAAAGACAAAAAGGTATATTATATTATTTATTGTGAAATTGTCTTTAAGTTTTACCGCACACTAACATTACACCACAGCTGTGTCAAGGGGACTGAGTCAATTATAAAGGGGGTGTAGGAGCAGAGTACAGGCCCAATAAAATATCAGCAGCTCCTTCGGGAGTCAGTGATACATCAGCATAAGATCATCTTTTTTATTTCATCAAACATTTGGGCAATATAGTGTGTTTTAGTGCATTCAAATTAAAAGAGTGTTTTTTTCCAAAAAAATTGCGTTTGAAAAATTGCAGTGCAAATACTGTGTAAAAAAAAATTTGCAACATCCACCATTTTAATCTGTAGAGCCTTTGCTTAAAAAAAAAAATATAATGTTTGGGGGTTCAAAGTAATTTTCTAGCAAAAAAAAAATATTTTTTCATGTAAACAAAAAGTGTCAAAAAGGGCTTTGTCTTCAAGTGGTTAGAAGAGTGGGTGATGTGTGACATAAGCTTCTAATATTGTGCATAAAATGCCAGGACAGTTCAACCCCCCCCCCCCCTTCCAAATGACCCCATTTTGGAAAGTAGACACCCCAAGCTATTTGCTGATAGGCATGTTTAGTCCATGGAATATTTCATATTTTGACACAAGCTTCGGGAAAATTACAATTTTTTTTTTTTTCTTTTGCACAAAGTTGTCCCTAAATGATATATTGCTCAAACATGCCATGGGCATATGTGGAATTACACCACAAAATACATTTAGCTGCTTCTGAGTACAGGGATACCACATGTGTGAGACTTTTTGGAAGCCTACCTGCATACAGGACTCCAAAAACCAATCACCGCCTTCAGGCTTTCTAAAGCCGTAAAATTGTGATTTTACTCCTCAGACACCCCCAAGGTATTTGCTAAGAGGCATGGTGAGTATTTTGAAGCTCTCATTTGATTTTGAAAATGAAGAAAGAAAAGAAAAATCTGATCTGCAAAATACTCAACATGCCTCTCAGCAAATAGCTTGGGGTGTCTACTTTCCAAAATGGGGTCATTTGGAGGGGGGTTTGTGATATCTGGGCATTTTATGGCCTTCAAAACTGTGATAGGTAGTGAGGAGTAAAAATTTATGCCCTTAGAAATCCTGAAGGCGGTGATTGGTTTTCGGGGCCCCGTACGCGGCTAGGCTTCCAAAAAGTCTCACACATAAGGTATCCCCATACTCAGGAGAAGCAGCAGAATGCATTTTGGGGTGTAATTCCACATATAACCATGGCACTTGTGAGCAATATATCATTTAGTGACAACTTTGTGTAATTTTTTTTTTTTTAATTCATTTTTCAGTCACTGGTGACAAAAAAATAAAATATTCAATGGGCTCAACATGCCTGTCAGCAATTTTCTTTGGGGTGTCTACTTATCAAAATGGGGTCATTTGGGGGGGGTTTGTACTGCCCTGCCATTTTAGCACCTCAATAAATTAGATAGGCAGTCATAAACTAAAAGCTGTGTAAAATCCAGAAAATGAACCCTAGCTTGTAGACACTATAACTTTTGCGCAAACCGATAAATATACATTGACTTTTTTTTACCAAAGACATGTGGCTGAATACATTTTGGCCTAAATGTATGACTAAAATTTAGTTCATTTTTATAACAAAAAGTAGAAAATATAATTTTTTGTAAAGGCCTGACCTTTTTACTATTAACCACTTGCCTACTGGGCACTTAAACCCCCCTCCTGCCCAGACCAATTTTCAGCTTTCGGTGCTCTCACACTTTGAATGATAATTACTCAGTCATGTAATACTGTACCCAAATGAATTTTTTTGTCCTTTTTTCATACAAATAGAGCTTTCTTTTGGTGGTATTTGATCACCTCTGGGTTTTTTATTTTTTGCGCTTTAAATGAAAAAAGACCGAAAATTTTGAAAAAAAAACGCATTTTTCTAAGTTTCTGTGATAAAATTTTGCAAATTAATAATTTTTCTCCATAAATTTTGGCCACAATTTAAACTGCTACATATCTTTGGTAAAAATAACCCAAATTAGTGGATATTATTTGGTCTGTGTGAAAGTTATAGAGTCTACAATCTGTGGTGCAAATCATAAAAATTTATCACACCTGGTGGCCTATCTCATTTCTTGCGACTCGAACAAGTCAGGAAAGTACAAATACCCCCCAAATTACCCCTTTTTTTAAAGTAAACATTCCAAGGTATTTAGTAAGATGCATGGTGAGGTTTTTGATGTCATTTTTTTCCCACAATTCTTTGCAAAATGAAGATTTTTTTTCCACAAAATTGTCATTGTAATAGGTTATTTCTCTCACATGGCATGTGTATACCACAAATGACACCCCAAAATACATTCTGCTACTCCTGAGTATTATGATACCACATGTGTGGGACTTTTTCACAGCCTGGCCACATAGAGAGGCCCAACATGCAGGGAGCACCTTCAGATATTCTAAGAGCATAAGTTACACATCTAACTTGTTGACTACCTATACACTTTTGAAGGCCCTGGAGCACCAGGACAATGACACGTGACACTGATGTGGCACTGATGACAGATGGCACTGATACATGGCACTGATGACACGTGACACTGATAAGCCACCTGGCGGATCTGTCTTCAGTCCAGGCCTCCCCAGGTAGCTCAGTCACTATGCTTGACTCTGGGTGGGCGCCATTCCTTACTGCACCACTGGGTCGCAGCAACAGGGTCCATCTTGGCACTTGTAGGGGTGCTGTCTTGAGGAGTGGAGGGCTACCCCCCAAAAGGAGCCGCTTAAGTATAATTGGTTCTGTACTCTGCCTCCTAACCCCAGGAACAGTCTCAGCCCTCTGGCACACCTGGCAATAGTGTGAGTGCAAGGACCAATGAAAAACACACATGTTATGATAAAACACAGAAATCGTCTTTACTGTAAGGTTTCTGTGGAAAAGTAATAGTATATTTTCAAATGAATTAACTGAAGAGCACTAACTGAGATCAATAACTCAATATATTATGTCAGGCTGCTTTCAGGGGACTCCACAACTGTGAATAACTCTAAGAGCAGAGGTAAACACTCTAATAGCAACAAATTACAATATGACGACTTATACCAGATCAGTTACCTCTACTGAAATTGGCTCTATGAGTCCAGGCAGGAGGCGAGCAGAGGAATGACCTTCTCTTATGTCAGACCTCTCTCTTCTTTCCCTGACACCACAGGCCCAACTATAAACACTGTACCCAATTCAGTGAACAGTGGCGTAACTCCCAAGTCAGACTACTCCGCACATACACTACACATACAGAGCCCTGAGTATGTGTACGTGCCCGTATGGCACCAGTAACTTCAGTCCCTTGAAAGAAGAATGAGGCACCTCTCCCCTGGGTCCAGTCTCTTCACTTGCCTTATGTTGTCTGCCACACCTCAGGCAGAAAAGATGGTGTCCTAAGCTCCTTTCTTGCAGAGCATGCTGGACCTTGTAATTCCATGCCCCATACAAGGCAATGGGTCTGTTTTAGTATAAATATAGACTTCTCCGGAATTAGTGTGACAAAGTTGCCATCATCCCTAAACAGTATGCAATGGGAACCTCATTTAAATGGGATTTTTAAGGCAACAAACAAAGAGAAAAATTTTTTAAAAAAAGTTAGATAAGTTTTATTTATACAAAAAATTGTTAAAAGGTAATTAAATATATGAAGATATACATTTACAAATACAAAACAATACAAAATGATACACTACAGAGGTGGCAAAGAATTATATGATCCAACGCGTTTCAAAATGATTAAATTTCTTCTTCAGGGATAAATTTTTGCCATTATCTGAAAGGCACAAAAGTAACATAAATATACATACATATCTATTTTTGAACAACCAGCAAAAAATATGTGTAAAAAGGCTTACAGTAATCACGATTGACCCAGCGAATTTCTCAGCATGATACTCCAAAAACCCCCATCCAGCCAGAAAACGGTCTTATATCGTGCAAAAGAGCCCTCAGATATTGAGATCCAATGAGAGATGCCAAATGTCCCAAGCAAAAAGAAAATGCTTAGGGAAAGGGGAATGTGAAGTCTGAAAATATACATGTATATAATTATGATCATCATCTGTGAGAGAAAAAAAAAAAAAAACACCCAAACTAACCTTGCAACAGACCTGTAGGCTTGTATGCCTTCAAAAAATTCAGTATACAATGAAGAGGGGAAATTCCCTTTCCTAAAAAACAAGAGGAGGAGGAATGGAATGAAGAAATGCAAAAATGGATAAGGAACACATAAATGAAAAAAATATGAAACGAAAAAAGCGAAAAAAACACAACTGTCCATTGTGTCCTGGTATTTTAGTGAGCTTGATCCAAAAAAGGAACTAAGTCTAATATATGAGGGAATATCAATTTAGCTGAATAAGAAATGTTTTTTCATTCTCCAGATACTATCCACAGGTAGAGAAAGGGGGTCTGGAGAGGAGGTAGCAAAGAATAATTATCCCCAAATATTGTCCACAGGTAGGGACAGGGGTCTGCAGAGGAGGTGACAAAAAATAAATGAAAAATAAAGAATGAAATATAAATGATAAATAATCCATTGATGGAAATAGTAGTTTCAAGCTTACCATAATTTCAACAGCAAGACTCCTACAGATGAGCATACGTGATTTATCAGGGGTCCAGGGGGAGAAAAGGATCCATCCCGAGCCCAAGCACAAACCCACAATTACCCACTCTCAGCAGCAAATAGCAGAGAAATAACGCTGGCAGCTCGAGGGCTCCCGGCGTTCTCCTTATAAGTCCCTGCATGTGAATGGTTTAACGAGCGCGAGGTGATGACGTCACTCCGCAAAACGTAGGCGACGTCACCTCCGCCGCTCACAATACAAGTCATAGAAGCGCCTGTGTATCCGGACGTGAAGGGAGACAGGTCGGCTTCCCGCTCCGCCCACCCCCAACGTCAAAAACCGGAAGAACACAGGAGAGAGACATACATTGCTGACACTAATTGAAACGCCCGTACATCAGGGCGCAGGGAAAGACAGGCCGGTGCTCCGCTCGGCCCCCCCCCACACACTCGCCCAAAACAGGAGGGCCTGTCCAAAGACAGTGCCCACTCCTGTGGATTGAAAAATTATACTTAAAATAAAAAATTAAAAAATGTAATAAAGTGTACAGCAGGGTCTCTGAAAAATGAAATATAACAAATAAATCAAAAGATGTCATAAAAGACTGGATATGTGAAAAAATGTATCACACATCCAGTATTTAAGCAGGGACTTTTTTAGAGGAAGCATATCCAACAAGGATAAATCCTCAAAAGGAGAACAAAAGCCCCCGACACAGGAAAATCCATAAAATGCCAGAGGATGGCGTCCAATAGATGTCCCAAATGGCAATGGAAAAAACAGGGGCCCCCAAACTTGAGTTCGGGTGCCCCCCCCTGTGCCGGGTGCACGATATGACCACAGATCCGAGTGGGGGCGATCGGAGGACCACCCAGGAAACAATCTAATCATGAAAACCGAAGCAAGCAAATACATATATATAAATGAGTCAATAAACAAATCATGAAAAAGGATAAAAAAAATGAAAAAAATATATATATCATGGACGGGACTGGGGGAACACAAGGTTCTCCCAGCCTGCCCACGAAACATCAATAAACTCAACACAAAATTTCATAAATCATTTATAAATAGAAATATACCCCAATAGACATTATCATTCCAAATGCTGATCCATGGGCTATATGTGATGTAAATAAATAGGAAGGTGAAAGGGGAAACATAAGGAGGGAGGAAAAAGAAAGAAAAAGGAAAAAGAAAAAAGAAAAAAGGTTTGAACCATAAAGATCAATCAAGGGCAGAGGAGATTGTATTCAGTCCGTTTTGCCAGAACTGAAACCTTCCAAGAACGGTCTAAAACTTTCTGCCTCATTAAGGCCTGGCGGGCCTTAATGTTTTGCCAGAACTGAAACCTTCCAAGAACGGTCTAAAACTTTCTGCCTCATTAAGGCCTGGCGTCTTGATTATCAGTGCAGTACCACCAGTGCTGCCAATCTGTGCCCATCAGTGCAGCCAGTGTCACCTATCAGTGCTGCCTATCAGGGACCATCAATGCCTATCAGTGCCCAACAGTGCGCTTCATCAGTGACTCCTCATCAATGCCCACCGGTGCTACCTCATTAGTGCTTATCAGTGCAGCCTCATCAGTGAAGGGGAAAAATTACCTGTTTGCAAATTTTTATAACAAACTGTGAAAAAATGTGGGGGGCTATTTTCAAAATTTTGGGTCTTTTTTACTAAGTAGGAACAATGATCTGGCTCCTCCTCTGGTCAGTCACATCCCCTCACAGTTAGAAACACACCTAGGGAACACACTTAACCCCTTGATCGCCCCCTAGTGTTAACCCCATTCCCTGCCAGTGACATTTATACAGTAATCGGTGGCTATTTTTAGCTCTGATTGCTGTATAAATGTCAATGGTGCCAAAAAAGTGACAAAAGTGTCCGATCTGTGCGCCGCAATGTCGCAGTCCCGATAAAAATCGCTGATCGCTGCCATTACTAGTAAAAAATAAAATAAAAATGCCATAAATCTATCCCCTATTTTGTAGACGCTATAACTTTTGTGAAAACCAATCAACATACGCTTATTGCGATTTTTTTTTTTACCAAAAATATGTAGAAGAATATATATTGGCCTAAACTGAGGAAAAATTTTAATTTTTTTTTAAATTTGGGATATTTATTATAGCAAAAAGTAAAAAATATTGTGTTTTTTTTTTTTTTTTTTCAAAATTGTTGCTCCTTCTTTTGTTTATATTGCAAAAAATAAAAACCGCAGAGGTGATCAAATACTACGAGAAGAAAGCTCTATTTGTCGGAAAAAAAGGACGTAAATTTTATTTGGGTACAACCACGCATGACCGCGCAATTGTCAGGTAAAGTGACACAGTGCTGTATCACAGAAAATGTCCTGGTCAGGAAGGGGGTAAATTCTTCCGGGGCTGAAGTGGTTAACTACCACCAAAAGAAAGCTATATTAGTGTGAAAAAAAAATAACAATATTATATGGGTACAGTGAAGCATGACTGTGCAATTGTCATTCAAAGTGTGACAGCGCTGAAAGCTGAAAATTGGTCTGGACAGGAAGGGAGTGAAAGTGCCCAGTAGGCAAGTGGTTAAGGCAATAAAAAGCAGACATTACTTTTTTTTTTAAAGCACTGCGTGTGCATTGTGGTGTGTTTCAATGCAGGTATGTTGCCTTTTTACCCAAACAGTTTTGTTCCTTCTGGGAAAAAGGTTTTACATAAAAGCTGATCACTGTAAGCACCCCTGTCAGTGGTAAATGGTTTATCTCATCCCTGTGTAGCTGATACAAGAGAGCTTGCTCTTAAAAAAAAAAACAATAGACTTACTGGCCAGATTACCAGGTTAGAATAGAAGAAAGAAAGATTAAAGAAGAAAATGAATGCAGGCATCACATCTAAGAACTGGTAAGCTTCAATATAATAAATGTTTGTTTTTAGGTTTAATAATGCTCTAATGGAAGAATAAATCATCTATAACATTGGGTGTCCTATGTGCGTGGCTGATGATGCATTATGCTATTTGTTTAGTTTATTTTTTACATTTTAGAATGGGGTGCCTCGAGATTGCACATTATTTTAAAGGGTACTTTGACTGAAAAAGGCTTTAAAAACACTGCTCTATGTATATAATCTCCATAACACAACAGGGAGGTGTTCTGTAGGGCAGCAGAGGAGAACCCAGGGAGGGCTGATAACACTAGGATTTTAGTGCAACAATGGTACTGTATTGGCAGCTTAAACAGGAAGTATAAAGCACACTGGATTTCTGGTAGATACAAAAAAGGGAATTATGCAAGTGTTGCCAAGATGTACTGTCCAGACATGTACTCTTCACACACACACTCCGCTTTTCTCAGGTACATAATAAACAGCAAAGTCTTATAGAAAACCTCTAAAAATAGGCAAGTGAGAGTACATTTTATTTACCTGTGCTACAACCTCTTGTAGTCATAATTAATTTCCCGAAGAAATGATGAAAGTACACAGCATGCACAGCAGCAAGGGATGTAGAGAAAGCAAGCAATTTTTGGAGATGCTACAGAGTTTTTAGTGGGAGAGAATATGTTTTCAAAAGGTAAGTAGATCCTCAAGGCACGCTGTGCAAAAGTTGTTTTTGGATCAATGTTCATCAAAGATGAAGCGGTTCCTAAGATCTTTGCAAACCACAGCTCCAGTTCACAGGTCCTATGGGTCTGTTCCTCCCACACATAATTCTGCAGTTGCACATCACTACCAAAGGTTAAAACCAACTTTATTGTTCAGTACAAGCACAGGCGACCAATCCAGGATCTTCCCTTTTAAAGTGATTGTAAAGTCTTGTTTTTTTTCCTATAAAAATAACAAACATGTTATACTTATCTCCTCTATGCAGTTGGTTTTGCACAGAGCAGCCCCTATCTCCTCTTCTTGGGGTCCCTTTTTTCGTGATCCTGGCCCCTCCCTCCTGTTCAGTGCCCCCACAGCAAGCAGCTTGCTATAGAGGCACCCAAGCCAAGTCACAACTCCCTGTGTCCATTCAGACATGGAGCCCCCTCTCTCACCTGATTGGCTAGCTGACTTTGATAGCAACGGGAGCCAATGGAGCCGCTGCTGTGTCTCAGCCAATCAGGAAGGAGAATCTCAGACGGCTGAGACTCTTGTGGATAGAGAGGGAGCTTAGGTAAGTGTTAGGGGGGCTGAGGGGGGCTGCTGCACACAGAAGGCTTTTTATCTTATTGCATAGAATGCAATAAGATAAAAAAACCTTCTGCCTATACAACCCTTTTAACATGTTTTACTTCCTACAGGGGCTTAAAGTAGAATTCCAGCTTTCGTTTGACTTTAAAGCGGGGGTTCACCCACACCGCCAAAAAAAAAAAATATTAAAAGCCAGCAGCTACAAATACTGCAGCTGCTGACTTTTAATACATGGCCACTTACCTGTCCCAGGGTCCAGCGATGTCGGCAGGGGACGCCGAGAACCCGCTCGGTTCTCGGCAGCTGCCGCCGCCATCCTAGGTGAGGGAATCAGGAAGTGAAGCGTTGCGGCTTCACTTCCCGGTTCCCTACTGCGCATGCACGAGTTGCGCTGCGCGTCCCAAGTGGTCCCCGCTCTCTCCTGGGACCTGTGTGTTTCCCAGGAGACATTGCGGTGGGGACGGGAAGAGGCGTAGACTCCCAAGGGAGTCTATGCCGGAAGTGGGTGCAAATACCTGTCTTAGACAGGTATCTGCACCCCCCTCCCCCCTGAAAGGTGCCAAATGTGACACCGGAGGGGGGGAGGGTTCCGAAAAGCTCCATTTTTGTGTGGAACTCTGCTTTAAAGTGTTACTAAACCCATAACCATAAAATCAGTCTGTATATGCAGTAAAGCATGCTTGTTATACTTACTATGGAACCTAAGGGGTTAATCCTGCGCATTGTGTAAAAAGGCTGCTTGACCCTGTCTTCTTTGATCCTCCCCTTCTTCCACAGTCCCTAATTCATCTCCTGATAGCACAGAGCCTTATGCCATGAACACATGAGCAGAATGTCCGACAGAAAAAGTCAGACGGGAGCTTTTCATCGAATATTCCGATATTCCGATCGTGTGTATGTCCCATCTGACTTTTCACCTCGAAAATTCTGACGGACCTAGAAAGAGAACATGTTCTAAATTTTCCCGAGGGAACCAATTCCTATCGGGAAAACCGCTCATCTGTAAGCTGTTCCGACATACCAAAAACAACACATGCTCTGAAGCAAGTACGAGACGGAAGCTATTAGCTACTGGCTATTGAACTTCCTTTTTCTAGTCCCGTCGTACGTTCTGGACGGTCGGACTTTGGTGTGACCGTGTGTATGCAAGACAGCTTGAGCGGAATTCCGTCGGAACTTCGTCGGTAAAACCTTCAGAGTTTATTCCGACGGGAAAACCGGTCGTGTGTACAGGGCATTAGAGACACTATGCACTTGCTCAGTTTGGTGTGTATTGCTAGACAGTTTTTTTTTTTTTTTATCTTGGTAAGGTGTATGTGATCAGCACAGGGCCAATCAGTACTGTCCAGACAAAGGGTCAGGGGTCCTGCAGCCTCATAGAACAGTCAGAGGAGAATAAAACCCCTCCTACAAACTTTAACCAGTGCTCAGCTGGACACTGCTAGAAGTCACAAGACTGCTATATACTGCTGATTTAAAAAAGGTATTTAGCAGGTTATATTTATTAAAATAATTGCATTTCCATGTTCTGTGTACTGTGGGAGACCAGATATATTGAATGCAGTGTCCTGGGTTTAATAATACTTTAAATAGTTTGCTTGGGCCAAACTCCTACCCCATAGGACCCCTGTCCCATAAATTTTGAGGTTGATCCAGTCCACATGTCCTGTAACTAGCCTACTCAATAACTGGGGGGGCTCAAAGGAAGTTGAAGATGAGCCCAATATCCAAGCTGGTCTGTAAAAAGTCTAAAATGTAGTTGACCTAAAGACTGAAACGAGAAGTCAGAAGCAACCGTAACTGGACATACTTTACTCAAATCCTGTTGTAAATTATATTAGTTCACCATCTTCCTAAAGTATAGATATGAGCTTAGAAAAACAGTCAATAACTGTAGGAGAGATAAACAAGGGTGGAGTATTTCACCCTGCAACAAAAGATTTCATCTGAGAGATATCAGGACTAGAGATGGACTAGTTTGGGCTGAGCATCAGTTCGGCCCAAACAGCGCCCATTAGCTGAACACCCAGGATATTCGCCCGATGGCACCCCACAATCACAGTGCATTCTAGAAGAAACAAGGGGGCTAGGCACCTCTAAGTGTAGTATTAAAACCGCCAGATGCCTTATGGCCCCATGCGCATGCGTGACTTTGGCCCCGCGTGCGTCATGAGGTCATGGCGTCACGAGATTGCAATGGGGTGACGGCAGCGGCCGGAGCTCACGCTCACAGGAACGCCGAGGGAGCCATGTTTGGCGGCATGGCTAATCAGGGGAGGAGGGGGGAGAAGGAGTTGACACCTGACGCTTATAGGCATAGATCCTATTTAAGCATAAACCTCACCCGGATCCTACAGTGATTCCGGCTGTGTCCCTCCTATACACATATATAGGATTGGAACCCATGTAAGTACTACATTCAGCATACCTTATTTTTCTATCAGTGTACAAATGCCTGATGTATATCTCCACACTTATCAAAGCCATTAGTATTGTTGTTTTTCCTTACTATTGCATATGGTTATTTAACATACATTATTACTATATGGGGTATACATATATACTGATTAACGTTCTCACACACATCTTATTTCATTACATACATCTTCACTCATCTCAGTCATTTTATTTGTCACTTTTTTGTTACACTTTTCATCATCTCCTTTTTTATGCTTGTGTTGCACATCACTGGTTTATTTTATTTTGATCCGGTCACCCTACACACATTCCACACACACATTTACATACACATTTTACACACATACACACACATATAATATACACATAGTCACAGTTTCTCTCATATTCTTCCATGCATTCTTTCACATTTTCAATTTTTATTTATTTTTTATTTATTTTTTCACATTTTTCACATTTTTTCCACACCTTTGTTATCAATATATTATGGGCCCCAGTAATTTCAACTATTACCTACCATCTCTCAATGGCGTCTAATGGTTATGGCACATCAAACTATATATACAATCACCATATGAATATTTGACAGTCTATTAATATACTCCATTTTACACTGTCCCAACAGATGTTGGAGTTGCGAAGTGGCATACTCTCCAGCATGTGGGCGTAGAAAAATTCATTTGATACTAGTTGTCACGGAACGTCCCACACTCCGCTTGAGTGCTTCCGTCAGTATACCGCTTCCTAAGTTCTGGAACACGAGTCCAATGGATCTGGCTATAGGAACCCCTAAGAACTAGACAACACCAGTCTTGGAGTACATCAGAACTCTTTATTTGAGATCTCACCCACATTTATACACCAGGATAACTCAAAGCTAACCTAATTAACATGAGCTAATTTACTACAAAATTTACCCAGACTAGATGACAGACTTGTGGGCACCGAGCTTCACACAGTAATATAAACACAATAGCTGGAGCTAATTACAATTAACAATACAAACAAAACCTAATTAACATGAGCTCCAATAGGAGTCGTCCCGTCTCCTACATTGTATAGAGGACAATGTGATCAGCTCATTCAATTAACATACATCCTGGGAGATATTGTGGACAAATATTACTGTCCCATTTTAAGTAGTCCAAGATATATTTTCTCACTCACCCTGTGCCAGGATGGCACAGGGTGACTTAGACATAAGATGTATTCTGAGTTCCACGGGCCCTCCCGTCACACTAGTCAAATGCTGTTTAAATACATTATTATTCTAGACGATTGAATTATTCATTTAATCATCATAGGTGTCCTCCACTCTCTTTCCCACCACTGGGGGCTCCCATTTGTGACTCCTTGCAAGCCCCTCTTTTTCGGCTGGTTCCCGCCCGGGTGAGAGGAGGGGGGTTCTATACGAGGATTCTGGATCTGTGCACTTATGTTCACACTCTCTGATTACGAGTCATTTCCCCTCTCTTGAGTGGTAAATATACTTTTATTTTTATACATAATAGATGTTGGTATCTTGTTAGAAGGTCAGAATTATATTATTTTTCTGCTATGTTTCACCAGAGTACAAATTCCCCTGAAGAAGACCACGATTGGTCGAAACGCATCGGGGTACTCATATGGTCGACAACCTACCTTTTGTAATACAATGTATCTTATCATTGACCATTTTTATGGTATCTGTCATTACTGTCTGTAACCAGAATGTACATAATTTTTACAATTCCTTCATTGAAGTATATTTCTTATGTGATTATTAACCAGAGACTACAAAGTTGATGATTTTAGAATTCAATCCGATTGTATATTGATTGTATAATTAAAAAAAAGAATTAATTGTATAACATTGTCATTGCCTTGACTTACACACTTTGTCACCTAAAAACCCTCCCCTGAGAGAACTTTTTCCGGTCAGGTGCAAGGCTTTTCCCAATCAGGGCACAGAGCACAGTGAATAGCTGGTTGTTAAGGAGCGGGCCGACAAACCAGTTGCCGCATCCTCAACAACGGATGAATCATAAGCTGTCAGCAGGCTTCCCTGTTGACAGCTGAATGAAAAAAAAAAATATTGCTGGTAATACAAAAATGGGAAAAACATGGCAATTATTTTTTTTAAAAGAAGAATGCAGCCTGGCAGGCCAGGAAAGGGGGGAGGGGATGCTTTGGGGCAGGGAGGGCTCAGCCCCCTCCACCCAATGTGATTTCTCTGACCGATGCATGCTGGATCGGTGGTGTCACAAGGGGGTGGTGCCATCAGGTGATGTCGACGGGTGCCGCTGCCCTTAAGCTATTTAAGAACTGTCAGATGACGGAGCAGGCAGATGGCAGGAGCATTCGTTGCGCGGAGCTTTTTTTTCTTTCTTTTTTTTTTGAGTCTGCCGGTGCAACGGGCATCGTGATTGATGATGGATCTACATTGGGGGACATTGTTTTTTTATTTTTAGTAAAGGAACTGTCAAAAACTCTGTGTGTGTTTTTTTTTCATTTTGACACTTTTTTTTGGTGAATGAGTAGGGGTACAATGTACCCCTACTCATTCACATGGGGGGGGGGGGGGGGCAGGATCCGGGAACCCCCTTGTTAAAGGGGGCTTTCAGATTCCAATAAGCCCCCTGCCTACAGACCCCCACAACTACCGCCCAGGTTTGTGGGGAAGATGCCCTTGTCCCCATAAACATGGCAACAAGATTAGTGTAGTTTTTAAGATCAAAGATACAACTATGTTGGTGTCCCTTGTTAATTTTACATTGTATTTTTTAAAATGTAACTGCCTACTCCCAAACTGTCATTTGAAGCAAAACACAAAGCCAAGTATTATGCTCCAATTTTTTATTGTGCATTAAAAAAAGAAAACAAATAAAATTAGACATGCTATCTACCAATAGAACTTAACCAAAAAGTGCATTCTATGCATCCAAAAATATAGAAAATATAACAAATCAAATCATTATTCAACCAAAAAAAAGATGTCAAAGCAATAACTCCAAGGTCAATAATAAATAACACGTTATCTCCTCCAATTCCGCAACATGTCTGGTTGATGAACAGCCGTTCAGAAACAAACTGAAAAGCACGAAATGAAAAGCGCAAACTGAAAAGTGCTAAATTAAAAACACGAAAAGAAAAGCACGAATCAACACTCGCCAAACTTCTACTAACACAAAATTAGCAGAAGGAGCCCAAATGGTGGCGCTAAAGAGCTGAAAAACCACGTAGTACGTCTAGTACGTCACTACGTTCATAATTGTTGGCCAACATTTGTGTGACCGTGTGTATGCAAGACAAGTTTGAACCAATGCCCTTCAGACAAAATTCCACAGTTTTGTTGGTGGAAGTCCGATCGTGTGTATGAGGCATTAGAGGACTCCCCAGGCTCTATATTTAAAGGAATTTTTCATTTTTATTGTTTCACTTTAAGCATCATTAAAATCACTGCTCCTTTAAAAATTATATATTTTTAAAAAAAATTTCTGCATTGATACATGTCCCCCAGGGCAGTATCCATACCCTTTTTATGGCCAATAACTTGCATATATAAGCCTTAAAAATGGGGACTTTGGATTTTTCGGGTACGGGTCCCATAGACTTTAATAGGGTTCTGGATTCGGGTCCAACCTTTTTCTATGTTTGGGAGTTCTGATGTCAAACCAAACTGAGTGGTTTTCAGTGTTGCCAACCCCCTGAAGTGAAATTTACTGGCAGGATGCCAACATTTACAAACGGCACCAATTTTTTTACTGGCAAAAATCATGAAAATTGCTGGCAGAGCCACATTTTTTACTGGCGCTGCAAAAAAGTACCTAAAATTACTGTTTTTAGTGCTAAACAGTGCAAGTATAAATATTTGAACTATAAACATATAGCTAGTGCCATTAGCAATGTGTTTAAGTTAAACAAAAGTCAAAAAACATATTTCTTCATTGACATGAAGGTCAGGTTACTATAACCCAGCTAGCACTGGGTTCCCTCCTTACATCAGAGTCTGCAGGGATCCCCCTTACAGAGAAAGGGAACTCTTATGTAAAGGGGAACGCTGCAGATCATGATCTAAGGGGGAACTCTGATGTAAGGGGAGGCTCTGGTGACCAGAGACCACCTCATATCAGAGTCCACTGTGTTCCCTTTACATCAGAGTTCCCAATTACATCAGGGTCCGCAGACTGAGTTCCCCTTTGCACTGTAAGGTGCAATACTGCAGACTCTGATGTAAAGGGGAATGCCAGGAACTCTGATGTGGGGGGCACTCTGGTGACTAGAGACCACCTTCCGCAGAGTGAATACACCAAGGTAAGGAGAGTTACTAATTTAGGGGAAAACCTTTATATTAGTGCCCCTTACATTATTGTATTCACTCCCCCTTACATCAGCAACCCCCCCAGACTGGCCTGGCGGTGCTGTCACTGACCTCCTCTCAGGTGCATCGTGCAGGGCTCAGTCAGACAGCTCCAGCTTGGCGGCTCTGGTTTTCCTATGGTCTCCTCTCCACAGTCCACACACGTCTAACTTCTCCCGTGACCCCATGATCCCGGTGGCGCTCCCACTCTTGACTTCTTTCCTGACTCCCCCTCAGGGACTGCAGACATGATGTAGGAAATGGTCAGAGGCTGAGGGCAGGAGATGGTCAGAGGCTGCTGTGGACGGGAGACGGTCAGAGGCTGCTGTGGACGGGAGACGGTCAGAGGCTGCTGTGGACGGGAGACGGTCAGAGGCTGCTGTGGGCGGGAGACGGTCAGAGGATGCTGTGGGCGGGAGACGGTCAGAGGCTGCTGTGGGCGGGAGACGGTCAGAGGCTGCTGTGGGTGGGAGACGGTCAGAGGCTGCTGTGGGCAGGAGACGGTCAGAGGCTGCTGTGGGCGGGAGATGGTCAGAGGCTGTGGGCAGGAGATGGTCAGAGGCTGCGGGGCCGGGCATGGTAGTTTCCTCCACTGTCCCCCTTCAGATACTATACCTGTCTCACTCTCCACATCAGTCAGTGACAGTGTCCCCCTTCTGTCAATCACTGTGACTGTGTCCCTTTCATCTCTCCAGTCACAGTGTCCTCCTCTACCGGGCCGGCTCCCCCCCCACAGTAATGTCCTCCTGTGGCCGGGCCCGGTAACATGGCTCCTCTCTGCACCGTTCCGCTCTCCCCGCTGAACCGCCGAGAAGAACGAGTGGCGGCTTCCGTTTAAAAATGGCGCCAGGCGGCGTATTACATTACTGCGCATGCGCTGGCCAGCCGAGCTTGTAGATCTTTCCCGAGTCTTGCAGGCTTCAGAACGGCGCACGTGCAGTTGCATGGCCAGCCCGCAGCCATCTTTTTTACGGGCATCGGCTGCCCGTAACAGACATTCACGGGCGCCCCGAAAATGGGGTGAAATTTACGGGCTGCCCGTAAATTAACAGGCGGTTGGCAACACTGGTGGTTTTGTGCCCAAGCCCCTCTAACTGAGGTTGAAGCAGAAGACGGAACCAAGGCCTGTTTGGCCAATAAGGAATCATTGCAACAGTTTCAGTTGTTTTTAACAGTAAATCTAAATATGGTGAGGACTGTAAGGAAAGCATACAGCTTACTGAACCTCTCCAGATCTGACAGAACATTCACTTTCAGGACACGCAGGCCTAGGCCTCTTATGAAAAATTCTCCAGGTTACATTTGTAAGGAGATGCAAACAGATCTTATGCTGGAATTCTGTGTGTAGCGGTGTGGTTGCCACTAATAACAAACATCCACCAAATCACCCTGCTGCCATATATCACTTGCAGAGACAATGAACAGTCTTTTGCTGGTTTTGTTTTTTTTTGTTTATTGGGGGGTACAACTTGATTGGGAAAAGGGCTATATGGGATGCCCATAGGATAGTTAGAACCAGAAGAGATAATGTGCACGTATTTATGGCTATGATCTTTCCTCCTGAAAAACCATCTAGATTGTTGCTTCTCCTCTGCTTAACTCCCGCAGACTATTGCTTTCCAGGCATTCCCCATCCGTTACCATGTAAGGGAGGAGGACATCACTCTTGACCGTGTAAGGGTGATGTTCCCAGAACTTCTCTCCTCCTGCACAAATCTTATCAGCTCACCTTTCCTCCTGCACAAATCTTATATTGAAGTAAAGTAATGTCACATCTTCTTCTGAAAGCTAGAAAGCTGAATAAACCCTTTAAGCTGGCTCTGGTTGCTCACAGCTACTAGGCCAGAGGCCTGCAGCACCTCTTACCGGAGGCCTAGTGTCAGGTCACCTGTATCCAGGTGACAGATGCACCCCGTTAGGATCAGGAGTGCACCGCAAGGTAGTGGACCCTACGGCCGACTGCTGCGGATTGAACCCTGGGAGGTTCAGGAAGCAGGTCTACTGGATCACTGACACAGATCCCACTGGGAGCTAGAGCATAGATTCCCCAGGGCGTGGAGTCTAAGAGCCAGCAGGTGTTCACCAGAGCCTTTAATGGTAAGGATGGACTGAGCTGCAGTCTGGCTCCAGGTCATGACCCCCAGGGTCTCACAGCTCACGGTAGACTACAGGAGAAGAGGAAGGAGGCAGCAGGCTGGAACAACAAGGAAAGTAAGGGACAAGCCAAGGTCGGGGCCACAAGCAGATAAGGACAACAGAGTACACGCCAAGGTTCAGGGTCACAGGCAAACAGGGATGGTCGGGAACACGCCAAAGGTCAGGGTCACAAGCAGACAGGAATAGTTAAGAACAGGCCAAAGTCGGTAACAGGAATCAGCCGTAGGAAACACAGCAAGTACACTCAGAGGCTAACACACAATGGTTGATCACCACTGCTGGCTTGCAGTGCACAGGTTAATATAGGGTTCCCTGATAGGGCCTGGGGTGGGGCCATGCTTAGAGGAGAGGTTACAAAAGCAGTCAGGTGAGGGTCAGCTGGTCTCTAGAGATGAACACATGGAGACAGGTATGCTGATCAACAAACTCTATTGCATAACCATGACACCTAGTAGTTTAAAAGCACATTGTTGAAAGGTGGCCTACTGTTCCCAGCCAGCCCAGCTTGCAAATCCTGTGCCCTCAGGCTACATCGATTTGACACATATCCCTACAATCTCTCCTCTGATCCAGGACTCCCCATCATAGAACATGTAACGAAGAAGACTTTGCTGATGACTGTGTAAAAGCAAAGTTCCCTCACAGACTTCCTGGCACATCCAGCCCTCCACTGTGGTACACTCACTGATGTTTCTCTTCCCTGAGTCCTTGATGGAGAACTTGACCAGACCATATGTTCCGACAGCTGACACCATGTTCCTAATCAGCATCAGGCATGCAGGCACTGTCAAGTGAAGAGAGGACAATCCAGCATCTTACCACCAGTATGTTCTCTAGCACAGTGGCAGCTGGTGTCAGCCGGCAGCGGTGGCAACCCCCCCCCCCAGAGGAAAGCCAGAAAAATCAAAGCCCCGCACTTACCCCATCTAGGAAGCGGGTGGGCAGCGTGTCCGGTGGCTTTCTTCCTCCTCTCGTGCTGTGGATCACGGCGCCTTCTGCTGTGCATCCCCCTCCTCCTCCTCGGCATCCAATAGGATCGTCTGACCTTTCAGCCAATTGGGAAATGGGTATCAGACCTGCCCTCCTTATTGGTGGAGGGGCGATTCAATGTTAGAAAAGTGAATATTCATTTGCTTTTCTAACACACCTGGGTGGGCTCCGAGCGCAATGCTCTGCGCTCCATGTCCACCCTATTTTGAAGCCTATTAGAGCCCTTGCCTTCTTGGCATAGTGGCTGGCCAGAAGCATGAGGTGACAACTCATGGCTCAGGACAGTAAGAAACAGGTTTTGCAGCAAACTGGCAGTAAGAAATACAAGCAGGTAAAAGCCTACAGCTTTAGGAGGTCCACAAAAAGACTGTCACGCCAGTAAAAAAAAATCTCAATAAAGGAAGGCACTCGCTTCCACCAGCAACTAACCTTCATTGGAGCAGTCACAGGAATTAGACTGCACAAGGTTATGTCTCAGTAGAAAAAAAAAAATCCCAGACAAACAGGGATAGTAAGAAAGTTTAAAGGAGATTTCTACATTGTATGGAAAATAGTATAACATGTACAATTGCTACTCAACTCTTCTAGTAATTTAAATATACTAAAATGTACCTATCTCCTTCAAACTGCAGCCACGTGCATTAGGAATTTAGCTTGTTTCATAATAAGAAAAAGAAAGATACCCGGTTAAAGAGTGCCGGGTAAGAGGTTACTTTTAGCAACAAAAATTGATCAAAACTGGAGTATATCAAAAATATTAAATGTATTAGGTGATTAATTAAATATTAATTATTTTAAAAAACATTAATGCAATACCATAAAAACAGATTAAAACCAATACAGCAATAAGGGAATTACCATATACTTATCAACAGACGAGACAACACACACAACAATACAGTACAACACTGAACACAGTCCGGACGCATTGCATTAGTCAGCGGCCTGGCATCAACTCAAATCATAGAGTATACTTTTCCTTTTTCAGTGGGGTCACTAAGGATCCCCTTATCTACTAATTTTTGATGGCTGACCGCTGGTCAATCCAATTATAAGATAGTGGTAGGATGTGAGGGAGAGCGGATAGAATAGACCGATTAGGTAAGGTTCACTGAGCCAACATGCTTAAGTTTTTCCGTCGAGCCGTTATGCTGAAATGCTGAATTGATTTTAAATTTAAGAACACCAATATTCTCCTCAATTATATATAATTAAAGCCAAACAGGCCATAAGGTACACTTAGTATGTGTCAAACAGGTTTGGTCTTCATCATATTTCAAGAGTCCATCTATGACTTCCCTTTAATATATAATGTTGTAATGCCTTAAAAACTCCTCTAGAGGTAGTAAAAATGTATATACCCAGTTGATTCTGTGCTCAACAAGCGTGTGCCCTAGCAGCCGGAGGGGGCTCTCCTCTTCCCCCAATGGGGAAACTGAGTGCCAGGGGGTACAAGTACTAGATACAGTACATTAGTAACAGTGTTATATAGTGTGATAAATACTAAAAGCTGTTAAAATGCTAAAGTATCCCCTTCCCCCCCTCCCCCTGTTCATCCGCCCCCGCTCCCCCTCCCCCTTGTGGGGTGGCGTTTTTTAGTAAGGAGACATTTACTTGCAATAGATTGTAAACCGCTTCCTTCAGAGGGGAGACACGCCGCATGGCGGCTGTAGCCTCCCCTCCTCCTTCTAGCTGTGTCACAAAGCTGTTTGCGTGCGTGCACATGAGGCTGAAAGAATTCATTGAGGAAGGAGGAGGGAGGGTCGGGCAAGGGGCGTGGTTTAAAGCCATGTGCGGACTCTACGTCCTTAGAAAGTACACAGTGTTTTACCAATCAGGTTCACACCTGAGGGGCTTTAAAGCCAATGCTCTGAGAACACAAAGTTGAAGCAAGGCTGCCAGAGGACACAGGAATGCTGGAGCACGTGAGGGGGTTTACACAGGAATTTTCAGTACAGGAAAAGACATCATTGTTTAATATTAGTTTAATCTATGCTGTTAGTGTTTTTCCTGCTATTGTTAGCAAATAGAACAGTCATTAGAGTACCTCTGCTTTGTGCTAAGCACTATGGCTTCTAAGGCTACTACTAAGGCACCCCCAGGCACTGGGAACTCCAGCCATGCCTCCACACTGTCATCCTCTCCGGAGATACCAGATATGGCAAGCCAGGGTGAGTCTTTGGAACCGACTGGTGGTGCAACTGCTTCTCACACTTCAGCCCCTGTATATGTGACTAAAGATGCATTTTCCTCTTCCCTGCAGGGCTTAGAAGGAAGATTAGCGGCTTTAATCGCATCCTCCATCCAAGGTGATAGGAAGCGTGCTAGATCCCTCTCTGCCATTCCAAACCCTTTATCAAGGAAACAATGGTGACAAGATGAGGTGGTGCCCTCAGATGATCGAGAGGAAAAACAAGCCAATTATTCCTCTGGTGAGGAAACAACAGCTGATGAATCAGCTTCACAATCTAAGGTACAAACCCTTACAGAAATGGTTCGTTCCACCTTCATGCTACCACTAACAGAGTTATCTGAAGGTCCGGTTTCTCTTTGGGTTCTTTGAAACCCTAAACAACCTTTGCATGCATTTCCAGTCCATGCATTACTAGAAAAGCTTATTTACGCTGAATGGAATCATCCGGATAAGCATTTTCTCTCTCCAAAGATATTCTCAGTTCTCTATCCCATGGAGGAAAAATTCACAAAAAGGTGGAAAGTTCTAGCAGTTGACGCTGCAATTTCCAGTGTGAATAAAATTCTAACTTGTCCAGTAGACAATGCACAAATGCTTAAAGATCCAACAGATAAAAAGTTGGAATTCCTGTTAAGATCCTCTTTTTCTTGGATTGGTCTGCCGAAGCACCTTGTAAAAAGCTTCTGACTAGTTTCCCTTTTCATGGGGAGCGACTATTTGGCGATGGTTTGGATAAATACATCCAGTACTCTTTTGCCAGTCAAAAGAAAGTATAAACGTCCTTCATTTAAACTGACTTTTTCTTCTGCACCAGGGGCATCCGCCTCTAGGCAGTTGCGACGTCCTCCACGTCAGACTCTAGAGGAAAACCTCAGGGTCAGACCCAGGCACAAAAGAAGACCTGGGACCGCAAATCTGCAAAGCAGAATACTAAAGCCTCATCATGAAGAGGCATTCCCCCTCACCAGAGTGGGGGGAAGACTTCTGAAGTACTCAGAAGTCTGGCAAAGGGAAATTCAGGACAGATGAGTAATCTCCACACAGGGCTGGACTGGCTATCGGGACTACCGGGAGATTCCTGGTGGGCCGATGGCTCAGTCTGGGGCCAGTTTCACTTTCGGCCGCGCATCGATCTACCCGTCAACCGCCGACAGCTGGAGCCTGATGGGTAGATCGAGATTAGCCAGGATGCAGAGTAGCGCAGGGAGCTTCTGTAGTAGTAAGTTCTCTCTCTCGTGTCATCACGCTGTTCCCCGGCGGCCCCTCCTCTCTTCTCGTCTATACCAATTGGCTTGTACGATCATCTGGTATAGACAAGAAGAGAGGAGGGGCCGCCGGGGAACAGCGTGATGACACGAGAGAGAACTTACTACTACAGGAGCTCCCTGCGCTACTCTGCATGCTGGCTAGTAAGATCTCACAATGTGCCCTGATGATGTTTCCCCCGATGTGCTATGTGCCCCATCATGTGCCCCGATGTGCTATGTGCCCCATCATGTGCCCCGATGTGCTATGTGCCCCATCATGTGCCCCGATGTGCTATGTGCCCCATCATGTGCCCCGATGTGCTATGTGCCCCATCATGTTTCCCCCGATGTGCTATGTGCCCCATCATGTTTCCCCCGATGTGCTATGTGCCCCATCATGTGCCCCGTGCCCTGATGTGCCACGTGCCCTAATGTGCCATGTAGCCTGATGTGCCCCGATGTGCCACGTGCCCTAATGTGCCATGTAGCCTGATGTGCCCTAATGTGCCCCATCATGTGCCCTGATGTGCCATGTGCCCCGTGCCCTAATGTGCCATGTGCCCTGATGTGCCCCGTGCCCTGATGTGCCCCATAATGTGCCCCATCATGTGCCCTGATGTGCCATGTGCCCCGTGCCTTGATGTGCCCTGTGCCTTGATGTACCATGTGGCCTGATGTGCCCCATGCCCTGATGTGCACCATAATGTGCCATGTGCCCCATCATGTGCCCTGATGTGCCATAATGTGCCCTGATGTGCCATAATGTGCCCTGATGTGGCCTGATGTGCCATAATGTGCCCTGATGTGCCATAATGTGCCCTGATGTGCCATAATGTGCCCTGACGTGCCCCGTGCCCTGAAGTGCCCCGTACCCTGACGTGCCCCGTGCCCTGATGTGCGATGTGCCCTGTGCCCTGATGTGCAATGTGCCCTGATGTGCAATGTGCCCTGATGTGCCACGTGCCCTGATGTGCCACGTGCCCTGATGTGCCCCGTGCCCTGATGTGCCCCGTGCCCTGATGTGCCCCGTGCCCTGATGTGCCCCGTGCCCTGATGTGCCTTGTGCCCCGATGTCCTGTGCTCTGATGTCCTGTGCCCCGGTGTGCTGTGCCTCAATGTCATGTGCTCTGATGTTCTGTGTCCTGATGTGCTATACCCTGATGTACTGTGCCCTGATGGTGTTGTGCCCTATTAGCTGATGTGCTGGACTCTGTACCCTGATGTGCTGGACTCTGTACCCTGATGTGCTGGACTCTGTACCCTGATGTGCTGGACTCTGTACCCTGATGTGCTGGACTCTGTACCCTGATGTGCTGGACTCTGTACCCTGATGTGCTGTGCACTGTACCCTGATGTGCTGTGCACTGTACCCTGATGTGCTGTGCACTGTACCCTGATGTGCTGTGCACTGTACCCTGATGTGCTGTGCCCTGTACGCTGATGTGCTGGGCACTGTACCCTGGTATGTTGTGCCCTGTACGCTGATGTGCTGGGCACTGTACCCTGGTATGTTGTGCCCTGTACGCTGATGTGCTGGGCACTGTACCCTGGTATGTTGTGCCCTGTACGCTGATGTGCTGGGCACTGTACCCTGGTATGTTGTGCCCTGTACGCTGATGTACTGGGCACTGTACCCTGATATGTTGTGCCCTGTACGCTGATGTGCTGGGCACTGTACCCTGATATGTTGTGCCCTGTACGCTGATGTCCTGGGCACTGTACCCTGATATGTTGTGCCCTGTACGCTAATGTGCTGGGCACTGTACCCTGATATGTTGTGCCCTGTACGCTGATGTATTGGGCACTGTACCCTGATATGTTGTGCCCTGTACGCTGATGTGCTGGGCACTGTACCCTGATATGTTGTGCCCTGTACGCTGATGTACTGGGCTCTGTACCCTGATGTGCTGTGCCCTGATGTGCCTTGTGCCCTGATGTGCCTGGCTCTGTACCCTGATGTGGCCTGATGTACCGTGCCCTGATGTGTTGTGCCCTGGGCCGGTCTGGATGAAGTCCAGGGCCACATTTTTGTCCCAGTCCAGCCCTGTCTCCACGGTATCTCTGGGATACAAACTAGAATTTCGGGAGTTCCCACCGTCTCGTTACCTGAGATCAAGCGTTTCCAAAGATCCAGGAAAAAAGCAATCCTTGTTTCAAGCATTAGACCGATTATTGGCTCAGGGGGTAATCATACAGATTCCCACAGAAGAGCAAGGTTTGGGGTTTTATTCAAAACTGTTTATGGTACCAAAACCAAATGGGGGTGTCAGACCCATTCTAGATCTAAGGAATCTAAATCAGTTCCTGAAGATCCGCTCCTTTTGCATGGAGTCAATCAAGTCAGTAGTTTCCATCCTACAAGTAAAAGAACGTATGGCATCCATCTGCTCACCAGAAATCCAATCCGACAATGCCACGACTGTGGCCTATATCAATCACCAAGGGGGCATCAAGAGTCTCTCAGCTCAGAGAGAGGTGAACCATATTCTAATTTGGGCAGAAAAGAATGTCCCATGCCTATCGGCAGTTTTCATCCCGGGAGTAGAGAATTGGCAGGCGGACTACTTAAGAAGTCAGAATTAATTCCCAGGGGAATGGTCTCTTCACCCTGACGTCTTTCGGGCTGTTTGCCAAAGATGGGAGACTCCGGACGTAGATCTTCTAGTGTCCAGATTCAACATGACGTTAGTCAACTTTGTGTCCAGGACAAGGGATCCATTCACATGCGGAACAGATGCGTTGGTGACCCTGTGGGATCAGTTCTCACTGATCTCTGCATTCCCACCTATTCAGTTGCTACCACAAATTCTTTGCAGGATCAAGCTGGAAAGAAAGCCGGTAATTCTGGTAGCACCAGCATGGCTCAGGTCGTATAGATGCGGCATTCATTATTTCTGATATTTCGCAAATTCAGATTAATTTGCATTTGTTACATTCACTAACAGCCAAATTTGAAAAGAAATTCCAATACCTAATATTAATAATAATTTAATAGTTAGTTATTATTAGTTATCATTTAGAATTTTTGGATTTTCGGATTTTCGTTCTTTTGAATTTTCGGATTTTCCTTTTTTTTAGGATTTTCAAATTTTCGGATTTTCGAATTTTGAAATTTCGAATTCCGAATTTTCTGATATCTGAATTTTCGAATTTCCGCAAAAAAAAAATGAACAAATTTTTCGGCAGTGCACGTCTAGTAAAAAATACACAGATTTACACTCACATAAATTGCACTTGAGCTTTGCCAGCTGATAAGGGCTCGTATATTTGCATCGGCTTGCTGCCGTGTAGCTAAGGATGGCCGCGGGCTGATGTCAGAGATCAGGCTCCTATCCTTACCACGTTACGTCCTGGGTGTGGACTTCACTGATGATATCCCATTCACGCACACTATGAAAGTCACTGGCAGAACTGTCAGAGACCTGTGGGGTGACTGCGCATTTGGGGGGGGGGGGGGTCTAGCAGGGATTTGGGAAGTAAAAAAAAACAAAAAAAAGTTTTACTTTTGAAATATATCTATACTGTATATTTTTGCTAATTTGTAAGAGCAATGGGGGAGGAGACAGGAAAGTGGACCATGAAAAAAAATGGGTAACGTTTTTCTTTAAGCTGGCCGTACGGTATACAATCTGATTTAGATCTAGTAAAACTCAATATTCTATCCTAACACAACCCTATGTAGCCAGGTGGTGGGTTACAGATATAGAGAAGGAGACTGCTGACTTTTATTCTACTCTCCCTCTAAGTGTGTATGGCCACTATTAGACCCCTTTCACGCTGGTGTGCTTTTGCTGTGCTAAAACACACTTTTCCAGCGCAACAAAAGCACATGAAAACGGCCCCTCTTTAACCACTTAAGGGTCGCCCTATAGCAGTTTTACTGCTCCTGGGCAGCACCTCTGCACTGGATCATGTATAAATACATGATCTGGCTCTCCTGGATTGGGGGCGCACATGCGCACCTCTGGTGGCTTTCTCCCGCTGAGGTCACATACAGCGAGAGCCAACCAGCGGGCACGGTGGACCCGCCGATGATTCAGCAAGGCAGATCGCCATTTTATTAATAGGGAAGGCATGGATCCTGTGTTACCGCAAAGCAGGGATATGGATCCATGCCTTCCCCTAGTTAAAGCACCTCCCACACATTAGAAAAACACTTGCTAGGAACATAGTTAAACCTTTGATCGCCCCTGACGTCAACCCCTTCCCAGCCAGTGTCATTAGTACAGTGACAGTGCACATTTTTTTAGCACTGATCGCTATTAGTGTCACTGGTCCCCAAAAAGTGTCAGTTAGTGTCCAAATGTCCACTGCAATATCGCAGTCCCACTATAAGTCGCTGATCGCCGCCATTACTGGTAAAAAAAAAAAGAATAAAATGGAAATATCCCATAGTTTGTAGACACTATAACTTTTGCACAAACCAATCAATTTATGCTTATTTGGATTTTTTTTTTTTTTTTTAGCAAAAATATGTAGCAGAATACATATTGGCCTAAATTGAAAGAGCAATTCGATTTTTCCATTTTTTTTATAGCAGAAAGTAAAAAATATATTTTTTTCTCAAAATTGTTGGTCTTTTTTTATTTATAGCGCAAAAAATAAAAAGCGCAGAGGTGATCAAATACCACCAAAAGAAAGCTCTATTTGTGAGGAAAAAAAGACACATTTTATTTGGGTACAGCGTCGCACGACTGTGCAATTGTCAGTTAAAGTAACGCAAGTGCCTTAAAAGACCTGGTCATGAAGGGGGTAAATCTTCCGGAGGCCAAGTGGTTAAATCCGTTGTAACTGTTCACATCACTGTGCTGCAGGTGTGCTGCATTTTGAAAAGTCCTACATGCTGCATCTTTGGTGCAATTTTTTCAAAAGTCAGTGGGAATGCATCAAAAGCGCACCGCGTCTGTGTTTTTGGTGTTTTCTGAGTGACATGTCCATGTTTCACAGGTGCATGTTGGGAGTCAATCAAGAAACCAGAAAATGCAGTAGAAAATGCATTAAAAGTGCATCAAAAAACATGAAATGGGTTTTTCAAGAATGCATACTGTGTTTTATAGTGCACCAGTGTGAAAAGGCCCTTGCAGTAGAAGTCCACCCTAACACCAAATTCTCGGAATATTCAGGTATCCACGATCTAAGACTAACTTATCTAGCCCTGTAAAGGAGAAACCGCGATACATACTTTTACTGAAGCTGGTCCCACACTGAGCTGTCAGCAGTGGCGTCGCTGTGGAGGCGGGTGTAGAGGAGGCAGCCGACAACAGAAGCCCCATAGTAACTTTGTGGGTGACGTCACTTCCCTTTTTATTTCCCAGCCATTGTTGGCTGTGTCCTCTGCAGAGCTTCCGCCACTGGAGACCGGACTGGATTGACTTAAAAAAAGGATTGTATAGCGATTTCTTCTTTACAGGGGTTAGATAGGTTAGTCATTCGATCTTGGATGCCTAGAGATTTAGAGATTTTAGTGTTAGGGTGGACTTCTACTTTAAAGAGTAACTCCACTTTTATTGAGAAAAAAGACTTTTCCCTTTGGGTGATCTATGTGCAATGTAAGGATTTTACCAACTTTGTTGCAAATTCCTACCTTTTGGTATTCTGAAGGAATAGCTGTTTGTCTGTGTTCATGTGCAGCGTAAATCTGTATGGGAGTGATTTTATAATTGTCAATCAGCTTCTGCATCTGCAGGGCTTTAATGAGGAAAGTTGCAGGGTCTGCATCCCTTTAGGCATGATTTCCCTTTGGCAATATCTCCCCAGAGATTCTTGTTGCAGGAGGTGCCAAAAATCTGGCTTGTATCTTAGTGCAGACTTCTGGTAAAATCAGTAAGCCAATTACACAAGCAGGAAATTACATTCCAGGGGGGTGTTGTGTACACCATCCATAGGTGTGTGCAGCCTATTGCATCAGGGTGTGAACCCCAAAGCGCAAATCCACACACGCCTTTCTCTGCAGCCTCAGCCGCAGTGGACACTGAATGAATGGGAAATGCTCTGTACTGAGCGGCTTACTGTTCATTCACAAACTGAAGCATAGGAAACAGTTTCCTATGCGTCACATACTTGGTTGAGGCCAAGCTGACGGGAGGGCTTTCCCTTACACCTCCTATCCTGTTTCTCCTGAAGGTGGTGACAGGATATAACAGGACACAGAGTGGTATGGGTGCCTGGTTGGAGATCCTAGACAGAAGGCACTTGCAGTAGGTGCCAAGCAGCGGACAGGCTTGTGGACTGGCAGATGCTGATACAGTAGGCAGACTGGTGGACTGGCAGGTGCGGGACAGTAGGCAGCAACCAGCAACCAAGCTGGTCAACAGGTGGATTCAGGGTCTTGGGTGGTCAGGCAGGCAGAAGTCAGTAACGGCCAAGCAGCGGAGGTACAGAATCGGATCCAGAGAGGAGTCAGTGCCAAGCCAGGGTTGATACCAGGCGAGCAGAGAAAGCATCGGAACACTAGGCCAAAGGCAGAGTCAGGTCACAGGCCGGGTCAGCAATAAGGTATCAGGAACGAGCAGAGTCAAACAGGCCAGGTATACACAGGAACAAGCACAGGATCAGGTCACAGACGGTAGAAGCTGACAACCACTCAGCAATCTTCTGGTCTATGGAGCCAGTTTAAATAGGCAAGAGGGCACCAAGTACGCTAGCGAGTAAGGAATGGCTAGTTGTCACTCGCAAATTCGTATTAGCAAGTGCACATCTTCATGCACAACTATGCATACGAATTCCCTGACACTATGCTTCCATTATGAATGAACACAGTGAGTGTGTTCATTAAGAAAAGGAAGGGGTCGGTAAAGGACATATTGATTAGCTCCTTCCCCCACTCTCCATACTGAAACATAGCTGGGGGGGGGGGGGAGAGAAGAGGGAAGCCAGCAGTACTATGGAGGAGAGCCTGGGCAGTATGGGGAATTGGCTCTGCACAGAGTGTTTATGGTGTGCCCAGACACACCTAGCACACCCCCTACGCATGACACACACACTCTGTGTACAGAACTCCTCCAGGCAGCCATATTGTATTTTACAGAAAACTACAGAGCTGCAAATTGAGAAGGAAAGGTCATTTTTAATAGAATTTTATTACAATATGGCTTGTGACGCAATCGTATTTGCTATATATTTTTATTTGCTACTTTTTTTTCCTTACGAAATTGGAGTTACCCTTTCAGGACTTAGCAGATATTGAAGACGCATGCATGTACATGAGATCCCTGCACATACAAGGCTGGGTAGACAGAATGTGCTGGCTTCAGCTTGCCAATACAGGTGTATTTTAGAGAAGGCGCTGTTCTCAGCTATGCCGCTAGGTGTCCCCCCTGAGTCATTGCAGTGCTTTCTCCAGTCTGCCTGCTGTCCTGCCTTGCATCCCCTCCACCTCCTCTCTTCTCCTCTCCTCTCCACTGTCCACACCTCCAGCATCTGTATGGCCGGAGTGTCGGTGCACATAGCCGGCTTGTTCAGCCAGGAGCAGTGCAGAGCATTATCTCCACCATCATCTGTCAGTGACAGGAGGAGGCAGCACTGTGCAAGTCTTCTAAGTGAGAGGTGAGTAGTGTCCTGCACGTGTGTCTGCATGCACCACACTGACAGCACAATACATCACAATACATCACAATACAGCACCATACAGCAGTGTGCACCCAGACTGCCTACTGATCACATCATTACTGGACTGGGGAAGGCAGGCACAGCACTCATCACTTCATCTCCAAGCACTCATACAAGTCTCCTTCCACTTTGAAACATTGTTTTTCAACAAAGGTGTGTTTATTTATTCCATTTCCTCCCAGTCTTATGTATGGCTCAGCATCTGCAGGCTGTGCATACGTGGAGCCCGACTATTGTGTTTTTATGTTTGCAGAACTGAGCAGACTATTTGTCTTCATTGTCTCCCTGGGTCCAGTGCTCCTTGTTCTAGGAGATCCACTCTCATATGTACAGTAGGGTATTGGACAGGGATAGGTTCTGCTCAAGTTCCTATTACATGCATTCATTAAGGGAATGTTACGTTGACCTATTTAGATGGTGATCTTATTATTACAGGTATACATTTACTTTTACATGCAGGATTTTTGGCTTTGCAATGATCCTGGATCCAGTACTCGGCTCTCTGTTCTAGTAGGTTTGCTGTCCTTTTAGGTTATTGGACTGGGACTTATTCTGCTGAAGTTCCTGATACATGTATTAGTTGAGTGAATTAAATGAATGTTAAGTTGACCTATTTAGTTGGTAAATTTATTATTACAGGTATACATTTACTATTACATGCAGGATACAGTAAAACCTTGGATTGGCAGCACTTAAATCCCTTCCTCAGGAAATGTGTAGAACCTGAAGAAGGCATCTAAGGGGTCCCAAAAAACGTGCATCTTTAATATTTTGAAGAAGCCAATACAATGTATCACTTAAAGTACAGTAAAACCTTGGATTGCGAGCATAATTTGTTCCGGAAACATGCTTGTAATCCAAAGCACTTGTATATCAAAGCAAATTTCCCCAGAAGAAATAATGGAAACTCAGATGATTTGTTCCACAACTTTTTATTCATAGGTCTTTTAGACCTATGTGGACAGCTTTACCCCAGATACCTGCATACTTAGATGTGCCTGTTTTAACCATCAGCCAATGTGAGTTGCTAAATGTTGTACCTTCATTAAATGTAACCATATTGCTGCACCTAGAGGCACCTCTCTTCTCTTTTATACTCAGTTGTGACATGACGCTACTTGTATATCAAGACATCGCTTGTTTATCAAGTCAAATTTTATTAAAAAATGTTGCTTGTCTTACAAAACGCTCTCAAACAAAGGTGTTACTGTATTTGGCTTTACAATGATCCTGGATCCAGTAATCGGCTGTCTGTTCTAGGAAGTTTGCTGTCATTTTAGGGTATAGGACATATTCATCTGTTACAGATTGCTATTTGTTATTGGGTTTGTAGTTAAAGCAACAGTTATTTAAAACATGTAATATATTGCACCTTACCAATTTGTGAATGTTGTGGGTGCATTAGTTTTAGTTTTTATTTTTTGCCTTCTTTCCTCTCCTTATAAGAAATTTAGATAAAAAGGATGAGTAATCAAAACAAGCTACTAGTATGGTCAGGTGGCCCGGACCAATCCCGTGGGTGTATCACTACACCCAGCTGTAGTATTGGGAGGGGGAATTTGGGGGGCGGCAGGGGGTAAGAACTGTTTTAGAAGGGGGGGAGGGGGGGTGCTAGGAGTAGTGCTTCAGGGGGATTTATGTTGGGAGGGGGGATAGGGGAAGAAGATTTGTGCTAGGTGGGGGGATTTAGGGGTTTGTGTTCAATTAGTTGATATGGTAGAGGGGGAGGGGATTTGTGCTGGGAAGAGAAAACATTTTTGGGGAGAGGATTTGTGCTAGTAGGGGTGATTGGGGAAGTATTTGTGCTAGGTGGGGGGGGGGGGGATTGGGGTAATATTTGTGGAAGGAGGAAGATTTGTAGTGGGCGGGGAGAGGATGAGAATTCAGAGGGGAAATTGGAGAAACATTTGTGCTAGGTGTCGTGGGGTTTTTTTGGGATGTTTTGGATTTTCTGCTCCCACTGGTCACATCACAGTCTGAAGGATAGTAATTTGGCTCTTTGCTTAGAAAGTTTGGAGACCCCTGCTCTATAAAAAAAAAAAAGGCTGATAAATGTTGCTAAAATTGCTTAGAAATTGTTAGCTAGAGTTCAGCTTTCATTTGTTTGCCAAGTTCATCTAAATCTGCTAGTCCATCTAACACTACCCTATCCCCTGATTGATAATGCTGCTGCCAAAAGGTGTCTCCACTGCTCCTCCATCCAGACTGGAGACATGCTAAAGCCGGCTATATACTGATATGTTGCTGAACCAGCTGAATTTAGGTTAGTCTGTGGGCTCAACAGAAGTTGGTTATTTAACCCACCTCTGTTAAAAGGGCATGTTGGAAAATTTTAATCGATCAGAAGCTGCAGCCAGTGGTCCGTGTATTCTTTTCTTTCTGACAGTGTTGAGTGCTGCTGTAAGAATGCAGTGTTTTGGCAGGGAGATTCTTTCATCTTCCCCTGTTCATGTGGATAGAGAAATCAAGTTTTTTTTGTTTTGTTTTTTGTTTTGTTTTTTTAAATGCAACCAACTATGTATGGCCAGTTTAAGAATGAAAGTGTGCTACTTGAAGGATTACCGGGTCAAAAAAGGAAGAAATAGCCTAAAGAAACTAATACAGCCAACAAATCTAAAGATTGGTAAGCTGCAATATGTTACAGTTTTTTTTTTTTTTGGGGGGGGGGGGGGTTAATACTGCTTCACGTGACATAAATGAATGATAAGATTATAAATTTAGTTGGTGAATGATTACCTATACAGTACATTTACTATTTAATAAAAAGCACTTGTTTGCGTTCACATTGGTCCTCGATCCAGTACTCTGCTTTCTGTTCTAGGAAATTTACTGTCATTTTAGGTTTTTGGACATGGAAATATTCATCTGAAGGTACAGTTTGATGTTTATTCATCTGTTGCACACATTTTAGGATTTACACCAGCCTTTAACAACATTTTTACCCAAAAGGAATCCTTGAAATACATTTCAGAATCCAGGGAACCCCAGCCTAAAAGCAATCCGTCAGTAGGAAAAACACCCCTTACATTGGCTCAGTATGCCCCCTTACAGACAGATAAAAAGATCACTGGTGTAATGCTGCTGGCTCTTCCAAGGGGTTTTGGCTCCGGAACTACGCAGGTACCATCAAATATGAGGTCAATAAACCACATCTCAAGGTACCACTAAACTCTGGATGACCCTTAGGGTTTCTTTGGAACCTCGGTTGAGAATGGCTTTATTAGAGCATGCTAGCATTTATTTAGGTGATACCCATGCACCTGTTGGGATTGTATCTGCCATCATAGTTCTTTATTTTAGTGGTTGAAAAGAATTATAGAAGCATAAAAGGGTGACAACAGAAAAAAGCCCAAGTGGTCCATTGAGTCTGCCCCAATTTTTTTTTTAATATTTGTTTTTTAAATATTTTTTTTAAGTACAGATATTTGTTTGTCCTATGCATGATTGAATCCACTTACTGTTGACTGACTGAATACCTCTACTGGAAGTCTATTCCAAGCATCAACTACTCTGATAAAAAAATACATTCTATGATTGGTTTTAAACTTTTCCAAGATAATACCTGGCGTTGTGAAGGCATTTAATGCAGACAAAGAGGATTTATATCCTTTTTGGCTACTGAGAAATTTATTTCAATTAACATTTTTGTGCCCAGAGTTCAGTTTAAAATAGACAGACCACGTTCAGCAGTGTCCAGGATGCATTGGATAACTTGGTTGTAGGGGCCCAATCACACTAATGTGTTTTGGTAACGTACATTTATCAGCAATTCACAGAACAACTAAGTACAGTGTGCTGTGGTACACTTTATTTTGAATGGAAGCCCAATGCAACTAGGCAGTGCACTATAAAATATACAGTAGATGTAAAACATCCATGTGTATCTTTTGAAATATGCATTGTAGTGCCTCATTTTGAATGAGCTGCCTTAGCATAATACACATTACACTGCCAAATTCTAGACCATTCTGACTGATATGTCAATTTGACTACGAGAGCTGAAAACTAAGAACATTCATGGCTGCCCATTACTAGTTCTCTGCTGCATTGTTAAAGTAGAACTATAGGCAACATTTTTGTTTTAATTTTGGATAGAGTATTAATATTATTGAGGATTTTAACCCCTGTATTTTTTTTTTTTTTTTTTGCCATTTGTGTCAGGAAATCCCTGGTTGTCACTAAAACTAGTGATCTCATTGCAAGATTTCCCCTCTATTTCTGTGACCACTCTACAGTTGGAATTTTCTCTCACTCTCAGTGATAATGGTCACCAGGAGAAATAGAGAGCGTGACTCTCCCTAACAGGGATAGAGATCACAATAAAAACCTGACAGGTGTTCAAATCCTTCTCCACACCATCCAAAACTAGGAAAAAAAATTCCTTTAGTTATACATTTAAAAATGTATAAAGCCTCATACACACGATCGGCCTTGGTACAAACTTTCCTGTGGATTTTTGTACAAAGGGCGTTGGCCGTAAGCTAATTAAGCATACACACGGCAGGACTTTTTCGGCAACAAACACGAATGTAGTGACGTTTCAACGTACTGACGACACTTCAAAAAGAGGACGTTCAATTCTCCGGCGCCACCCTTTGGTCAACTTCTGTATTGTTGTCTGATCTTTTGCATTGGTTCTGAGCATGCGTGTTTGTAGTTTGTACAAAAGTCCGATGGTTTTGTGTACACACGATTGGACTTTGCTCCATCGGACTTTTGTTACCGGAAAGTTTGTCCGTTCGCACAGCCAACAAAAGTCCGATGAAAACCGAAAAAGTTTGTCCGATGGAGCGTACACACGGTCGGATGTTGCCTTAAAACAGCTAATTTGCATGTTTGTTGTCAAAAAGTCCTATCGTGTGTACGGGCCTTAACACCGAAAGTAGTAAGAAGTTTTTATTGATAGTACAGATAGTTATAACCTGAAATAGGCCCAATTAACCACCTTTTTTTTTTTCCCCCCTTGGTTTTTTTTTTTTACCTTTGGTATTGGACATATTATTTATTTCCATTCGTTTCACTATGCTTGTAGCATTCTTTGAAAAAATGAAATCTTTTGTAAAGATTTGCAGCGTGCATTGTTGCAGAATTATAATTTTACTGTTATGATAAATGGAACAAATTGCAGGATAACATATACACTTTGTAGATGATAGTATATGGATTCGGCAAGGATTTTTCAAGCGTAGGGCACACTGAGACAGTTCCACATGACTACAGTATTTTTGAGGGATAAAGTGATCAGATTAAATAAGCTTGCTTACTTCCCCTGAGGTAACCCACCATTGCTTAATGCAGAAGCTCTGCAGGCACTGTAAAATGGGAAAGACCAATGGGAAAGAGTAAATGAATATTTATTAATTGGCTGGAACACTTATCCAGATAAAAAAAAACAACCCAGGAAATGTATGGAAACATTCTATAGGTCAAATGTCCTTCAGAAGTTGTGAAATCATTATTTTAGCTGAAGTTGTTGCACAACAGCCGCAACTTGAAATTAGTCATGTATTGGCGGTGTCTGTTCTGTATGCTGTTGAGGTAATGTTTTTTCAACATTTTACAGGGACGGTGGTGTTGTATGTTTGAATCTGATAGAATTAAACCCTTTGTGAAACATTCACTGCATTGTTTATAGGCTACGTTTTAGATTGCTGTAGTACACAATTTGAATCCATAGATAACGTTTTCTATATCCCTCACCACTGATTTTTTGCTCAGAAAAACTAGACTACATATACAGCACAGTCATGGCAACGCAAAGTTTTAGAAACATTGCTATACAGCTATATACAGTACCACACTAAAGGGTCTATGTATGACAATTATGTCGGGATCCACTCAGATGCCTGACCAACAGCGGGCTCAGCCTCTCAGCACATTGCCGAGAGCCTGAGCCAGCCACTACCATCCCCAGCACAATCCGGCGTTGCAGTGAGTGCTGGAGGGGCAGAGCAGAGAGCCAGTGACTGACAGTCTCTGCTTAGAGCATACCCCAGAACTGAGTGAGTCTTTGCTCGGTTCTTTGTGTGGACTCGGCAGGGGCAGCTGCAGCATCAGATTGATGCTGCAGCCATGTAGGTGAGTATGAATATTTCTTTTTCTTTTTTTGGATTCCACACTTTTTTAAATACATACACCCCTGTTATTTACCAGCCCTCAGAATCAATGTATAAAACATTTAAAATATAGACCCCGAGGGTTGATGCATAACAGTATTTAGAAATAGTGTAACGGCTAAAACAATTTCCATATACAGGATGTGTGTTTAGCTCTTTAGCATTAAATGCAACCTATTCACCAGTTTTAAGCCCATCCTTATTCTTTACATAGGGACCACATGATGTTAACATTCATTAGGTACCAAACTGTGGAAAAGTCCAGTCCAGTATCTAGATATATCTACAGACATATAATTGTTATCTCCTGATTGGTCAGTATCAGCTGAACCACAACTGATATATGTGCCAAGGAACTGAAAGTAAGAACCTTAGCTGATTATTATTATTATACAGGATACTGATACACATTTATGCCATTATTGTCAGTCCAGCTCAGTCAGTACACATTTATTTCTGTTTGTACATTTTTTTTTTCAGTATTGTGATCCTAACTTTATCTTTTTGTAGTTTGTTATATCAGCTAGTTCCAAAATAGAAGGCGCTCTATTATTGGAACCATTTCCAGAGTAAAAATGAGGAATACTCACACCTGTTGGAAAGCGTTATCTTGTGTGCCAGACATATCTACAGGTCAGGGTTGCACAAAGCTTACAAGCTGGAATGCTCTGAAGTTTAGACTTTAGTTCAGTTGATGGTATATTTGTTAAATGAGAGAATGATTTTAGTTTGGTAAAATATTTTTTATATACCTATTTTATATCCAATATGCATATGCAGCATTCAGAATAATATATGATCCATTTATTACTGCCCTTCAGGGTATATCATGAAAGGCAAGTTTAGCACATTTAACCTGCAACTTGAATAGCAAATTGCATGAAATATTCCAGTGTGCCTGTTCACTAACAATCCAATCCCCAGCTGTGCCATAAAATCTTCACAGATCTTAAAGGTAATGTATATTGTTGTGTGCATACTATATTTAATTTTAGATTGGTAGGCTGAAAAATATGAAATGTTGCGTTTTTAATAAAAAAAAAATAAAAAAAATATAAGCTTGTTGTGTAGAGAGTTGGTTCGCTAAAGCTTTGCTGTACACAGACTGCTGAATGATTCATTCCCCACACCAGGAAGGTTCAGGGAGGATGGGAAGGTTCCTACAGACATACAAACAATTGGATCAGTGGACCTTCTCTTTTTGTTTGTAGCTACTTGTGTCAACCTGTGCTGGGAGAACTACTGGGGCTGAACTTGCAGATCTCTTCTGCAAAGGCTAGTTGCCTGGCTGACATTCAGTTTAAGACGCTGGCCTGGTACATGTATGGAGAGCAGGAGTGTTGACTTCATTTCTAGCATGCTTGCACTAGGTTAGTGCTCAAGGGTATTAAAAGCAGTATGTATATATCCAGCACTGGGAAGAGCTCTCCAAAATTCTCATGCTTCCACATAAAAAAAAGGCATTCTGCTACCCATCTCTTAGCTATAATACAGTGCTCAGGGCCTGAGTTTGGGCATGCCAATTTTTACAGAATTACATTTGTTACGTCTCGACCAACGTAAGTATGTATGTGCCATACCTGTGCGATTCCTGTTATAGCTAAAAATCACTGTAGTAGGCAATGCTACACTATCTTCACTAGCTTCCTGGTCTTGTGCTGAGCACCTTCCCTGCTACAATGTGAACATAAGAGGTCGCTTGCTTGACACGGACACCATTCAAAGAACACTTTGCGTTTTCTCAATGAATGCAAAGTGTTCTATGATTGAATGAAGTGGAGAGGTGGGGCTGTGAAGTCACACTTTTCACCTTGTCTAATCAGAGATTGATCTCTACTAGCTTTTGGGATACAAACGCTAGTAGAGATCACTGTAGTAGTGGTGCCTACTACAGTAATTTCCAGCTACCTTGGGGATCCCACAGGTATGGCACATGCATAATTCAGCTAGCCATATATTGATCGAAATTTGATCGGTTCAGCAGGGACTGGCCGAATGTCTATCCATCTATGGCCATTATCGTTTGAGAGGAGTTGATCTAGTGATTGACTTCTCCCGAACAGGACAGTTGGTAAATTTTTATTCGATCAATGTAAGCAGACCATTGGCTGCAGTTCTGATCGGTGTATTTTGACAGCGGAGAAGTTCCACTGTCAGAATACGATAGGGAGGATTCTCTATCCACCTCAAATGTATGAATGGGGGAATCTGTTCTATTTTTTTTTTTCATTTTTAATCAGCCCACTGGCTGATTTAAAAAAAGATCAATGTATAGCCAGTCTTACACTGGTCCAAGCCGGACCAATGTAACTACTGTATGTTAAGCTTGCCGTATCTAAACTTCAGCTTTAAAGCAAGTATTTGCATAGGCGCTGTGGGATCACTCCAGACAATGCAACATGAACCGATAATATAACAAAAAGTCTGTTAAAGCTACTAGTTTTGCTATGTTACTTTTGTCTGCAGGTTCACTTTACACTCCACAGAATTTGTGCATGCTCCATAACATCCAAAAACTGACCACACAATACTAGAGAAAGAAAGGGGGAGGCATGCATCCAGGAAAAGTTTGCTGGGAAAACTTGTCTAATTGTTCAACTGAAAAAAAAGCATTTTATATAGATACGGTAGAAACTGATATCATGGCTTTGTGAATTGGGCCGTAAGCACTGGACAGTGTTAAACACTGGTATGGTGCTACAAGCTTTATCTATGCATTTTACAATGTGTCCAATAGCATACTGGATCATTTATCTCATTATCTGGTAAGAATGCTGGCAGATTACATTTTTTTTTTAAGAATGTCATACATGCAGTAGTGAAGTGCTGTACTTTATGTTTTACTATTAGTCCTATGGAGTGTCTAAAAACAAAATCTACATTGAGATAAACCCTTGTTAAATGCTGACTTGGTGCTGCATGGTCATCAGAATTTGCCATCATTCTTGTTAAATCTTTATGTCACTCAGGTGCAGACCAGGTTTTCATGACTGACTGCTGGAGCATCTTCCTGTGCCGGGAACTCGGAAGTAGCATCTGTTTAGCTAAACAGAGATCCTCCAGTGATGAAGAGGCAGAAGAGAACTATCACCAGGTGGTGGTGTCTGACGTCATCCAACTTGTCCCCGATGATCAGCCAGAGATACAAACAGGTACAGAAAGGACTTGGCTCTTATTAATTGGCAGCTTTTCACTTCATATTTGTGCCGCAGTTTATCAGGAAGCAACCAGAATGCACCTTTGCTCAGATGAAAGATCATTGCTGATTGGATGCTATGGGTTACTCTGCTTTGCATTACGAAACAAGCTTCATTGTAGTAAAGGCTTAACAGTGGTGGTATACATGTTTTTAATAGGAAATCCTATGACCTCTGACATTGTTTAAAGCTGACCAGAGTTTCTTTTAAACGTAGATGCCCAGAACAAGTCTCGTAGCGTTGGTCAGTTAACTTGACAATAACACTTAAAAAAAAAAATTGGGATGAATGTGAAAAGCAATTGCCGAGCCCTGAGAAATTGCAACCATATTTTACTGAATACAGGAATTTCCTGTGATCATCAGCTCCATTTAGTGGCCATAATGCAGTATTTTTCTGAACAGTCTCAATCAGAAAAAAAAACACACTATGGCCACTAGATGGAGATGATGGTCATTGGAATTCCCTGTATGGCTTCATACATACAGGGCGTTTTTTCCTCCTATTTTTATTTATTTTTTTTTTTTTTACAGCTTAAAAAATGCTTTTCCATGTTATTCTATGTGTCCATGCACACAAAGGCTTTTAGAAGCATTTAGTTTCCTAGGCGTTTTCAAGCTGTAAAAAAAAAAAAAAAACCCTGGGCCAGCGTGCTAAAAAAAAAAGGAGCTGCAAAGCCAGTACCAATGCCAGGAAAAAGCTTTAAAAATACGCTTTTTGAAGCATTTTGCATTGGCTTTTATGAGCATTTAGCAGCATTTTTTTTAGAACACTGATCTCTTCTATTTTCCACTCCCAAATCACATAACTACAGCTTAAAACTGTGTACAGCGTTAACATGAATTTAGCTGCGCTGGGCGTTTTTACAGCTGTAATGCTGGTCTTCTTAACGCAACGTTTTTTTTTTTTTTTTTACAGCTTGATAACGTCTATGCCACTAAAAGCTCCTAAAAGCCTATGTGTCTATAGACACATAGAATAACAAGGAGAGGCATTTTTAAGCTGTAAAAAAAACCCCAAAAAAAGCCTGACGCTCCTAAAAGCAGCTGTAAAAACGCACTGTGTGCATGAGGCCTTAAGATAAAGATGGTCAGAATTCATCAGGGCTAGGTGAAAACACATTCCTAACTATTTTTTTAATAAATGGATCTCTTTGACAAATTTTTCTGACTGACAGCAAATCTGAGCCTAGGAAGACTCCTAGATCTCTGCTGCAGTGTTAATGATCTCACAGCAAGAGCCATTCTATGTTTGCATAGCTCCTATAACTGTCCCCGATTTCCAGGGACTGTCCCCGATTTCCAGGGACTGTCCCCGATTTCCAGGGACTGTCCCTGATTTGGAGCAATGTCCCTCTGTCCCTCTTTCCTCCTCATTTGTTCCTCAGTTTGGTCTGATCTATATAGTCATATATAAAATGCACTACTTATCCATCAAAAAGTGTTTCCCAGTGCTAAACTTTTCATCCAATTTCTAAATTGCTGCATTTTTACATTTCACAAGCCAGAATAAAGGAATAGTAGTGGTAAAAAAAACACTTGTGGGTTTACCTAATCATTTTTTTGCTGTATAATTCTCCTATAAGGGGGTGTGGCATGTGTCCTATGCGTCCTATGTGTCCTATGCCTACATACTTTTCCGTGTCTCTCATTCCCATCTCAAAAAGTGGGGAGGAACGCATTTGGACTTATAAAGTTATATTGTGTTACAAAGGGGTTAAAATGCATAAGGGCTTAATTTACTAAAGCTTATGCATGTACAGCAAAACAAAGATAATGACCAGATAACAGATATATGTCCTCACAATATGAATGAATTTACTAAGAAGTTTGTTTTGCTCCTGTGTCTGTAAAACAAGTACCCGGGGCAATGGTCACTAACCCATCGGCAACCACTTGGTTCTCTAAAATAGTGATTTCAAAAAAGTGTCCTTCCAAGGGCTTTAATATGATGAAACAAAATAGCTTAAAAATAGCTCTTGTTTTTATATTAAAAAAGCAACATTATTGATGGGTGGCCAGTTTACACTGAGGTGGATCTTTGTGATTGATTGGTTATGGGGAGTATTTAAAATTTATATAAGCCCAACATTTCATATTCCTGATATATGCCTGCTGTACCATGTACTTGTATGAAAAAGTATCCTCTTCTCTTTGTATTTATTCATTTGTGTGAAACCCTCAGCGTTCCTGCTAGTTCCCTTGCTTTCCAAATTAAAACTGGCCACACTAGGCATGAGAGCACATTATGGTCAGTTCTCTAGCTATGCTGGGAATTCAGTATGCTCGCCTACAGTGATCAGACTTATTCTGACACGCCCCTCCTGCACAACCATTCACTGGGAAGCTCAGTGTAGTGCTGTTTCTCCACCTTCACCTCTCACTGATCACTTCTAAAAAAAAAAGGGCTAAAAAGGTATTCATACTGTTTTTTATATCTATACACAAATGTATTACCTTTCATTTCTATTTTAAACTGAATAGGTTGTTTTACAAGGTGAGGATTTACATACGCTTTAAGCCCTCATGGACACTGCAGCTCAAAGAAGCTGCTTCTTTGAGCTTTTTTTTTTCCTCTGCCTGTTAACTGCCCGCCATGTTAGTCTATGTGTCCTTGCACACGATAGGTGTTTTTAGTAGTTTAGTGGCAGGGGAGTTTACAGGCAGAAAAAAAAAAAAAAAACAATCACTTGTAAGTTTTGGAGAGGAGGATTTGAGCATAAAAACGCACAGAAGCCCCTTATCACGCGTTAATGCACAGTACCGTTAGGCGCGTTCCCACGTTAATGAATTCTAATGGGCAACATTCTGGACAGATGCAGGAATGCCCGCTAACACCCATACAAAACGCAGTTTTTTTAACACATTTTTTCTGCTGCTAAACTCCTGTAGGAGAAAAAAAATCATCAAGAGCATACAGTGTGCATGAGGCCTAATAGTGTAGGCATGGATTTTGTCGGTACTCTTTAGGCTCCAGAAAGAGGGTGGCTATGTTCCTACATACAGTGCGACCATGGAGAATGAATACTTTTATATGGGCTTTAACAACACGTACGTGAATCAATTTTTTTTTTTTTAACCATAGTTTAGTGTCACTTTAAACTCCAAACATTACCATTGTGATAAAAGATGTTTTTATGCTAGGGTGAAGAAACACCGGAAATGACCATATAAAGGTGTAAATGATCCCATCATTGAATAAAAGTATATCCGTTTTATGAGAGTTTAACAAAAGCTTGCAGCCGTGTGTTTTGTGAGTTTAGACCTCATTCTGTAATGCTTACCCACCCTGTGAATCTCTAGACAGAGTGACATGCCTTAGGATAAGAATGTGATACAATGGAGTAACGCCTTGCATTCAGCATAGAATCATTCATTTGGCATATGTTGCTGCACTGTTACATAATATAGAAAAAATAACACTCAAATCAAGCGTTTAGTTATAGGAAAAGTATACTGCTTTTTCTATATCTTTAACAGATACTGTACGTACCGTGTTTCTCTGAAAATAAGCCCGGGTCTTATATTAATTCTGGCAACAAAAGACACAGTAGGGCTTATTTTCAGGGTAGATCTTACCATGTCATGTGCTGTCTTTCCCCCCCCATCTCTTTCCCTGCCTGTCAGGAATCCCCAGTGTGAACTGAGTTAAAATGCTTGTAAAATCCTATCATTTATTATATTACAGTAGTATATAATGTACAATGTGTGTGTTTCTGTAATATAATTGTGCCAAATACCTTCGGTATAGCACCGCTCTGCGCTTCTGCCAGAGGTGCCCCGAATCCCTGGAAAATGTGATACAAATATTAACCTAGCTTCATAGTTCAGATCATGTTTCCACCCCTAGGGCCGGAAAAAAGGGGTGAAAGGGAGGGGCGGCTGCCCTGGGTGCAATGGTTTACTGTAGAAATGGGGGCATCTTCCTTCTGTTACAAGGCTGACAGGAGTAATGATAGCGGCAGTGATTTGGACAAATGATTGCTGGGCATAGGATCCCCTAAGCTTGCACTTCATGAATGGGGGGGGGGGGGTGCAGCTTGGCATCTTTGCCCTGGGCTCTAGATGACCTTGTCCCAGCACTGGCCACCCCCACCTCCCTCGTAATCCACACTACTGGCCAGTTAATTTTGTCTATCAAAGGGATGGCCCAACAGGCTGGCATAGGACATGGAAGTGGGTGGAGTCAGGCTCCCCACAAAGAAATCTGTGTCAATATTTGTACCAAAGTACCTTAGAATTCCAGGTACCAATATTGAGTTGACCCACCCTTTGCAGCTATAACAGCTTCAACTCTTCTGGGAAGGTTGTCCACAAGGTTTAGGAGTGTGTCTATGAGATTGTTTGACCATTCTTCCAGAAGTGCATTTGTGAGGTCAGGCACTGATGTTGGATGAGAAGACCTGGCTCGCAGTCTGTTCTAATTCATTCCAAAAGTGTTCAATCAGGTTGAGGTCAGGACTCTGTGCAGGCCAGTCAAGTTCCCCGACCCAAACTCGCTCATCCTTGTCTTTATGGACCTTTCTGTCACCTCCTGCTTTAAGTACTATTAAACCTCAGCAATTTTTTATTTTAACACATTGTGCACAATAAAATAAAGATTCTCTGGTAAACTATTTGTTAAAATTCTTACCCCAGCACTTACAGTTTAAAACTTTCAATTCTGCTGGCCCTTGCTCTCTTGGTGCTGCTTCCCTGTTCTTCTGGTCTTCATGAAAAAGTATTAACAGTGGATAGTAACATTTTCAGTCAGTCTGTAGGCTTGGAGATGGGAGAGGTAAGGATAGAGGAGTCCCTTGCCATCCTAGACAACAGGGCTATGCATTTTGTAGCTAGAAACGCTGGAGGAGAAAAAAATCAATTATTTTCTATGGCGATGGTTCACATCTCCACTTGAAGCGGACCTTCAGTCATTTTTTCAACTTTCCATCTATTAAATCTTCTGCCCTTGTTGTTTTAACTTTGGATAGTAAAACATTTTTTTTTCTGCCAGTAAATAACTTATACAGCCCACTTCCTGTTTCTTGTCTGGTAAAAAGCCTAGGCTTATGACATCATGCACAGCTCTCTCTCTCACTCTCGTGAGAGTTTGCCAGGAAGAGAGGGGGGATAAGTCATAAGAGAGTCAATGAGAGCTGCAGAGTTGGAGGTGTGCCTCTGTGTGTGTCTTTGTAAATCCAGGAAGTGAACAGGTGGCAGCTTCAGCTGCCCACAGTTAAAATGGATGCGGCCAGACTCAGTGGAGGGAGATTTCTGCAGCATATTTGGCAAGTACAGAATCACAGTATATATAAAATAATATGCAAAGTGGTTGGAGGGAAGATTCAGGATGGCAAAGATGTTTTTATTACAAATTATGTGAGGAGACTGCAGTTCCTCTTTAACCACTTGACGACCGCCTCACGCCGATGTACGTCGGCAAAGTGGCACGGACAGGCAAAATCACGTACAGGGTACGTGATTTGCCTTCCGCGGGTGGGGGGTCCGATCGGACCCCCCCCCCGGTGCCCGAGGCGGTCGTCTTTTGTCCAGCGGCGATCGGTGATGAGGGGGAGACCATCCGTTCGTGGCCCCCCCCTCGCGATCGCCGCCGGCCAATGAAAACACTCCTTTGCTGCTGTATGCTAAACAGCAGCAAAGGAAGTGATGTCATCTCCCCTCGGGTCGGTATTTTCCGTTCCGGCCCGAGGAGAGAAGACATCTATGTGAGTGCACCAACACACACACACACAGTAGAACATGCCAGGCACACAAAACACCCCGATCCCCCCCCCGATCGCCCCCCGATCCCCCCCCAATCACCCCCACCCCCCCCTGTCACAAACTGACACCAGCAGTTTTTTTTTTTTTTTTTCTGATTACTGCATAGTGTCAGTTTGTGACAGTTACAGTGTTGGGACAGTGAGTATTACCCCCCTTTAGGTCTAGGGTACCCCCCTAACCCCCCCCTAATAAAGTTTTAACCCCTTGATCACCCCCTGTCACCAGTGTCACTAAGCGATCATTTTTCTGATCGCTGTATTAGTGTCGCTGGTGACGCTAGTTAGTGAGGTAAATATTTAGGTTCGCCGTCAGCGTTTTATAGCGTCAGGGACCCCCATATACTACCTAATAAATGTTTTAACCCCTTGATTGCCCCCTAGTTAACCCTTTCACCACTGATCACCGTATAAACGTTACGGTTGACGCTGGTTAGTTCGTTTATTTTTTATAGTGTCAGGGCACCCGCCGTTTATTACCGAATAAAGGTTTAGCCCCCTGATCGCTCGGCGGTGATATGCGTCGCCCCAGGCAGCGTCAGATTAGCGCCAGTACCGCTAACACCCACGCATGCAGCATACGCCTCCCTTAGTGGTATAGTATCTGATCGGATCAATATCTGATCCGATCAGATCTATACTAGCGTCCCCAGCAGTTTAGGGTTCCCAAAAACGCAGTGTTAGCGGGATCAGCCCAGATACCTGCTAGCACCTGCGTTTTGTGCCTCCGCCCAGCCCACCCAAGTGCAGTATCGATCGATCACTGTCACTTACAAAACACTAAACGCATAACTGCAGCGTTCGCAGAGTCAGGCCTGATCCCTGCGATCGCTAACAGTTTTTTTGGTAGCATTTTGGTGAACTGGCAAGCACCAGCCCCAGGCGTCAGGTTAGCGCCAGTACCGCTAACACCCACGCACGCAGCATACGCCTCCCTTAGTGGTATAGTATCTGAACGGATCAATATCTGATCCGATCAGATCTATACTAGCGTCCCCAGCAGTTTAGGGTTCCCAAAAACGCAGTGTTAGCGGAATCAGCCCAGATACCTGCTAGCACCTGCGTTTTGCCCCTCCGCCCGGCCCAGCCCAGCCCACCCAAGTGCAGTATCGATCGATCACTGACACTTACAAAACACTAAACGCATAACTGCAGCGTTCGCAGAGTCAGGCCTGATCCCTGCGATCGCTAACAGTTTTTTTTGTAGCGTTTTGGTGAACTGGCAAGCACCAGCCCCAGGCAGCGTCAGATTAGCGCCAGTACCGCTAACACCCACGCACGCACCGTACACCTCCCTTAGTGGTATAGTATCTGATCGCATCAATATCTGATCCGATCAGATCTATACTAGCGTCACCAGCAGTTTAGGGTTCCCAAAAACGCAGTGTTAGCGGGATCAGCCCAGATACCTGCTAGCACCTGCGTTTTGCCCCTCCGCCCGGCCCGGCCCAGCCCACCCAAGTGCAGTATCGATCGATCACTGACACTTACAAAACACTAAACGCATAACTGCAGCGTTCGCAGAGTCAGGCCTGATCCCTGCGATCGCTAACGTTTTTTGGTAGCGTTTTGGTGAACTGGCAAGCGCCAGCGGCCTAGTACACCCCGGTCGTAGTCAAACCAGCACTGCAGTAACACGTGGTGACGTGGCGAGTCCCATAAGTGCAGTTCAAGCTGGTGAGGTGGCAAGCACAAGTAGTGTCCCGCTGCCACCAAAAAGACAAACACAGGCCCATCGTGCCCATAGTGCCCTTCCTGCTGCATTCGCCAATCCTAATTGGGAACCCACCACTTCTGCAGCGCCCGTACTTCCCCCATTCACATCCCCTACCAAATGCAGTCGGCTGCATGAGAGGCATTTTCTTTATGTCCTCCCGAGTACCCCTACCCAACGAACCCCCCAAAAAAGATGTCGTGTCTGCAGCAAGCGCGGATATAGGCGTGACACCCGCTATTATTGTCCCTCCTGTCCTGACAATCCTGGTCTTTGCATTGGTGAATGTTTTGAACGCTACCATTCACTAGTTGAGTATTAGCGTAGGGTACAGCATTGCACAGACTAGGCACACTTTCACAGGGTCTCCCAAGATGCCATCGCATTTTGAGAGACCCGAACCTGGAACCGGTTACAGTTATAAAAGTTAGTTACAAAAAAAAAGTGTAAAAAAAAAAAAAATATGAAATAAAAAAAAATAGTTGTTGTTTTATTGTTCTCTCTCTCTCTATTCTCTCTCTCTATTGTTCTGCTCTTTTTTACTGTATTCTATTCTGCAATGTTTTATTGTTATTGTTATTGTTATTATGTTTTATCATGTTTGTTTTTCAGGTGTGTAATTATTTACACTTTACTGTGCTTTATTGTTAACCATTGTTAACCATTTTTTTGTCTTCAGGTACGCCATTCACGACTTTGAGTGGTTATACCAGAATGATGCCTGCAGGTTTAGGTATCATCTTGGTATCATTCTTTTCAGCCAGCGGTCGGCTTTCATGTAAAAGCAATCCTAGCGGCTAATTAGCCTCTAGACTGCTTTTACAAGCCGTGGGAGGGAATGCCCCCCCCCCCCCACCGTCTTCCGTGTTTTTCTCTGGCTCTCCTGTCTCAACAGGGAACCTGAGAATGCAGCCGGTGATTCAGCCAGCTGACCATAGAGCTGATCAGAGACCAGAGTGGCTCCAAACATCTCTATGGCCTAAGAAACCGGAAGCTACGAGTATTTCATGACTTAGATTTCGCCGGATGTAAATAGCGCCATTGGGAAATTGGGGAAGCATTTTATCACACCGATCTTGGTGTGGTCAGATGCTTTGAGGGCAGAGGAGAGATCTAGGGTCTAATAGACCACAATTTTTTCAAAAAAGAGTACCTGTCACTACCTATTGCTATCATAGGGGATATTTACATTCCCCGAGATAACAATAAAAATGATTAAAAAAAAAAATATGAAAGGAACAGTTTAAAAGTAAGATTAAAAAAGCAAAAAAATAATAAAGAAAAAAAAAAAAAAAAAAAAAACACCCCTGTCGCCCCCTGCTCTCGCGCTAAGGCGAACGCAAGCGGCGGTCTGTCGTCAAACATAAACAGCAATTGCACCATGCATGTGAGGTATCACCGCGAAGGCCAGATCGAGTGCAGTAATTTTTCCAGTAGACCTCCTCTGTAAATCTAAAGTGGTAACCTGTAAAGGCTTTTGAAGGCTTTTAAACATGTATTTATTTTGTTGCCACTGCACGTTTGTGCGCAATTTTAAAGCATGTCATGTTTGGTATCCATGTACTCGGCCTAAGATCATCTTTTTTATTTCATCAAACATTTGGGCAATATAGCGTGTTTTAGTGCATTAAAATTAAAAAAAGTGTGTTTTTTCCCCAAAAAATGCGTTTGAAAAATCGCTGCGCAATTACTGTGTGAAAAAAAAAAATGAAACACCCACCATTTTAATCTGTAGGGCATTTGCTTTAAAAAAATATATAATGTTTGGGGGTTCAAAGTAATTTTTTTGCAAAAAAAAAAAACTTTTTCATGTAAACAATAAGTGTCAGAAAGGGCTTTGTCTTCAAGTGGTTAGAAGAGTGGGTGATGTGTGACATAAGCTTCTAAATGTTGTGCATAAAATGCCAGGACAGTTCAAAACCCCCCCAAATGACCCCATTTTGGAAAGTAGACACCCCAAGCTATTTGCTGAGAGGCATGTCGAGTCCATGGAATATTTTATATTGCGACACAAGTTGCGGGAAAGAGACAAATTTTTTTTTTTTTTTTTTTGCACAAAGTTGTCACTAAATGATATATTGCTCAAACATGCCATGGAAATATGTGAAATTACACCCCAAAATACATTCTGCTGCTTCTCCTGAGTACGGGGATACCACATGTGTGAGACTTTTTGGGAGCCTAGCCGCGTACGGGACCCCGAAAACCAAGCACCGCCTTCAGGCTTTCTAAGGGCGTGAATTTTTGATTTCACTCTTCACTGCCTATCACAGTTTCGGAGGCCATGGAATGCCCAGGTGGCACAAAACCCCCCCAAATGACCCCATTTTGGAAAGTAGACACCCCAAGCTATTTGCTGAGAGGTATAGTGAGTATTTTGCAGACCTCACTTTTTGTCACAAAGTTTTGAAAATTGAAAAAAGAAAAAAAAAAAATGTTTTTTCTTGTCTTTCTTCATTTTCAAAAACAAATGAGAGCTGCAAAATACTCACCATGCCTTTCAGCAAATAGCTTGGGGTGTCTACTTTCCAAAATGGGGTCATTTGGGGGGGTTTTGTGCCACCTGGGCATTCCATGGCCTCCGAAACTGTGATAGGCAGTAAAGAGTGAAATCAAAAATTTTCACCCTTAGAAATCCTGAAGGCAGTGATTGGTTTTCGGGGTCCAGTACGCGGCTAGGCTCCCAAAAAGTCCCACACATGTGGTATCCCCATACTCAGGAGAAGCAGCTAAATGTATTTTGGGGTGCAATTCCACATATGCCCATGGCCTGTGTGAGCAATATATCATTTAGTGACAACTTTATGAAAAAAAAAAAAAAAAAAAAAAAAAAAGTGTCACTTTCCCGCAACTTGTGTCAAAATATAAAATATTCCATGGACTCAATATGCCTCTCAGCAAATAGCTTGGGGTGTCTACTTTCCAAAATGGGGTCATTTTGGGGGGTTTTGTGCCACCTGGGCATTCCATGGCCTCCGAAACTGTGATAGGCAGTGAAGAGTGAAAGCAAAAATTTACACCCTTAGAAATCCTGAAGGCGGTGATTGGTTTTCGGGGCCCCGTACGCGGCTAGGCTCCCAAAAAGTCCCACACATGTGGTATCCCCATACTCAGGAGAAGCAGCTAAATGTATTTTGGGGTGCAATTCCACATAGGCCCATGGCCTGTGTGAGCAATATATCATTTAGTGACGACTTTTTGTAAATATTTTTTTTTTTTTTTTTTTTTGTCATTTTTCAATCACTTGGGACAAAAAAAATAAATATTCAATGGGTTCAACATGCCTCTCAGCAATTTCCTTGGGGTGTCTACTTTCCAAAATGGGGTCATTTGGGGGGGTTTTGTACAGACCCTGCCATTTTAGCACCTCAAGAAATGACATAGGCAGTCATAAACTAAAAGCTGTGTAAATTCCAGAAAATGTACCCTAGTTTGTAGACGCTATAACTTTTGCGCAAACCAATAAATATACGCTTATTGACATTTTTTTTACCAAAGACATGTGGCCGAATACATTTTGGCCTAAATGTATGACTAAAATTTAGTTTATTGGATTTTTTTTATAACAAAAAGTAGAAAATATCATTTTTTTTCAAAATTTTCGGTCTTTTTCCGTTTATAGCGCAAAAAATAAAAACCGCAGAGGTGATCAAATACCATCAAAAGAAAGCTCTATTTGTGGGAAGAAAAGGACGCAAATTTCGTTTGGGTACAGCATTGCATGACCGCGCAATTAGCAGTTAAAGCGACGCAGTGCCAAATTGGAAAAAGACCTCTGGTCCTTAGGCAGCATAATGGTCCGGGGCTCAAGTGGTTAAAGTTACCTAAAGCTTAGAAAAGTTTTGGAGCTGTTTTGTAGCTCAAATTGGGCAAACTGGTGCATTTTTTTAAATGTAAATTTTTTTAAAATACGTGATTCAGGCATTTTTGGAGCATTTTGTGCTGGTTGTTATTGAGCCAGAACCCACTGACATCCTAACAACAATGAGTCATCCCTGCTGTCAGCAGAATGTAAACAAAAGAGTTGGCATTGGGAAAAAAAACAGCATTACCCCCCCCCCCCCCAGTCCATACAGGGCCCTTTGGATATGGTGTGGATTTTGAAGGGGACCCCACGAAAAAAAAAAAGTTGCGTGGGGTCCCCCTCAAAATCCATACTAGACCAGTGATGGCGAACCTTGGCACCCCAGATGTTTTGGAACTACATTTCCCATGATGCTCATGCCCTCTGCAGTGTAGTTGAGCATCATGGGAAATGTAGTTCCATAACATTTGGGGTGCCAAGGTTCGCCAACACTGTACTAGACCCTTACCCTTATTATTACATACAGCCAGCCAGACCGGCCAGGAAAGGGGGGGGATGAGCGAGTGGCTGACCCTTTCTGAAAGATACCATGCCACATAGGGAGGGCACTCAGCATAGGGAGGGCACTTGATGATAAACGCTGGCCACCAACCTGCACAAAAAACCCCACTGCCTGCCGAACATGACCAGTCCTATTGCTTGTCACTGGCAGAATGACAGCGCTGCTTCCACCCGCTGCTTTGTAGACAAAGGGTTAGGGTCTCCAGGTGACTACACCCTATGGCATCACTCGGAGACCCCACCCCATGAAGTCATATTGGGCGAGACTACTCTGTAATGTTACTAGGGGGCCCCGTGCTTTTGTTTACTTAAAGCTGTCATTCGACGAGCGACAAGCGACAGGACTGAAAGACCAGGAGCCAGCAGCATTGAAAGTTGTAAATATATATTTTTGTGCTAAATTTGTTAAGCTAAAAAAACTTTTAGACTGCTTTAAACATTACTCTAGGACGTCTGTAAACCCTTTATTCATATCCGTTTCTTTCTTCTAGTTCATTATCCGTCTCATGTATGATTATCCCAAACAAGTAAATTGCAACTGTTTAAGCTGATGATGCATTTTAAATCTGGTTCAGAAATTTTTCAGCCCTCCATTGTGTCTGTAGGAAGTGATTGCCTTTTTACAGGAGAGGATGAACCTTTATGTAATTCATTTTAACAGGCAGATGGTTTGCTAGATTGGATGACAGACTCCCTAATGAGAAGAGTGTGATTTCAGTCTCTGTAAATATAAAATGATACAAATCTCCTCCCTACCTATCATGTTCTCTCAACATTTGGCCACCCTCTCTGTCACATATAAAGCCAATTTCTGCATTGTGCTGTATTGTATTTCAGTATCTATCACCCTATCCCCACAGTGACTATTCTTCTTGTATGAATCCGTTTCACAATTTGCTTTTACATCTAGCTAGCACACATCTCTGCCCAGCTTTGCCTATCAGCTTTTTTTCTTTGTGTGTTCTAAGGTCCCATCACCTGTCTACACACAGTCCGATAAGCTAGGTAGTATTGGTACATTTGTTGAAGATCTAAAGTATATACATGAAGCCAAGTTTTGTTTTTTTGTTTTTTGTTTTTAGCTTTAGCTTAGGAAGGGTTACAACTCGTTTTTGGTTTGGAGCCTGTGGTCCAAGAAGATTCCCCTTCACTTTCTGCACAACAGACACAGCAGGAAATGCAAGCAAATCTCTCCAAAGTGAACAAAATTTCCATCTTAGAGAGCTATCATAGCAAAACGCTTCCCCATTCATGGCTGACTCATGAATGTGCACTGGGACAATAAAAGCTGCAAACCATAACCATTGTGTAGCACTCGCCTCTTGCTCTAAAGATTTTGGATTTACCCTCACTTTCTATTGGTGGTCACCAGGATAAATACAGGGGTAAATGTCTCATTACATACATTTTAATATTTGTTTGAAAGGTTGAATCCTGCTGAAAGCCCAAAATGTTTGTCTCATTTGGCTTAAAAGGGAAGTAAAAAAAAAAGTTGGCTCTTTCGGGGCACAGGAGAACATTTAGTTTGGTTCTCCTATGACCCAAACATTTATAAGTCTATTTTTCCTTCTTTATAATTAAAGTCAAGGACAATATAAAATACAGTTTGACAAAGATGGCTAAAATAGGTTGAAAAACAAGTGGGTAAATGGTGAGCCGGGGAAGTGACAAAATCCAATAGTGAACATAACCACCAAACATGTTTTTAACTAGTCTAGTATGAAAAGAGATACAAGTCCCCTTATGGATGTTTGGCTTAGAGGTCTGCATAATTGTAATAAATCAGAAAAGATATGTCAATAAACAATTTGCACTATATATTTACCAGAGTATATTTGTGGCTCCTAAGGGGTGCCATTTTAATCCTCCATTGTCATTGCACTCTAGAAGAATACGGCCTTGTGGCTACACAGATTAAGTATGTGTACACAAGGGTCCTTCTGTGTCTAGTGATGTTTTGCAGATTGCTTGTGTGATTAAATCCTAAAGATGGCAGTGAAGATAAGATAACATGGTTATTTGGATCAAGAAGGTCATTTATATGCCTGTTTAATATCGCCTTTCATCTTGAGAAAACCATTATTTCCTTTTGCAGTTCATTTAACCATAAATTGGTTATAATTATGTTGTTATCTGCTTGCTTCTTTGTGTTTATCATGCCATAGATTCGAGCAACAGATAACAATGTGTAATGATGAAAACAGAACCCGTACCAGTGGGATTTAATAAAAGAAAATGCAGATTCAAGTCATAATTATACTTTAAAGTTTAAGTAAACCCCCTATTGTTTTCAGCCAAGGAAGCTACCATCTTTGCCTCTGTTTAATCTACAACTGCCATGATGCTGTACATGTGATCAGTTATGTTACCAGCCATTGGATGGTTTGACAGTTTGGTTGAGAGCACAACCAATGGGAGCGTTATATTTCTGGCACGTGCCGGAAATGAAACTGTTTTATGGATGGGTTTACTTCCGCTTTAAGTATACCATAGTGTGTGAATATGTTGACTTTAAAGAATACCTGAAGTCTAAATCACAACTACAAGGTGTAGAGATTGGTCTCTTGGTATAGGATCTTTTCTCATTGTCAGCGGAATGACTGTTGTAAGGCTGGTCCTAGACAGGAGAATTTTTTTTATCCAGTCTAATGAAGATTTGACAACATATAACTGTTTTATTTTAGATACACAATGATTACAAGTTATTATTAAACCAGCGAATCTCAAATGAGCTGATTTTTTCCTAGCAGGGCATCATTTTCTAAAGACCAGCTTAAGTGTTCAGATTGGTGGGTAGTGAATTTGCTACCATCTACAATATTTAATATCTGTTACTTTATATTTTATGAACAACCAAAGACTTTTTTTCACTTTTTGAATAACAATTGCTTATAATTTTAATAGTATGATGTTTTATGATTATCAGCACCATATTCATTTAGCTGATTTCTAATGCATGGCCAGCCTAAATCTTTTGTATCGTCTATTATGGGATTTCTGCTTGTAGTGTGTACACTGGAACATATTAGGAACCCTTATACATATTTTCCCTGACATATGATTTGTAGCATATGCTATGCAAACGGTGGGTCGGAGCTCCAAATGGGAATCACTGTTAACTTAAATTGTCCTCCTATAGTTTCCTAATAGATGCCACTGAAAAATAATGTTTCCCTCATTTCTTGACTGGTAAAAGTAATGAGGGTAACATTTCTAACAGAGTCCTTTAATAGCAGTAAAATCCTGGCAAAGGTTTTCACCCTTCCTAATCTATTTCAAATCTCAGATAAAACATTTTGGCTGCACATACTTGTTTAAGTTGTTTTACGGTGCACCTTTATCCATACTACTGCATGTTACTCCATACATCTGTGTGATGGGTGACCTTAGTGACCAATATTGATTTGATGGAGGCAACTATCAAACAGATGACCTCTGACTCAAACTTCAGTCAAACAGGGGGAAAGTCAAAACGACTGATTAGGAAGGGAAAGGTAACTCGGTTTTAATTATTTTAAACTGAATGTTCAGGTTCTTGCTCAAACCCAGGCATTACTGACTCTTTTTTGACACTGTTGGGATATTAGCTTCTCCGAACATCTGAAGTGCAAACCTTAAATAGATACACACTCAATAAATTCAGGTGGCAACCCACATAACTTTATTTTTTCTTTTAAAATGGATATTGGTGCTGCCTGTAGGTTTCCAGTGGTGGCTATAGAACAGGGACAAGCAAATAACTTCACAGGGGTGCACAAATGAAAAACAAAATGGCACACCTTTTATCATCCATGAGAACTAGGCTTGTGGTTAAACAATAAATTCTACAATGCATCATGCACTCAACAAACCACCCCATGCACCCCGATACACACTGCACCATGCACCTTGACACACACAACACATCTACCAAAGACATGTGTATTCACATCAGTGCGTTCATAATTGGCCCAGAAGGCAGCACAGAGATATGCAGCTCACCAGCCTCAGAATTCTGTGAACTCCAGTCCTGGTACCCACTACTACTCTACAGGGATGCAAAAAAAAAAAAAACATACTGCTGCTATGTCAGGGCCCTCATTTCCTACCAAAAGGGGCACCTTATACAGTGTCTTGCAAAAGTATTCACCCCCCTTGGCATTTTTTGTGTTTTGTTGCCTCACAACCTGGAATTAACATGGATTGTTTGAGGATTTGCATCATTTAATTTACAGAACATGCCCACAACTTTGAAGATTTTTTTTTTTTATTGTGAAGCAAACAACAAATAGGACAAAATAACAGAAAAAGTCAATGTGCATAACTATTCACCCACCTAAAGTCAATACTTTGTAGAGCCACCTTTTGTGGCTATCACAGCTCCCAGTCTCTTTGGATAAGTCTCTATGAACTTGCCACATCTTACCACTGTAATTTTTGCACATTCCTCCTTGCAAAACAGCTCCAGCTCCTTCAAGTTGGATGGTTTGCACTTGTGAACCGCAATTTAAGTCTGACCACAGATTTTCTATTGGATTGAGGTCTGGGCATTGACTAGGCCATTCCAACACATTTACATGTTTCCCCTTAAACCACTCAAGTGTTGTTTTAGCAGTGTGTTTGGGGTCATTGTCCTGCTGGAAGGTGAACCTCCATCCTTGCCTCAAATCACACACAGAGTGGTACAGGTTTTGCTCAAGAATATCCCTGTATTTAGCACCATCCACCTTTCCCTCAACTCTGACCAGTTTCCCGACTGCTGAAAAACATCCCCACAGCATGATGCTGTCACCACCTTGTTTCACTGTGGGGATGATGTTCTTTGGGTGATGTGATGTGTTGGGTTTGCGCCAGACATAGCGTTTTCTTTGATGGCAAAAAAGTTAAATTTCAGTCTCATCAGACCAGAGCACCTTCCTCCATACATTTTGGGAGTCTCCCACATGCCTTTTCGCAAACTCAGAACGTGCCACTTTGCTTTTTGCTGAAAGTAATGGCTTTCTTCTGGCCACTCTGCCATAAAGCCCAAATCTATGGAACGCTGGGCTTATTGTCGTCCTATGTACAGATACTCCAGTCTCTGCTGTGGAACTCTGCAGCTCCTCCAGGGTTACCTTAGGTCTCTGTGCTGCCTCTCTGATTAATGCCCTCCTTGCCCTGTCCATGAGTTTTGGTGTGCGTCCGTCTCTTGGCAGGTTTGCTGTTGTGCAATGTTCTTTCCATTTGGTTATTATAGATTTGATGGTGCTCCTAGGGTTAATCAAAGATTTAGATATTTTTTTATAACCTAACCCTGACTTGTACTTCTCAACAACATTGTCCCTTACTTGTTTGGAGAGTTCCTTGGTCTTCATGGCAGTGATTATTTAGTGGTGCCTCTTGCTTAGGTGTTGCAGCCTCTGGGGCCTTTCAAAAAGGTGTGTATATGTAATGACAGATCATGTGACACTTATGCCCCGTACATACAATCGTGGGTTTTTTTCCGACTGATGTTGCCTCAAACTTGTCTTGCATACACACGGTCACACAAATGTTGGCCCAAAATTCTGAACGTGAGAATGTGGTGACGTACAACATGTACGACAAGCCGAGAAAAAGGAAGTTCAATAGCCAGTGCTGCTCCTTCTGCTTGATTCAGAGCATGCATGAACTTTTGATGCTGCGGACTTGTGTATACACGATCGGACTTTCCGACAAGAAGTTTTGTTGTCGGAAAATTTGAGAACCTGCTCTCAAACATTTGTGCGCGGAAATTCCGACAGCAAATGTTCGATGGAGCATACACATGGTCGGACTTTCCGACAACAAGCTCACATCGAACATTTCCCTTTGGAAAATCCGACCGCCTGTGCGTGGCTTTAGATTGCACACAGGTGGACATCATTTCACTAATTATGTGACTTCTGAAGGTAATTGGTTGCACCAGAGCTTTTTATGGGCTTCATAAGAAAGGGGGTGAATACATACACACATGCCAATTATCATTTTTTTATTTATGAAAAATAGTTTTATGTACCGGTATATATTTTTTCTAATTTTACTTCACCAACTTAGACTATTTTGTTCTGATCCATCACATATAAATCAGATTAAAAAACATTGAACTAAAGGCTGTAATGTAACAAAATAGGTAAAAAGCCAAGGGGGGTGAATACTTTTGCAAGTCACTGTAATAAGGAAATAAAGGCACAATTTCAAATATCCTTGTCCCAGCCTGTTTTGCACTGCATTGCTGTATACAAGTGAAGTATACTACTTATAGTGCTTCTTCCCATTACATCATATCATAGATACACACTATAAAACCTACAGCGCCACCTGCTGGTATAGACAGGTATCATGCATATGTATAGTTCACAGTATACAGTAAAACCTTGGTTTGAGAGTAGCTTGGTTTGAGAGCATTTTGCAAGACAAGCAAAAATTTTTAATACATTTTGACTTGATATACAAGCGATGTCTTGATATACAAGTAGCATCATGTCACAACTGAGAATAAAAGAGAAGAGAGGCGCCTCTAAGTGTAGCAATACAGTTACATTTAATGAAGGTATAACATTTAGAAACTCACATGATTGATTAAAACAGGCACATCTAAGTATGCAGGCATCCGGGGCAAAGCTGTCCACATAGACCATCCTCCTCACCGCCATTAACGTCCTCCCTTTCACGCTGCGTTTCACGAGTGGTTCAAGCCTCGCTTTCAGATCGCTCTGCTGCAGGGTAGTCTTCCCGGTCACGATTGCAGACAACTTTACCCTGGATGCCTGCATACTTAGATGTGCCTCTTTTAATCATCAACCATGTGAGTTGCTAAATGTTGTACCTTCATTAAATGTATCCATATTGCTACACTTGGAGGCGCCTCTCTTCTCTTTTATACCCTGTAGCTCCTGCTGGATTTTGCTTCTAATCCCCTTGTGGAGGCTGCCATTTGTGGATGGACATTTTATGGTTACACAACTTATCACATTGCTATAATCTTTATATGGACTATAAACTGAAAGACCTATGAATAAATAGTTGTGGAACAAATCATCTGAGTTTCCATTATTTCTTATGGGGAAATCCGCTTTGATATACAAGTGCTTTGGATCACAAGCATGTTTCTGGAACAAATTATGCTTGCAATCAATTACAAGGTTTTACTGTATAAAGCTACTATGCTGTTCTTCCAACAGGCATTACTATAAAAAAAGAGTGTAAAATCTGTTTTCTTGCGGCCTGCAATGTCAAACTCTGCAGGGATCTGGTGAAATAGTTTTCTGAAGTCAGAAGATCAGTCAGCGTGGTCCTCCACAGCTCTCACTGGGTCCTCTTGCTGACTTCCTCACTGATTCCGCTTGCTGACTTCCAAGTCTATGCTCTATCTTGTAATGGGTGGAGGCTAGAAGGAACAACTGGTGAGAGCTGTGGGACACCACTAAGATAAACACTACTGGAAGTGTCTGTTTTTGCCTTTTGGACTTCATCTAAAGATTTCTCAGGATTGTTGAAGTGATTGGTGGCACAACCAGGAGGTAAGGTGAGCATGTATATTCTTTTACAGGTATGCATTGGTATAAACAAACTTGGGCCCCATGCACACTGGGTGTTTAGCCCTGCTGCATGAGGCTCCAGTGTTGAGGTGCGGGCGACCTGTCAAATTCTGTGAGAGACTGATGGCTGCTATTGGCTGGATGGCGCACCTAGCAGTACTAATGTTTAGGGCAGTATGTACCTAAAGACCAATCAGTGTGGGCTAGACAGTGCACCTGTGTTTTTTACCCACATCTTAAAGACTTAAACTCCCTATAAACTGTAGGATTTCTCTTGTTCAGCCCCATGGACTTAACTAGAGAAAGTTATTGATTCTCCCATCCATGCCAAAAAGCACGCATGGGGCAATGTCCACTGCCAGTAATTTGTATTCTAATAGTCAGAATCTGTGACTGTATCCACACAATGGCTGTATCTGATTGCATGCAGCTGCTATTTGGTGAATATAATCCTGCTCCGCTCCTTTGATTTTTAGATCAGAGGATGCCAGGATCAGCCATATAAATATTTCCTTTAGTAACTTGCTAAGCGCTAAATAAAATATGGCACTTTATTTTCTTTGTATTAAAACAATACAAAGAAAATAAAGTGCCATATTTTATTTAGCGCTGTTAATATTGTAAGATAAAGATCCTGTTTATATTTTAAATGTTTGTATGTTATATGTTTATGAGCAGCAGCCATTTTAACCCCCTATTTAGAGACATAAACAACACTTGATTGTAGTTTACTTTATTAAATTGTAAATAATAGTCTATTCTAGTAGCTCCTAATGCTCACATTTTTCATGCTTGCTCTAACAAATTTCTGTTTTTGAATTACATGTACAGATTTGTAGGTAATAAATTAAAAGGAGCTCTGTATTTGATTCAGCTTTATTAAACCACTCTGATTAACAACTACTCTGAGAAAATATCAGCCACACGGTGATACCTAAAAAAAAATACCCATTGAGTGATTAATGTGATTTTAAAGGCTTTTTTTAAAATTAAAATAACAAACATGTTATACTTACCTGCTCTGATATTGAACAGAGCAGCCCTGGGCCTGCTCTTGCACTCCTGGCTCCTCCACCCGCCAAGCCAAGCACCTTGCTACGGGGGGGGGGGGGGGGGCACTCATTGCGTGCTTTCTCCCGAGCCACACTCTGTGTGTCCATGACACACACAAAGTTATGCTCAGCCCCGCCCCCTACTCATCGCTGGTTGTGATTGACAGGGGCCCCTCTACCCCCCTATTGGCGGCCCTGTATGTTTGTATGGTGTGTGTATGTATGTGTGTGTGTGTGTATATATATATATATATATATATATATATATATATATATATATATATATATATATATATATATATATATATATATATATATATATATACTTATTATTATTATTATTATTATTATGCGTGTGTTTCTGTTTGTTTTCATACCTTTTGTCATAGTTATGTAATGAATGTTCTTTAGAAAAGTAGCAGTTATATTTCCATCTAGACTCTTCCCCCTGCTTTGAAGAGTTATAAAATAGGTCACTTTCATATTGTGAATAGTGCTAGGTGACAAGATGTTTCTGCCACAGGTTGATAAGAGAGTTATCTCCTAGGAGGAGCTCATGTCCCTGAGGATTTATTGGTTGCCTTGCTAGGCAGTCTGAGTGAATGGCCTCTAGGGTGCCGTGCTGTACAAAGAAGCAAGTCTGTACCAGTGACAAGATATCCCTCTGGAGCTATAGAATTAACATTCACAAAGGTTGCCTTTTATGTTCTAAAAATCAGACAGCTGTTTGATATTTCCCTGTTTTGTCATTTTGCAGTTTTACCATAGCCTATTTAGTGTACTGTATATGTTTCTGAAACAATCAGACAATATTATCCAAGCCTGCTTATGAATGTTACAGAAACATATTTTCAGTTTTCTAGCAGTAATATTTATTCATAAAATCAAATTATGCAAATGTTGCAGTCAATAAAAATTATGAATTAATGTTAGGAGGAGTCCACCTGTTTCTTTAATTATTAAAAGCAATTCACATTTTCAGACTCAAACGGAAAACTCTTTGTGGGGGGGGGGGGGGGGGGAGTAATTACAGATATGATGGATCCTTTTTATTTGAGATCACCACACTGAGTTAACTGGCATGTCCTGGAACCATCTGAGCAGCTTTGGCCATCATTACCCACCTTTATCAGCCCTATCAAACACAAAAAAAAAGGTTTTGTCTAGGTACACTTTCAAATGGGTCAGTGTGGGAGTAAAGCCGGACATAGATGGTTCGAACCATGTATGTGCAGCTTGAATGTACCTAAGTTGATCGACTTGGGTAAAACAGGCCTGCTGAATTTTACATGTAATTATTGCAAGAGTCTGTTATACATACCCTTGCGAAAAAGTATGGAATCACCACTCTTGGAAAATGTTCATTCAATTGTTTAATTGTGTAGGAAAAAAACTAATCACAGAAATGTCTCAAAACTATTTTTATTTAACATTCCAACCTTCTGGCTTTAAGAAACACTTAAAAAAAGAAAAAAAAAAAGAAAGAAAACTGTAGTCAATTGCAACTGTTTTCGCAGATCAAGCAGAATATGGAATCACCATGTACTTTGCAGTTCTAAAACAAACATCTGCATCTGATTACATCTGCTAATTAGTCTGCAGTTAAAAAAAGAGTGCTTGCACACCTTGGTGAGCTGTTGCACCAACCTGATTGACAAATCATAGCTCCAACACGAGAGGTGTCAGTTAAAACAATATAGAGGATTATAAAACGTCTTCAAGAAAGTAAATCATCTTGGCATGATTGTTCCTAGTCAGCTGTGTCTAAAATCTGGACTGGAAGTACAAATCAAATGGAAATGTTGTTGAAGGGAAGCGTACTGGTAGACCAAGGAAGACATCAAAGTGTCAAGATAGAAAACTTAAAGCAATATGCCTTGAAAACAGAAAATGCACAACAAAACAAATGAGGAACAAATGGTCAAAAACTGGAGTCAATGTCTATAACCAAACTGTAAGAAATCGCCTAAAGGAAATGGGATTTCCATACAGTAAAAGCCAAACTAAAACCATCATTAACACCTAAACAGAAAAAAAGAAGATTACAGTGGGCTAAAGAAAAGCAATCACGAACTGTGGATGACTGCATGAAAGTGATATTCAGTAATGAATTACAAATCTGCATTGGGCAGGGTGATGATGGAACTTTTGTTTGGTGCTAATCCAATGAGATGAACATGACTGCTGGAAAAAAACATGCACATTTCCACAATCATTGATGATATGGGGTTGCATGTCAGGTAAAGGTACGGGGGAGATAAGAGTCATTAAATCTTCAATAAATGAACAAGTTTATATTGAGATTTTGGACACTTTTCTAATCCCATCAATTGAAATGATGTTTGGTGATGATGGCATCATTTTTTCAGGATGATAATGCATCTCAACACAACAAAATGAGTGCAGCGCAAATAATAAACAGAAAGTCTATGGATTCAAAGATAAGATCTTTCATAATAAAGCCAGTTCTTCTATGTGAAAACTCGATCGTCTTCCCTCAAACACATGTATGTGCTTACCAGAAAAGGTGGACCTCTTAAGTTACAGGACGTCAAACGAGCATGGGTTCCATATGGGCTGTATGGACGCTGCATGGCCCCTCTGGATGTCCTCTGTGGTTAAGGAGAAGCAGCTCTCCAATACGGCAGTGAGGCAGATGAAACAGGATAAGTGAACTTTACATCATTCTCCAGTGCTTTTGCACTTGATCATATAAACTTCCTGATGAAGAACTGGCTTTATTATGAAAGATCTTATCTTTGAATCCATAGACTTTCTGTTTATTATTTGCGCTGCACTCATTTTGTTGTGTTGATTTATTATATAGGCTTGGTGAATCCTGTAGTGTACAGCTTGCATGTACTTTTCACTGTTTTAGTTTGCGCTGATTGTGCCAAGTTTTATTTTATGATAATACATCTCGCCATAGGACAAAAGGTGTGAAAACTTTCCTTCAAGAAATACATATAGGGGGTCATTTACTGTAGCATTGCATGCTAATCAGCGCTCAAATTATCGCGATCACAGTAATTATCGCCCAAACGGAATTCACAATAGCGCTGGGGCAAAAATACTCCCAAAGTCGAATTTACTATAGCGCCCAGACATCAGATAGCGCCCAAACCCTTACTCTTGCTAGGACCTGGAGTATTGCACATGGAAATAATGTTTAGAGCATGATATGATCGCCTAAATGGTACTGAAATATGTGGTATATTGTTTAAAGATAATCCTGGCCGGTGGTTGTCGGGGTCTGTGGGCGGGGGGGCCTATCAGAATCTGGAAGCCTCTTTTAACAAGGGGGCCCTCAGATCCCAGCCCCCCCCATGTGAATGGGTATCAGGTACATTCTACCCCTACCCATTCACCCCAAAAAGCAATCAAGAAGAGGCCCTTGTCCTCATCAACATGGGAACAAGGTGCTTTGCAGGGACCCCAAAGCACCCTTGCCATGTTGAGGGCATGCGGCCTGGTACGTTTCAGGAGGGAGGGGGGGCGCTCGCTCCCTCCCCCTTTCCCCACCTCCAGGCTGCATGCTCGGACAAGAGTCTGGTATGGATTTTGGGGGGGGGGACCCCACGCCAATTTTTTAAAAAATGTTGCCGTGTGGTTCCTCTTAAAATCCATACCCGACCTGAAGGGCCTGATATAGACTGGGGGTCCCTACGACATTTTTTCATTGATTTTTAATCTATATTGCCGGGAGGCAGCAATACATTACAGCTGTGAGCAAGTTTAACTGCTAAAGGACCAGCCACCACAGTTGTACTGTGGCAATGTGGCCGATTCCCGCAAATCGCCGTCATTATACATCGGCTCGTACTCGGCGATTTGTGGGCACGCGCACTGGCCAACGGGGGAGACAATCAGTGGGTGGGGCGGACTTAATGTTCGCCGGCCATTCGCGATCATTCCCCACAGTGACAGCATGGGGATCTGCCTGTGTAAACAAGGCAAATCTCCATTCTGACAGGGGAGATCGTACAGATCCTGTCTTTCTGCTATGCAGGAAGACGGATCTGTGTTTCCCTAGTGACACAGTCTCCCATACAGTTAGTAAACATACTGAGGGAACACATTTCACCCCTTGATCGCCCCTGATACCCTTCCCTGCCAGTGTCATTTGTACAATAACAGTGCATATTTTTAGCACTGATTACTGTAATAATGTCACTGATTCCCAAAAAAGTGTCAAATGTCAGTTAGGTGTCCGATCTGTCTGCCGCAATGTCGTAGTCCTGGTAAAAATCACTGTTCGCCGCAATTACTAGTAAAAAATAAATAAATAATATAAATACCATAAATCTATCCCTTATTTTGTAGACGCGATAACTTTTACACAAACCAATCAATACATGCTTATTGTGATTTTTTTTTTTATCTTTATTTTTTAACAAAAATATGTAGAAGAATACATATTAGCCTAAACTGATGAAGAAATTCATTTTTTTGGGGGGGGGGGGGATATTTATTATAGCAAAAAGTACAAAAAATATATTTTTTTTTTTCAAAATTGTCGCTCTTTTTTTGTTTTTAGCGCAAAAATAAATACCGCAGAGGTGATCAAAAACCACCAAAAGAAAGCTCTATTTGTGTGTTAAACAGGACATCAATGTTGTTTGGGTACAGCAGCGCCTGATCGGGCAATTGTCAGTTAAAGCGATGCAGTGCAAAAAATGGCCTGGTCATTAAGGGGTAAAATATTCCGGGCTTTAAGTGGTTAAATTTAATTTTTTCCTTTAAAAATTGTATTATTGCTGCAGCATGTTCTATACATCACACATATGCGCCACTTTACAGGCAGACTAATAATAATATGCGCAAACCAATCAATATACGCTTATTGTGATTTTGTTTTTACCAAAAATATGTAGAAGAATACATATCGGCCTAAACTGAGGAAAAAAATTGTAGTTTTATATATTTTTGGGGATATTTATTATAGCAAAAAGTAAAAAACTTGCTTTTCTTTCAAAATTGTCGCTCTTTTTTTTGTTTATAGCGCAAAAAAATAAAAACCGCAGAGGTGATCAAATACCACCAAAAGAAAGCTTTATTTGTGGGGAAAAAAGGACGTCAATTTTGTTTGGGTGCAACGTCGCACGACCGCGCAATTGTCAGTTAAATCTACACAGTGCCGAATCGCAAAAAGTGCTCTGGCCATAAAGGGGGTAAATCCTTCCGGGGCTGAAGTGGTTAAAAACAATTGTATTAAAACCTTTTTCTTGCATTGATACATGTCCCCCAGTGCAGTACCAGGATCCTCATACACTTTTTATGGCCAATAATTTGCATACAAGCCTTCAATGAGGACTTTGGATTTTCCAGGTTGTAGCCCCATTGACTTCAACAATTCCCGCATATGCCGATGTGACAGGCATGCTCACCTGCAATAGCGCACTTTTCATTTGCATGTCCGCCCAGTTGAAGTCTTAATTGACTTTAATTGGGCGCTATTAAATGTAGAGCGCCCATACTTGCCGGGAATCTTAGTAAATGACCCCCATAATGTCAATGGCATGGCCTGCAAATAGTCCAGACCTCAATCCAATTGAAAATCTTTTGTCCCCTGGTGGGGACGGCTTCCCCCACACCCCTGCTGGGAGAACACAATGGCTCAGTGAAAGGGATTCCCCTGTCAACACTGTTGATGGGGGGATCATGGTTTCAGGAAAGAAATTTGCTCCTTCTATGGCTGGCCTAAGCAAGCCATCAGGCCTCACATGACATTACAGATACTCTTAACCAGCTTGCCTTCAAAATGCTATCTTTCCATCGTGGCATCATTATCTTTTATGTTGTAATAATATGAAAATCTCTCATTGAGCTGTTTGGTCACGTTAGCATCATGGCCTTCTTGCTGCATTCCCAATGGCTTAATTTGTACTAGTTGATGCATAATGCAGTATTTGGAATAAGTGTAACCATAGAGTCACACACAATGTGCCAGAGCATTCACATTTAGCTGAATAGTGGAGAAAGTGAGAACAACTAGCCTGACTCTGTGTCCCATGATGTATGAAAAAGAAAATAGGATTTTTACGTCATACTTACCTGTAAAATCTTTTTCTTTGAGTACATCATAGGACACAGAGATCCCTCCCCTCTTTTTTGAGGATTCAGTGCTTGCTACAAAACTGAAGTGCTTTCTGTATGGGAGGAGGTTATATAGGGGGTCACTTCCTGTCTGAACACCCTTGGTCTACCAGTGTCCATTCACCTAATGATGAAGTATTACCCAGCAGGTAATGAATATTAGCCCGACTCTGTGTCCCATGATGTACTCAAAGAAAAGGATTTTACAGGTAAGTATGATGTAAAAATCTTATTTTTTTCCTGAAAGTTGCTTTTGATAAATGACTGAGCAAATATTATGTCACATAGGAAATTTCAACAGCCACCATTTTATCTTCCAGGGCCTCTGCTTTCAGAAAGTATATTGGAGATTCTAAGTAATTTTCAAAAAAATTTTGATTTCAACATGTAATGTGAAAAAATTAAAAAAATGCCCCAGGAGGCAGGTGGTTAAAGAGTAATGCCACTTTTGTAGACACAAAAAAAAACCCTCTGGGTGATCAGTGTTTATTACAAGGATTTTACCACACTTTGTTGCAGATTCCTACCTGTTTCTGCTCTAAAGAAATATCTGTTTGTTGTGAGTAGAGTGAATCTGAATGGGAGTGACCTTTTTCATTATCAATCACCAGATTCACGTGCAGTATTCTAACAAGGAAAATGCAGGGTCTGCATCACTTTATAAGTGATTAACCCTTTGTTAGCATCTCACCAAAAATTATTTTTTTTGCAAAGGATACCTAAATTCTGACTTATTTCTTAGTTCAGACTTCCAAGGGTGGTGCAGAACACTTTCAGGTTGTCATAATGCATTGAATTTTACAGAAAATCACAACATTGTAAATCGAAAAAAGGAAGATCATTTTTAATAACATTCAATTACACTATGACTTGTCTAGCAATTGTATTTGCTATATTATTTTTTAATCCCTATTTTTCCCAACTAAAGTGACGTTACCCTTTAGGGAATCTGAAAAAGAAAAATAATACTAATATTGACTAACCTGTTATTAAAATTAACCAGATTTTTTATGTATTCTATTAATTGGAAGATTTAGTTTTATATATTTTTTCTACTGGCTGATCTATTATGTAGGTAAAGACACATTTCAGTTTTTCTTTTACTTATATAAAGGATGCAGGGATCACTTTGTGGAATTTTCCTTCACTTGCTTGTTTGACTTTCTTCCATTTGAAAGTCCATTGGAGCATAAAATGAAGTGTAATAAAACATTCCAGGTACTCAGAAGCATGGTGCGTGATCTAGCTTAAGTCAGTTCACATTGGAGTGACAGTTTAATAAAACAAATTAACTGGTATCTTGATTACCTAGTGTTCTGCCCAATATTAGCCCAAAGCACCCTTGAAATAGTATACAAATTAAACTCTACTCAAATGTTACCACTGAGTTGTGACTGTGACTAACTGGGGAAGATAGGAGTTCAGATGATCTTGTCCTTTTCCTGAACATTTGCAGACATAAAGTGTCACTAAACTCACATCATAAAAAACTATCAATAAATAGTGTATTACATGCTGTTCATACTCACTCAATCACTATGAGATTAGTTTTGTGTATTCTGTATTCTGCAAAAAACATGGTTGATCCTGCTGTTCTCTATCCCCACCTTCTGTCCAAGTCCCCAAAGCAGATAGGGATTTTGCAAAGCAGTGTTGGCAGCTTTGCAAATGCTTCATTTTCAGTGAGTTTCTATGCTGAGCATTTCCTCCCTATCACATCTGTGCTGCCGATGTGACTATAGAGTCACACATGGGTGGGTATACACAGTGGTAAATGACAGCCTACTCCCTCCCTCCTCCTCCATGCCCACTAACCAGCTAAACACAATGGGGAGGGGATATTACATGTAGATTGATGGAGGCTTCACCTCCCTCTTATTCTAAGACACAGGCTGGAGGGGCAAGACACAGCCTGTGACTGGCAGAAATCCGCCCACACCATGTTATTGCCAAAAAATATTTGAATGACAATTTAAAACAGTTTATTGGTATTATTTATTTTGCTCTGTATTCCAAAGGCTGTTTTTTTTTTTTCATTTTGAACATCTGACCAGCAACAGAGAACTTTAAGCTCCTCCTGCTTTTGTTTTTCCCTGCAGACAGGCTGTGAGAGAGCTGGGTCATGTGACAGCTGTATATCATTTAGTAAAAAGGTACTTAGTTTTTTTTATAAAATAATTAGTGCCATCATCCATATACAGAAATAGAAAGGACATCAGCCAACAGTCTCCATATGTAGCCTCACTGATCAGTAATGGTGGGCAAGAGGGTGTAGCCAGAGTCCTGACTTTAAAACCAATCTTGCCACTGCTTAATTCCAGGTTTCAGGGCACTCTGAATTATAGTTAAAGGTGTGTACTGGAAAACTCCTAGCTTGCTACTTTTTACCCCATTTTAATAAATTCCGCATTATATTTGATATAGAGAATGAATATCTCCTCTAATAAATTGTAATTGCATAAATACAAACCTTTTTTTTTCTCTCTACTTAACCATATCTATCTAGCAGATATAAACCCAAAATACCATTTTGGTATGGACTTTTTATGGTAGCCCTTTTCTGTGGTTTTCTTATATATAACTACATATGCGTTAGTAACATTAGTAGAACTAAAGGAAAAATTTTTTTTTTTTTTCATTTTGGATAGAATAAGGTTTGTCCATACATGAGTCCATTTTTTTTTTTTCATTCAACCAGCAGGTTGAATGAAAGAAAATGACTTCATTTCTCCATCCACATATTTACTGTGGATGGGGAAATCCCTCCCACTGGACTATTGTATCCTGACAGTGGGAAGACTTTCCTGCTATCAGAATACATTGATCAGTGCCAACTGATCAACGCTGATCGAGAGCAAATTTTCCAACAAGTTGGTTGCTCACAAGTCAATCGATAAATCGACTTGTGTTCAACCAGCCTGCCTATATATAGATTAAAAGTCACCATTGGAAGATTTACTAATGGTGATTAGTCACACAATTACTTCACATAGCCAGCGATACATTTTTATCCAGCATAAGTGCAATTTAGGTGATTTCCTGTTTTACTGCATGCCAGAATTTAAGCATTAAGGTGCAACTAAAACACCATCTCCAAGGGGCATTCTTGCAATTCATACTTGAACATTATGGCAGACTTACTGACAGTTGTGCTGACAGTTCAGTACTATTCCATGCCATTCCTCCTGCTGTCATATGGCTGCAAATATGACCCAGCACTGTGTACCCACCCACTGTAAAGTAAATATGATTAGGAGATTCCATTGAGTTATAGGAGATATATGTTGGTTATCGCTACTGGCCCTTTCTTTTGATGACCCAGGTTGCCCAACTGTCATGCTGATCCATTGACTTTAACACTTTTTGAGTCTTTGTATGCAAATCAGAAGATCTACCTTTACTCTGACTTCACATGCTGCATTATTCTAAAGCTGGGTGGGTTTACATTAGTGCTGTGCATTTTTTTCCATGCTGTTATAGCCTGCATTGCTGATCAATGTATTCTGATTGCGGTCAAGTCTCCATGATGTCAGAATACAATAGCTCAGTGGGAAGATTCCCCCAATCACATTGAGTGTGCAGTTGAGGAAAATTAATTCAGTTTCTTTCAACCAGTGGCGGCCCATCAGTTAAGGGCGCACGGGTGCCGCCCCCCTATCCATGCGTCCGGCCCCCTGATCTACATACAGGGCGCCGGACTATGGATTCCAATGGGGGGGGATGTTTTTTTGAAGCACGTGATTAGAGCCAGAGGCTTTAATAGGCTTCAAAAAAGGGTGGGCCCACCAGGAGGAAGAGAGCGGAGATGCTCCGCTGGAAGAGCGGACACCGGAGTCGCTGCTCGCACCTTGTAACCCGCCACCTAGATGGGGCCCAACCGCCATGCTGGAGGGGTCACCGGAGCCGCTGCTCCCATCCCGCCACTTAGATGGGGTAAGGTCCAACTGGCAGACAGGGGGGGGTTTCGTTAGTGCCGCACCGCCGGCACGCTGCTGGCTGCCCGGGGGGGGGGGGTGTTGTTTGCCGCCCCCCCCCCCCAAAAAGAAAACCTGGATTGAACCAAACAAAATTGTCTCATCTTTAGTTTTCAGTGGCTGTTTGTTTTTGAACATAAATATTTTGAACATTTGACATTTTTAAAAATACTTTTATCTGAGTTCACACTTGTGCAATTTGAAATGCAACTTTGGACAACAAAGTCACATAATTAGTCTCTCCCAATTTTTTTCAATACCACCTGTTCAAATCGGTGCAACTTAAAGTTGCAGTGACTTTGAAAAGGTTTGATGACAGCGCAACAAAACACTTTTTCTTCTTGTTTTCTATATTGGTATGTGCAATATATTTGAGTGTGGCTGTCAGTGCTTATAATCATCATCTTTTATTGGTTTATTCACATTGAGTGCAGATATCATCTATTAGACTTTGAAAATGTGCTTACACTACTTTTGGTTGAGTTTTGATGCCACTTAGGTATCAAAGTCGCACTTATAGTCGAACTCCAAAGTTGCACTTGAAATCGTGTGACTTTGGTGACGCACTAATGTGAATGGAGCCTTAAAGTGATTGTAAAGTCTTGTTTTGTTTTTTGTTAAAAATATTAAACATGTTATACTTACCTGCACTGTGCAGTGGATTTGCAGAGGGCAGCCTGGATCCTCCTCTTCGGCTCTCCTGGCCCCTCTCTCCTGACGAGTAACCGCACAGCAAGCAGTTTGCTATGGGGGCACCCGAGCCGAGCTGCAGCTCTGTGTATCCATTCAGACATGGAGCTGTGGCTCGCCCCCGCCACCCTTTCTCTCCTCATTGGCTGGCTAACTTTGACAGCAGCAGCCAATGAGGAGGGGAGTCCTGGGCAGCCGAAACAATCCTACAACATCGCTGGATAAAGTGGGGGCTCAGGTAAATATTAGGGGGCTGAGTGGAGCTGCGCACACAGAAGGCTTTTTATCTTAATGCATAGAATGAATTAAGATTAAAAAAAACCTTCTGACTTTATATATGCTGGCCATACAGTATAGAATTTTCTTATTCAGTTTCCTTTAGGTTTACCTTCAACTATGTAGTGCAAGGGTTGCCTAACTGCACACAAATTGAAAATGTTTAGGTTTGACCTCATATTATATGATTTTGTTAAATCTAAAGGAAAATTGTGTAATGTATGGCCAGCCTTAGTTTAATCCTTAACTAACTTGCTAAAAATGTAAACAACAGTATTTCAAAGAACCTCCTTTGATTCATATATTTAAATTGCTGATTTACACTTTGGATTTAATATATGCAGACACCACAAATCTCAAAAGATTAACCATTTAAGCTCTTTTCTTCTGGGAACAATATGTCCACAAGCGACTTCCTAATGGGAAACTGAAATGACCTTTGAAAATCAAATGACCTTGGAGGAAACTGTCATGTCACCATAGAGACAGCAGGACATCCAATGAGGTTATTTGAAATAACTTGAGCATGAAATTGGCAGCCAGTCAGATTACTGGTGCCCAAAATAACACGCTACATACTGTAGCTAACATTCCCAATGATAGACTTACTGTAATTGTGGTATTGAAATACTGATCATGAAATACATTTCCTAAAGAAATGCATCAAATTACATTCATTTTTTTTTTTTTGAATTAAAGGTGAACTCGATTCAAGATTAAAATGAGTCTTTGATTGGTTACATTGGTATATCCTATACACCTAGGGCTTCTGTTTGTAATCCAGGCATTGCTGTATTGGATCAAGCCTTCAAATTCAGGAGATAATAAATCCCACATTACTGGTAATCAGATGTGGGATCTAATCATTACAATCATTACACTCTATCCCTTTCCATTAATCAATAAACTTTGTGTTCAGTTAATATCCTTACTTACCATTATGATTATAGTCTGTAATTTGCAGTGTTCCTATTTATAACATGTATTTGACATTTGTAAATGTAACGTATGCAGTTATAACATGTCCTTTCATTAAGGCCTCATGCACATTGGACATTTTTTGACGTTTTTACAGCAGCTGTTTTTGGCTGTAGACATTTTTTTCTACAGTCATTAAAGTCTCCATCATGTTATCCTATCTGTTAATGCACACATAGGCTGTTATCAGCAGTTTTGGGCAGCGGTGTTTTGAGCAGTAAAAAAATCCCCCAAAACTAGTGGGTTCTGAGAGGCATTTTTCAGCTGTAAAAACGCTCTAACGCGGATAAACGTTGATAAACGCTCAAAAACGCTCACCAGCGTCTTTTAACGTTTTTGATCCATTAAAAAAAAAAAAAAGAAAAAAAAATGCTAAAGCGCTAATGCGGAAAAACGCTAATAAACGCTAAAAACCGCTATTGCAAAAACATTGAAAAAAGTTAAAAAATTCACTGCAAGGCTGACGTTTTTATAACGTTATTTTAACGTCCAGTGTGCATGAGGCCTTAAAGTCAAATTCCAGCCAGACCGCTAAATACTGTGGGAACTGTTTTACTTGCCAAATGATTGGGATTTCTGACTATGCAGTTCTGAGATTTACTCAGCTCTGCTCCACAGCACACAGCCCTGTCTAGCTAATGAGGGGGCCTGATAGTTATCTACTGCATTTTCACTTTCACTTACAGGTCCTCTCCCCACTTTTACCCTGTGGCTGGATAGTGCAAGAATAAGCAGCACACTGACACGCTCATCTGTCTATCACTCTGATCTTTCCTCTTATAATATATGTGTCAAAGCAGCGCTATAGATCTAACAAATAATGTGCAAATAATTGCAATATTAAACAGCACATAAAGTGCAATATGAGACAGCAAATATGTAACCACTTCAATACAGGGCACTTTCGCACCTTCCTGCCCAGGCCAATTTTCAGCCTTCTGTGCTGTCACTTTTTGAATGACAATTGCGCGGTCATGCTACACTGTACCCAAACTAAATTTTTATCATTTTGTTCCCACAAATAGAGCTTTCTTTTGGTGGTATTTGATCACCTCTGGGATTTTTATTTTTTGCTAAACGAATAAAAAAAGACTGAAAATTTTGAAAAAAAAAAAGGTTTTTCTTTGTTTTTGTTATAAAATTTTGTAAAGTTTTCTCCTGCACTGATAAGCTGCACTGATGGGCACTGATGAGGCGGCACTGATATGCGGCACTGATGGGCATTGATAGGCAGCACTGATGGGCACTCATAGGTGCCACTGATGGGCGGCTTAATATCCTGACAACGTCATATGGCGTCATTTTGCTATATGGCGGGTGGCAAGTGGTTAAACATGTATGTTCCAATAAGAAACAGGAGAAAAAGTGCCGGAGAGTGCAATATGAAACAGCATTCAATAAATTGTGGATATACAGTATCTCACAAAAGTGAGTACACCCCTCACATTTTTGTAAATATTTTATTATATCTTTTCATGTGACAACACTGAAGAAATGACACTTTGCAACAATGTAAAGTAGTGAGTGTACAGCTTGTATAACAGTGTAAATTTGCTGTCCCCTCAAAATAACTCAACACAGCCATTAAAGTGTAACTTCAGTCATTTTTTCATCTTTCTAACTATTAAATCTTCTGCCCTTGTTGTTTTAACTTTGGATAGTAAAACATTTTTTTTCCTTCCAGTAAATACCTTATACAGCCCACTTCCTGTTCTTGTCTGGTCATTAGCCTAGGCTTATGACATCATGCACAGCTCTCTCTCTCACTCTTGTGAGAGTTTGCCAGAAAGGGAGGGGGGTGAGTCATAAAAGGGCCAATGAGAGCTGCAGAGCTGGAGGGGTGCCTCTGTGTGTCTGTGTAAATCCAGGAAGTGAACAGGCAGAAGCTTCAGCTGCCCACAGTTAAAATGGTTGCAGCCAGACTCAGTGGAAGGAGGTTTCTGCAGCATATTTGGCAAGTACAGAATCACAGTATATATAAAATAATATGCAAAGTAGTTGAAGCTTCAGAATGGCAAAGATGTTTCTATTACAAATTATGTGAGCAGACTACAGTTCCTCTTTAATGTCTAAACCACTGGCAACAAAAGTGAGTACACCCCTAAGTGAAAATGTCCAAATTGGGCCCAAAGTGTCATTATTTTGTGTGGCCACCATTATTTTCCAGCACTGCCTTAACCCTCTTGGGCATGGAGTTCACCAGAGCTTCACAGGTTGCCACTGGAGTCCTCTTCCACTCCTCCATGACGATATCACGGAGTTGGTGGATGTTAGAGACCTTGCGCTCCTCCACCTTCCATTTGAGGATGCCCCACAGATGCTCAATATGGTTTTGGTCTGGAGACATGCTTGGCCAGTCCATCACCTTTACCCTCAGCTTCTTTAGCAAGGCAGTGGTAGTCTTGGAGGTGTATTTGGGGTCGTTATCATGTTGGAATACTGCCCTGCGGCCCAGTCTTCAAAGGGAGATGATCATGCTCTGCTTCAGTATGTCACAGTACATGTTGGCATTTATAGTTCCCTCAATGAACTGTAGCTCCCCAGTGCCGGCAGCACACATGCAGCCCCAGACCACCGCCATGCTTGACTGTAAGCAAGACACACTTGTCTTTGTACTCTTCACCTGGTTGCCCCCACACACGCTTGACACCATCTAAACCAAATAAGCTAATCTTGGTCTCATCAGACCACAGGACATGGTTCCAGTAATCCATGTCCTTAGTCTGCTTGTCTTCAGCAAACTGTTTGGGGGTTTTCTTGTGCATCAAGATTCCTTTAGAAGAGGATGACAGCCATGCAGACTAATTTGATGCAGTGTGCAGCGTATGGTCTAAGCACTGACAGGCTGACCCCCCCACCCCCTCAACCTCTGCAGCAATGCTGGCAGCACTCATATGTCTATTTTCCAAACACAACCTCTGGATATGACGCTGAGCACATGCACTCAACATCTTTGGTCGACCATGTCACGTTAAACCACTGTATGGTCTTGTATGGCCCCCGTGCTGCAGGTCAGTTTCAGGGTCTTGGAAATCTTCTTATAGCCTAGGCCATCTATATGTAGAGCAACAATTCTTTTTTTCAGATCCTCAGAGAGTTCTTTGCCATGCTGTGAAAGATTGAATCTCCAGTGACCAGTAAGAGAGTGAGAGTGACAACACCAAATTTAACACACCTGCTCCCCATTCACACCTGACACCTTGTAACACTAACGATTCACATGACACTGGGGAGGGAAAATGGCTAATTGGGCCTAATTTGGACATTTTCACTTAGAGGCGTACTCACTTTTGTTGCCAGCGGTTTAGACATTAATATATGTGTGTTGAGTTATTTGAGGGGACAGCAAATTTACACTGTTATAAAAGCTGTACACTCACTACTTTACATTGTAGCAAAGTGTCATTTCTTCAGTGTTGTCACATGAAAAGATACAATAAAATATTTACAAAAATGTGAGGGGTGTACTCACTTTTGTGAGATACTGTACATCCAACCCTTAACCGTGCATAAAAAGTAACAACTGTGCAAACAATCACGTTGCATATATAAATGTCCTAATGTCATAAATAAAAAGAAACTGTGAAGTCCATAGTGAGAACAAAGACCATTAGCATGTGTTCTTCCAACTCAGTTGTAAAGAGATCCATCACTGGCTAGGAATAATCATCACACCTCTTACCAGAAAAGATGGCCCAAAGGTTATAATGGCCAAAAGCATATAAGATGTTAACACAGGCTGGGCGGTCAGCAAGGAAAACAATGGTCATCACTCCACAGTCAATGCCAATGGAATGCCAGGAAAGAAATACAAATCCCCATCATGAAGTCCATAATAATAAACATCAAAGTTTATTGAAAGCTTACAGGGACAAGCTTCACAGCAGGGTGAATCGGCAGGCTGATAGAGTAGAGCAGGGAGCACTAGATGGTGCTCGATGGCTAATACAGATGGACACCAAGAGTAGTCACGCTCTTCTCTTATAAGCATGGCTTACTGTACTGTAGCACCCTGAACTGGCTGCTTCTGCCTGCCCTTCTCTGAACTCTGCTGTATAAATTGTATGGTAGACTGCAAGAAGCTAGTACCAGGTCAAATAATTTGAGAACCTGCTATCAAACATTTGTTGGCGGAAATTCCGACAGCAAATGTTCGATGGAGCATACACATGGTCGGACTTTCCAATAACAAGCTCACATCGAACATTTCCCGTCGGAAAATCCGACCGTGTGTACGCGGCATAAGTGTAGACTTCTGGGGAAATCAGTAAGCCAATCACACACAGGAAATTACATTTCTGGGGGTGTTCTGTATACTATCTTTGTAAAAAAAATGCCTTCAGGTTGCCATATTGCTTTGCATTTTACAGTACTACAAGCCATGAGTACTGACAGTACTGACAGTATAGGTGGAAGGTAAAATTCGTGGAGAAAAGCAAAACCATAATTGCTGGTATCCTCTCATTTGAAATGCCATTGCCACTTTACCTAGTACAAGTAGCAATAAAGCATGTTTTTTTACACATTTCCGGCCTGACACTGATATATGATCTGTTGAGTAATATAATCTTGCACTATCCTGGTATTTACTTCCTGTTATGTTGACCTTGGGGCTTCCTGTTTGCAAGAGTTGCGGGGGAAGTGATCAGTCATATGTAGATAATATAAAACTCGGATTCCCATTCATGTGTCTCCAGATTCATTGCAAGGAAACCAAAATAATCACATATCTTTTTTTGCTCTTTTCTGTTCTATATAAAATTGGTGCACATGATCTTGGAAAATACAGGCAGTAGTCATATTGTATACATGGGAGCAATCATATGCTTTAATGTCTTCAGTTTGGTAATTGTGAAATAATTCATTTTTGAAACGGTATTTTCACATTATTAAATTATATTTTATTTCTAGTACAAATTTCCAGGATTTACTACAGTGTACAAACTGACCTGTCATTCCTACTCATACTCTCTATACTAAAAACTGTATTGTAAAATAACTTGGGATATTAACTATAAGTCCGTATCCTAGCAAAACCAAAAAAGCATTAGAATAACGAAAAATAATAAATGCATATTACAAGCAAAAAGCGGGCTCCTTAATTCATCCACCACTTCATAGCTAGGATTATTTTATTGTTTCCTGCCCACCAGTGTTAATTTTGTCGACTAAAACATTTTCGTCGACTAAATTAATACTATTTTAGTCGAATAAAGTACGACTAAAACAATTGAGATGACTAAAATACGACTAAAACTAAAATGGCATTTTAGTCAAAAGAGTACGACTAAAACAAAATTGAAATTTTACGTCAAAATTAACACTGGTCTGTAGTGCATGTTCAAACCTTATTACCAAAAATAACATATTCGATTTTACACTCCAGCAGTATATAATGAGTTTGGAAATTGTAGAGAAATGCTTAAAGTGTTACTAAACCCAGTAATATGAAAATGGTTCATCCCCCCCCCCCCCCCCCCCAGTGCTCACTGCTTATAAATATATTTACATTAAAATACTGCCACTATATACCTTTTTTGGATGATCTGTATACCACGGTTACATGATAAACTGCATGGTTTCTCCAGTGCTGAGAGATCGGGAAGGAGGAGATTTCCACTGCAGCCTGTATACACGCCCACATGTATGATGTCAATATCATGTGACCTGGCTAGCTCTGAGAACAAGTAACTGTTCTCTCCAGCATAAGACACACAACTGAGCATGTGCAGGTTGGCTACTCTGCCCGTGTTAGCTGGCTTTCCCCAGATAGACAGTGCAGGAGGGGAGGATCTGTGCATATAGGATAGAACAGCCTTTTTACACAATGTAGAGAATTAACCCCTTAAATTCCACAGTGAGTATAACAAGCATGCTATGCTGCACATACAGACGGATTTTACTGTTGTGGGTTTAGTAACATTTTAAATAATGCCTTACAATTTAACTACACCCATTAGATTTTAGATGACTAAAATGTACTGGAGATTTAGTCGACTAAATACGACTAAAACTGAAACAATTGCAAAAGACTAAAACTAAAATGCCATTTTAGTCAAAAGACTAAAACTAAAACTGAATTGAAATTTGCTGCCAAAATTAACAGTGCTGCCCACAGTGGGTTTTGTCATTTAGCTTACTACTTGGTGTGTGAACACAAAAAGTGCACTGTTTTTCTCAGGGTGTTACTGATGTGTGGTTTAGGTAGCATATATATATAAAAAAAGTATTTAATGTTTATAACACAGGGAAATATTGAGGGAAAGTATGAAAAATTGCTGATGTGTCTTAATTACAGGAATATTGAACATGACATTTACAACTTGTTTTTATTACTTAGTTTCAACATAAGCATGCAAATTTCATTTTACATTTTTAGCACTTCATTTTATATTTGTAGCACTTAATATTTATTAATTTATTGTAAAAAAAAAAACCCTTATTTTCTGCTAAATGCATTCCGTTTACAATGGCAGACACCTAAGTGCATTAATTATTTAATAAAAAAATTAAAAAAAACCCTTTACACAGCTATTTACTCATAGAAGTCTGAAAGGTTAGTATAGTTTGGATACACCTTCTCTCCTTCGCCCTTCAATACATTCCCTCTAATGCCGCGTACACACAAATGGACTTTCCGGCAGAATTGGTCCGGCGGCCCGGACTTCGTCGGACAATTCGATCGTGTGTGGGCTCCAGCTGACTTTTTTTTCCCCAAACGTCTGATGGACCTAGAAATGAAACATGTTTCAAATCTTTCCGATGGACTCGAGCCCGGTCCAATAATCCGCTCGTCTGTATGCTAGTCCGACGGACTAAAACCGACGCTAGGACAGCTATTGGCTACTGGCTATCAACTTCCTTATTTTAGTCCGGTCGTACGTCATCACGTACGAATCCGTCGGACTTTGGTGTGATCGTGTGTAGGCAAGTCCGTTCGTTAGGAAAGTCCGTCGAAAGTACGCCGAAAGTCCATTGGATAGAACGTCGGACCAGTCCGATCGAAAAGTCCGCTAGTGTGTATGCGGCATTACTGTACACTGTATTGTTTTTCTCCATACTCTGGACGTTCATTACCCCGGGATAAAGGTGCTTTTACTTAACTCAAGCCTTTGTCCCCATCCAAGCCATTTCCTCCTGTGAAGCCAAACCACGTCCCTTCTGAATATTCTATATAACTATAACTCAACTGAATATTAACATTTTAGCTCATCGCCTTATTTTATTTGCAGTGACTGCATTATTATTCTATATGGTGTCCAACAAGACCTTCTACAGTGTATTCTAAATGCTGCTACAATGTGTATATAAACCTGTAATCTTTTATCCTCTTCTGTCCTTCTAAGCCAGTCTTTTCTCTGGCTTCCCTTCAACAAAGCATCAAATTCAAAGTATTATACCATCTCCACCCTTTCACTGACTTGCTTAGGTCTTCTGGGCTCCACCTCAACCCAAGGGCAATGCCATGATTTCTCTGAAGCTGCCGCCATCCTCTGGAATTAACTTCCCCACTTTTTCAAAATGCATTCAAATTTTCCTAGCTTTTACGGCTCCACTGTTCCCTCAATCCATCTGTTATCAACTCTGGCTACTACCGCCTCCTATACCTGTCATATATAGTGTTTCCCCACCTCCTAGGTTATAAGCTTTGCTGGCAGGTCTCTCATCTGCTGTGTCATATTATTTTTGTTTTTCTCAGGAGTTTGTAAGTCTGTAATTACATTACTGTACACCACCACACAATATGTTGCCGCAGGATAAATTAATGCTAATATTTGAATGATTTTTATATGCCTGCTGTTTATTACACAGTGTGGTTAGTGTTCAGGTGGTGGAGAAAGATGGGACGTTGTGGAGGATTTAGGGAGAACTTTATGGGTGTGATGCTCCTGCATCAACCAGTAGATGTGTTAAGCCTCGTACACATGATCGGATTTTCCGCAGACAAAACCTCAGACTTTTATCCGAAGGATGTTGGCCAGGAACTTGTCTTGCATACAAATGGCAAAGAATTGTCGGCCAACAAACACGCACGTAGTGACGTGCTACGTGGTTTTTCAGCTCTTTAACACCACCCTTTGGGCTCCGTCTGCTAATTTTGTGTTAGTAGAAGCTTAGTGAGTGTTGATTCGCACTTTTCAGTTTGCGCTTTTCAGTTTGCGCTTTTCACTTCAAGCTTTTTATTTCACGCTTTTCATTTCATGCTTTTCGTTTGTTTCTGAATGGCCGTTCATCAACCAGCCATGTTGTGGAATGGGAGGAGATAACGTGTTATTTATTATTGACCTTGGAGTTATTGCTTTGACCCAAGTCCAGTCCAGGAACAGGAGGAGGAGGAGGATTTCTTGGACCAAAAATTGGTTGCTTTATTAATCGTGACCAATTATGTCATATGCCTTTGCTGCGGGAGCTCCAGGAGAATAATCCGGATGATTTTCGTAATTATCTCCGGATGATGGACCCCTGCTTTCATCAACTCTTGGCATTGCTGACCCCCTATATTAATAAGGACACATGCATGAGGCTTTTATTTTATTTTTTGGTTGAATAATAATGATTTGATTTGTTATATTTTCTATATTTTTGGATGCATAGAATGCACTTTTTGGTTAAGTTCTATTGGCAGATAGCATGTCTAATTTTATTTGTTTTCTTTTTTTAATGCACAATAAAAAAAATTGTGGAGAATAATACTTGGCTATGTAGTTTACTTCAAATTACAGTTTGGGAGTAGGCAGTTACATTTTAAAAAACACAATGTAAAATTAACAAGGAACACCAACATGGTTGTATCTTTGATCTTAAAAACTATAGGATAATGGTGTTGTGGTAACTTGCACCAAAAAAAAAAAAAAAAAAATGACAAGCATAATAATATTATTCTTGATATCACTAGAAAAAAAAATCCTTTGAAAATTTGTTTGCAATAACTCCATCAGTATCACCAGCAAAGCAGCTTCATTATTATCCCATTAAAGAAGAAGAGAATGTGCGCTGCGTTTCGAGATTTCATAATTTGCCGCGTCACGACATGTTAATTCTCCATTACGAACGCTAGTTTATAAAACGACCGCTTCTGGCTCATCCTTGCTTCTGAGTATGCGTGATTGTACTTTGGACTTTTGTCTGACGGACTTGTGTACACACGATCGGAAAATCCGACAACAGACATTTGTCCGCGTAAAATTTTAAAGCCTACCATCCAACATTTGTCAGCGGAAAATCCGAAAACAATTGTCCGATGGAGCATACACACGGTCAAATTTTCCCCTAACAGTCTGTCATCACACAATTCCCGTCGGAAAATCCGATCGTGTGTACGTGGCTTTAGAGGCAGTGCAAGGAGACGGGAAGCTAGTGGATAGTAGTTGATGCACAGTTTCAGGCAAGTGTTAATTCCAGAGAAGCCCACCAGGTGGTGACATTTGATTTTGTAAGAAGGATTAATTTGATGCTAGTATTTCATCAAGTATAACAATCTTATGTTTTATTACCATCAGTCTAAATTAAAAAAAAAAATCTCAGTTTTAACTAACCCATTTTTTAACTGAAAACTTTTAAATATTCTGTTAGATATTGTCCAGTCATGTCTTTTCAGAGCAATGCCTACTATATGGCCACTACTTACACTGTACTGTGTCATGCTGTTTCCATTAAAGGGCTTATTCGTGGAGGTAGAGGCAAGTAAAAAAGGAGCTATCATTAAAACATTTTATATGCTTTATCATTCATCCCTGTAGAAGGTGTGTTTTGCTGGAAAATGTACAAAATATGCAGAAAGCTGGATTTCTATTATGGTGTGAGTTTTTTTAAAATAGATGGTGGATCACCATGGATCACCATCTATTTTATAAATTTCATATGTGCGGGTATGGATTGACCCTTTTCGGTGCTTGCGGCAGTTGAATTATTATTTTCATAGTAGCACGGGAATATATATTCAACTTATTTATGGTGTGAGTATTCCCTTAATATTCCGAGGGCTCCAAAGCCTTGGTCATTGGACCTTACTTAGTACTGTAAGCAATTCCTGATTCTGTAATTGAAGCAGAATATTGTTGTAACAGAAGCATCTGTCCAAATGCCCTACAAATGTCTACCTTGCTTTTCAGCCCTGTGCTCTCCCCTAACCTGTAAGCATGTTCACTGTGTTGAACTGACAGTAATGTGCAAAGCCACATTGCCCTCAATAGCTGAAAGTGCTATCATAGTGTGCGTTGGGCTGTGCAAGGAATTACAGAATCTGTACTAGCATTTTGTGGCAATTATTTGTGGTCATTAAAGGATAGGTTCACCTTTCTGACGATGTTTTATGTGGGTATAAAATGAAACATGGTCAATCTGCAGCCCTCACCCCTCTGTCGCCTCCCATTCCTTACTGAATAGGGGGGTTCTTCTCTCCACAGGCTCCTGTTCTCTTAATCCCAGCTTGCAGAGCTTGGATTTATTGAATGAGTTTACCAAAAAATATAAATATTGCAGAATATACAGCCTTATGCTACATAATTAAGCTCCATTTCATGATGAATACACTAAATTATTAATGTATCTTAAATAGAAAACTATCTTTAGATAGATTTTTACTCCAAAAGCATTTTATTAAAATAAATATGATAAAAATAAAAAAAATCTGATTTAAATAAAAAAAAATCCAATTTTTTATTTATTTTTCAAATCATTGATTTTTTTATCCACCCTGCTTCCTTGTTCACAAATTGGCACATGCATAATGCGCTCTCCCTCCCCCAGTCATTGTAGCTCTGAACTCAGTGCATCCCAGCTTCTATGCCAGGATCAGGTGGATTGGTCAGGATGCTAGTTTTTTTTTTGCCCAGGATTGGGCAAAGCAGGAATTGGTTTATATGTACTGTATGTCATGTAAACTAAGCTCCATTTTTTTTTTAAATAAACAAAGTTTTTTTACACTAATATACATTCATTTTTACAAAGGTGCACTAGCCCTTTAAAAATTGTGGTCTTGCTTCTGCTAAGAATTTTAATTTAGCGACAACTCTTATCTTGATTGGCCGTAACATGTAAGGGGCGGAGCTGGCGACGTCACAAAGCTCAGAAAGGTAGCAAGGTTGTATGTTCAAAGTGTGGCTGCACACACATAGATCTTAAGGTGCCAGTACACGTGGTTAATTGTAATGCAGTTTTTTTTTTTTACCTGTATTGCACCAGCATAGTGCAACAATTTAATGTGAGAGCAGTTTTTATTTAAATAAAGTTGGCAAGCTTTTATATAGAGAAACACTATGGGGATATGTCTCTTTTCTCTTTGAGCTAACTGTGCATACAGAGGTGTACCATATTTTACCCATATAAAAAGGGACAGAGGATTAATAATATCAGCAATGGAGGAGAAGAAGAGTGGGACCCCACCAGGAGAAAGAGGAGAGAGCTGACACAAACATAAGGTCAAGTTTAAAGGGGAAGGCACAGATTGACCTATTGTAACCTATAGATAAAAAAAAGAAGGTGAGCAGTTGGTGTATGAGGTGACAGATATAAGAGTGATCACGATATTACAGGGGGAGTGTGGAGTACACAAAGAAGAGTGATTAAGGGACTATCACATTATGATGCACTAAGCACTGTGTTAGAAATATTATATGGAAGTTAATCAATATTTTTAGGGATTACGCATATATATTTTGTTTGATAGTGGCAGCTTTTTTTGTGTTTAGTAGAAATTCTCCAGCACGTGGGTTTATTATATACATTTTGTCTCCTAAGCACTCAGCCAGCTAAGGAGACTCCTGTAAACAGACAGGGGGGGCTAGTGGCTTGGCAATCGGCAGCATAAAAATACAACAGGCAGTTTTAAAGAGGGGGAACCATCATTTAATCTTAGTTTGGACCTATATGGGTTTATATTACTTTACCACTCGGGTAGTCTTGAAACACATTGTGTTATATAGTAGGCTTGTATACTGACATAAAGCAGTAATAATCTTCCCGAAAGTGTTCTTTTTTTTTTTTATAGACATCAGAAAAGACTGCTCCATGGTCCTCCCAATTCTGAAGCCTACAGAGAAATGTATTTAGTGTTCACGAATGTAGAGAGATGCAGAATCCCTTCCTGGCAATCATGTGTGATTGGGCTCTGTACCTTGCTTGGTACTGTGATAAATTCTAATCTCACTTCCTTTATAGCCTGCCTGGATGTATCTGCTTCACTGTCAGAGAGGAGCTGTGGACATGCCAACGCAGCGTGTGACAGGAAAGTCTGTGTATCAGGTGTTGGATTTCCCAGCTGTTCCATTCAGCTGTTGGGTTGCCACAGACAAAACCCTGACAGTCTGCCTAGACGGAGTGCTTTTTTTTACATCCTGTATGATCATTTGGTATATTAATCTGATGATTAGATAAAGAGAATAGTGCAGTGCATGGCATTTACGAATGATGGTGAAACCAATTCACTCATTGAAAAGATACATTTATCTAAGGCAAAATGGTTACCACAACAATGCTCCTTGTATGCATCTCAAGGCTCTATTTTCATTTGAAACTGGATTATACATTTATATTTATATAAGTAAATTTAGGTTTCAAAGCCGAACTCAAGGCAAACTATATACATATTCATATATAGGAGCTATTTTACCTGACAAAGGATTTTAATTCCTGTCCATCCACACAGTGTCTAGCCTGGTGGTTCCCAACCTTTCTAGTGCTGTGACCCCTTGATAAAATTTCCCAAGTTGTGGGGACCGCTAACAGTAAAATAATTTTTGTTGGTCCTTCATTGCTGTAATTTTGCCACTGTTATGAATCGAAATATAAATATCTGATATGCAGGATGTATTTTCATTCTTACAAATTTAACATCTTAAAGCGTTGTGATTAATCACAAAAACAATCTGTAATATATAGTGCACAATATTTATAATTTTGATGGCACAGCGGAGGTGTTTGATGGCACAGTGGCGACGGGCACAGTGGCTGCGTTTGATGGGAACAGTGGCGGCAATTGATGGGCACAGTGGCTGCATTTGATGGGCACAGTGGCGGCAATTGATGGGCACAGTGGCTGCGTTTGATGGGCACAGTGGCGGCAATTGATGGGCACAGTGGCAGCAATTGATGGGCACAATGGATGCGTTTGATGGCACAGTGAGGCTACAATTGATGGGGGGTTTTTTTCAGATTTTTTAAATTTGTTTGCGCCCCCCCAAAAACTTTGAGCCCCAGCTGCCACTGATTTATATATAAACGTCCCGGTTGGTTTCTCAAAAGTGGTTATTTCGTGCCAGTGCTAGATATACAAAGTGTATAGCACCCAAACATGTATCTAGCACTGGGACGTTTATATATAAATGATATGTATTGTTCCATAATAAAAATGTTTTGGTCATGTCAGACTTATTTATTAACAATCTATGTATTGATTGCGCCGTTGACACACAGTACAAAAATGCTTTTATTAATGTCTCTGACTTACCAAAGTCACTCAGGTGTTCCATCAGATTCAGCAACCCGTCTGTGTTAATCGGAAGTGACATTTCATCGCCGCCATCTTGATACACTCGTCTGCAGCAAGCGGACTTCGGTTGGTGTAAAAAGATGTCCACTTGCTGATTTCTAACTGTAGCCTTACTGCGAATGAGAGTACCAGGATGGCGGTGACAGAACGTCACTTCCGTGCAGTCTCTCCTCTCCCGGAAGTGACATCTCGCTGGCCGAGACGGACAGACTCCGGCGTAACAGTGACTTCAGGTCCGTCTCGGCCAGCATTCGCGACCCCTTGGCGAACCGGCAATTGACCCACCAGGGGGTCGCGCCACCCAGGTTGAGAACCGCTGGTCTAGCGCCTGTACATCCAATCCTGACATTTTAGTGCACCCGGGAGGAAAAAGTGCAGCATCCAGGCCCCCTGCCCAAAACCTGACAAAGTATATGGCAGGTTGAAATACACTGCAGCTGGATGGGGCTGTAAGCTGCCCTGAGTGGTACTTGCATTTAGGGCCCTATGTCTTCATAGATATATTCCTGGAACACAGGTATCCTGTGTTGCAGGCATACATCTCTGAATGCACAGACTCCATAGACTTTGACAGGCTGCAGGCAGGACTAAAATGCCAGTATTGGGTGCACAGGGCTAGATGCTCCATTATAAAAAGTCTTACCTGTAGATGCCTCAAACCTGTGCCATTTAGTAAATACTGGCATGGACTGAAACCAATGACATAATTAGTGCATGCACAGTACTCTCTGCACACACAGAACTCTGAGCATGCCGTGGATGCAGACAGGACAGTGCCGCTATGGTGACTCCCGTGTGCATGCACTGGAATGAAGTCATCAACGCCTGACCATTCAAACAGCCGGAGAACGCAAACCCAGAAAGAAGACCAGGTAAAGATGGACACACTTACAGCAGTGACTGTGTGCCACTGGTGGGCTCTCTTTGTAAGGTAAATCTGTCATATTGAGTTAATATGTGGTACATACTAGGAAATGATGACATTAACCTGCAGGGGGACATTTATTTATCTATTTTTAAAGATTTCTAGCACTTTAAGCCCAATAGATAGGATTGATTTTTGAATACAGTGGAACAAATGAATTTTAATGAAATGTCTCCACTGGGGATATTTTTCTTTCAGGTATTTAATGTCTTCTGTAATTTCTCCTGAATTTTGTTCTATCTGACACATATTGCCTTAACAGTGAGCGTAAGTCTTCCCAGTGGGGATACAGACAATTATCAAAACACTCACACAGAAAACATTTTTTGTCTGTGTCCTCATTGACGAGATTTCTCTTCACTTCCTTTTTTGTCTCATCCCTGTCACGTAGACAGAAAATTAAAGCTAAATTCCGGGAAAACTACACAGCCTCCCGAGCAAAGAGGCTGCGCCCGCACTGCATGGATTGACTGTTTGTTTATGTCTAAGGGACTGGGCAAAACAGTTTTAATGACCTGATCCTCTATTTGCTGCAGACTCTTTTCCCCTATGCTTTAGTGACCTAAGGTCCTCTGATGTCATCATGACATGAGGACTCCAAGGGACAGTGCCAGATGAACAGAAGTTCGGCCACTAGAGCAGGAATTCAAGGGAAAATTTCTAAAGAGGACACATGTTTTGCTGTCCAACTGAGGATGTCCCTTATTTATTACTTTTTGCTTTAGATATATTTTAACCACTTAAGGACCAGCCTAGTTTTGGATTTTAGGTGTTTACATGTTTAAAACAGGTTTTTTTGCTAGAAAATTACTTAGAACCCCCAAACATATATTGTTTTTTTCTAACACCCTAGAGAATAAAATGGCAGTCAATGCAATACTTTTTTTTTGCACCGTATTTGCGCAGCGGTCTTATAAGCGCACTTTTTTGAGGAAAAATTTACTTTTTTGAATAAAAAAATAAGACAACAGTAAAGTTAGCCCAATTTTTTTTATATAGTGAAATATAATGTTATGCCAAGTAAATTGATACCCAACATGTCACGCTTCAAAATTGCGCCCGCTTGTGGAATGGCGTCAAACTTTTACCCTCAAAAATCTCCATAGGCGATGTTTAAAAAATTCTACAGGTTGCATGTTTTGCGTTACAGGTCTACAGCTAGAATTATTGCTCTCGCTCTACCGTTCATAGTGATACCTCACATGTGTGGTTTGACCACTGTTTTCATATGCGGGCGCTACTCACGTATGCGTTCGCTTCTTCGCGCGAGTTTGTCGGGACGGGGGGGTTTTTAAAATTTTTTTTTATTTTTATTATTTATTTTACATGATTTTATTTATTTTTACACTGTTTAAAAAAAAAATTGTGTCACTTTTATTCCTATTACAAGGGATGTAAACATCCCTTGTAATAGAAAAAAGCATGACAAGACCTCTTAAATATGAGATCTAGGGTCCAAAAGACCTCAGATCTCATAATTACACTAAAATGCAATAAAAGAAAAAAAAAAAGTCTTGTAAAAAAAATGACATTGAAAAAAATGTGCCTTTAAGACGTATGGGCGGAAGTGACGTTTTGACGTTGCTTCCGCCCAGCATTGTCATGGAGACAAGTGGGCGCCATCTTAGCCTCACTCGTCTCCAAGCACAGAAGGGAGACAGACGCAATCACCTCCACCACTACCGGCGGCTCTGGTAAGCGGCAGAGGCCACCGGATCGCGGCGGGAGGAGGGGCCCCTCTCCCGCCACCGATAAGTGATCTCGCAGCAAATCTGCCGCAGAGACCACTTTTATCTGAAAGCCGACCGCCTCGCGAAAACGGGGATAGCGGGGTTATGGCAGCTAGCCGCTGCTATAACAACAATATCCGCTGGTAAACTTTGGACGTACATCGGCGTGCGGCGGTCGGCAAGTGTTTTTTAAACAGCAACTGTACCTATTGTACAGTTGTCCTGTAATACTTTCCATCCACCCACCTTACTGTCTTCTACTAGGTAAAAATACTTGCCTTCAGCCCTGATCTAGCAATCTTTACTGTGCAACCCCATTTGGAGACGCACAGCCTTTTTTCTGTCTTCTACTAGGTAAAAATATTTGCCTTCAGCCCTGATCTAGCAATCTTTACTGCGCAACCCCATTTGGAGACGCACAGCCTTTCTTCTGAAAATTGAGTATCGCTGCATTTATCCCTATGGGAAAGCTGTACTCTGAGTGACCACTTCAGGTCGCCATGAGTTTATTTTTTTTTTTTATAGGAATAAATGGTGCTGTGATGCGCATACACTGTATGAAACAGTGATTTTTGGAAGAGACAGTGGGAAGCACTCAGGGGGATTGGGGAACATTAAAAAAAAAAAAAAACTATGCAATGGTATACTTTTACTTTACAGTAAAGGAAATCATTTTTTTGGTTTTGGATAGATGGGGAAGGGTTAAAACATCTGTCAAGATATTATTACTGTGTGTCCCCACTGAGAAGATTGACATCTCCATTTTTCCTGTTGGCCACCGTGGTCACAGATACAGAAAGTAAGTGGAAATCCTAAATATTAGAGTTGTCACAAGAGTGAGAGGTGCTCTCCCTGGAGAGATGATCTGCCAATGGGGGCAACTGTTCCAGTGACAAGTGGAAGTGGAAATTTTCCCTCACATTTGGAAAATTCCCTCTCACTTCCTGTTGTCTCAAAGATATAAATGTAAGGGAAATCTCCCTGCAAAAGGAGGTTTTAAACCAGAAATAAAGGCCCTATACTTACCACCTCTCTAAGGGCACTTGCACACTGGGGCGGGGGACGTTAGTGGTAGCGGCTTTTAACCCCTGCTAGTGGCCAAATAAAGGGTTAAAAGCGCCCGCAAAGCACCGCTGCTGAAGGGCTTTGCAGGCGCTTCGGCAGCGCTGCCCATTGATTTCAATAGGCAGGAGCGGTGTATACACTGCTCCTCCACCGCCCGAAAGATGCTGTTTGCAGGACCTTTTCTAATGTCCTGTAAGCGTACTGCCCCAGTGTGAAAGCACTCGGGCTTTTACACTGGGGCTGCAGGGGAGGCATTTTTCAGGCGCTTTAAAGGAGCTATTTTTAGCCCAAAAGCACCTGAAAAACACTCCAGTGAGAATTGGGTCTTATGGTTCAAAGTCTGCGAGGAGTCCCTTGCTGGTGGCAGCATCTTCCCATCAGGTGCTGGTCTACAGGCATGTTCATTGGCCAGTGCAGGATGATTTATCTCCTGCACATGTGCAGGAGTCAGTCATCCCAGCACACAGGGACTGTGCCAGCACTGTAAGCTGAGATGCGCATGCACAGGTCAGTTTACATGCCGCAGAAGACTAGGCAGGTAGGTGTATGTTATTGCAGACGTGTGCTTGTTCTGCGATAGATAACCTGCCCATTCACAGTCTGTTGTAAAAAGCCTTCAGTTCATCTTTAACCATTCCGTAATCCATCAAAAAAAAAAAAGATGTGATTATAAAAACAATTTTAAGCTATAAAACGTTGCTCTAGACGAGTCATAAGAAGTGAAGTTCAGACCCTGCATAATGTTCCTGGCTGACTCCTGGTATCATGGACATTGGGAACTGAGGTACATCATCTACATTCTTCTACTCTCTTCTTTGTGTCTACTTTTAGCAACTTATGTGAGGAGGCCGTGTACAGTGTGGGGAGGCACCTGTATGCTTTATAACTGCTGCCTTGGTTAGCATGAAATGTAGGAGAATACCTGAATTAGTGAATAACTTGACAACTATTAAATACCTGACACCCTCACGCTTTCTGAGGCTGAGGAAGCAGAAATGCAGGTGGTAGGGGTCATTCACACAAGATGCCTTGGTGCTATGGTGGCAGCTCAAAAAATAGGCAAAAAATTTAAATTGAAGCACCACACCACTGCCAAGAGGTCCAGATATGACTTTATTCCAAAAAAAGGTCACAGGGACAACTGAAAGACTATCCAACGCATTCCTGGGGCCCAAAAATGCCCTCTTCATCAAGGCCTGTGCCAAATTTACCGGGCTCATTGATACCTACTCTAACTTGCAGGCAACAAGTTTTGTCCACTTCGCATCCAGGCCATTTCTGACACTTCGCTCCTACATGTCAAAAATCATCATTTCTTTGCTATAAAATTAGATAGAACCCCCAAACATTATATATGTTTTTTTTAGCAGAGACCCTAGAGAATACAATGGCAGTCATTGCAACTTTTTATCTTGCACGGTATTTGCGCAGCAATTTTTCAAACGCGTTTTTTTTTAAAAAAAAAAACAGTTTCATGCTTTAAAAAAAAACAAAACAGCAAAGTTAGCCAAATTTTTTTGCATTGTGTGAAAGATGAAGTTACGCCGAGTAAATAGATACCTAACATGTCACGCTTCAACATTGCACACGCTCGTGGAATGGCGCCAAACTTTGGTACTTAAAAATCCCCATAGGCGACGCTTTAACATTTTTTACTGGTTACATGTTTTGAGTTACAGAGGAGGTCTAGGGCCAAAATTATTGCTCTCGCTCTAACGTTCGCGGCGATAACTCACATGTGTGGTTTGAACACCGTTTTCATATGTGGGCGGGACTTACGTATGCGTTCGCTTCTGCGTGCGAGCTCACGGGGACAGGGGCGCTTTAAACATTTTTTTTTTTTTTTTTATTGTTAATTTTACTTAAAAATTTTTATTTTTACACTTTAAAAAATGTTTTTTTTTTTTTTGATCACTTTTATTCCTATTACAAGGAATGTAAACATCCCTTGTAATAGGAATATGACACGATCAGTCCTCTTTACAGTGAGATATGGGGTCAATAAGACCCCACATCTCACCTCTAGGCTGGGAAGCCTAAAATAAAAAAAAAAAATAAAACGATCGCCGCTTCACAGCCGAAGCGGCGCCGTTTTTTGAATGCAGAGGCCGGGCGTGACGTCATAACATCGTGCCCGGCCTCCGAACGATCATAGAGACTCCGGCGACCATCTGGTCCGCTGGAAATCTCTATGGTGAACCTCCAGCGCCGGCGGATCCGCTATCCGACTCACCGATCGCTGAGGTGAGTCGGTAGTAGCACCGGAGGGCGGCTTGAGGGGGGGGACGTCCCCTCCCGCCGCCCGTAAGAACGATCAAGCGGCGGAACAGCCGCTATGATCCTTCTTATGGTGTACGGAATCGCCGGCTGAAAATGCCGGTATCTGAATGATGTCTGTAGCCTCAGACATCATTCAGATATAAGCCCCGAAAGTCGAGGACGTCATATGAAGTCCTCCGGATGTCAAGCGGTTAATATGCTATTTGTACTATTGGATGTTTTTACATTCTCGGCATCTACCTTCCAGCTGTTTACTATCTTTTTGGCAATTACAAAAAGTCAGTTTACTCTATGTTTTGTATGTCATTTTGTAAATTTTCAATAAAAATTGAAAGTGAAAACAATACAGACTACAGGTGAACTAGCCCCTATTGTTTTTTTTTTCTACTGTGATTACAGATGCAGGTCTTGTTAGCAGCCCAGATCACCTACATCAACATCTTAGGATAAGATGGTAATACCAATAAGATAACCTTATGAGTTCAGTGCTATTTTTCCACTTATGATATCAGTTGACAGCCAGCGCAGAAGTGTGTCCTGAAAAAAAAAAAGTAGTATTGCATGAGGTACTTTTTTGTCATCACAGTGGGTTGCACAATATCTCAACACCGCTGTGGTGAACAAAACTGTATTTAAATGTCACTCATGACATTTCAATAAAGTTCTGTGAAAAAAAAGAAGTAAACAGTATTATGTGATGGGATCGGCACATCTGTACTGCTTCTCCCAGTGTGTACCAGCGGCCGTGTGATCAACGCCATCTTGCTGGTGTGAACAAGCCCAAGTTGCCAACCAATTGGGTTCAGGGATAGGCACAGGCCAAGGCTGTGGAGGACATTTTCCAAAGTACAGACCTTAGTGAAGACATCAAGGTACATTTCAATTTAAAAACCATCAAAAACACTGTCTACTCTCTGGCCTAGTTCTACAAGTACAAATAAGTTTAAAATAACATTTATATAAAGACTGCTTGTGGTATACTGTTAGAAAAAATGTTTAAAAGATTTTCAAAATTCTTACCTTTTATATTTTTCGGTTTGGGTTTCATCTTTTAGTCACTTTGATAATGAATCAGGCAACCTGATTTGTTATTGCAAACAATGATTATACCTTGTTTCCATTTCTATAACTAATTTGTTATAACTCATTTTCTATACAATCACCCAACCCAACACATCCACTGCTCATGCAGGAGCAAAACATTTATCTGGGACAAGCTAAGTCCCCTTTTACACTTATACGACTTGTCCCACGATTTTGTACTGCAAAATCATATGACAAGTCTTTCTCCATGATTTTCTATGACTACCGTTCATACTGGCACGACTTTAAGTCATGCCGACTTCAAAGTAGTCCCTGCACTACTTTGGTCCCACTTCCATCCGAGTTGTACTCCATAGACCTCAATGATAAACCCTCAAGTAGCATGCAAATCGTACCTGAATGATATAGACACGATTTCAGTATGACTTTGTAAGCACAAGCCTCACACCATGTATGTTTTCATTTGTTAATGTCAAAGTTGTGGCAAAGTCATACAAAGTAGTACTGCTCCCAAATCACGGCAAAATAGCGGCTGCGAAATTGCGGTAAAATCGTGCGACTTTGAAGTCTTATAAGTGTGAAAGGGGCCTTAGGAAGAGTTGCCATGTATTTGTGCAAATGCAGAGGCATGACAACAGCATGAACATTTTTCTTTTCATAAAAGGTATTGGTTTTCTGAAACTGTACTGGAATTATGCTCTGTGATTTAGATGTAATGAGTACTTGGTTGAGATCCTGATAAGTGTAAAATATGTGAGAACATACATGTAAACTTAAGAAATGTTACATTAATGTTTTTCTTAAGAGGCCATCTGAATAGAAGCTTTTTTTTTTTCCATACTTTTGTCCCATCATGTAAACTCCCTGTGACATGCTCTGCAGCGATTGGTTGCCATAGCAATGAACGCATTGAAAGCGAAGTGCTGGACTGGACTGTGAAAAGAAGCAGGCTTTAGATCACGCGCAGCATATCTAGTGCTTCAGAAACATACGGCATTTTTAGTTCTTTCTGGCAAGGGGAAAACATTCTTGACCTAAAAAAAACAAATGCACAACCAACAGGAATATCCTGGAGAAAAACGATTTAGTCGCATAGAAGAGTTCTGTTTAAAAATGAAATGAAAAGAGAAAGAGGTAAGTTTGTTTTCCAGCCTTTCGAGGAACACTGCATTCTTGCATTGAGGCTTAAAGAAGTGCTAATGAGAGGCTTTTCAGCATGGGGCTTTCTCCAACTTTGCTGTACTCAAGTAGCTTCAGGACCTAAATCATATAAACCTTGTATATCAGCTGGGGTGAGAGTGTACATAGTTTTAAAGATACATAGTGTCATCCCTGTTATATTGTATGAATCTAGTACATAGTATCAAACCAAGTTATGTTGTATCAATCTAGTACATAATATCAAACCAAGTTATGTTGTATCAATCTAGTACATAATATCAAACCACGTTATATTGTATGAATCCAGTACACTCAAACCAAGTTACATTATTATATCAATCTAGTACATAGTATCAAACCACGTTAGATTGTATCAATCTAGTATATAGTATCAAACCACGTTATATTGTATGAATCCAGTACATAACATCAAGCCAAGTTATATTGTATGAATCTAGTACACTCAAAACAAGTTACATTGGGGGTTATTTACGAAAGACAAATCCACTTTGCATTACAAGTGCAAAGTGCATGTGAAATTGCACTGAAAATGCACTTGGAAGTGCAGTCGCTGTAAATCTGAGGGGTAGATCTGAAATGAGGGGAAGCTCTGCTGATTTTATTATCTAATCATGTGCAAGCTAAAATGCTGTTTTTTATTTTCCTTGCATGTGCACTTTGCACTTGTAGTTTGCACTTGTAGTGCAAAGTGGATTTGCCTTTTATAAATAACCTCCATTGTGTCAATCTAGTGCATAGTATCAAAACACATTACATTGTATCAATTTAGTACATAATATCAAACCAAATTACATTGTATCAATCTAGTACATAGTATCAAACCAAGTTACATTGTATCAATCTAGTATACAATATCAAACCAAGTTACATTGTATCAATTTAGAACATAATATCAAACCAAGTTACATTGTATCAATTTAGTACATAATATCAAACCAAGTTACATTGTATCAATCTAGTACATAGTATCAAACCAAGTTACATTGTATCAATCTAGTACATAGTATCAAACCAAGTTACATTGTATCAGTCTAGTACATAGTATCAAACCAATTTACATTGTATCAATCTAATATACAATATCAAACCAAGTTACATTGTATCAATTTAGTACATAATATCAAACCAAGTTACATTGTATCAATTTAGTACATATTATCAAACCAAGTTACACTGTATCAATCTAGTATACAATATCAAACCAAGTTACATTGTATCAATCTAGTACATAGTATCAAACCAAGTTACATTGTATCAATCTAGTACATAGTATCAAACCAAGTTACATTGTATCAATCTAGTATACAATATCAAACCAGGTTACATTGTATCAATCTAGTATACAATATCAAACCACGTTACATTGTATCAATCTAGTACATAGTATCAAACCAAGTTACATTGTATCAATCTAGTACATAGTATCAAACCAAGTTACATTGTATCAATCTAGTATACACTATCAAACCAGGTTACATTGTATCAATCTAGTATACAATATCAAACCACGTTACATTGTATCAATCCAGTACATAGTATCAAACCAAGTTACATTGTATCAATCTAGTATACAATATCAAACCAAGTTACATTGTATCAATCTAGTACATAGTATCAAACCAAATTGCATTGTATCAATCTAGTACATAGTAACAAACCATTTATAAGCACACATAATTGACTTGCAGCATTACCTCTCACTAGAGATTGCAGTTTGCACATCAGATTTTCCTGTTGAATTGTTAGGGAAAGGTTTACGCCTGACAGTAATTGCATTGTGTGTAATTACTATTTTGATGTCTAGAACTCATGGTAGCAGCGTGTTAATGACCAGCTTTGTTTTCTTCCAAACCATGAGAGCAAACACAAAATGCAGAAATGTAAAAAAAAAACAAAAAAACAAAACTTCATAACAGTCTTTTTTGTGTTTTGCCTGAAATTTTAACTTGAGACCATTGGTCATTGTTTGCTGAGCTTTTATTATTATTTATTCATTTTATATATAAAATTTATATAGGACCAACAGTTTTCAGAGTGCTTTATAAAATAAGGGGAGACAGTACAAATCAGTTTCAGAGAAGAGGATTAGAAGGGCCCTTTTATACCTGTCTTAATGTTATTTTATTCATTATTCTGAGATGATGTTTCATCTGTATCAATGTTATGTTTTTTTTTCTAGATTAAATAACAGTTATCATTTCTATAGTATTGCTAGCCCTGTGTTGTTCCTTGTGATAGTACAGTGTTTTCCTAGACAGATACAATGAACAAACACAAATGTCTATTGTTCTTTCTTTAGGCCTAAGCTGTAGCAGCTCTAACTGGCACATTGGAAAAATACACGCTGTACATCAGAATAATCATTATAATTTAAGTTTATAAATGATCTTTACATAGCTGTGAATAAGCAAGATAGACGACAGTATCAGAAATGTTGTCTGCTGAAATGTTTCTCCATTTAGGAAACAAATAATTTTACAGTGGATCCCCATTTTTTCAGTTTGTTATTCCAGTTCTTATTATCTGTATAGTTTAGGTTCTTTTTCTAAGAGAAATATTTAAAGTAGAGTTAAATCACAACTGGGTGAGATTTAGTTTACTAAATCATTGTGGATCATAAATAATTGGCTTTTTTTCCTTTTTAGAAAATACTTGATTGTTTTACCTCCTTTTATACACTATATTACCAAAAGTTTTGGGACACCTCCCTTTACACGCACATGAACTTTAATGGCATCCCAGTCTTAGTCTGCAGGGTTCAATATTGAGTTGGCCCACCCTTTGCAGCTATAAAAGCTTCAACTTTTCTGGGAAGACTGTCCACAAGGTTTAGGAGTGTGTCTATGGGAATGTTTGACCATTCTTCCAGAAGCGCATTTGTGACAATAAGGCCTGGCTCGCAGTCTCCGCTCTAATTCATCCCAAAGGTGTTCTATTGGATTGAGGTCAGGACAGGCCAGTCAATTTCCTCCACCCCAAACCCGCTCATTCATGTCTTTATGGACCTTGCTTTGTGCACTGGTCCAAGTCATTTGGTGGAGGGGGATTATGGTGTGAGGTTGTTTTTCAGGGGTTGGGCTTGTTCCCTTAGGTCCAATGAAGGGAACTCTTAAGGCATCAGAATACCAAGACATTTTGGACAATTTCACGCTCCCAACTTTGTGGGAACAGTTTGGGGATGGCCCCTTCCTGTTCCAACATGACTGCACACCAGTGCACAAAGCAAGGTCCATAAAGACAAGGATGAGCGAGTTTGAGGTGGAGGAACTTGAGTCCTGACCTCAACCTGATAGAACACCTTTAGGATGAATTAAAGCAGAGACTGCAAGCTGGGCCTTCTCATCCAATCATCAGTACCTGACCTCACAAATGCGCTTCTGGAAGAATAATCAAACATTCCCATAGACACACTCCTATACCTTGTGGACAGCCTTCCCAGAAGAGTTGAAGCTTTTACAGCTGCAAAGGTTGAGCCAACTCAATATTGAACCCTACTGACTAAGACTGGGATGCCATTAAAGTTCATGTGTATGTAAAGGCAGGCATCCCAATACTTTTGGAAATATAGTGTATCATTTATTGCATCTCTGTTGTGCTGGTTTTCTGCAACCTTATGTCACTTCTATCTACGAACAAACGCTCCACGGCTGACTGTATATGCATTTCTCCTAGCGGAAAATGGACCTTGCCTTTCCCAATGAGCATCAATAGGGTTGCTTTAATTACCGCTGGAAGTACATGGGCAGGGTGACCATGTTGGATAGCAATTAGATGACAAGGCCAGAATATTGTCACCCCAAAACAGGCAGGGGCTGAATGTCAGGTCTATCGGGTACTATTTTACTGAAAAGTGTAGATTTAAAAATGTAAAATAAAATTTAAAATACAATAACATGTTAATATATACATGACATTTTTGGATTGGGCTAACATTTACTTTAAAGAATAAGTGAAGTGCACTTAAAGCCCAACTCCAGGCAAAAAAAAAAATTTCCTATGTAGTGGGGCTGTTCCTGCATTGCATGGGTTAACGGCTCGTTTTTGCCTTGGGGATTGAAGAACAGAGATATACTTACCTAATCTCTCAATCCTCCCCGCTCAAGACCGGTCCCTGTGGCACTTGCCCTCCTGCAGTGTAGTGGTCTTGTGCGTTGGACTGTTCCTGAGGTTATCACGCCCATAGACCTGTTCTAGACATGCAGGTGTCAGGAACAGTCCACTTCTGGATCGTGAGGGAGCGCCATTTGCCGGTGGAGCAGAGGATTGGGTGAGTATACAGCTTTCTCCTCTCCTCTGGATAAAAAGGCATGGGAAAAGCTTTCTCCTCTCCCCTGGCATGGGAAAACTTTTTTTTTTTTTTTTCCCGGAGTTGGGCTTTAAATGCGGAGTTAAGCCCTCCTATCTTTTACAGCTTAGGAAGCTGCCATTACACATGTAATCAGCTATGACTCCAGCCAACTGATGGCTTTACAGTTTGGTGACATAGTTGGTAAGGTTGAATAAAGACATAGTTGGTAAGGTTGAATAAAGACACCAGTTCAACCTGGTGTGTGTGTGTTTATGTCAATATTAAATCCCATATCCCTGTATGTTGCGATCTTTAAGATGTCCATCTGAAAGTTTTTTTAAACTAGAGACACTCCCCTCTGACTGCAAAGAACCCTCTACAGCAGGGGTTGTCAACCCCCAGGACGCGGCCCACTACCGGGCCATAGCCTTTCTGCAGCCAGGCCGTGGGTGCGGGCAGCCGGCATGAAGGAGCTGGGGCTGCTGGCATAAGAGAGCCAGGCGGGTGGCATGAAACAGCTGAGCAGCCGGCATATGAGTGCCGGGTGGATGGAAGAAGTGAGCAGTTGGGCAAGCAGAGATCTCTCTCCGCCCTGCCGCATCACTGCTCTTCCACCCTCACAGCCGGTGTTCTGTCAGCCTCAATGTCAGAGGTGCAGCGGGGAGCAGAGAGATGACATCATCTCTCACTGCCCACCCTTTATCACCGCTCTCCTGCCTTCATTTGGAACCCACCACTACACAGAGACCTGCCTCTGTGCTAAATGGACCAGTGCTGCCACCAATGCAGTGGTGGCAAGCAGCGTGGCAAGTAACATTCCGCATCTGGTGATGGGCAACGTGGCAAGTGACATTCCGCATTTGGTGGCAGGTGATGTGGCAAGTGACAGTCCACATCTTGTGGCAAATGACATTCCACATCTGGTGACAGGCAACCTGGCAGGTGACGTGGCAAGTGACATTCCGCATCTGGTGACAGGCAACGTGGCAAGTGATGTGGCAAGTGACAATCCACATCTTGTGGCAGGCAGCATGGCAAGTGACATTCTGCATCTGGTGACAGGCAACGTGGCAGGTGAGGTGGCATTCCGCATCCGGTGGCAGGCGACAGTGGCAAGTGACACGCTCAGGGCTCCCACTGATTCTGCATTATGGTGAGTTGAACTATTTCATTTATTACTACAGTGTAATAGAAATAATGCGCGTCAATCATCCTGACACCATTTCAAGCATGGTACCGTGATGATTGAAGTCCCCCCCACCACCACCACCACCACCGGTCCTTGTCACAATTTTCTTCCACGCAGCCGGTCCTGGTGCCAAAAAGGTTGGGGACTGCTGCTCTACACAGTTTAAGGTTTAATGAATTTCAATGAATTGCTGCATGTCTTTTTAAACTCCCCCCCACTGAACAGTTTTTCCCCTATGCTAGGGTCACCAGTAAGGTATTACATAGTTACATAGTTACATAGTAGGTGAGGTTGAAAAAAGACACACGTCCATCAAGTCCAACCTATGTGTGTGATTATGTGTCAGTATTACCTTACATATCCCTGTATGTTGCGGTCATTCAGGTGATTATCTAATAGTTTCTTGAAGCTATCAATGCTCCCCGCTGAGACCACCGCCTGTGGAAGGGAATTCCACATCCTTACCGCTCTTACAGTAAAGAACCCTCTACGTAGTTTAAGGTTAAACCTCTTTTCTTCTAATTGTAATGAGTGGCCCCGAGTCTTATTAAACTCTCTTCTGCGAAAAAGTTTTATCCCTACTGTGGGGTCACCAGTACAGTATTTGTAAATTGAAATCATATCCCCTCTCAAGCGTCTCTTCTCCAGAGAGAATAAGTTCAACGCTCGCAACCTTTCCTCATAACTAAGATCCTCCAGACCCTTTATTAGCTTTGTTGCCCTTCTTTGTACTTGCTCCATTTCCAGTACATCCTTCCTGAGGACTGGTGCCCAGAACTGGACAGCATACTCCAGGTGCGGCCGGACCAGAGTCTTGTAGAGCGGGAGAATTATCGTTTTATCTCTGGAGTTGATCCCCCTTTTAATACATGCCAATATTCTGTTTGCCTTATTAACAGCAGCTTGGCATTGCATGCCATTGCTGAGCCTATCATCTACTAGGACCCCCAGGTCCTTTTCCATCCTAGATTCCCCCAGAGGTTCTCCCCCCAGTGTATAGATTGCATTCATATTTTTGCCACCCAAATGCATTATTTTACATTTTTCTACATTGAACCTCATTTGCCATGTAGTCGCCCACCCCATTAATTTGTTCAGGTCTTTTTGCAAGGTTTCCACATCCTGCGGAGAAGTTATTGCCCTGCTTAGCTTAGTATCGTCTGCAAATACAGAGATTGAACTGTTTATCCCATCCTCCAGATCGTTTATAAACAAATTAAATAGGATTGGTCCCAGCACAGAACCCTGGGGAACCCCACTACCCACCCCTGACCATTCTGAGTACTCCCCATTTATCACCACCCTCTGAACACGCCCTTGTAGCCAGTTTTCGATCCAGGTACTCACCCTATGGTCCATGCCAACGGACTATATTTTGTACAGTAAACGTTTATGGGGAACTGTGTCAAATGCTTTTGCAAAATCCAGATACACCACGTCTACGGGCCTTCCTTTATCTAGATGGCAACTCACCTCCTCATAGAAGGTTAATAGATTGGTTTGGCAAGAACGATTCTTCATGAATCCATGCTGATTACTGCTAATGATATCGTTCTTATTACTAAAATCTTGTATATAGTCCCTTATCATCCCCTCCAAGATTTTACATACTATTGATGTTAGGCTAACTGGTCTGTAATTCCCAGGGATGTATTTTGGGCCCTTTTTAAATATTGGTGCTACATTGGCTTTTCTCCAATCAGCTGGTACCATTCCAGTCAATAGACTGTCTGTAAAAATTAGGAACAACGGTCTGGCAATCACCTGACTGAGTTCCCTAAGTACCCTCGGATGCAAGCCATCTGGTCCCGGTGATTTATTAATGTTAAGTTTCTCAAGTCTAATTTTAATTCCGTCCTCTGTTAACCATGGAGGTGCTTCCTGTGTTGTGTCATGAGGATAAACACTGCAGTTTTGGTTACTGAAGCCCCCCGATTCACTCGTGGAAGACTGAGGAGAAGAATAAATTCAATACCTTTGCCATCTCCCCATCCTTTGTAACCAGATGTCCTTCCTCATTCTTTATGGGGCCAATATGGTCTGTCCTCCCTTTTTTACTGTTTACATACTTAAAGAATTTCTTGGGATTTTTTTTGCTCTCCTCCGCTATGTGTCTTTCATGTTCTATCTTAGCCGTCCTAATTGCACCCTTACATTTCTTATTGCATTCTTTATAAAGTCTGAATGCTGAGGATGATCCCTCAACCTTGTATTTTTTGAAGGCCTTCTCCTTTGCTTTTATATGCATTTTACATTGGAGTTAAGCCATCCAGGATTTTTGTTCGCTCTTTTAAATTTATTACCCAATGGGATACATTGGCTAATGCCCTTATTTAATATGCTCTTAAAGCAAACCCATCTCTCCTCCGTATTCTTTGTTCCTAATATTTTATCCCAATTTATGCCTTTTAGCAAGGTTTGTAGTTTAGGGAAGTTGGCTCTTTTGAAATTCAGTGTCTTTGTATTCCCTTTATGTTTCCTATTTGTGTGATTTATACTGAAACTAATTGACCTGTGATCGCTGTTACCTAAATTGCCCCGTATTTCCACATCTGTGATCAGGTCTGTATTGTTGGTAATCAGTAGATCCAGTAATGTTTTATTTCTAGTTGGTGCGTCTACCATCTGACCCATAAAATTGTCCTGCAAGATATTAAGGAACTGGCGAGCCTTAAATGAATGCGCGGTTCCCTCCGCCCGGTCTATGTCTGGATAATTAAAATCCCCCATTATGATAACACTTCCCATCCTTGCTGCTAATCCAATTTGTGATAGGAGATCCGTCTCCACTTCCTCCTTCAGGTTAGGGGGCCTATAGCATACTCCCAGTATTATTTTCCCCTTAGCTTCATCCCTTTGGAGCTCTACCCATAAGGATTCCACCTCCTCTCTAGCTCCCTCAGTGATGTCATCTCTCACATTCGCTTGTACATTATTCTTGATATATATAGGCATACCCCTCCCCCTTTTTTACCCTTTCTATCCTTGCGGTATAGGGTATAACCTTGAATGTTTGCCAGCCAATCATGAGAGCTGTTGAACCAGGTCTCTGAAATTCCCACAAAATCCAAATCCTCCTTGTACAACAGTATCTCTAGTTCACCCATCTTGTCTGCCATGCTCTTGGCATTGGTGAACATGCCACATAGTTTAGACCGGTCGCATATTGTCCTTGATTGGGTGTTTCAAAATTGCAACTAGGACTTGCTACTATACTCACCTTGTGTTTTTGTGCTTTGGTTAACCTACCACTAATGCCCCCAACACTACCCTCTGGAATATCATCCGCGCTGGCTATCACTGTCTCTGGACCCTCCCCCCCATCGCCTAGTTTAAAAACCCCTCTAACTTTTTGGCCATCTTCATTCCCAGCAGATCTGCACCCTCCTCATTTAGGTGCAGTCCGTCCCTTCTATAGTACCGGTTACCGACTGAGAAGTCGGCCCAGTCCTCCAGGAACCCAAACCCCTCCTTACTACACCAGCTCTTCAGCCACTTGTTTACTTCCCTAATCTCCCTCTGCCTTTCTGGTGTGGCTCGATGTACCGGTAGTATTCCTGAGAATACTACCTTGGAGGTCCTTTTCCTCAATTTAGCACCTAAGTCCCTAAAATCGTTCTTTAGGACACTCCATCTGCCTCTGACTTTGTCATTGGTGCCAACGTGCACCATGACAGCCGGGTCTTCCCCAGCCCCTCCCAGTAATCTGTCCACAAGATCCGTGATGTGCCGAACCCGAGCGCCCGGTAGACAACATACTGTTCGGCGCTTCAGGTCTTGGTTACAGATTGCCCTCTCTGTCCTTCTAAGAATTGAGTCCCCTACCACCAGAATCTGTCTTTCCTTTCCCTTTGCTGCCCCCCCACTCTCACTGGAGGAGTTCTTCCCCTGACAGCTAGGAGAGTCCCTCATCTCCAGCAGTGCTGGTCCCTGACTGGTTTCACCAATGACACTCAATGGAGCGTACTTATTGGGATGCTCCAGTCCTGGATCGGCCTCTCTGGCACTTCCCCCTCTACCCCTCCTGACTGTCACCCATCTACTCTTTGCTAGTGCCTGCACCTCTTTGTCTCCACCCGCCTCTGTGCTGGCCCCTGCCCGCACCTGCCGTGTACATTCCTGGCTCACCTTTAGTATGGAGGGACTTCTCAGTGCTGACAGTTGCTTCCCTAGATTCAGAACCTGGGCTTCCAGGGAAACAATGTGCTTACATTTTGCACAGCAGTATTCACCCTCGATCGGATGATCAAGGAACGCATACATGCGGCAAGATGTACAAAGAGTCGCCTCTCCACACCCGCCGGGCATCGTACCTATTAAATTTAGTGAGGATTTGGGGATTTTACCCTGTCCAAATTACCTAAGAGCTAGCTTCCTGGCACTAATACTCAAGACAATACACAGGTTCACAACAAGACAATACACAGGTACTCACAGACCTACGTGCACTCGCAATACTCAAGTATACAGTACACAATACACAAGTACTAACGATCCACACACACTACTCAGACAACACTCAGATACATACACTACACAGGTACTATGACCCCTGTTATAACCTCCTGTTTTAAACTCTAGTTTTTTAACTCCCACTTATACCAAGTTCCACTTACACAAAGTTCCACAGCCAAAGACTGAGCACGCTCAGACTGAGTTCTACACCCAGTTAAATAGGCACCTGTGAGCAATTAACCACCCCCCTTAATTGATAGGCTGAAGGAACCAGAGGAAAAAAAAAAAAAAAAAAGCTATTTAAAAAGTGACAGAAAAAGGCAAATGAAAAACTAAAAGGAAAAGCCCCAAAAATGCACCCCAGCAAACCCAGCAATCAACAAGCAAGACTTATTCACTCTATAACTCTAGTTTTTTAACTCCCACTTATACCAAGTTCCACTTACACAAAGTTCCAAAGACTGAGCACCATTTGTATTTGTATGCCATTATCATATGTCCTCTCAAGCATCTCTTCAGAGAGAATACATTCAATGCTTGCAGTCTTTCCCCATAACTAAGGTCCTCCAGTCCCTTTATTAGCTTTGTTGCCCTTCTCTGAACTCTCTACAGTTCCAGCACATCCTTCTTGAGGACTGGTGACCAAAATAGGACAGAATACTCAAGATGTGGCCGGACCAGAGTCTTGTAAAGTGCCAGAATTATAGTTTTATCTGTTGATTGGATACACTTTTGAATGCATGCTAATATTCTGCTGGCTTTACTTGCAGCAGCTTGGCATTGCATACCTTTGCTGAGCCTGTCATCTACTAGGACTTCCAGATCTTTTTCCATCCTAGATTCTCCCAGAGGTTCTCCCCCTAGTGAGTAACTTGCATGTATATTTTTAGCACCCAAATGCATTACTTTACATTTTTCAACATTAAACCTCATTTGCTAAGTAGTTGCCCCATTATTTTATTGAGGTCCTCCTGTAAGGTTTCCATATCTTGTTGTAAAGTTATCACCCTGCTTAACTTTGCATTGAGCTCTTTATACCAACCTCTATATCAGTGGTCTCCAAACTGCGGCCCTGGCACCGGATGTGGCCCTTTGCTTGCCCTTATCTGGCCCCTAAGACACTATTCCATCCACAACTGACACTAATGATGGGGCACTATTCCTCCCACTGACACCAAGGATGGGGTGCTGTCCCTCCCACTGGTAATAGGGCACTATTCCTTCCACTAAAATGAATGATGGGGCATTGTTTACTTTCACTGATACTTGGGCATTTTCTGCTCCCACTGGCCACAGTCCGGCCCCCATAAAGTCTGAGGGACAGTAAACTGGCCCTTTGCTTAGAAAGTTTGGAGACCCCTGCTCTATATCATTTATGAATAAATGTTGAGAGTTGACATAAGCACACTGGTAGCATAAGGAGGTAGCAGCTCTAATGCCAAAAAGTGATAATGCATAAATATGTGTTTTAGACCAACATATACAATACCATATAAGCATGAAAAAACATTTGTGGAAAATAAAAATAAAAATCAACAATAAATGAATAAAAATAGTCCATCTAGATGCATGTGAAAAGCCTTAAGCCCAGATCACAATCTTCATAGTGGTAATAAATGCAGCAAATAGTTGAATAGTTCCTCCACCGCACCGCTGTGATAACACCAATAAAAATGCGCGCTTACCGCAAGGCAAGCCTGAAAAAGCTTGCAACCTTAACCCGGTCTTTATCCAGGAGGAATAGCTGGAAGGCGGTGATCCACCAAGCCACACAGAGGGATCAGTCACAGCCTGGAGCAATAAGTATACAAATCCAAGGTACCGGGATAGGTAACACTCAGGAGTTCCCCAGGAAAAGGAATCGACATAGCGTAATCCTGATAACTTCGTTTAATAGAAAATTTAAAAAAGCACTTACAATATAGTAGAAATAAAACAGCAGAAAGTATCAGCCGGCCGGATTAAGTGATCACCTGTCCTGCAGACGGTATACATGGAACGTCAGCTCCTCCTGACGCGCGTTTCGTCACACTATGACGTCGTATTGGGCACACTGGTAACTGTAGACATGTCTTGAATGAATTGTTTTGGGAAACTTGCAAAATCAGTGGGGTTTGTCCCAATGTAATGTTGTTACAGTATCCTTACTGTGCATTAGTTTAGTGCTGTACAGCCAATGGCTTTAGTTTTCAAGAGTCTTTCAAATAGTAACCACACTTTCACATGGTGGCCTTCATCAATTTCAACAGAATGCGATTGTAAGAATGTTGATAGGGCTTCCACTAAAGTGAATGGAAACCACCACATGCATGGGTGGATAGGAGCTCTAAAGGTTTCAGAAGTTTTTGGCTGTAGGATGTTCAGTGCCAGAAAGTCTGCACAGTAAGGATATTGGGACAGTTTTGTTATAAGTAAACCTATTATATACTAAAAGTCCTGGGGGGCATTGGAATAGAAGTGGAAAGTGCACTCATCCTTTTAAATGTTTATTCATGAATAGAGCTAGTCATACCACTTACAGATTTGAGCAAGTTTTACAGTTCAGTTGACCTATTGACTTGCCAACAACTTTGTCATTGCTTACAGTTTCAAAGTTATTTGGAATTTATTTCTTCGGGGAAACAAATTTTTCTTCAGCTTTCAAAGATTAAGTGTAACTTCCTATCTGCTTTTCTGAAACTTTTTAGCACAAAGTAACCCATGAAGTAACTTTCATTTCCTAGGGAACCTCTGCTAAATATAGCTTTATCTCCAGCTCCCAGGACTGTGATCAGTTAGTTGTAAATATGATACATCAAGGAATAAACAATATAGTGTACCCATAGGTGTGTGCAGCCTATTGCATTAGGGTGTGCACCCCAAAGCTCAAACACACACTACTGATCGCTCACTGTGTTCATTTAGAAAAGGAAGGGGTCGGTAAATTACATATTTACCAGCCACTTTCCCCACTCACCCTAAAACATCCCCGTGTGTGCCAGCAGCAGCAGCCATTGGTAAAGGAGAGGAGGAAAGCCGGCAGCGCTGTGGGGGAAATTTCAAAGGGGGGGCAGGGCAATAGGGGGAATCTATGCTGCACAGTATGATTAGGGTGTGTCTGGGCACATCTGGCACACCCTGTGCGCACACCTATGAGTGTACCACACCCAGAGCAGGTCATTTATAATAGCACACCTGCTATATAGGACAAAATAATTTTCAGTAATAAACCAGGATTTAAGGGAAATAATAAAAAAGGCTAAATGCAGACAGTAGTGCTCCTTTTTATTAGTGGTCAGTGTAGTACCTGTATACATCGATGGACAGTGGGAGAAGGGCCTCCTTACACTAATAGTCAGCGGAGAAGGTCTAGGCATTCATCAGTGGAAGAATGCCCCCCTTCCTTCTCATACTTTGGTGGTCAGTGGGAGAATGCCCCACTATTCATTTATGATAAATTTGAGAATGTCCAGCATACATTGGTGGTCAGTGGAAAAAGAGCCAGATTTTCATTGGTAATCAGTGGGAGAATGGCACCTATACATTGATGGTAAGTTGGAGAAGGGGACCCATTACATTGATGGTGAGCTGAGAATAGCCCCTTTACAATGGTGAACAGTGGGAGAATGGCCACCCATAGATTGGTGGTCAGTGAGAGAATGGCCCTGTAAATGTATACTCTGTGGAGAAAGACTAGCCATGTATTGGTGGTCAGTGAAAAAATGTCCCCTGTACATTGGTGGCTAGTGAGAGAAGGGACCCCATTACATTGGTGGACAGCTGTGAATGGCCTATGTACATTGGTGACTGGTGGGAGAATGGTCCCCATTTATTGGTGGTCAGTGGGTGAACAGCCCCTTGCACATTAGGAGAAGGGCTCCCCATACATTGGTGGTTAGTGGGTGAACAGCCCCCTGCACATTGGAAGAAGGGCACCCCATACATTGAAGGTTAGTGGCTGAACAGCCCCCTGCACATTGGAAGAAGGGCTCCCCATACATTGGTGGTTAGTGGGTGAACAGCCCCCTGCACATTGGGAGAAGGGATCCCTATACATTGGTGGTTAGTGTGTGAACAGCCCCCTGCACATTGGGAGAAGGGCTCCCCATACATTAGTGGTTAGTGGCTGAACAGCCCCCTGCACATTGGGAGAAGGGCTCCCCGTACATTGGTGGTTAGTGTGTGAACAGCCCCCTGCACATTGGGAGAAGGGCTCCCCGTACATTGGTGGTTAGTGGGTGAACAGCCCCCTGCACATTGGGAGAAGGGCTCCCCATACATTGGAGGTTAGTGGGTGAACAGCCCCCTGCACATTGGGAGAAGGGCTCCCCATACATTGGAGGTTAGTGGGTGAACAGCCCTCTGCACATTGGGAGAAGGGATCCCCATACATTGGTGGTTAGTGGCTGAACAGCCCCCTGCACATTGGGAGAAGGGCTCCCCGTACATTGGTGGTTAGTGGGTGAACAGCCCCCTGCACATTGGGAGAAGGGCTCCCCATACATTGGAGGTTAGTGGGTGAACAGCCCCCTGCACATTGGGAGAAGGGCTCCCCATACATTGGAGGTTAGTGGGTGAACAGCCCCCTGCACATTGGGAGAAGGGATCCCCATACATTGGTGGTTAGTGTGTGAACAGCCCCCTGCACATTGGGAGAAGGGCTCCCCATACATTAGTGGTTAGTGGCTGAACAGCCCCCTGCACATTGGGAGAAGGGCTCCCCATACATTGGTGGTTAGTGGGTGAACAGCCCCGTGCACATTGGGAGAAGGGATCCCCATACATTGGTGGTTGGTGGGTGAACAGCCCCCTGCACATTAGGAGAAGAGCTCCCCATACATTGGTGGTTGGTGGGTGAACAGCCCCGTGCACATTGGGAGAAGGGCTCCCCATACATGGGTGGTTGTTGGGTGAACAGCCCCCTGCACATTGGGAGAAGGGATCCCCATACATTGGTGGTTAGTGGGTGAACAGCCCCCTGCACATTGGAAGAAGGGCTCCCCATACATTGGAGGTTAGTGGCTGAACAGCCCCTTGCACATTGGGAGAAGGGCTCCCCATACATTGGTGGTTAGTGGGTGAACAGCCCCCTGCACTTTGGGAGAAGGGCTCCCCATACATTGGAGGTTAGTGGGTGAACAGCCCTCTGCACATTGGGAGAAGGGATCCCCATACATTGGTGGTTAGTGTGTGAACAGCCCCCTGCACATTGGGAGAAGGGCTCCCCATACATTAGTGGTTAGTGGCTGAACAGCCCCCTGCACATTGGGAGAAGGGCTCCCCATACATTGGTGGTTAGTGGGTGAACAGGCCCCTGCACATTGGGAGAAGGGCTCCCCATACATTGGAGGTTAGTGGGTGAACAGCCCCCTGCACATTGGGGGAAGGGCTCCACATACATTGGAGGTTAGTGGCTGAACAGCCCCCTGCACATTGGGAGAAGGGCTCCCCATACATTGGTGGTTAGTGGCTGAACAGCCCTCTGCACATTGGAAGAAGGGCTCCCCATACATTGGTGGTTAGTGGGCGAACAGCCCCCTGCACATTGGCAGAAGGGCTCCCCATACATTGGAGGTTAGTGGCTGAATAGCCCCCTGCACATTGGGAGAAGGGATCCCCATACATTGGTGGTTAGTGGGTGAACAGCCCCCTGCACATTAGGAGAAGGGCTCCCCATACACTGGTGGTTGGTGGGTGAACAGCCCCCTGCACATTAGGAGAAGAGCTCCCCATACGTTGGTGGTTGGTGGGTGAACAGTCCCCTGCACTTTAGGAGAAGAGCTCCCCATACATTGGTGGTTGGTGGGTGAACAGCCCCCTGCACATTGGGAGAAGGGCTCCCCATACATGGGTGGTTGTTGGGTGAACAGCCCCCTGCACATTGGGAGAAGGGATCCCTATACATTGGTGGTTAGTGGGTGAACAGCCGCCTGCACATTAGGAGAAGAGCTCCCCATACATTGGTGGTTGGTGGGTGAACAGCCCCCTGCACATTAGGAGAAGAGCTCCCCATACATTGGTGGTTGGTGGGTGAACAGCCCCCTGCACATTGGGAGAAGGGCTCCCCATACATGGGTGGTTGTTGGGTGAACAGCCCCCTGCACATTGGGAGAAGGGCTCCCCATACATTGGTGGTTAGTGGGTGAACAGCCCCCTGCACATTGGGAGAAGGGCTCCCCATACATTGGAGGTTAGTGGGTGAACAGCCCCCTGCACATTGGAAGAAGGGCTCCCCATACATTGGAGGTTAGTGGCTGAACAGCCCCTTGCACATTGGGAGAAGGGCTCCCCATACATTGGTGGTTAGTGGGTGAACAGCCCCCTGCACATTGGGAGAAGGGCTCCCCATACATTGGAGGTTAGTGGGTGAACAGCCCTCTGCACATTGGGAGAAGGGCTCCCCATACATTGGTGGTTAGTGGGTGAACAGCCCCCTGCACATTGGGAGAAGGGATCCCCATACATTGGTGGTTAGTGGGTGAACAGTCCCCTGCACATTGGGGGAAGGGCTCCACATACATTGGAGGTTAGTGGCTGAACAGCCCCCTGCACATTGGGAGAAGGGCTCCCCATACATTGGTGGTTAGTGGCTGAACAGCCCCCTGCACATTGGGAGAAGGGCTCCCCATACATTGGAGGTTAGTGGGTGAACAGCCCCCTGCACATTGGGGGAAGGGCTCCACATACATTGGTGGTTAGTGGGTGAACAGCCCCCTGCACATTGGGAGAAGGGATCCCCATACATTGGTGGTTAGTGTGTGAACAGCCCCCTGCACATTGGGGGAAGGGCTCCACATACATTGGTGGTTAGTGGGCGAACAGCCCCCTGCACATTAGCAGAAGGGCTCCCCATACATTGGAGGTTAGTGGCTGAATAGCCCCCTGCACATTGGGAGAAGGGATCCCCATACCTTGGTGGTTAGTGGGTGAACAGCCCTCTGCACATTAGGAGAAGGGCTCCCCATACATTGGTGGTTGGTGGGTGAACAGCCCCCTGCACATTAGGAGAAGAGCTCCCCATACGTTGGTGGTTGGTGGGTGAACAGCCCCCTGCACTTTAGGAAAAGAGCTCCCCATACTTTGGTGGTTGGTGGGTGAACAGCCCCCTGCACATTAGGAGAAGAGCTCCCCATACATTGGTGGTTGGTGGGTGAACAGCCCCCTGCACATTGGGAGAAGGGCTCCCCATACATGGGTGGTTGTTGGGTGAACAGCCCCCTGCACATTGGGAGAAGGGATCCCTATACATTGGTGGTTAGTGGGTGAACAGCCCCCTGCACATTGGAAGAAGGGCTCCTCATACATTGGAGGTTAGTGGCTGAACAGCCCCTTGCACATTGGGAGAAGGGCTCCCCATACATTGGTGGTTAGTGGGTGAACAGGCCCCTGCACATTGGGAGAAGGGCTCCCCATACATTGGAGGTTAGTGGGTGAACAGCCCCCTGCACATTGGGAGAAGGGATCCCCATACATTGGTGGTTAGTGTGTGAACAGCCCCCTGCACATTGGGAGAAGGGCTCCCTATACATTAGTGGTTAGTGGCTGAACAGCCCCCTGCACATTGGGAGAAGGGCTCCCCATACATTGGTGGTTAGTGGGTGAACAGCCCCGTGCACATTGGGAGAAGGGATCCCCATACATTGGTGGTTGGTGGGTGAACAGCCCCCTGCACATTAGGAGAAGAGCTCCCCATACATTGGTGGGTGAACAGCCCCCTGCACATTGGGAGAAGGGCTCCCCATACATGGGTGGTTGTTGGGTGAACAGCCCCTGCACATTGGGAGAAGGGATCCCCATACATTGGTGGTTAGTGGGTGAACAGCCCCCTGCACATTGGAAGAAGGGCTCCCCATACATTGGAGGTTAGTGGCTGAACAGCCCCTTGCACATTGGGAGAAGGGCTCCCCATACATTGGTGGTTAGTGGGTGAACAGCCCCCTGCACATTAGGAGAAGAGCTCCCCATACATTGGTGGTTGGTGGGTGAACAGCCCCCTGCACATTAGGAGAAGAGCTCCCCATACATTGGTGGTTGGTGGGTGAACAGCCCCATGCACATTGGGAGAAGGGCTCCCCATACATGGGTGGTTGTTGGGTGAACAGCCCCCTGCACATTGGGAGAAGGGCTCCCCATACATTGGTGGTTAGTGGGTGAACAGCCCCCTGCACATTGGGAGAAGGGCTCCCCATACATTGGAGGTTAGTGGGTGAACAGCCCCCTGCACATTGGAAGAAGGGCTCCCCATACATTGGAGGTTAGTGGCTGAACAGCCCCTTGCACATTGGGAGAAGGGCTCCCCATACATTGGTGGTTAGTGGGTGAACAGCCCCCTGCACATTGGGAGAAGGGCTCCCCATACATTGGAGGTTAGTGGGTGAACAGCCCTCTGCACATTGGGAGAAGGGCTCCCCATACATTGGTGGTTAGTGGGTGAACAGCCCCCTGCACATTGGGAGAAGGGATCCCCATACATTGGTGGTTAGTGGGTGAACAGTCCCCTGCACATTGGGGGAAGGGCTCCACATACATTGGAGGTTAGTGGCTGAACAGCCCCCTGCACATTGGGAGAAGGGCTCCCCATACATTGGTGGTTAGTGGCTGAACAGCCCCCTGCACATTGGGAGAAGGGCTCCCCATACATTGGAGGTTAGTGGGTGAACAGCCCCCTGCACATTGGGGGAAGGGCTCCACATACATTGGTGGTTAGTGGGTGAACAGCCCCCTGCACATTGGGAGAAGGGATCCCCATACATTGGTGGTTAGTGTGTGAACAGCCCCCTGCACATTGGGGGAAGGGCTCCACATACATTGGTGGTTAGTGGGCGAACAGCCCCCTGCACATTGGCAGAAGGGCTCCCCATACATTGGAGGTTAGTGGCTGAATAGCCCCCTGCACATTGGGAGAAGGGATCCCCATACCTTGGTGGTTAGTGGGTGAACAGCCCTCTGCACATTAGGAGAAGGGCTCCCCATACATTGGTGGTTGGTGGGTGAACAGCCCCCTGCACATTAGGAGAAGAGCTCCCCATACGTTGGTGGTTGGTGGGTGAACAGCCCCCTGCACTTTAGGAAAAGAGCTCCCCATACTTTGGTGGTTGGTGGGTGAACAGCCCCCTGCACATTAGGAGAAGAGCTCCCCATACATTGGTGGTTGGTGGGTGAACAGCCCCCTGCACATTGGGAGAAGGGCTCCCCATACATGGGTGGTTGTTGGGTGAACAGCCCCCTGCACATTGGGAGAAGGGATCCCTATACATTGGTGGTTAGTGGGTGAACAGCCCCCTGCACATTGGAAGAAGGGCTCCTCATACATTGGAGGTTAGTGGCTGAACAGCCCCTTGCACATTGGGAGAAGGGCTCCCCATACATTGGTGGTTAGTGGGTGAACAGGCCCCTGCACATTGGGAGAAGGGCTCCCCATACATTGGAGGTTAGTGGGTGAACAGCCCCCTGCACATTGGGAGAAGGGATCCCCATACATTGGTGGTTAGTGTGTGAACAGCCCCCTGCACATTGGGAGAAGGGCTCCCTATACATTAGTGGTTAGTGGCTGAACAGCCCCCTGCACATTGGGAGAAGGGCTCCCCATACATTGGTGGTTAGTGGGTGAACAGCCCCGTGCACATTGGGAGAAGGGATCCCCATACATTGGTGGTTGGTGGGTGAACAGCCCCCTGCACATTAGGAGAAGAGCTCCCCATACATTGGTGGGTGAACAGCCCCCTGCACATTGGGAGAAGGGCTCCCCATACATGGGTGGTTGTTGGGTGAACAGCCCCTGCACATTGGGAGAAGGGATCCCCATACATTGGTGGTTAGTGGGTGAACAGCCCCCTGCACATTGGAAGAAGGGCTCCCCATACATTGGAGGTTAGTGGCTGAACAGCCCCTTGCACATTGGGAGAAGGGCTCCCCATACATTGGTGGTTAGTGGGTGAACAGCCCCCTGCACATTGGGAGAAGGGCTCCCCATACATTGGAGGTTAGTGGGTGAATAGCCCCCTGCACATTGGGAGAAGGGATCCCCATACATTGGTGGTTAGTGTGTGAACAGCCCCCTGCACATTGGGAGAAGGGCTCCCCATACATTAGTGGTTAGTGGCTGAACAGCCCCCTGCACATTGGGAGAAGGGCACCCCATACGTTGGTGGTTAGTGGGTGAACAGCCCCCTGCACATTGGGAGAAGGGATCCCCATACATTGGTGGTTAGTGGGTGAACAGCCCCCTGCACATTGGGGGAAGGGCTCCACATACATTGGAGGTTAGTGGTTGAACAGCCCCCTGCACATTGGGAGAAGGGCTCCCCATACATTGGTGGTTAGTGGCTGAACAGCCCCCTGCACATTGGGAGAAGGGCTCCCCATACATTGGTGGTTAGTGGGCAAACAGCCCCCTGCACATTGGCAAAAGGGCTCCCCATACATTGGAGGTTAGTGGCTGAATAGCCCCCTGCACATTGGGAGAAGAGCTCCCCATACATTGGTGGTTGGTGGGTGAACAGCCCCCTGCACATTGGGAGAAAGGCTCCCCATACATGGGTGGTTGTTGGGTGAACAGCCCCCTGCACATTGGGAGAAGGGATCCCCATACATTGGTGGTTAGTGGGTGAACAGCCCCCTGCACATTGGGAGAAGGGCTCCCGATACATTGGCGGTTAGTGGGTAAACAGCCCCCTGCACATTAGAAGGGCTCCTCATACATTGGTAGTTGGTGGGTGAACAGCCCCCTGCACATTGGGACAAGGGCTCCCCATACATTGGTGGTTAGTGGGTGAACAGCTCCCTGCACATTAGGAGAAGGGCTTTCCATATATTGGAGGTTAGTGACTGAACAGCCCCCTGCACATTGGGAGATGGGCTCCCCATACATTGGTGGTTGGTGGGTGAACAGCCCCCTGCACATTGGGAGAAGGACTCCCCATACATTGGTGGTTAGTGGGTGAACAGCCCCCTGCACGTTAGTAGAAGGGCTCCCTATACATTGGTGGTTAGTGGGTGAACAGCCCCTTGCACATTGGGAGAAGGGCTCCCCATATATTGGTGGTTAGTGGGTGAAAAGCCCCCTGCACATTAGGAGAAGGTCTCCTCATACATTGGTGGTTAGGGGCAAAAATGCCTCTTACAATTGCAAGTGGCAATATAATTAAATAGCTTATGTACACTGTATAAACAAAGGTGCCCTGTAAGTTGCTTTAAAATGTTGGAAACTGCAATTTATGTACTACTTTGTTACATTTTTCAGTTTCTATGAAAGAACTAGACTCGAGAAATGCATTGGTCTCACTGACCCAGACCTGAGCACAAATGCTGATGCCTGTCCTAATTCTGGAATGAAGGGAAGACACCTCTTTTATGGGGTGTATTAGATGGCTGTGTAAACAATTTATACAGCATGCTTCTCTTCATGGGAAAAACATTTGCTTTGTGTTTTTTTTTTTAATAAATTTTTAGAAACGCATTGAATTGAAATAGGATGTGTAGGTGCAGAGAACTATTTATTAGTTGTCACTAGATGGCAGTATAGCAGTTATTATTGAGCATGTTTTCGTTATTAGTTGTGTTGCCTGAGCAGATACTTATATTCATCTGTTTTTTCAATGTTTAGGTGCTGTGGTATTGTATTTTGTGCTATTGTACTCCACATTAAGGCTTTCTTGTAATATATTATAATATAATGAATAGCTTAAGCTTGTTACTTCTGCACACATAATTTTTTAAAATTGATCTTTTTATTGTTTGAGAATATCTTCTAAATTGCTTCATATTTTTGTTTTGTTTTTGCTTCATACTAATCCTTGTACATAGTTTCTCAAAAATACTGCTTTATTGTTAGTGTGTACAATGCTCAGGGGAACATATAGAGTGCCTTGAAAAGTATTCATACCCCTTGAAATTTTCCACATTTTGTCATGTTACAATCAAAAATGTAAATGTATTTTATTGGGATTTTATGTGATAGACCAACACAAAGTGGCACATAATTGTGAAGTGGAAGGAAAATGATAAATGGTTTTCAACATGTTTTACAAATAAATATGTGAAAAGTGTGACATGCAGGCCCGGATTGGCCATAGGGCAAACCGGGCATTTGCCCGGTGGGCCGGGGCTGCCGGGCCGCATGTCCTTGCTTGTGGGGCCAAGCCAGGCTGCTCTTTAAGCCCGCGCAAGTCCCCCGACCTTTCCGCGGCGGCCCGGCTGACAGTTCATCTCAGGCTCAGCCATCGGCACCAGGGGGACGGAAACATGAAGGGGGAGGAGCTAGAGGAGACACCTCTCCACGGCCGCCAGTATAGTTCAGCTGTTGGTGCCGGGGGCGTGACCACGAAGGGGAGAGGAGCCTGCTGCAGCCAGATCAGAGAGAACTTAAGTGCGGCTCCCTGTAACCTGAATTGGAGGAGCAGTGAGGTGGCTGCATATAGAAGAATTATACTTTCCATCTCCCTCCCGCAGTCTCTGAATGCCTGCTTCTGCTCCTCTCCCTCTCGCAGGCTTTCAGGTACTGTGGGAGGAAGATGGAGAGAATAATTCTTCTATATGCAGCCACCCCACTGCTCCTCCTATCCTGCTTATCTCACAGTGCTCTGTACCCCCCCACAGTGCTCTGTACCCCCCCACAGTGCTCTCTAGCTCCCCACAGTGCTCTCTACCCCCCCCCACAGTGCTCTCTAGCCCCCCCAGTGCTCTCCAACTCCCCCATGCTCTCTGCTGCCCCCCTGTGCCCTCTGCCTCTCTCCATGTGCTCTCCACCTCCCCCCATGATATCCACCTCCCCCATGCTCTCCGCTGCCTGCTGTGCCCTCCACTTCTCCCCAGTGCTATCCAGCCCCCCCTGTGCTCTCCTCCGCCCTCCTGTTCTCTCCAACTCCCCCCATGCTCTACACTGCCCCCCTGTGCCCTCCACCTCTCCCCCTGTGCTTTTTACCTCCCCCTGTGCTCTCCACCTCCCCCTATGCTCTACGCTCTCCCCCTGTGCCCTTCGCCTCTCCCCCTGTGCTCTTCACCTCCCCCAATGCTCTCCAGCCCCCCGAGAGCTCTCCACCTCCCTTCTGTGCTCTCCACCTACCCCCATGCGCTATGCTGGCCCCCTGTGCCCTCTGTCTCTATACCTGTGCTCTTCACCTCCCCCCAAAGCTCTCCAGCCCCCCAGTGCTCTCTAGCACCCCCCAGTGATCTCCAGCCCCCCGTTCTCTCCACCTCCCTCCTGTGCTCTCCACTTCCCCCCATGCTCTATGCTGCCCCCCTGTGCCCTCCGTCTCTCCCCAGTTGCTCTCCATCTCCCCCATGCTCTACGCTGCCCCCCTGTGCCCTCCGCCTCTCCCCCTGTGCTTTTCACCTCCCCCTGTGCCCTCCGTCTCTCCCCCTGTGCTTTTCACCTCCCCCTGTGCTCTCCGTCTCCCCCCATGCTCTATGCTGCCCCCCTGTGCCCTCTGCCTCTCCCCCTGTGCCCTCTGCCTCTCCCCCTGTGCTCTCCACCTCCCTCCTGTGCTCTCCACCTCCCCCTATGCTTTATGCTGCCCCCTGTGCCCTTTGCCTCACCCCCTGTGCTCTCCACCTCCCCCTGTGCTCTTCACCTCCCCCCAATGCTCTCCAACCCCCCCCAGTGCTCTCTAGCCCCCCCGTGCTCTCCAGCCCCCCTCTTATCTCCACCTCCCTCCTGTGCTCTACGCTGCCCCCTGTGCCCTCTGTCTCTCCCCCTGTGCTCTCCACTTCCCCCATGCTCTACGCTGCCCCCCTGTGCCCTCTGCCTCTCCCCCAGTGCTCTCTAGCCCTCAGTGCTCTCCACCCCCCATGCTCTATGGTGCCCCCCTGTGCCCTCTGCCTCTCCCCAGTGCTCTCCAGCCCCCCCTGTGATCCCCATTTCCCCCATGCTCTACGCTGCCCCCCTGTGCCCTACGCCTATCTCCCAGTGCTCTCCAGCCCCCCAATTGATCTTCACCTACCCCCTGTGCTCTCGACCTCCTCCCATGCTTTCTGCTGCCCTCCTGTGCCCTCCGCTGCCCCCCTGTGCCCTCCGCCTCCCCCCAGTGCTCTACAGCCCCCCAGTGATCTCCGCTCCCCCCTGTGCTCTCCACCTCCCCCCTGTGCTCTCCGCCCACCGTGCTCTCCTGCCCTCCCTGTGCTCTTCGCCCCACCCTGTGTTTTTGCTTCTCCCTGTGCTCTCCAACCCCCCACTTCCTGTGCTCTCCAGCTGCCCCATGCTCTCCGCCCCCTTGTGCTCTCCTTTTCCTCCCTGTGTTCTCTGCCTCTCCCCTGTGCTCTCTACCCCCCCATGCTCTCCGCCTCCCCCCACAGTGCTCTCCAGCCCCCCTGTGCTCTCACCCCACCCCATGTTCTCAAGGTTCTTCCCTGTCCCCCTTGCCCCCCACACCTTTGCTGGGTTTCCCCCTCCCAACTCCCAGGGGATTCGTCAGGATGGAGAGTGGGGAGGGGGCTGGTTAAGATGTCATGGGCTGCTCATTCCAAAATGCCTGGGCCTATTTTTTGTCCCAGTCCGGGCCTGGTGACATGCATTTGTATTCAGCCCCACGACCCCCCGTGTGTCAATACTTTTGTAGAACCACCTTTCACTGCAATTACAGCTGCAAGTCTTTTTTGGGATGTCTCTACCATTTACAATTTTCTAGAGAGTAACATTTTTGCACATTCTTCTTTGCAAAATAGCTCAAGCTCTGTCAGATTGGATGGAGAGTGTCTGTGAACAGCAATTCTCAAGTCTTGCTACAGATTCTCAATTGGTTTTAGGTCTGGACTTTGACTGGGCCATTCTAACACATGAATATAATTTGATCTAAACCATTCCACTGTAGCTCTGGCTGTATGTTTAGGGTCGTTGTCCTGCTGGAAGGTGAACCTCTGCCCCAGTCTCGTGTCTTTTGCAGACTCTAACAGGTTTTGTTCTAAGATTCCCTGTATTTAGCTCCATTCAGCTTCTCATCAACTCTGACCAGTTTCCCTGTCCCTGCTGAAGAAAAGCATCCCCACAAAATGATTCTGTCACCACCATGTTTCACGGTGTGGATGGTGTGCTCAGGGTCATGTGCAGCGTTAGTTTTCAGCCACACATAGCGTTTTTGCTTTTAGGCCAAAAAGTGAAATTTTGGTCTCATCTGACCAGAGCACCTTCTGCCACATGTTTACTGTGTCCCACACATGGCTTCTCGCAAATTGCAAACGGGACTTCTTATGGCTTTCTGTCAACAATGGCTTTCTTCTTGCCACTCTTCCATAAAGTCCAGATTTGTGGCGTGCACGACTAATATTAGTCCTGTGGACAGATTCTCCCACCTGAGCTGTGGATCTCTGCAGCTCTTCCAAAGTTACCATGGGCCTGCTTGGATGCCAATGCCTGGCCTCATGTAGCAGTTCCTGGAGGATGAAGGAATTGATACCATTGAATGGCCCCATGCTGCCCTGACCTAAATCCAATAGAATAATTCTGGGACATTCTGTTTTAGGCCATCCAACACCACCAGGTTACACCTCAATCGGTTTTGGAGCTCAGTGATGCCCTGGTCCAGATCTATGAGGAAATACCCCAGGACAACATCCGTCGTATCATTAGGAGCATGCCCCAACATTGTCAGGCATCTATACAAACTACTGAGTACCATTTTGAGTTGCTGCAATGAAATTTCAGCAAAACGGACTAGCCTGCTACATAATTTTTCCACTTTGATTTTCAGGGTTTTTTTGAATTCAGCCCTCTGTAGGTTGATAATTTCCATTTCCATCAAACGATGTGGCATCCTTTTGTTCCTAACACATTACCCTGTCCATATCAGTATAGATATTCATAAATACACAATTCAGCAGCGCTCAAATGATAGCATAGAATGAACTTATGCGTGTGAGTAATAAAACCTATAACAATCATCTTTTCTGTCACTTGGTTGCACATAAAAATAATTGTTCACCATATGTGTGAGAAGACAGTCTATTAAAATGGTAACATCCGTGAATACGAGTTCAGCCGTGATCTATATCCTAAGTTACCACCAATCACCACAAGTGCGTCCCGCTCCCAATGGAATAAACACCAAATAGGCAAGTGTAAGGCATATAGCAATGATGTCTCTCTGCTCCTTCCACACCAGCTGCTCGTCACTGAGCATAGGGAATGATTTATGCTGTGCTCTCACAAAGACAAAAAATGCAGCACCATAGTGTAACTCTGTATAAAAATGTATTATGCCAAAACTCCCCCGTAAAAGTAACACCTACAAGATGTCAGTTATTGAAAGCATTATAGCAAATTGTACAAATCTGTCAGGTTTTACCCCTGGATGGTATGGTGCACTAGCTCCTACCACGCTATGTAGTCCTGCACTGACGTGTTTCGTCATTATGACTTTGTCTGAAGGTGGGGGATACACAGCGCAGCATCCCAGTACCTATAGGGAGCAGTCCGCTGCACTTAACCCCTCATTACCCATACGGGACAAATTCCCCATATACAACTAGATCTTATGTAGCGATCTGCATCGCAACAACTTTCCCCTATACCTAGTTAATTCACAATTTTCACATGGATGTAAAAGAAAAAGATCAGAGTAAGAGAGCAAATAATGTAAGAGTGGAAAAGAAGGTAATGTTTGTGATGCAGAGCACATGAGTGTCAGTGGAATGTATCATGGATGAGCAAATAGGAGAGTGGGGACAAGTATGTAGTGTGCAGGTTTGGATTGTAAACAACAAACCTGAATCTGAAAATTGAAGGAGCCAGACAGAATTCTCAGGCAAACAGTGAGTGCAGCCAATCAGTTGCAGTGGCTGCCCGAATACAATACTATGCAAGGAAGATTTCTGCCATCCACTCTGTTTAAGGCTAGCCTCAGGGTGGCCATACATGGATCAAAATTTGGAATTAAATTCGGACAGGATGAGTTTTGATTAATGTGTGGGCAGGCTGGTTGGACAGAAGTTGATCTACCAATCAACTTCTGTCCAACCAGCATGTCATTTTTTTTTCTGAACAGCTATAGCCAGCAGCACTGATCAGTACATGCTGATGGTTGGGAAGTCTCCCCGCTGTTAGAATACTATAGCACAGCAGGAGTGCTTCCCCCATCCACCTTGAATGTTTGGATGGGAATATCGGATTTTTTTTTCATTCCACCCACTGGTTAATGGAAAAAGAATGATGTATGGCCAGCTGTAGTCTGCAGTTATATAGGGCAGGAGGTCCTATTTCCTGGGTTTTTAACTCCACCCACCCGGAAACCTGAGTAGAGTATGTATCCAAATATATAAGATCACAATATATCCAAATTTGGCACACCTATTCTAGTTATGCAGCCGTGGAAAATATTTGTTTCTTCATAAATAAACTATCCACACCTATCTACCCATACTTCATTCAAATATAAGTTTGTTTGCGTGCCTTGAGCCTCTCTATGCAGGACATAATGCTTCACAAAATAGACCAAGTTATGGTTCATTTGTATTTATGGCAAAAAGTGTAAATAACACCTAGGTCAGGGGTGTCCAACCTGTGGCCCAAGACAGCTAGGAATGGGGCCCTACGCAAAATCATAAACTTTCTTAAAAATGTTTTTTTTTGGGGGGATTTTTGTAACACAGAAGAAAAATTTGACAGTGCCTCTTTACTGGACATTTTTAAAGCAGAGTTACAGGCAAAAATACAACTTGGTCTTGTAAAATAGACCGCAACCCATCCCCCCCCCCATTTTTGTATATAGTTTTATTTATTTTTTTCTATTTGTGTAGTACCTTTTCTGGTGTTTTTATGGGTCAACTTCCATCCTACCTGTGCGAGATCGGGAAGTGCACCTAATCCCGGAAGAGAGACCCAGAGGTCTTCACATGCCCACAGTCAGGATGGCTGCACTGTGCAGAGGGAGAACAAAGTTAGTAATCAACACTGCACAAGTACCGAAAAGAGGACAATTTTGACAATTACCAATTGTAAAAGAACGGTGACAATCACGGAGGTAATTGAAAAAAATTAAAAATGTTCGGAACTCCGCTTTAAGTTTTTTATTCAAACAGAAAAATCTCCCACTCTTCATAATCATTCCTTTTTGCATGTCATCAGTTTTTGGCAGTACCTATATTTGTGAGAAACAATTTTCAAGGCTAAAGCACCTGAAGGGTAAAATTATAACCAAAATATCTAATGAGCACATTGAGAATTCATTAAGAAATGCTACTACATCCATTGAACCATATATTGCTTGGGGCAGCACAGTGGCTAAGTGGTTACCACCTTTGCCTGGTAGCACTTGGGTCATCGGTTCGAATCCCATTCATGGCACTACCTGTCTGGAGTTTGCATGCTCTCCCTATGTGGGTTTCCTCCCACAGCCAAAGACATGCTGGTAGGTTAATTGGCTCCTGTCTAAATTGGCTCTAGTTTGTTTATGTATGAATGTGAGTTAGGGACCTTGTATTGTAAGCTCTTTGAGGGTAGGGACTGATGTGAATGTACAGCGCTATAAAAATACCTGTAATAAATCAAAAACAAATACCACACTAGTTTTATGTTACCCTTGATCTGTCCAACTTTTTCTGCTCATCAGCTATTCCCATTGTTAGTGTATTTTATGTGTGGCCCAAGACAATTCCTCTTCTTCCAATGTGGCCCAGAATGGTCAAAATGTTGGACGCCCCTGATCTAGGTCTTTCTGTATGTATTCTCAGAAAAACACCATGAGGCAGTCGAGATAAACTTGCCAAACCTGCTAATTTTGAAAGTGAAATTCATATCCTCATTAATAATTGACATTATAGTGTTTGAATGTAGTCTGGGAAATATAACGCTTTGGTATACTGTATAATGTTACAATCCAGAAACCAAATACTTTAGTGAAATGGTTTCAACAAATACTATGTACACACAAACAAAAAAAACCACATGAGCACATAAAGGGACTTATGCACAACATATCCCGGAGTCATGGTCCTGGTGCACCTCCAAGAGTATATTTTCATAGACTGTACTGACAGCTATTTCCCCAAAATTCCAAACAGAATAAGGCAAAAATCTCCAATATTTTAAGGCGCTTTGGTTTTTGTTGCTGTTGCAGAAGCCTGTTGAGGCATACTGTGAGTTACAAAAGAGCTATGGCAGAGTCTTTTGTAGATGCTTGGTTGCTCAAGCATTCAACAGCTCTTACCTGTTCAGCTGAATTCACAAAATGTGTCAGTCCAAGACTTTCCTCTTGAATGCTGCTTTCATGATTCAGTCTGCCAATTAACAACTTGTCTGAAAGCATTTATAACTTTCTACATCCTTCACTGTCATGCTTTTGTCAAAAACTTAAGAGAAACAGAAGGCAGAGTGTAACTGTGTAGAGAAAAATTTACTTTGATATTAATATGTATTAGCTGTGCACACACAGTGTTCCACAGAAGAGGATCACAAACACACAGACAGATGGACTTTTCCTCAACAATGTTCCCATATATTTTATGGTTCTGTGTGTGCAAATATTATGCTTGTTCATAAAGAATTACTGTTCACTTTTAAAGTGTATATAAAGTGAAAAAAAAAGTAATATAGCAGTCTTTGCCGGCACCAGCATCTTCTCCCGGTATGCCAGTCTTTGGTCATTTTGCATTGTATGTCTGTTCTGCAAAAAAAAGCCTGCCTGCTCACAATTAAAAAAAAAAAAAAAAAAAAAAAGACTTGTTTAGTTTTTTGTCACTTGGTTATTCTGCCAGTAACATTTCCTGTCCTAGGGTGATAACGCTTATTTGTTGTACTTGATCTATGGAGAGTAGCATTGTCACCCTAGAACAGGAAGTATGTGTAGGGAACACCCTAGGGGGAGATGTTTTGTAGTTCACAGAAGATAGCTGTGAAGGCTGATAACACTGTTTGAGATTTCACTTCAGTAAACAGAAAGTTACAAGAACACTGGATTTATGTCAGGAGTCATGCCTCCACTGCTGCAAATCTGATTAGGTGTGGGTGTAAGGAGATCATTGTGAGGATATGAAAAAGGAGAAGCAATACGCTGATGACATCATTTGGGCCAGTCAATTTTTATTCAGCCATAAATGAAACACAGTTCATCGCCTCCAGGGGACTTCCTTTGTCTGATATTTTTCACTGTTACGGGCTTAAGCTGGCCATACATGGTTCTGTTTTTTTGTTAAGCCAGGGGGTGATTGAACAAACTGAACCTATTCCCCAATCTACACATTCAAGGTGGATGGGGGATTCCTTCCCACTGTTTTCTGACAGCAGGGAGAATACACAGAATACACAGATCAGTGCTACAGCCATTGGCTGCAGGTGCTGACCGAGCTAATTTTTTTCAACAGGACAGTTGAACAAAACTGGATCGGTAAATCCCCTTCTGTTCAATTGCAATGGCCACATATGGCTCGAATTTCATGCCGTCCCTGTTGAACTTCTATCCATCTATGGCCACCTTTAGGCCCCTTTCACACGAGGCGGGCTCCGTTTCTACGGAGCCCGCCTCGGTCCGCCGGCTCAGCGGGAGATCAGTCCGTTGATCTCCGCTGAGCCGGCGGATGACAGGTCCCTCTCTGCTCACTGAGCGGGGAGGGGCTTGTCAGGTACCGCTGCCGCCTATGGAGGGATCGGACGAAAACGGACAGCGTGTCCGTTTTCGTCAGATCTTACCCGATCCGATCCGCCAGCGACGGATCTGGACGTAGAGCCATACGTCTGCTTTTAGCGGATCGGACGGGGTCGGATGTCAGCGGACATGCCTCCGCTGACATCCGACGCTCCATAGGCTAACATGGATCGCCCGTTCAGGTCCGCCGTCAAAACTGACAGGCGGACCTGAACGGTCCGATCGTGTGAAAGGGGCCTTAGGCCCTAACATTAAGCAAATTGGATTCACAGGCAGAATGGTGGTGATTCTGCCCGTGATTCCAAATTGCAGAAAAACATGTCTTGTGCATTAGGTAATCTTAATGCCCTCCCAAAAACAGTGCGATTCTGCAGCGATCATCATGCATCAGAATCGTGCAGAAAAACACGTTTTAAAAGCAGGAGCTTCTTTCGGGCAAATAGCAGAAATGCATATAAAGCATACTTTCAGAATTGCAAGCAGGACTGCTCATTCCGGTAACGCAATATTTGAACGGGGCCTTAGCCATTAAGACGGTGAAGGTTTGAAGGAGGAGTAGTTAAATACCATGCTAGATTCTATATCTAGGTGAAAATAATTAAGCAAACTAAGAATTCAAAAGATGAAAAAGATACAAAAAAAGATCTCTCAAAGAGACCAAAAAATGTACACTTTACCTGAAACAAAAACCCTTTCATCATTTGGAGTATTTGGACACTGACCAGAAAAAAATGTTTCTTCTCAAGGAAAATATTGCTTCCCTGAGGTCCAACTGTCGGGCTCTCAAGTATCCCATTACTCACATCTTCATGAGGGTTTTGAGCCTCATGGTAGCCTCCTTCGAAGCGGTCCCCTTTGCTCAGTTCCACTCGAGATCTTCAGATCAGCATTCTCATGATGTTGGACAAGCAGGTCTCTTCACATGGGAGGACACTGCAGAGTCAGCTGGGAGGAAAGGCAGGGGTCTGCGGCGTAGGAACCTGTTCACGGTCCACCTGTTACCTGCAGGCGGTCAATAGGTGGACCGCGATCAACAGGTTGCAGACCACCGCTCTAAAGGGATAGTTTTCTGGCTTATCCATTCTATTCCAGATTCCAAAGTGAGTTGACCATGTTATTCCCCCACTTTGACCTCCCTTGTCTCCCTGGGATCTGAATCTATTTTTGGTGCTTCAAACACCTCCCTTTAAACCAGTTTGAGATATCCCATTAGGAAATCTCACCATTTTGGTGGCCATTTCCTCCAGCAGGCATGTCTCCAAGTTGGCGGACCTTTCTTGTAAGGAACATTTTCTTATTTACATAATCTTTGCTATAACGTCCTCTCTCCTCAAACTCTCATTTCTTTACCCCTCCTCTCCAGCTCGCAACCTGTACATATCTCTCTCTCTTCTGCCCACTCAATATTACTGCACTTATCACCTCTTGCTCATTCTAAGCTCACACAGTATCACCACTTCCACTCCACTACAGCATCTGCCCTCCTATAAATCCCACTCCCGCCTTACTACCCTCACCCTCCTACTACTCCTAATGTCTGGGGACATCACACTGAACCCCGGCCCTCCCACACCCAATTCCCACCCCCAAAATTGGCTGTCTACCTCCTCCAACAGTAGTCGTAATTCCCAACTTCTCATTCCAATTCCCCTGATTCCACAAGTCAGCCTCCCTCTTTCATGTGCCCTCTGGAATGCCCGCTCAGTCTTCAACAAACTAGCTTCTATCAATGACCTTTTCCTCTCCAAATCTCTTAATCTAATTGCTATTATCGAAACCTGGCTCCAGAAATTCGACACTACCTCTCCAGCTGCCCTGTCCCACAGTGACCTCCTCTGGACTCACTCCACCAGACCCAGTGGACGAAAAGGAGGTGGCGTCAGACTTCTCCTCTCCTCACAATGCACCTTCCAGGTTTTTCCCACACCTCCCTCTCTTTCCCCCTGCTCTTTCAAAGTGTACTGCATTCGTCTTTTCTCTCCAGCTTGTCTGAGGGTCACAGTCATTTATCGGCCTCCTGAACCAGTGTTTCGCTTTCTGGATGACTTCTCTGCATGGCTACCCTATTTTCTCTCCTCTGAAGTACCTGCCATTATCCTAGGTGACTTAAACATTCCAATTAATGTTAATACTGCAACCACTTCTCAACTACTCAATCTAACCTCCTAACCTCCTCTTTTAACCTAACACAATGGACACAAACCACCACTCACTCCAACGGCAATACTCTCGACCTCATATTCTCCCATCGCCACACTCCCTGCAACCTCTCTAACACCCCCTTTCCTCTCTCTGATCACAACCTTATCCGTTTCACACTCTCCTTGTCTCCTACCTCCCATGCTGCCAACCCACAAACCACTACCCGCAGAAACCTTCGCAATCTCAACCCTTCCCTTCTTCATTCTACTACTGATGGCCTTTACGATAAAACCCTTGTCCTGCCCAGACCTAACCACTTCCATCTTCAACAACACGCTGTCATCCTCCCTAAATGTGCTTGCTCCTCTTTATATACGCAGAACCAGGCCCCATCTGCCACAACCCTGGCAAACAGGCGACACCAGAAGTCTCAAGAGACGCAGCCGTGCTCTTGAGCGAGCATGGCATAAATCTAAATCACTGCAAGTCTTTACCCTCTACAGATCTGCCCTTCTCAAATACAACTCCTGCCTCCACACTGCTAAACAAACCTACTACAACACTCTTATCAAAACCCTCTCATCCAATCCTCGTCAACTCTTTTCTACCCTTTAATTGCATGCTTGCTACAAAACTGGAATCCCTAAGAGTGAGTGAAGTTATGAGGGTGCACAAGTTCTGTTTTGTACTCCAATATATGGAATTCACAGGTACATCAACATTCTTGTTTTTCTGTTTTATTAGCTAATTTTTCGATGACCGTTGATGGAAAATAATGGCTAGGCCTAATGCTTGCACCCATTGATAGGAAATTTTAATAATTACGCTTTTAAAATATAATAGCAGAATAAATCGTATATATGGTATTAATCCTGGATACTCGTGAGAGACACAGGAGCCAAGGTGGAACATAAATGGACCATAGAGACACACACTTCTACACAGTGTGTTTGTATTTTCTGTGCTTCACCTACTTTGTATGCTTTTAACAAGAATCACATAGAATGTACATACTCACTTTTCAGGGAAACAGGATGTGGCTGACTCCATCGAAAAGCATAATAATAATCTTTTGTTTTGTATGTAAGATTTTGAGAAGTTAATGCTTTGCTCACATGCTTGTCAGTTTACCACGAGAAGCTTTGACATTTCTTCACAGATGCTGACTGTTACATAAATTGTTCACTTTTGTATTGTTTGTATTGATTGCTTTTAAGTATTTCTGTTAAACAGAATCTGTTTCAATAAAAGTATAACTAGAGACATTTTTTTTCAGTTTTGGACAAAAAGGGATTATAACACCTGCCAGTTTTTTTTTATTGCTGTCTATGTCCCCCTACATAGACATATGTAGGGGGATTCAACCTCTCTAGTGACCTGTTTACTGCTACCATTGAAAGTATAAGAAAATACCAAATTTTGGGTTATCCCCAGAACAGTAATAAAGGGGAAATCTCCCTGGTGCCTGGTGACAACAGGGGGTTCCCTCACTTTGGAAGGATTTCCTTCCACTACCTGTGTCGTCTATGGGACAAGAAGTAAAGGGAAATCCCCCCCCCCCAATGAGACACAGATGGCAAAAAATGCAGCTGTAAAATGCACCAAAAAAGACAATAAAAATATTTTCCTTTAAATCTTATGGAACTCTTCACATTAGTGCTCTGTGGGTTATTTTTAAAAGTCCTGCATGCTGCATCTTTGGTGCCATGTTTCACAAATGCATAAAAAATGCACCTCCCATTGATTTATATAGGTAACGCATCAAAAATCCACCTGTGGTGTGTTTTATGAGTCACGTGTCCAAGTTTCGCAGTGCACGCTGAAAGCTGGGAGTCCAGAAAATGCATCAAAAATGAAATTGAATTGAGTTGAAAATGCAATAAAGTGCATACCGTGTCTTTGGCATGCCAGTGTGAAAGGACCCTTAATCGATCCAAAATGAAAAAAGTTTTGCCTTTAGTTCTACTTAAAAAAAAAAAAAAAAATCATATAATTCCTAGAGTTTGTTACCTGTGCAGTCTGTGGGTGGGGATATTATATTGGATGCCATGGCTGATTTCTGATCTTTTTGTACCAGTGGGGTTGATTTACTAAAACTGGAGAGTGCGAAATCTGATGCAGCTGTGCATTGTAGCCAATCAGCTTCTAACCTCAGCTTGGTCAATTTAGCTTTGACAACAAAATCTGGAAGCTGATTGGTTTCTACAGAGCTGCACCAGATTTTGCACTTGCCAGTTTTAGTAAATCAACCCCATTGCGACATCCACGGACACTGAGTTCTCTGTGTAAATATAGCTTTAGACTTCTACAAAAATGGCAAAGTGACAGTTGTGTTCACAGAAGAATGCCCAATTATAAAACATTGGTGCATAGCATTCATACAGTGCCCCTCACCCGTCTACTTTTCTTTTCTGAGCAATCAAATCTAAAAACCTAGAGCCAGGAAAGTTTTTGCATTTCTGACATGAGGTGGAAGCTCTGTTGTATGCATACTGGGCAAATGAGGCTGGGTTCACACTGGTCCGACAAACGTGCCGACATTGGGAGCTCTTGTCGCATGACGTGTGAAATTCAATGTTTCCCTATGGGAGCCGTCCTAACTGGTCCGACACAAGTCGGTCCGACTTTGAAAATGCTCCCTGTACTACTTTGGTCCGACTTTGTTCCTACTTCAGCCCATTGACTATCATTGAAGTAGGATCAAAGTCAGATCCTTGTCCTAACCATTCGACTTTGGCATCCGACATTGTGTTATTTCCTGCCCCCTGCTGTAGCCCCTCCCATTGTGTGTTAGTTTTGATTGGTCAAAGGACAAGTGTACTATCTGAAAAGTCGGATCAAAGTAGTATCCTGTTCATGAAAGTCGGATGGATGTAGGACCAATGTAGGATCAATGTAGGACCAATGTAGGACTGATGTCGCAGAGCAAAGTAGGATGAATGTCGTACTACTACTACTACTGTCGTGTAGTGTAGTGTGAACCCAGCCTGAAAGGAATAGCAGATGAGATGTAATAAGTTTGTTTTTAAGTTAAAGAAGAGGTTTCTCCACATTATTTTTTTTTCTTATTGCTCATCCTTAATAGCGTTTTATACTATATATTAAATGTTAAATTATTATCTTGTCACCTCTGTGAGAGTTTTTTTCTCAGAATCATGCTGTAACTCTTTTATCATTATGGATTTATATAGCATCAACATCTGCTGGAGGTCTGTACACCAGCCTTACAAGGGCTGAAAGAGTAACATTGTATTATACACAAGTACATGCAACCCTAATGATGATACCCTGCCTAAAATAAAAATAAATTGTACAGTACAAGACATAGGAACTTGGTTTTAAAGAAGAACTACAGCCAAAGCTCGTTTGGCTGTACTTCTCCTTTCGATCACAGGAGTGCAGTTCTTTCTCCATTCCTGTCACCCGTTTTCAGCAGACAGCGTGCTGAAGCCTGCTGTCGGCTGACATCACAAAGCCAGTCCAGGCTCGGGCAAGATCGCGATAATGGAGTCTGGATCTGCCCATATGCCTGGATCTGCACCCGGCTCAGATTCTCAGTGGCGCGCTGAGAGTCTGAGCCGGCCGCTCCTGCCCCCTCCACAGTCCAGCGCTCCAGTGAGTGTGGGGGGCAGAGCAGAGACTGACAGTTAGCAGCTTTCTGCTTAGGGATCTGTGAGAACCGAGCGATCGGCGGTGTTGAATTGCTCTTGGTTCTTAGTGTCAGAGGGGGATAGATGAAACAAAAAAAACCCACCATGCTTGTCTTTTAACCAAGGGTAATATGTAGCTACCTTCAGGTGATTGGATACTATCAAAAAAAGCTGCAGGGACATATCATATATAAACCCTTCCACTCCCAGCAAGCATCAGTTTTTTGATAGTGTCCTTATGTAATGGACATCTCTCTACTGAGAGAAACTTACCTCTCTTTTTTTGACCAAAGTTTTTCTTCATGGTTCTTCTATTAAGCTTTAGCTGCTCCATAGCCAACTTTGGCTTCCTCCTGCAGCTTTTTGAATTTTGTCTTCTTGGCTGAGCATTGTGGGACTATACCCAGACCCTGCCTGGAAAACGATCCAGGGCTGGCCTATAATTGTTGCTTTGGGCACTAGACCCTGCATGAGAGCTCACCTTGGCACTGGTGCATCATATTGAGTTAGCCCAAGGCTCAACATTTCAAGTCATGAGCTACTAGCCAGGCCTTAAGAGTTACTCGCCACCAGTTGCCCCATCCAACCCCTACCCTGCCCCGTCCTTAATTACACCCCTAAACACGCCCTCGTAAATTATCTCATGAAATAACACTGTTAAATGTTTTATGCGGAATTAAGTTGCAAAAATAATATTAACAACAACAACCGTAGCCTCCCTGGCGGTTTTCCCGAGTGTGGCTCGGGGTTAAAATTCAGGACCATTAGCGGTAACCCCGAGCCACACTCGGGATTACATCGCAGGATCCTGGTGCCTCCTTACTTACCTTGTCCCCGGGATCCTGCGGGCTCCGTCCTCCTCCGAAGCCTCTCCGTGCCAGGCTCCGTTCCCTGCGAGCGGCGCAACGCACGGGGGCGGAGCCTGGCGGTAAATTCAAAAAAAGTGTAAAATCATAACACATACAGTACTGTAATCTTACAGATTACAGTACTGTATGAAATGATTTCACATCCCCTTTGTCCCCAGTGCTTTGGCCCATGCCCTGCATGCAGTTTTATATTGCATATACTGTTCTTTCTGCCTGGAAACTGGAGATTGTCCATAGCAACCAAAAAGTGTCCCTTTACGTCAAAAATGGCTTTAGACCAGCTAGAAAACACCGATAGTAAATTAGAACACTTGCAGAATTGAGCGATAGTGAATCGTGTGGAAATTAATTTTATTACTATTTATTTTTATTTTTTTTAATTATTTATTTATTTTTATTATATTATAATTTATGTTTTTGTGTTTCAAACTTTATCATACCCGGGATATCTACTAGACTCTTGTTTGGACAGATTTAAGTGTGTTATTGTTAAGAATTACAGACCTACAATATAAAACGCCAAATTTCCATGCAAAATAATTGTACCGCTTTCAGCACCTAAAATCCGAAATAATCATACCGCCAGGGAGGTTAACAATATTAACATAAATCAATGTATACATAAAAGGAAAATAAGTGCTTTACATCAATAGCCAATTCCACTCCCCTTTCCTCCCAATCTAACATACCTATGCCTCCAATTCCACCCCCCCTCCCAATATATCATACCTATGCCTCCGATTCCCCCCCGCTGATCTATCATACCTATGCCTCCAATTCAACCCCTCTCCTAATCCATCATGCCTCCAATTACCCCCTCACACCCAATCCAGCACATCTATGCTTTCATTCCCCCCACCTCCCTCGACAACACCTCTTGTTCCATCCCATCATACCAATGCCTCCAGTCCCCTCCGCCATCCAGCACATGTACTGCTTTCAATCCACCCCAGCACACTGTCATTACCATTCTCCTTGTGTGTAGCGGCCGCAAGACAGGCATCAGTGCACATTGAGGGTGGGCGGAATGAGAGGGTTTCAGCCCGCCCACTTGGGAGTGCCTTGCCGAGGACTGCCGAGGAAAGATACAGGAGCGAGGTGGAAAGGGGCAGCCCCAGGCGGCTGTACAGTACTCATTGAAATGCCCACGCTGCGAGCCTGTTTGGGGGGGGGATGGCTATACAGACAGCAGCCTGCAAAGAGTGTGGCGGAACACATTACTGCCCGGCCCTGTCCACACTCAGCTTATTTCCACTCTCCAAATGTGAGCAGACGAGTGGAAGTTTTGAGGGCTTAGTTAGCCCACAGACTGTTATACAGGTCCAGGTCCTTGGCCTATCTGCTGGTGGAGCCATGCTCCTTTGCATCCCCACTGGGAGGGGGAAGGCTGTCTAGGATGCTCCCACGGAGGCTTCTGTTGCACACCCAGACTGCCATCAGTGGCCATTTATTCTGTTATGAGCATAGCAGCTGAGCTGCAACGCATTCGTTTTGGCACCAAGACACATTTTAAATATGTTCCACACCTTGCATGGGCCACCACATACACAAAACTAAACGCCTCTCCATGAGTCCTGCCCAGCGATATGGTCACTTCAGATATTAAAGATGAATTGCAGTCTGCTCACATAATTTGTAATAAAAACATCTGTGATTCTGTACTTGCCAAATATGCTGCAGAAATCTCCCTCTACTAAGTCTGGCTGCATCCATTTTAACTGTGGGCAGCTGAAGCTGCTGCCTGTTCATTTCCTGGATTTACACAGACACACACAGAGGCACACCTGCAGGTCTTCAGCCCTCATTGGTTCTCTTATGACTCATCACCACTCCCTCCTAGCAAACTCTCACGAGAGTGAGAGAGAGAGCTGTGCATGATGTCATAAGCCTAGGCTTTTTACCAGACAAGAAACAGGAAGTGGGCTGTATAAGACATTTACTGGCAGAAAAAAATGTTTTATTATCCAAAGTTAAAACAACAAGGGCAGAAGATTTAATAGAGGTCTGTAAGTTAACCCTAGTGAGTATTGTCACACTCTATAATGTTTGTACAGTGGCCAATGGTGACCTAGTCTATGACAGCAATTAACCCTTCCTGCTATACTTTGGTCCGTAGGTAACCTTTAAGATAATATCTTACTATGTACTCTTGTAGAACAGCCTATAATAACCTAGCCATGCACAGCCATTAATCACTCCTGCTATGCAGTGATGTTTGAGTAACCCTTGACAGTTATGGTTTGAGAAGAAGTGAAGGTAAAGGAGCGCCCGGTGTCCAATTGATGCAGGTTTTAAAATGTTTTATTTTGAGTCACAACAATAAAATGAGGCCAACGTGTTTCTGAACCTCTGAACCCATAGCCAGCATTTGGACATCTATCGGTCTGATCCTTGTCCCAAAAGCAGTCCGTAACAGGACCATTTCCTTAATAGCGTTTAACAGCAACCCTGGTGAAGGGCTCCCGGTGGTCCCCGAAACGCATTGGCCTCATTTTATTGTTGTGACTCAAAATAAAATGTTTTAAAACCTGCATCTACTGGACACCAGGCGCTCCTTTACTTTCACTTCTTTTCAAGCATATGTGGAGTTGACCACAAGGCCGTACCCCGAGGTGGCAGCCCAGGCCCTAACAGGGCCCACCACCACGTCTTTCCCAATCCGGGCACGAACCTCTGGAAACAAACCCTTCCCATCTGCCCACACTTTTGCTTACCCAACAGTGACCGATCGAGTCATTCCAGCGTGTTCCACAACCCCCCTCAAAAACCTATGGTGTGGTTTATCACGCATGGCCATTAGCCGCTTCTGCTCTGCAGTGGGTCTGGTCCGTGAAAAACACTTATTGGTAATGTTTAACTGGATACTATTGGAATAGCCGTCTATGGTAAGCTTGTCATGCATGGTCATTAACCTTCCTGCCCTGCTGTAGTTTGTGAGTACCCCTTGGTGGCAATGTCTCCCTGTATACTGTTTGTACAGCAGCCTATGGTGACATAGGCATGCACAGCCTCAATCCCTACTGCTTTACAGTAGATCTGTGAGTAAAGTTTATTGGTATTATCTCACTGTCTACTGTTTGTTCAACTGCCTTTAGTGACCTAGTATGCATATATTGTCCATGGGGGATGTTTCCTATTAAAATTACAGTATTGCGCTATGTATGCAGAGTATCCCTTTGTTTTTTGCATGATGCACTTTTGAGCTGTTCCATGAAGGAAATTTTATGATCCAAGGACAGGAGTTCATCCAGTATTGTGTGGAGATATCAGGCTTATTTGATCCTTACTTGTGGTGAGTGGATTACCAAAGGAGATTTTATGTGCATGTGGTGTATCAGTGACGGTATTCAGGAACTGAGTGACTTCTCCTATGGTTCTGATGGGATACGGAACACTACACACATTATAAGGACTTTCCTATGGACTTTAATTCCACTCACTGACCAATGTCTGTGTGCGATTTTATTGTTCATTGAATGCCATTAATTGCACTGAATACGATATTTTTGTAATTTTACTCTATATAATAACATCTATAGTGCATCAATTTTGTCTATCTTTTTGAGCGCTGGGATCAGTAACACTTAGTGCGACTGATATTTTTTAAGATTATTTTGTATATTTACCCATAGCGATCATGGATGCAATCAATTATTTAAACAATCGCCAATTGAACCTAGATACATTTTTTTAACAGAGGGAGAAAGTGAGGTGAATGAGGACTTTAATGGTATTCTCACTGCTTTGGGTAATGCTTTGGAGAAACAGGTGCACACTTGGTGGGACATCTGTACCTTTGAGCATTATCTTAAGGAAAAGATTATTATGCAGAGTCTCGGGTGGGAAGTGTGCCCTCAGGATGGTCTGGATGACATTGATTCTACCTCTGAGTGGTTGGATTTCTTCAATGGTGTAGGTTTTAAACTGCAGCAATTAGTACTGAAACGTAAAAAGAAAAAAATGACTGGAGAAAAAGATTCTAGACCTCCAGGGTAAATTAGATCCCATTAACCACTTAAGCCCCAGACCATTTGGCTGGCCAAAGACCAGAGCACTTTTTGTGATTCGGCACTGTGTCGCTTTAACTGACAATTGTGCGGTCTTGCGCTCCCAAACAAAAATTTACATCCTTTTTTCCCCACAAATAGAGCTTTCTTTTGGTGGTATTTAATCACCTCTGCAGTTTTTATTTTTTTAAGCTATAAACAAAAAAAAGAGCGACAATTTTGAAAAAAAAAAAAAAAACAATATTTTTTACTTTTTGCTATAATAGATGTCCCCAAAAAATATATATAAAAATTTTTTTTTTTCCTCAGTTTAGGCCGATACGTATTCTTCTACATATTTTTGGTAGAAAAAATTGCAGTAAACGCTTATTGATTGGTTTGCACAAAAGTTATAGCATCTACAGAATAGGAGATAGTTTTATGGCATTTTTATTAATTTTTTTTTTTTACTAGTAGTGGCGGTGATCGGCGATTTTTGTCGTGACTGCGACATTATGGCGGACAGATCAGACACTTTTGGGCCAATTTTGGGACCATTCACATTTATACAGCGATCAGTGAGATTAAAAATGCATTGATTACTGTGTAAATGTGACTGGCAGTGAAGGGGTTAACCAGGAAGGGGCGCTGCAGGAGTTAATGTGTCCTAGGGATGTGTTCTAACTGTGGGGGGGGATGGGCTATGTGTGACATGACACTGATCACTGCTCCCGATTACAGGGAGCTGTGATCGGTGGCACTAGGCAGAATGGGGAAATGCTTGTTTACATCAGCATTTCCCCGTTCTTCCCCTCCATGAGACGATCACGGGTATCCCCGCGGACATGGAGTCCGCGGGACCCATGAGACGATCACGGGTATCCCCGCGGACATCGAGTCCGCGGGACCTGCGATCACACTCATGAAGCTCGCGGCAGGGTCGTGCGCACCGCCGGTGGCGTGCACGCGACCACACGGCGGGAAATTTAAAGGGACGTACCTGTATGGCCATTTGTCTGTCCATGCCATTCTGCAGACGTATATGTACATGCGGTGGTCGGCAAGTGGTTAAAGGAACACAACAATTGATTAATTTTATTAATGAAATCAAGAGAAGATTAGAAACAAGTTATAAAGAAACTCAAAAGAAAAAAATTAAAAAGTTTTGTAGAGATAGCAGTGATTTCAGAAAAAACTCCATTTACCTTTGGCAGAATATGGATACGCCACCTATATCTTCTGAAGGTATGATGGAGAATAATCCATCTCCCAGTGATTATTTGATCAATAATGGGAATAGATCTAATACAACAGCACCCCCTGTAAAGGCTCTAAAAAGAAATCCTAGACCAATGCCGACAACCCAGAATAACAGAGGGAGGGGCAACAATGCCCCAGAGGCAGGAATAATGTTTTTTCTCAGCCCATGAACCCCCCCCCCTAATAATTCAGGGTATAATGGTTCGTATTTGGTGAATATGCAGAATCGTTATGAACCTTTGGAAAACATGGGGAATGACTACAATTTCCAATCTCCATGCCCTTCTCCTTTTTTAGGGAGAGGCATGAGAGGTCAACCTAGAGGACGTGGTCGAGGGAACCGTCCCTGGAGAGGCCGTCCGTCGCAACCTTATTTCCCACTCAATACACAGAAATGGTGGAACCCTCCATGGTGGGAGAAACCATTCGGCCCAACCAGATTTCCAGGGACAATGCGCAAATAGGTTGTAGAGCAGGACGCAGGGTCCAGCAAAAAAAGACGAAGGGAAATTCTGTTTCATCTAGGATTGGTCAATATCTTGACCACTTTCTACAGATGAGTGTGGTGCACACAAAGGCTTATCTTAAAGATACCACAAATTTTTTACAACTACTGAAAGATGTTGTCTTCCCTGTGAATGCTGAGATTTATTTGGTAACGGCAGATGTTTTATCATTATACCCTTACCCAATACACAGCACAATGATGCATTACTGGCCCTTAATTGGGCTTTTTGCCAAAGGGACGACATTCCTATTCAGAAAAAGTTTTTAAGGATGGTTTTAGAATTTTGGCTTAAGCACAATTATTTTTGGTACGATGGTAAATTTTATAGCCAAAGGAGAGGTGTAGCGATGGGCGCTAAATTTGCGCCCAGTCTCGCTAACTTATTTATGAGTGAGTGGGAGGACAAATGGATTTATGGTAGAAAGAGGAAAAAACTTTTTTTTTTTTTTTTTACCAACGCTACATTGATGACCTGTTCTTTATTTGGCAGGGATCAGAGGCCTCACTAATTGAGTTTTCAGAATGGTTGAACACTAATACCAACAGCATTAAATTGTAGTTTAGTTGGAGTAACAAACAAATCAATTACTTGGATTTAACCCTTATGAAAAGTCAAAACTTATTGCTCACCAAAGCATATTTCAGACCTACTGACCGCAATAGTTACAGTATATTCCAATCAACAGTGGACACCATCCACTATGACTAAGTAACTTTCCAAAGGGTCAGTTCATGGGGATTCGCAGGAATTGCTCTTTGGATGCAGATTATGCCATACAAGCACAGCAGATTATGAATCGTTTTGTGGAAAAAGGTTACAACCCTCAACATTTGGACAAGGTTATCCATGAAGTGGGTGCTGTCGCACAGGATTCTTGTCTGGAGGTTAAGACAAAGCTCAAAGATAATAAACATGAATGGGACATTATTAGTAACTTCCATGAACACTTTAGAGATGTTGAATCTATTTTTAAGAGACACTGGAGTATTTTGAGAATGGATAAGACTTTGAGTAAAGCCCTTCCAGAGGTTCCTCCCACCAGACCTCAAATGTTTTGGGACTGAGCTGGCTTTTATGCCTGTAGGAAGTGTAAGGCGTGCCAGCAATTAACACCCATATCAGAGGTCTAAGTAGATTTAGATCTACAGCCATGGAGTTTGAAGTTAAGGAATTTATTTCCTTTCTATCCACTCGTGTTGTGTATGCTTTAGAGTGCCCTTGTGGCCTAATGTATATCGGCAGGACCAAAGGAACACTGGGCAAAAGGGTCTCTGAGCATATATATAACATTTTAATCGGTTATAAGGATCACAGTTTTATTAATGTATATATAATGATTTACTATAGACTTTATACTCTGTGACAATATTGGTGCCGCCCCCTCCTGATGCAGGTGTTGTCACTGCATCGGTACGGGGATGTTGTTGTGCCAATCCACTGGGTGACCGCTTTTTACACTTGTGAGGACGTGTTGGCATCAGCCTTTTTCCCAGTTTTTACTATATTGCTTGTAAATTGTTTTTATAAGGTTAGGTACAGCTGTGAATACTCTCGAACATTTTGTTGAGTGTGGGCGATATATGTGGTATGAGGTATGAAGTCTGATTATGTTACATTCAGTTCACATGCTGTTGCATATATATGACATTGTGTATGCTGCAGCTTGTTATCAGCCATTGCCGGCCGCCGTGATGTTTGTGATGTTGTTTGTGCCTCATTACATGTAGGGTTAACTACACACCCTCCTTGAGTATTTAACAGACGAGCTGTACCGCGTGGACACACCCTCCGAAGAAGACGTGATGACAAAATGCGTTAGCGTATGACCACGCATCTCTCTTGTCAATCACGGTGTGTGTCATCCCGGGTCTCATCGCGGCCAGCCATCCCAGGAAGCGGTGCACAGGCTAATGGTTACACACTGTTTTTGTTCGTTTATCCTGTAAGCATATATTGTTCGTGGGGAACATTTCCTAATAAAATTACAGTATTACGCTATGCAGAGTATCCCTTTGTTTTTTGCATGATGCACTTTTGAGCCGTTCCATGAAGGAATTTTTATGATCCAAGGACAGGAGTTCATCCAGTATTGTGTGTAGATATCAGGCTTATTTGACCTTTACTTGTGGTGAGTGCATTACCAAAGGGGATTTTATGTGCACGTGGTGTATCAGTGACGGTATTCAGGAACAGAGCGACTTCTCCTATGGTTCTGATGGGATACGGAACATTACACACAATATAAGGACTTTTCTGTGGACTTTAATTCCACTCACTGACCAATGTCTGTGTGCAATTTTATTGTTTATTGAATCCTATTAATTGCACTGAATACGCTTAGATATTCTGCAAGCACTGTTAATGCTGGGATTATTTTTATCTTTGCATATTTTTATAATTTTTACTCTATATAATAGCAGCTATAGTGCAACAATTTTGTCTATCTTTTTGAGCCCTGGCATCAGAAACACTTAGTGCGACTGATATTTTTTAAGATTATACTGTTGGTATGCTTGCCAATGGTGACTTTGTTCTGCACAGCCATTAACATTGCTGCTCTGCTGTTGTTTGTGAATACCCAGTTGTGGTAATACAGTGGGGCAAAAAAGTATTTAGTCAGCCACCAACTGTGCAAGTTCTCCCACTTAAAAAGATGAGAGAGGCCTGTAATTGTCATCATAGATATACCTCAACTATGAGAGACAAAATGTGGAAACAAATCCAGACAATCACATTGTCTGATTTGGAAATAATTTATTTGCAAATTACGGTGGAAATTAAGTATTTTGTCAATATCAAAAGTTCATCTCAATACTTTGTTATATATCTTTGTTGGCAATGACAGAGGTCAAACGTTTTCTGCAAGTCTTCACAAGGTTGTCACACACTGTTGCTGGTATGTTGGCCCATTCCTCCATGCAGATCTCCTCTAGAGCAGTGATGTTTTGAGGCTGTCGCTGGGCAACACAGACTTTCAACTCACTCCAAGGTTTTCTATGGGGTTGAGATCTGGAGACTGGGTAGGCCACTCCAGGACCTTGAAATGCTTCTTACGAAGCCACTCCTTCTTTGCCCGGGTGGTGTGTTTGGGATCATTGTCATGCTGAAAGACCCAGACACGTTTCATCTTCAATGCCCTTGCTAATGGGAGGAGGTTTGCACTCAAAATCTCACGATACGTGGCCCCAATCATTCTTTCATGTACACAGATCAGTCGTCCTGTTCCCTTTGCAGAGAAACAGCCCCAAAGCATGATGTTGCCACCCCCATGCTTCACAGTAGGTATAGTGTTCTTTGGTTGCAACTCAGCATTCTCTCTCCTCCAAACACGACGAGTTGTGTTTCTACCAAACAATTCTACTTTGGTTTCATCTGACCATATGACATTCTCCCAATCCTCTTCTGGATCATCCAAATGCTCTCTAGCAAACCTCAGATGGGCCCGGACATGTACTGGCTTAAGCAGGGGGACACGTCTGGCACTGCAGGATCTGAGTCCCTGGCGGCGTAGTGTGTTACTGATGATAGCCTTTGTTATGTTGGTCCCAGCTCTCTGCAGGTCATTCACTAGGTCCCCCCATTTGGTTCTGGGATTTTTGCTCACCGTTCTTGTGATCATTTTGACCCCACAGGGAGAGATCTTGCGTGGAGCCCCAGATTGAGGGAGATTATCAGTGGTCTTGTGTGTCTTCCATTTTCTAATTATTGCTCCCACAGTTGATTTCTTCACACCAAGCTGCTTGCCTATTGCAGATTCAGTCTTCCCAGCCTGGTGCAGGTCTACAATTTTGTTTCTGGTGTCCTTCGACAGCTCTTTGGTCTTCACCATAGTGGAGTTTGGAGTGTGACTGTTTGAGGTTGTGGACAGGTGTCTTTTTATACTGATAACAATTTCAAACAGGTGCCATTAATACAGGTAATGAGTGGAGGACAGAGGAGCCTCTTAAAGAAGAAGATACAGGTCTGTGAGAGCCAGAAATCTTGCTTGTTTGTAGGTGACCAAATACTTATTTTCCACCATAATTTGCAAATAAATTCTTTCAAAAATCAGACAATGTGATTGTCTGGATTTGTTTCCACATTTTGTCTCTCATAGTTGAGGTATACCTATGATGACAATTCCCCTTTTTAAGTGGGAGAACTTGCACAATTGGTGGCTGACTAAATACTTTTTGCAACACTGTATCTCATTGTGTACTGTTTATTCAGCAGCCTATGGTGACCTAGTCATACACCCTTGCTGCTCTGTAGTGGTTTGTGAGTAACCTTCAGAGGTAATGTCTCCCTGCATTCTGTTTGTACAGCTGCCTACAGTGACCTAGTCATGCATGGCCAATAACCCCTGCCTGCTCTACAGTGGGGTGGTTTATGAAGTGACCCTCTGTATACATTTTGCACATTGTCATACAGTGCTCTGGTCATGCGTGGTCATTAACCTTACCACACTACTGTGGTTAGTTGGTTCTGTCTCGTTTTTTTATTTACCATTTGTACAGTGCCTTACGGTGAACTATTTGACCCCGACAGTTGACAGTCTGTGAGTATCCCTTGCTCATATCTTACTTGCACACTGTTGGTGGCCTATGGTGACCTAGACACGATCGCCATTGTCCCACCTGCCTTGCAACAAACCCATGAGCGCCTCTTGTGGGTATGTTTTCACTTAGGGCCATTTCACACCAGATGCAGTTCCGGGTGCTTTTTTCTGCACTAAAATGCATGCACAGTGTTTTCCATGTATTTCAATGGCTCTAGTTCACACCATGCAGTCAGTTTCCGGTCCATTTCTGCACCAGAAACTGACCTGAGACTGACTGCATGGTGTGAACTAGAGCCATTGGAATACATGGAAAACACTGTGCATGCATTTTTAGTGCAGGAAAAAAACGCACGGAACTGCATCTGGTGTGAACTGGCCCTTACTGTTGTATGATGGCCTGGAGTGCCTCCACCAATAACAGCCTTTAACCACTTGGTTATTGGTACACTACCCTTGCAATTTGTCTCCCTTCCTTATTATTTTGTTTGGCGGCCTAAGGTCATATAGTTATTGTCTTCTGTTTACCCCACCTGACCATGACCTAGTCATGAGGGGGGGGGGCAATTTACCGCTTCTGTTCTGCAGTTGGTCAATGAGTCGCCTTTAGATGTAGCTAAATCTTATGCAGGCTGTTGTGAGACAGGCTCTGCTGCCCTGGTCATGGGCGGCCCTTACTCCCCCCCCCCCTCTTGTATTAAGGCCTTGGGTGATCCAGTAATCTATTTCTCTTGCTCTGTAGCTGGGTCCTGATCCCACCTTGTTGGTGCTGTGTGTGTGTGTGTATGTACTGTATAAAGTTGGCTATCTCTGTTTTTGTGTCATCTTGCCATGTTGGCTAAGTCTGATTGTCCAGAATCCCTCTCTGTTTTTTGCAACAGCTTCTGTTTCACTGAGGCAAGTGCGTAGGTGTGCCCTATCCTTTTGGATGAGTTGGTATGTGGGGATGTTTAGTCTTTGAGCATGAGTTCTGAGTCAACTGTTCTAGAGCAACCTGAGTCCTTAGGGGTTTCATCCTAATACTGATCTCCTGACCTTTGGACTTTTGTCACATTTGGTTTGGCAGACCTTCACACTGCTCTGATGCAGCTTTTCTCCCCAGGGATCATTAACAAGAGAGCATCCGCCCCATACTTGACTACTATACTTCAGATTTCCTGCAGGGAAACTGCCAGATCAGTCATTGCTCTCTCCATATTGGGGACCTTTTGGCCTCTATAGAACTTGTGGCATGCCTACTGCATAACTATTTTCCCGGTGGTCTTACAATTCCTGCCTCTTTTTGCTGGAGTCTCTCAGCCTTTGTTGCCATTCCTTGGGCCTGTCAACTACACCTCAGGTCTTCCCAAGGTGCTATCCTCTGTTTTTGCTCTGCTTCAACTGTGGAGTAATGAATGACCCTCTTCCAAAAGTGTGATTTACCTTGGTAAGCCAACTTCCATCAAACTGTGCAGACCTTCCTGAGATCCAGGAGAGGCCAGTGCTGGAACGGTTTAATTGCTTGGAGTATCTGAATCTTACCCTAGTTTTTTCTCTGTTCAAGTTTTTTTCTATCTTCTGGACAAGCTCCAGGCTGTTAGCTCCCATGTTTGAACTGCACAGTTCAGGAGCCGGCTACCCTGTATTTGCATTGTCCTCTTCAAGGCAGTCCTATAGCCTTATTTTCACTCCAGACCATTGTTGCTCACTATTCTGACAGTGTGCGAGATGAGGGATGCATTCTCTAAATCTTCTCATTCATGTATCTGGCAGGATCAGGCCCAGAAGTTGTTGCTAAATGCTTTGGTTGGTGCTGTTAACGATCATCAGTCTATGAGGCTGGGGAGATGTCCTAGGTATCCTTGTGGTCCAAAGTAGTTGTCTGTCAGTGAAAACTAACCTCTTAATCAACGCACCAGAACTGAGGGCACTTTAGTTATCGCTTCAATGCTAGAACTCTTGCCTGAGAGGTTACTCAACCTGGATTCAGAATGTTACAACAGCGGCTTACATTAACTATCAGGGAGTAATCTGATGTTTTCGAATTACAGGGACATGGACACAAATCTGATTTTGACCTGAATGGGATTTTTCCCAACCCTTACCACTATGCTTGTCCCTCATGTGGAAAATTGGCAGGTAGACTTCCTACGGAAGCCACGAACATTGGATTGTGCCCACTCCAAAGGATCCCCCAGCCTTTGCAGTGGATGATCTGGTGACTCTATTAATTCTATTTTCCCTGAACTATGCTCTCAAGGCTAAGGAACTGATTTCTCATAAGTCTATATGTGCTCTTGAATTAGGATTTTGATTGTACTGGAAACTAGGATTCCTATCCAGGCTGTAATCTGTGGGACAAATCCAGACTTCTTCAGTCTGGTCTGAATCAGCTTTGGACCATCTAGAGCAGTGTTTCTCAACTCCAGTCCTCAAGGCGCACCAACAGGTCATGTTTTCAGGATTTCCCTCAGATGAAATGGCTGTGGTAATTACTCAGGCAAGGAAACTGATCAAATCACCTGTGCAAAATAGTGGAAATCCTGAAAACATGACCTGTTGGTGCGCCTTGAGGACTGGAGTTGAGAAACACTGATCTAGAGTATATCCTAGGCCTTAGCGGTTCCTTTCAGAGGGCAACGCCTTTGTGGAGGGCTTTTTATGAGGGCTTGCTTGCAATAGTTCTTCCTGTATTTTTCCCAGAAATTCTGTTTGATGGTACTTGCACAGATAATGCTGAAGTAAATGACAAGCTAATGACAGGTGTGTTATAGATGGAAGAGAAGATAGGATCATGGACGATGTATTACATGACAACAGCAGTAACAAGACAAAGCGTGGATGTGGAAAGTTGTCTTGCTATGTGCACGTGAAGCTTGCTTCAAAGTACATCCAAATATTGTACATGGGAGGCTTGTCAGTGGTAAATAAAACTGAGAAAACTATTCACTAAATGACACAGATATTTAGTAAATAGGTGGAGGTTTCATAAACTGTGTAACTGCTGCTGCCCTTTTATACGCAAACTGTACGTAAAGAGGAACTGAACTCTAGAAGCTGTTCCAAAACAAAGGCAGGCAGAGGGAAAAGGACTAGGTACCAGTATTGACTGTGTTTCCCTGCAGCTGATCTTTCCCTTATTACTGGCTTACCTGCTACTATAGCTATTGTTATGCCATTTATACTTCATTTGTATCAAAATAAAGCATAACTAAGATATTACCTTTGATCAATAACCTAGCTAATCTGTGGCGTTTCTTGTTCTAACATGCCAGTGGCTGTGTGATTCATTTTCAAATGTAGAATTTTTATATATCCCCATTTCTTTCTTCTTAAATTACAGTAGTATAATAGAATAATTTTAAGGACATCTGACTTTTTGCGCCTGCACTGCTACTGAAAGTCTCTATCCTTTTTACCCAGTCATTGGTTAGACCCTGAAAGGAAAAAAATTGTTGTGAGGATATAAATTTGCAATGGAAGGATTCAGCACGTTGCCGCAGAATACTGTCAGTGCGAACTTTTTAAGTGACCCTGACGTGATAGAGAATCATAACTGTGCCTCCAATCGCAAACGTCTCGCCTGTGTATTGCAGTGGAGAGAGAGTGTGCTCACTTACCACCTCCTTTTGTGTCAAGCAAGGACCTGGAGCTAATTGAAATGCAGTGCTAGGGAGCTCTGCTGTAGCCTTCTTCGCTTCTTTCGCAGAGGGAAGAAAATGCTTTCTGTGGATCCTTTCTCGTGCTACTAGTGAAGCATCGACATTTGATGAAATGGCCCTAGAAGAGCTGATGAAGAGATTAAATGCTGTGTTTCATAATACTGGTAGGAGGAGCTGCATCTTGTTAATATTCTTAATGTATCTGTATTTTCCAGGTAAAGATGCTTGGGGATGCACAATGTCATGCATGGATTATATAGCTTTCTAGGGACAAATGCAAGCACATGGTGCTTCTCATTTCAGTACTGCAAGAGTGTATATGAAGAGCTGAAGGGCTGTGATGCTGTAAGTTATGACAGAGTGAGTTCAGTGGATGAATTTGACATGTGTGATTTTCAGGGTCTGTAATTACATTAGCTCATCAGTATTAAAGAAGCCATTTATTGTCTACGGGGTTGCAACATCTTTTTCCTGGGTTACATAGACCGGCCTGCATTTTACAACAGTGGTAATGATAATGCAATCTGTTTCATGCTTGTGCCATTTGTCAGATGTGTAAATGCCTGAGCAGACTGTGGTCTGAAGCTGCAGCCTGGTGTGTGAAATGAGGGAAGTATGCAGTACAGCTAGAGTGGGTGTAAATGTATATGATGGGGACAGGTAGAGAAATCAGTATAAGGGTCTCCCACCCCAGTCATAAAAGCATTTTTACCACTGGGACCTGTTTAGGTTACAACAAAGCAGTATTCTGAAAAATCTCAAGGTGTTTTGTTATAATTATCTGAACTATATATAAAAAAAAAAAATCATTGTATCTGTAAGTTATGTTATTGCTGCCTTGTGATATCATTATGCTGCCATAATGTACTAGGCCTCCTGTTCTCATGAGTCACATGGGCTACTGTGGCTTTAGTTACATCCTTGATCTTAAGGCTTGGTCTTATGCATTAGTGACAGAACAGTTAAAGAAAGCTGTTCTTAAAGGAAATATTCTTTCTGCCACTACTAACCTTGAAAAATACTAGTTTCCTAGTTGTCACGCTGATCCTCTGGCTTCACTTTGAGTATTTTGTCACTGATCCCAAACAGGTATGGAACAGATAGGACACCTGACCTGAAGACCTGCTCCAGGTCAGTGACAGAAAGTAGAGAAAGGGGTACTGCAAGCAGACAATGAGCATTCTTAGGAGGAGACAAGCAATGGCAAGCAGGTTTTCATTTAACTACTGTTACCAGGGAAAGTAAAAAGCCAACATATTACTCTATAAACCTGAAATTTACAAAAGTGAATGGAACATTCTGTGCTGGTACCCAAAACGCACCTAATTTATTGAGGTATATTGTTTCTGAGCTGGCATTGCATAGGGTTCTCAGCATCAATTGAAAGATACCACCCAGGTCCTGCTGTGCAGAAAAAAAATATCCCAGACATAATGCTAAAGTTAGTTCATGTTCATGATTCACACAGTCGGCTAATGCTATTTCACACTACACAGGCTGCAAAGTAAGAATGATGGCAGAAGTCAGCAGATTCACTTGTACAAAGATGAAGATCAGTATGAGCAGAACACATTATTAACAGTGTAATTGTGTTTTGAGTTACACATGGTACTCTGGAGAAAGGAGAAAATTAGAAAAGGGAATTCAGTAAACCTGCACATGTCCCTTCTCAGCACGCCATGCCAATTCCCAGCCATGCTAACACTGCCCACGATGCACCATACTGGAGGCCCCAAACAGTCTCACGTTTTTGTAATAATCATATCATGAGCAGACCTACTGTTTTCTGGAACTTAGGGACCAGTTATGCAATCTATTTGGTAAATTTGTTATTTCTAGGTTGTTGTGGTCCCTGATTATAGTGATAGCAAGTCTTTGTTTCTATTGGTGACCAGTCCAGTGGCCAGAGTTTTTAGTGGTAATTTCTTCCATGCTGTAGCAGTTGTTAATAATAATAATCATCCTACCAAGATGTAGAGGTAGTCACTCCCAGTGTGATGATCTAGTAGAGGTTAGTCATTGGTTCCAGTGGTCATCAGCTACTAGTGTCCACTTAGTAGTTGGCTTTCCTTAGCTGAGTGTTTTCATAGCATGACTGTATAGTTATATGGCTGCATGAATATATTATGTTTTTGGAATGCACTGTAAGGTTGACCTTGGGAATATCCTAGAAGGTGAAGTTGGTTTTGTATTCGTTATCTATACGTACCTGTATTGGAAAAGTATGTGTGTCTGTGCACTGTGGACATCATTAATGTGAGCCTTTTCTTGAAGCACAGGACTGTTTGGCCATGGAACATTTGGCTTGACCACTTGGCATTTCTTCGAAGAGCAATCAGCATTGGCTGTCCAATGGTATTATAACACAGATTGCAATCATTTCTTAGTCCATTCATAATTAGGTATTGATCTTGTAATGTATGTGGGTACCTATACTTTACATTAACCCTAGTTTACATGTAGGTAGGTAGTGGGCAATGCTGCCCCAGTTGGGAAGGTTAAGGTTAATTGTATTTCCTGGGTCTCTTTTTGTGGGTTTTCTTGGGGAGTCCTTACTAGGAGAGACTGGGCCTTGCTCATCTGTTGCAGACCCTCTCACTGCTGTTGCCGGAGTCTGGATTCCTAGTGCCATGTCAAGGTTGGAGCTCCCACTACAAAAGGGGATTGCTGGGACTTACAGTCCTCCCTGAAGAAACCAAGCATGGATTCTGCCTATGCAGGCTTGCTGTGGCAACCACAAGCCTGAAGTTAGGGACTAGGGTTGTTAGGGAAATGTCTGCACTTCATTTCAGACTACTGTGTGTATGGCATCATATTGATTGAAACTTTGCCTTTTCCTAGTATGAAGTTACTAAAGGGGTGTAATGCAAGTAACTGGCACACATAGTTACAGTTCAAGTCACAAAACACATCAGGGTATGAAGATAACAGTACAAGAGTTAATACAGTGTGAACATAAAGTGGTTAGCAAGGGTAACAAAGGGTTCTCTAGTGGCCTGTTTTAAGTGTATACATGTGACAGGTGAGATAGTCTCTTGCAGCGAAGGAGAAGTTGTCAGCACTCCTTCTGCAGAGATCGGAGCAATCATAGCATTCGGAGCAGGCCTGCACCACTGGGGTGCTCAGCCTGTACACAGGTACAGAAGAGGAAGAGTTAGGTCAAGTGCATGTATCGAGTCTACGATAGGTGCAGGGCGGGACCCCATACCGTTACTGGAAGGGAGGTATCGGTACTACTACACTGGACAGGCAAGGGCTCTGTGTGCCCCTCTAAATGCACAAGTAGCAGTGGTGACATTTAGTACATTGAGAGAGTTTACTTAAGTCAGCCATCTGTTCCAGCAAAGGTACTCCATGTGTAATGCAGCGACCCTATCTAAAGTGCCTAGCGTAGCCCAGAAGAACCCCCCTTGGGGTAGTCCTCTCATGTGACTTTTGCTTGGTGCCTGACGGGGAGGGGAACATGGAGGACGTGTTATCTGCCTACCCTTACACACACACACACATTGATGTTATTAAGGACAAGCATACAAGTCCATCTGTCTCTGTCTATAGACACCTGACTGACTGAGTATCCTATAGTTTATTAGCTGTCTCAATGCTGGGATGGGTGGACTTTCATCCCTTGTGCATTGCCAGCATTACTGAGCAGAGATGTTAAGCAGAGTGGCAGTTCTGCAATTACATTAATATGATAAAGATTCATCATCTGCATGTTTTACATTAGCTGTATGGTAGTGGAATCTAAATATACACAATGGCCTGGGTTTTGTTTAAAGCAGTTATTCATTGGTGTGAGTGCATGCTACTCAGTTTTTATGGGTCGTTGAAAAAAAAAGGAAACATTAACTAACTAGGTGGGACTTTATATGAGGACATTAATGAAAATGTACCTCCATCCCCAAAATGTAAGTATAAAAAGGGGAAAAAGGGTTTGGGACTGTATATGAAGCATGCAGCTGGGAAGGTAACGCAACATAGTACTAATGAGAATAATTGGTAGGTGCATCATATCTGCGACCACATCATTTGCATAGTAACAAATTGTATAAAGTAGAATATAGTAATTCAGGGAAACTTTATTTCATAATAAATACATAAAGATAAAACAGCATGATGGCATAGCGGTATAATATAGTCATAGTGGTACCATAGTAAAAAACATCAGACTATTTGTTGCATGTGACTGCAACGTAATAATAATAATAATGTCTGGTGAATAGACCATACTGATGACCAATTAACCTGCATACTGCCAGAATGCATACAGTATGATACAATAAAACATATGAGCCTATATTCCACATAGTAATACATAGTAGCAATATAGCATTACAACATAGCAACATAATGTAATCGCAGTAGTGAATAAATAGCTAACTCAAACTCATTGTTGTGTGTCTTCACAATAGCATAGTAACAGTTGGTGGGGTCCAAAGCGGCATGTTGTAATAAATGTATGGAAAGGTTGTCAGTGTGAAAGGCATCAAGTAGCTTGACGCGTTTCATAGATATTTCCAATCTTCAGGAGCAGATGCGGTGTAGCTATCTAAAAATGTATAGGATGGTTTTAGGGAACTAACCAGAGAGCAGGCAAGAAAAAGTAAAATTTGATCTTAGAATAAGAATAATAACTTATAACATAGTAAGTAACTTACAAAGGACCTATGTAGATGGGTGGGAGGCACCAAGGGTCAAAACCCACCAGGGGTGTAACGTCAATCCCGGGAGCTGAGGCGGTACCCTAAAGGCAGTTAGTAGAAACACCAGTGAAGGATAGATATCTCCGGGAAGCTAGTGATATGGCATAATCACATAATCATAACCTGTAAAAATAGGAATACTAAAGGTGACTGTGAAATATTACGTGAGTATAGCAGCTGCATGCCTCATATAAAGTCCCAAACCCTTTTTTCCCTTTTTTATGGGTCATTGATTTATTTCATATATGAGGGTTTTTTGCATTTGAATACCTGTTGATTTATATAGATTTTTTTGACAGGTGCTTTTTATAGTAACAAACATGGCAAAAGCAGGATGGTTTTTTTTCCATAGAAAGAGGTGTACCGCTCTGAAATTATGTTGGGTTTAGTCATCTTAGACCAGTGTTTTTTTTTTTTTTAACAGATTTCGGAACATATTTCAAAAGTGCCGCACTAATAAAACAGTGATAGTAAAAGATATTACAATATTATTACATGTTGCAATAATACTATAATGTGTCCATACAATTTTCTTTCTTTAAAGAATAACCGTGCAACGTAAAGTCCAAGTGCAAATAGAACAATATTAAGAATAAAGTGCAAAATGAATGTGCAAAAATGTAATCCTCTTCAGAAATTTTCAAAAACAGCCATGTACTACAGATAGTGAACGTCCATCACCATTACAACATCCATCCCAGCTGTGACATCACCACCTCAATAAGAAATGCAGGCTTATCAAATTCATAGGACACTTTAATGAAAGAGAAGTCAGTAGAGCATATGGCCAAACACCTTAGCCAGGGTTTTTCTAAAGCTCTCCCATCAGCCAGCAAAGACATCCACACCACTGAGCTCCAGCATCTTCCACCTCCCCTGATGACAGTCACTTCCCTGACAACACAGCTACTTCGATCTCTTTCACTGGATTGGACGCGGCCAAATTTGGTAAGCCTGCATTCTTATGTAGGTGGTGGTGTCACGGATGGAATACTGTAATGGTGATGGATGTTCACTATCTACATGGCTGTTTTTGAACATTTCTGAAGAGGGTTACATTTTTGCACATTCATTTTGCACTTTATTCTTAATACTGTTCTATTTGCACTTGCACTTGGACTTTACTTTGCACAGTTATTCTTTAAAGGGTAACTCCACTTTCGTGGGGGGAAAAAAAAACAAATAAAGAAAAAATAATATAATGTGTACAATTGCGACACAAGTCACATTGTAATTGAAAGTTATTAAAAATTACCTTTCCTTTTTAATCTGCAGCCGCTGTAATTTTCTAGAAATGCAATGCTATATGGCTACATGGAGTTGCTCTGTACACAGAATGTGTACTGACCACTCCCCAGGAACATAATTTCCTGCTTGTGTGATTGGCTCACCAATTTTCCCAGAAGTCTGCACTAAGATACAAGTCAGATATCAGGCATCCCCTGAAACAAAAATGTAATTTTTGGAGAGATATTTCCAATAGGAATACGTCTAAAGGCACGCAGGCCCAGCAGCTTTCCTCATTAGTGCTCTTCATCTGCCACAGCTGACTGATAATTATGAAACCACTCCCAGTAGACCAGGGGTGTCCAAACTTTTTTCAAAGAGGACCAGATTTAATGAAGTGAACATGCGTGAGGGCCGACCACTTTGCCTGACATTCTTTGAATTATTTAAATTTGGTCTAAGCACTAATACACTGCCCAACAGGAATTCTCTTACCTTTGTGGCTGTGTATGGTGAAGAGATGAGCTTGGGCATATTATTTGGATACAAATATATCTTTTGTGGCCCCCAACAAATCCCTGAGCGCAGCTCAGGACCAAGGATGAGCTTGGCGTGTTATTTGGATATACTGTATTTATCGCATATACATATGTATAGCATATAACACGCACCTTCACTTTAAGAGGGAAGTTTCAGGAAAAAACCTAAATTTTAAATAGAGAACTGTGAAGCAAAATAAGGGTCAGTGCCCATCAATGCAGCCTAATCAGTGCCCATATGCAGCCTCACCATTGCCATGAATGCAGCCTTATCATTGTGATCAATGCAGCCTCACCACTGCAATCAATGCAGCCCTACCATTGCAATCAGTGCAGCCTTACCATTGTGATCAATGCAGCCTCACCATTGCAATCAATGCAGCCCTACCATTGCAATCAATGTAGCCTTACTATTTCAAATAATGCAGCCTTACCATTTCATATAATGCAGCCTTACCATTGCCATGAATACAGCCTCACCATTGCCATGAATGCAGCCTCACCAGTGCTATGAATGCAGCCTTATGCAGTTGTCCAATGCCAGCCCAGGAGACTGGACTTCCTATTACAGATGCCACCGAGTAAACAGGAGATTCTAATGTATGTAATCTAACGGCACTTGTATGGTTTTCTCAGAGGCAGCGCCGATGAGTATGGTATATATCTCCAAATCACCAGGGGGGCCGTATTAAACCAGAACGCAGGCCGCGATTGGTCCGCGGGCTGGACTTTGGACATGCCTGCATTAGACACACTCAGCCCAGAGGCACAGACAAACACACAGTGATTTCTTCAGAATAACAAAAGGTAGGAATCTGCAACAAAGGTTGTTATAATCCTTGCAATGTACATAGATCACCCAGGGGGGAATGGTTTTTTCTCAACAAAAGTGAAGTTACGCTGAGTTACGCTTTAAAGTAAGAAAATTATATGGACACTTTATAGTATCATTGCAACATTTAATTAATATTGTATAATTTTTTTACTATCACTGTTAGCGCGGCTCTTTTGATATTTAATTTGTATTTGCTCTGTGGTAATATCTCACAGCAGAGCCCCTGCTCTTTACATTCATTAATTGTGGACTTAATTTCTAAGCGCAGTTTTATTGGTTAGATTATATTTGGAACATATATGCCACATATTTTGTAACAGATTATACATTTTTTAGTTTGTGCTAATGCTCTCTGTTAAATATTCAGGTGGATTTTCTTTAGAAAAACATAGAGCGTGTGACAAAATCAACAGAAAGGCTTCCTGGTCTTGTCATGTGGCCAGTGACAGGAGTACAGTACACCCTCATCTGAGGAGGAGTCACCATCAGGGATTGTCTCTTTTTAATGCCCATACAAGCTTCTTTAGACTTTAGTGTCATACATTTTGTTTCACCCAAAAGCACAAGCAATACGCATACAAGTTGAGAAAATTCCAATATGTTTAAATGTGGCACATTTAAACTAATGTACTGGGTAGCAGTCCAGTTGAAAATAGTCCTGCATACTGAATCGCAGTGCTCCGTACACACGATAGGATTATCCGACGGAAAATGTTCTATGGGAGATTGTTGTTGGAAATTCCGACCGTGTGTAGGCTCCATCGGACATTTACCATCGGAATTTCCGTCACACAAAATTTGAGATCTGGATTTCAAATTTTCCGACAATAAAATCCGTTGTCCTAAATTCAGATCGTGTGTACACAATTCCGAAGCACAAAGCACCACGCATGCTCGGAATCAAGCAGAAGAGCCGCACTGGCTATTGAACTTTATTTTTCTCAGCTCGTCGTACGTCACCGTGTTCTTGACGTTCGGAATTTCCGACAGTATTTGTGTGACCGTGTGTATGCAAGACAAGTTTGAGCCAACATCCGTCAGAAAAAAAGCATGGATTTTGTTGTCAGAAAATCCTATTGTCTGTACAGGGCATTAGTCTGTTGTATTTTGAGTCCTCCAAAGCAGGTAAAATAGTTTACTTCATAAACACAAGGTAGTGTCTAAAAGGCATATTTTTTAAAAATGGGCTTAACACACAAGGCATTATGGAATTTATGTTTGCTGGTTGTAATACAGGTATTCGGTGTAAACAAAATCAATTATCATGCATTTCTATAGACTCCATTCATACCTGATTGGTACATACAGCATGTTCATATTTTAGGAGCTGTGACTTTATTCAAGCTTCTTCTCACTTATGTCAGTAATAGAACATGGTTAGCTAAATCTATAGCATTTTATACCTGCAGTATTTGCACATTGAATGTTAACCAAGGATTATTTCCACAATCAGAGGAAATGAAAGAAAAGTAAACTGTTCTGTTCTTGTGTTTCCTGGGACATGGAAAGGTAACCATCAAACAGACTACCTAGTGCAACTTGTTTCCTGATCGGGAGATTGCAGAATAACCTACAGGAAGTTTCTCTGTATCCATTGGTGAGGAAGTGCGTACTTGTTTCATTATTCTAGGCTACGAATAGATTGTTTACATCCTGTTGCTCTGCTAAATATTTGATTTTCCTACCAACTGTTTGTAGCACAATATGGGCAAGATGTATTCTTCAAAATTTGTTTCTTGTCATATTTTTTTTTTTTTTAATGTGGCCATGTTTTCTTATCTTTCTTCAACAACTTCTTATTCTCAGTTTTCAGGTCAGGTCTTTAAGCATAAAAATTGTCAGGTCCCTAGAGTAGAAGACACAGTGCACTCACCTCTCCACAGACCCTTTCTTCTACGTCCTCTTAATTTTAAAGCTGCAGCATCCATAAGACCAGTCGGCATTTGACACTACTGGGAGTGTTGCATGGCTATGTCCCCCACCGCATGCTGGTCCTTTCCTTTGACCTTACTGAAGTACACGTTCGTGCCCTAAGGCTTAGAGGAAGGAACAATGGTGAATGGCAGGGGACACAGGCATCTGACACTCTCAGAAGTAATGGTAGGGGACACAGGCATCTGACACTCTCAGAAGTAATGGTAGGGGACACAGGCATCTGACACTCTCAGAAGTGATAAATGCTGAAGAATCTTAGGAAGGCTGTCTTCTGTTGCAGGGATCTGATAGTTTTAAATCTTTAGAGACCTCACAGGGTCTCTTTAAAGTGGAAGAAAACACTAATAATAAAAATGTTCCCGCCCCCCTCTTCCTACATATCCCTCATACCTTGTATAAAAAAAAGATCTGTATGTTTACCTTTATTTTAATCCAGGCTGGTCTGGTCACATGATCCTGCAGCTCTGGCTCCTCTGAGCAAGGGAGCACTCAACAGTGGCTGTGAATTCCAGGACCTGTATTATCACCATGAGCTCACATGGCCCAGCCATCGTTGGCATTCCCTCCTCTCCCCTGCAACAGCCACTTACTGACACAGGGGAGCCGGAGCTGCAGGATCACATGACCAGACAAGAGCCAATTCAAAAAAGTATACACATCTTTTTTTACATAGGGTACGCAGGATAGGTTGAAGGAAGGGGTGGGGAATGTTTTTAAGAACAATTAGTGTTAGGGTTTTTCCACTTTAATGCTGGTTTTGGAGAGGATAGATAAACCCCTGAAAACCGGCATTATTTGAACAACATTGGTATAGTTTGTGCTGTATGTGGGTTGTAGAATGTTATGCTACCATCAAATCATATTTAATGCTTATGACCAAAAAAAAATCTATTGAATATGTGATTACAAAGTAATGCAGGTGGGCCTCCCTGGAGCAAAAGTGCTGCTACATCAGCAATGGCACATATAACTATAAATTTCTTCCATGGAACTTTAAAGCAGCAATACACAGTATCTATTATAACATATACTTTATTTATGCAATGGCAAAGAAGACTGTACTATATACAATAATACTCTGGCATTTTATATTAAAAACATCACAAAAAGGCACATATAACCCGTGAGATTTAGGCAGAAAGATAATGTGGTGTGAACTTTGTTATGCCAATGAATACCCCAACACATTTCAATTGACCTTCACAATTTTCATCGGGGGGGGGCAACAGGGTTATTTCTACAAAGGCAAACAACATAAAACAATGACAGAGCATATACTAATAATAATATAAATATCCAAAACTACAGTACAGTATTTTTCTTAGTTGTTTCCCAAATAATATTCTGGGCGACTCTGTATGGTATTGATATTCCGTAATTATGAAAAAAATACTGTACTGTAGTTTTGGATATTTATATTGCGTTCACATCGATCACATGGTATCGTGCACAGGCTGGTACACTGGTCTGTCAGACACAGCGGGTCACAGATCACCGAGGGACGATCCAAGGAGAACATCATTTGAACTTCACCCAGGATAATGGGGGTTAAAATCATACAATTGTATTTTATGACATATGCAAAAAAATATTTTTAGAAACCATTTAAAACAATTCCATGCAATTTACGCTAAACTTTAAACCATCAGTGACCACAAATTTTGCGAATATATCCCATCTAGCCTCTCAAAAAACACCTCTAAATGTGGGAATACCTGCATAAAATACCCATGTACACAATATATAAAGTTATATATTGCTGATTGCCAGATCCACTTCATGCACATGTATATAGCAGAAGGCTGTATTCTCAATATGTTTCGCTATCTGGGGGGGGCTTTCGAGGAGGAAAGAGAGCACTTAAGAACAGCCTACAAGTCCTTAATTAAGTTATTATATTTAAGGTATAGCCTTTAGCTATGACTATTCAACCTGTGAGAAAATACATATATTAGACCTAGTATATCTAGTTGTTCCCCCAATATCACATTGTCCAGATGTGCTATGATCAAATTTACACTGGTGACCTTCAGCAGGTGTCTCCTCCACCAGTTCAAGAATGGATAACTACCCTAAATATAGCAACAATTGTCCTCTTTCCATAGAGAGAAGCTCTCTCTCATAAGTCCACTTTATTGCAGAGGCACTTAAATGGGGAAGTGGCCTTTGGAAGAGGTGTGAAGAATCCTATAAACCTGCTTTCATAGCCTTTGATCAGTAGTACATGGACGCTATCTGTGATAAAATGTTTCTGGTTTTGAATAGCCACAAAAGCAGTTTGGTCTTTTTCAATTCTTTTATCTATTATAGGCAAAAATACAGTCATCTATATATACGCAAAAAACAAAGCAATGAAAATCATTATTACTCAGACAAATAATTCACAGAGTGCTGTAGGACAACGTGCATTACGCACTATGCAATAAACGTAGAAAAACGGCGTGTTTGACAGTTCTGAAAACGACAAGCTAACACATTTCCCCTTTGGGGGGGGAACAGAGAGCACACCGTACATATAGTTTTCAGAATTCTGGAAACAATGTCTAAAGAAAAGACCTAACCAGAAATAGGGAAAGATGAGGGAAAAAAGAGGGGTGGGGGAAGGATAAGCAGTTCGATCTTAATAGTTTAAAACAAACTTAGAAGGGAAGAATAAGATTTTTGTAGCAGCTGGTGTGTTTCAATCTCACCTTGAGTAATCTGTGAAAGAAAGAGTCTGATGGTTTGTGCTTTAGCCCACCAATATATATTAAAATGATATAATTAGTTTAATGTAGACTGACCTTTTAAATATTGTATGTGACTTTTAAACACACATGTGGCAGTGATCTTTAGCATCTTCTAATTAGCTACAGAGTGGAATGGCTGTAAGCACTTCCTTTAGCTCAATGCCTAAACCTGTGGACAATGCTCTCTGACCATACAGTATAAACATCAAACAAGGCTCTCAGCCAGCTTATTAGATCAGTTATTTACATTACTGCCCATAGTTTTTGGCCGTAGTTCTGGGTCGAGCAATGACCTGGCTCACATGAGTGTTATTCTGTTTAATTATTTATTAAATCATGGCAAAAACAGCCTTAAAAGACCAGATTCTGACTGACATTAGACTGACATCGGAAGATTGTCAGCCATGCAGGCACAATCTGACTGCACATAAAGAGACACCGATACCAGGCCATTGATTTCAGCAAAAATCTTCCCACTAGTTTAAATGTGCATTTAAATATTTTATGCATGTTATGTAAAACACTCCCTTGTGTAGACATCCAAAAGCTGTGAGACTGCTGTTGGGCCCCACCATCTTGAATGTGATGTAAGCAGCCCTGGCAGACTCAGCTGTCACTCAAGTGACATTCAAGAGCAGTCATTTTCAATTAAGGTTCTGTGGAATCCTAGAGTTCCTCCAGAAGTTGCTAGAAGTTGCTTGATTTTAGACTAATTGACCCCTCATTTGTTGGTACCTGCATAATTCTGGGGCTAATGTAACTTGGTAGAGTAAGAAGGCATGACACTAACAATCTTTTATCTGTTATGCCCCGTATACACGGTCGGATTTTCCGATGGAAAATGTGTGATAGGACCTTGTTGTCGGAAATTCCGACCGTGTGTGGGCTTCATCACACATTTTCCATCGGAATTTCCGACACACAAAGTTTGAGAGCTTGCTATAAAATTTATAAAAAATCAGTTGTCGGAAATTCCGATCGTGTGTACACAAATCCGACGCACAAAGTGCCACGCATGCTCAGAATAAATTAAGAGATGAAAGCTATTGGCTACTGCCCCGTTTATAGTCCCGACGTACGTGTTTAACGTCACCACGTTCAGAACGATCGGATTTTCCGATAACTTTGTGTGACCGTGTGTATGCAAGACAAGTTTGAGCCAACATCCGTCGGAAAAAATCCATGGATTTTGTTGTCGGAATGTCCGATCAATGTCCGATCGTGTGTACAGGGCATAAGGCTCACCTTACAGGTTACAATCTGAATGTAGGATCTCTGTGCAATCAACTTTAGATTTACATTCTCCATTAGGGTTTCCCTAGACGTTGCTAGGAGTTCCTTGATTTGTGACTAATTGACCTCCTATTTGTAGGTACTTGCATAATTCTGTGGCTAATGCCACTTGGTAGAGTAAGAAGGCATGATGCCAACAATCTTTTATCTGTTAGGCTGTACAATCAACTTTAGATTTGCTAAATCTATGTAATATAGGAACCCACCTATTCTATCAAGTCAATCTGTGTCCAGCAAGAAAAATCCTTTCACTACATACCTTTTTCGTAGGTCTAGAGGAGATTTTACAGATTGTAAGGTGTATAGTTAGCCTAATGGTGGCATTCTGACCACCACTGTAAGTGGGCATTTTCCCACTGACCCCCAATGAATTGGTTTTAGCAGGGGATCCTTTCAAGGGTTCCTCAGGGGTAAAAATGCTGAGAAAGGCTGCTCTATTGTACTCCCTTTTGCTGCCCCCTGGTAGCTACATAAAAAAACATATAGTAAGGTGAAGGGAGGAGCAGATGAACTGGGCTAGCACAAAGAGTAAAAAAACACTATTCGAAGAAGAGTGGGCTATGATGTGCAAGGGGGAGTGGACTGTCCTAGGGTACTGACCCTCCTAAAGTAGTTAAAGCGGAAGGTTAAAATTTTTTTTAAAAATCTGTCCCCCCTGCAGGGTAATGTCATAATGTGCTATTGTGCATCTCATACTAGCACATTATGACAGACTTATCTGTGAAACGAATCCCTCCAGCGGTGCCCTGTCACTGCTGACATGGAATCCATCTTCACCTGGTCTTTCTTCCAGGTTCATGGGCTCTGCATGTGCAGGAGTCACGGCTCTATCAATGGATGACATGGGAGGTTGAGGACAATGTAGGACACTGTTGAAGGTTAGAGTCACCATGAGAGGGATGGAGATTCTGCAGTAGGCCAGGGGGGGTGTTGGGGTGCACTGTGGGACACTGTTGGAGATTGGCTGCACTATGTGGGTCACTGTGGGAGGCTGGGCAACGATGTGGAACGTTTAGGTGCTGAGGGCCTTGTAGAAGGTTGAGATGGCACTATGGGAGTTGGGGGCACTATGGGAGGTTAGGGGATCTCCATCTGGCTGGAGCTTTCATGGGGTCGGGGAGGTAGAGTGGGGTCTTAATGCAGCAGATGTTTTCACCTCCCTATCGCCACTCACTTCAGACTTGCTGTAGGAGGTTGAGGTCACTTTGGGAGTTTTGAGGGGCACTGGGTGGAGGAAGGGGAAACTATGAGAGCTAGGGGGCACTGTAGGAGGCTGGGTGACACTGTGAGAGCTCTATGGGTGGTTGGGTGGCACTGTGGGTGTTTTGGGGCAACACAGGAGGTTGGGGGACCTGTGGGGGCTTGGAGATCCACAGTGGCATGGGGCACTATGGGAGGTTAGGGGATCTCCAGGTGGCTGGAGGCTCTCAGGAGGCTAGAGGGGCACAGTGGTGGAATGCAAAAGATATTTACCCCTTCTCCATTCCCCCACTTTCTTCAGACCATACTGATATCAGGTCTTCTGCTGCTCATCCTCAAAGGCGGCCTTAAAGTGGTTATAAAGGCTTGATTTTTTTTTTGTAAAATAACAAAAATATTACACTTACCTACACTATGCAATGGTATTGCATAGAGCTGCCCCTCCTCTTCTAGGATCCACCACTGGCACTTTTCTGCTCCTACTTTTCCATTTTTTTTATGCTGTTTTCTTACAGCTTACTGGGGGTAGATATGCAGGCTCTATTCCTCCCTACCTCTATCCGGCATCTCATCTTTGGCCCAGCCAGAGGTAGGTAGTGGCCTGGTGGTTAATAACTACTGTTCTGAAAAATGACATATGGAGACATTTGGAAACCTAATACTAATTAATGCTGAATGACAACACTTGTCTCCAGCACAAGAGACTTGCTTGAGACCAGCGCCATCACATCGCATGCACAGGGATGAGGCGTGTCAGCTCTCACTGCCTGGAAAACATAAATATTGACTGGCATTGTGTGGTGTCTTGCAGAGAACTTCCTTGTATAGTCTGTGCAGTGTTCTGTGGTCAACTTCCTTATGCCAGTGCTGATGTTGACTGCATATTCGTCAGGTGCGTCAGAGAGGCTCGCTCTGGATAACATAAACACTGTCCTGATGACATCAGTGTGCCCAACAGACATGCCCAAGCTGTGCCTGTGCTGGAATGCTCAGGGGGAGGTATAAGCTCAGCTCTGATTGAACTTCAAAATAGAAATGCACACAAATTGGGCTTCAAACAGGGGAAGCTCAAAGGCAACTATGGGAGAAATAAAGATGTTTTTCTCTATAGAATTGTCCTGCGTTTCTTTTGACAACCAAAGAGAATTCATTAAGAATGGATTTTTAGGCCAGGATATAAAGTATTATTCCTAATTAGATTTCTTCTTTAAAGGCTAAGTCCACCTTTAAGAAAAATAAAACATGTATTTTTGCAGGGGAAAAAAGGTGCATTTATTATTTTTTCACATAGGAGCCTGCAAAGCATTGCACCCGCAATTAGTCGATCGTGGGTGCAATGCCAGGCTCCTGCAGACTGCTCCTCAGGCTCTTTGTCTGTACTAAGGAGTAAGGCCTCATTTGCACGAGGCGGACTCGGTTTCCACGAAGCCCGCCTCAGTCCGCCGGCTCAGCGGGAGATCTCTCCCTTGATCTCCGCTGAGCCGGCGGATGACAGGTCCCTCTCTGCTCACTGCCTATGGAGGGATTGGATGAAAACGGACAGCATGTCCGTTTTCATCAGATCTCATCCGATCCGCCAGCGACGGATCTGGACGTAGGACCATCCGTCTGCTTTTAGCAGATCGGACGGGGTCGGATGTCAGCGGACATGTCTCCGCTGACATCCGTCGCTCCATAGGCTAACATGGAGCGCCCGTTCAGGTCCGCCGTCAAAACTGACAGGCGGACCTAAACGGTCCGATCGTGTGAAAGGGGCCTTAGGCTTGCAGTTAAAGAGCTGTAGGAAGTGTCAATGGACTACAAGTGCAGTGTTTGGTCCCCTGCTGATTTTGTACGTTTGCCCACTGACAAAGAAATTATAAGTCTATAATTTTAATGGTAGTTTTATTTTAACAGTAAGAGACAGAATAACAACAAAAGTATCCAGAAAAACGCATTTCTAAAAAGTTATAAATTGATTTGCATTTTAATGAGTTTAATAAGTATTTACACTCTTCGCAAAACATGACTTAGTACTTGGTGGCAAACCCTTGTTGGCAATCACTGAGTTCAGACGTTTCTTGTAGTTGGCCACCAGGTTTGCATACATCTCAGGAAGGATTTTTTCCCACTCCTTTTTGCAGATCCTCTCCAAGTCATTAAGGTTTCGAGGCTGACGTTTGGTAACTCGAATCTTCAGCTCCCTCCACATATTTTCAATGAGATTAATGGAGAAGTCCAGCCTAAGCACGTTAGGCTGGGCTTCTCCTATGGGTCACAGGATTGCAATTTGTTTTGCACTCCTGTGACCTGTTTTCAGTAGAGAGCAGACAGTCCAGGCACCGCGTCATCGCGACAAAGTCTGGATCCGCCAGGTGCCTGGACTGATGCCCATCTCAGGCTCTCAGTTAGACGCTTAGAGCCTGTGATGGCCGCTTCCCGCTCCTCCACAGCTTAGCGCTTCAGTGAGCATGGAGGAGCAGAGTGGAGAGCTGCTGATTAACAGCTCTCTGTTCGGGGAGCTGTGAGAACCGAGCCATCGGCGATGTTCGATCGCTCGGTTCTCAGTGCAGAGGCGTCGGGGGACAGATGCAGCATCTGACCCATGCTGCATCCACCTAGGTAAGTTTAATGGAAGAAAAACCCCCAAACCCATACAGCTCTTTTAAGGTCTGCAGACTGGCTAGGCCACTTCAAGGCCTTTAAAGTTCTTCTTCTTGAGCCACTCCTTTTTTGCCTTGGCCATGTGTTTTGGGTCATTGTCATGCTGGAATACCCATCCGCGACCCATTTTCAATGCCCTGGCTGAGGGAAGGAGGTTCTTAACCCAAGAGTTGATGGTACATGGCCCTGTCCATCGTTCCTTTGATATGGTGAAGTTGACCTGTCCCCTTAGCAGAAAAACACCTCCAAAGCGGGTCTTTGGTCTTGGCCATGGTGGAGCGATTGGAATTTGATTGATTGATTGCTTGATTGGTGTCTTTTATACAGGTAACAAGCTGAGATTAGGAGCACTCCCTTTAAAAGAATCTTGCTGATTGATAGGAGATACTTATTCTACTCATTAAAATGCAAATCAATTTGTAACTTTTTTGAAATGTGTTTTTCTGAAAATTTTTGTTGCTATTCTGTCTTTCACTGTTAAAATAAACCTACCATTAAAATGATAGACTGATCATTTCTTTGTCAGCGGGCAAACGTACAAAATCAGCAAAGGGGATTAAATAGTTTTTTCCCCTCGCTGTATATTCCACTAAGAACTACAAACTCATTTGACGCCAATTTTAAAAGTGGGGAGAAGACACTTACACTGCAAGGATAGAGTGATATTTTTTTGCAGGTTTACAAAACGGTCATACTGCAGCTGGATAATAGTTTTCCCTTAAAGGAGGGTTGCTCAAACTTTTGAACAGCAAAGGCCACTTTAGTGATTTGGTAACTGGTTGCGGGCTACATTGAACAATGGGGTTTTACTACCCCCATAATATAACTTTTTAAGTTGATGCAACAGCTTATTTGTTACCCTCACCGTTAGTTCTGCCTTATGTGAACCACATTTCTTAGCAAAGTCATGCTATATTGCAGGGGTTTATTCAGAACTATTGAGTAAAAGATATGTGTATATACACTTCCCCCAACAGAAAATGTTTTCACAGTCTTGGTATTCTGGATTGCATTAAAGTAAAACATTATGTGTCTAAATCTATAAAACAAAGTATAAACGTATTTCTGACATCAGTACTGTGGAATGTCTGTAAAGGGCCTTCTGGGTCACCTCAGAAAACAGAATAAAAGTATTTAAGTTTAGCTGCACTTTTTGTAATCTAGCCCCTTCTCTTGGCAGCTGGCCTATGTTTCATTGTGAATATGCATATGTGGTCTGTACTTCCATATGGGTTAGATTATTTAAAGTATACACATAGAATAAAAAATGTACAGTAACCTCTTATGCAGGGACCCTGTTAGAAATCCCAGGGCCCTGTACAGCCCACCTAAAGGGGCCTCCCCCCTCCAAAAAATATCAAAAGAATATTTTTGTTAAAAATACAGTAAAATCATTATTAGTGGTGACAAGCACAAGATAACTTACAAAATTACTGCTAAATCTAAAAGATAAAACTGTATTGAGGTAATAAAAAAAGCTGTGTGTGTGAATGAGGTCTCGGGGCTCATTCACATTGGCGCTGTGTCCTGTACAATGTGAATCAGTGTTTTTTTTAATGAGGCTGTAGCTGTGTGCAGGCAGCCTATGTTACACCATGGAGAAGCTGCAGCTGTACAAACACAGCCACAGGTCCCAATTTGACAGGCATGTGGATGCAGGTGTATGGCCCCGAACAGAAACCGCATGCATTCGGAGCCACTCTCCCACACCTATCATAATCAGAACCTGCAGCTTGTCTGTCACCATAAGAAACAAATCGCTAATTTATGTCGCATGGGCCAGAGAACCAGTGTGAATAAGCCCTTAATGACATATTTTTTAATTTTGTTATTTTTTTTAAATATTTTTTGTCATTGTCTTGTGTATCAAAAATCAGTGTTCAGGATCCCTTAAATAAGAATAAGCACCCCTTGTATTGGCCCTAATACATTTCATTTCTGAAAGCTGTATTTTGTTAACTGTTGGTTAATGTGCATTTGGGCTTTTGCAGTAAAGCAGTTCAAAGTGCAGTAACCCATAGTCACCTCATAGATATCTCATCTTGAAGTGTTACTAAACCTAGGACCCTGCATTCACTATATCTGGTTTCCCACAGTACACAGAACATGGAAATGCAATTATATTAGTAAACATAAACTGCTAAATACCTTTTCTCATCAGCAGTATATAGCAGTTTTGTGACTTCTATCAGTTTCTGATTTAAGCTTGTAGGAGGAGGAGTTTTAATTCTCCTGTGACTGTCTTATGAGGCTGCAGGACCCCCACCCTCTGTCTGGACACTGCTGATTAGCCCTGTGCTGATCACATGCACTCTAAGGAAAAAAAAAAACTCTCTAGCAATGCACACCAAACTGAGCATGTGCAGAGTGACTCCAAAGGCTCTGTCTTATCAGGAGATAGATTGTGGACAGTGTAAGAAGGGGAGGATCAGAAAAGACCGGATCAAACTGCCTTTTTATCCTTTGTGGAGGATTAACCCCTTAGGTTCCACAGTGAGTATAACAAGCATTCTTGACTGCATATGCAAACTGATTTTACTGTTGTGGGTTTAGTAACACTTTAACTGAAGTGACCAAAATGAAATTTGATTGGTTTCTGTTGGGGTTCTGCATGTTGTCTTTATCACTTCTGAATAAACCCTAATTATTTTTTTCTTTATCCAAAGTGAGTGACATAAATTTGTTTTCCATGTCCTTTCAACAAACCTTTAGAAGACTGAGGCATATGGAAAGCATTCTTTTTCTCCTGTGCTCTGCTAATGTGATAAACAGTTCTATTTCTGTAACTCTGTCACCTAGGAAATAAGTATCATTTGCAATGGAATCCGTTGGGATTATGCAGGTGTCCTCAGAAAAGACCTGTTAGATGCCTAGCTAGTTTACACTCTTGCTGTAAGTGTAGAATTTAGTGATTGCAATCAAACCCCTCACTGAGCTAGGCATGGCTAAGCATAACAATGGACATTGCAGTCTTTGCCAAATAAATTAGAAACATTATTTTCCCCTTTGTCTTTTTTTTTTTAAACAAACCAGGGCAGCAAAAGCTTCAGCCATCCCTGTGATCTCTAAAGGCAGAGAATCATTTCCCTCCCTTCCTTCCAGGCATAGCTGTTTTCTTGAAGTTCCTTGGGAATTTCTTTTACACTATTCTCCCTCCTCCAGACCTTGCACGGTGTCTCACAAAAACATCTTGGGCTTTAACTTTACAGCAGCATTTCACTCTTCAGAGACTTAAACAGGACCATCTGTCTGTTTCAGGAAAGAACATGCTCGTGTCGTAATGTTTGGCCAGGTTATTGATCTGATTTTGTGAATTGGCGTCAGATGGCACAGTCCATGACCTCTAGTGATAGGAGGTGAACGGTGGCTTGTGCGGTTGTGGAAGATCTGTGAGATATTAGGTTACTTTCTGAATGATTTTCCTGTATCCACAGTGGGTGCCGGCCCTTTGTAAGATATTTCTGATTTGGAAACCAAAGAGGGTCACCTTGTACCCGAAGAGTATGCTAAGTACACAAAGAAGGAAGAAATGTTCAGCCATTTAACTTAAACGGAAAATGGATTAGTGATGCCAGTATTGGAAGTTCAGCATAATCATTTTTTTTTTTTAGTTCTTTTTCATTTTTGCTGTTGGAAAGAAAACAGAATACCTTGTTTCATTCAGTTGGAATGTTAAAGCATCCTCGTGGTTTACGCTAGACGAATTGACTTTTGATATTTCATTGGAACTGGTCATTTTAAAGCCCTTTTCTTTTGTTTGCATCGTGGAGTTCATAGATTCTTCCAAAAGCAGTTTATACTAGAATGACAGTGTAATCCCAGAAACACTTATGTCGTTGCACAGATTAAGAGAAAGACACGAGGGTCATGGTAGTAGATCATCGCCCAGAGTCACTCAAGTCCTTCACAATGCGTTGTCTTCTATGCGCCGCTCACTGCCCAGGAGGGGCTGGAGGAAAAGCTCTCATCAAGCATGTTCTGGTAAGGTACCTCTTCTGGTAGATATTCATGGCTATTCAACTGTTTCTTGCATACCTCATTTGTTCTTGGCTAATTTATTACATAATTTAATCTAAAATCTATGTTGCAGATTCCTGAAAGATTGCATTTTGACAAGTTACAATGGTATATTGATTGAGAAATAATGAATAAGCCCTATTATATGAAGTAGGAAAAATAGGGTGGCGATAGATGGAGTTTTATCTGGCGATTCCTGCCAGGTCCACAAGTTGTCAGAGTACCAGGATCAGCCTCCATTGTTGCCCAATGGTGATAGTAGATCACACCCAGTATTTTCCTACTTTATTGTTCTAAATGGAAAGATCAGACCCACTTGCTGGGATATATTTAAGTTAACTAGCTGATTTTTGTATGATGAACGCCACTGATCAGTTCCCCAAGAGATTAGAAAAGTTCAGAGTTGGTTGCATACTTACTATTATCAGGCCCTTTATGGTCATTTAATTTTTTGTAAAAAGTTTTCTAAGTTAACACAGAAGGAAACTCACACAGAGTGTTTGTACCTGTAAGCATAATGACAGTTTAGTTTAAACATTTTTGAGGATTGTTCAGAATTGCAGAGTAGATGCAAGACTGTACAGTGCTTTGCAAAAGTTTTCACCCCCTTGGCATTTTTTGTGTTTTGTTGCCTCACAACCTGGAATTAACATGGAATGTTTGAGGACTTGCATCATTTAATTTACAGAACATGCCCACAACTTTGAAGATTTTTTTTTTTTTTTTATTTATTGTGAAGCAAACAATAAAGTAAATGTGCATAACTATTCACCCCCCTAAAGTCAATACTTTGTAGAGCCACCTTTTGTGGCTATCACAGCTCCAAGTCACTTTGGATAAGTCTCTATGAGCTTGCCACATGTTACCATTGGGATTTTTGCCCATTCCTCCTTGCAAAACTGCTCCAGCTCCTTCAAGTTGGATGGTTTGCGCTTGTGAACAGCAATCTTTAAGTCTGACCACAGATTTTCTATTGGATTGAGGTCTGGGCTTTGACTAGGCCATTCCAACACATTTACATGTTTCCCCTTAAACCACTCAAGTGTTGCTTTAGAAATGTGTTTGGGGTCATTGTTCTGCTGGAAGGTGAACCTCCATCCTAGCCTCAAATGGCAGTTGAATCTCTGTTCCTCCAAACGTAAAGAGTGTCCCCTTGTCCTTTGTAATGATTTGAAAGTCAATAACGCTACACCAAGTTCACCATATGGACCACCTCTATATTTATACATAATTTCACATCCACTACTAAGTTGCACCAGTATTTTGTGTATATTGTGGTAGTGGTAACGCTATTCCAAACCATGGCATGGCAATGCTGTTAACACCCCCCCCCGCCTTATCTCTCCCATAATCAGTGATCAGTGGCAGTGCTGTTAACTGCTCTCCCTACATTGGTGATCAGTGGCAACCCACTGAGTGTTTATTTACCAGAGCATCCACTCCTTTTCGCTCCTTGATGACGTTGAGTCAGGACTACTGTCAGGATCACTTTGCCTAGTGATCAGCAATGGCTTTAATTCAACCCCTGGTGCAGGAACGCAGACAGCATTCCAGTACTTGGCATCCTGCTACCACCCTTCACACTGCCCAACACGCAAAAGGCCACACAGAGAGTTGACATGCCTCATGTTGGGCATCAGGGTTCTAAACTGCCCAGGCAGCATTTATCTGATGGAATACTTAGTAACAGATCTGAAAATATGCGGAATTGTAGTTGGTTATTGTCCAGTCCTTTCTAAGAATGACTTCCATAACATTATGAAGTGTTTAGTAATGTACTTGAAAAAACGAGAAAGGTATGAATATCACTGTTTCCTTGGAGACTTTAAAGTCATATGGTAAATGTATTACTAGACGATACCAGCATTTTTTTGTCACTACTTCATCACCCTGAATGACCTTAGACAAACAACTTGCGGATCGGAATAGCATTGATTAAATCAATTTGAATTTTATTTTATTTAAAATCAAGAATAGTAAAAAGTAAAGGGTATAAACAGTGGCTTAGCATGGGTTGTCAGCATCCGGGGCAAGGCAAGTAATTTGCGCCCCCTAACCTGCGAACTTTTAGCACTCCCCGAGTTCCTTCAAATACAATAGTACTGACCAACCTGATTCCAACACAGAGCTACCTGATTCGTATACTGACCACTACACTAACCTACTTGATTTCAACACTGACCAACCTGATTCTTTTACTGACCATTACACACTACACAGACCACTATACTATACTGTCCACTACACTGAGAACTACACTGACTACTATACTGATCACTACACTACATTAACCACTATACTGACCACTACACTACACTGACCAACTATACTGACCACTACACTACACTGACCACTATACTGACCACTACACTACATTGACCACTACACTACACTGACCACTATACTACACTTACCACTATACTGACCACTACACTATCCACTATACTGTCCACTACACTGACCACTACACTGACCACTATACTGTCCACTACACTATCCACTATACTGTCCACTACACTACACTGACCACTATACTGTCCACTACACTGACCACTATACTGTCCACTACACTACACTGAGAACTACACTGACCACTATACTGTCCACAACACTACACTAACCACTATACTATACTGTCCACTACACTGAGAACTGTACTGACCACTATACACTTTCCACTACACTGACCACTATACTGTCCACTACACTACACTGACCACTATACTATACTGTCCACTACACTGAGAACTATACTGACCATTACACTGTCCACTACACTGACCACTATACTATACTGACCACTATACTATACTGTCCACTATTGTGACAACTATACTGACCACTACACTGTCCACTACACTACACTGTCCACTACACTACACTGACCACTATACTATACTGTCCACTACACTGCACTGACCACTATACTGTCAACTACACTACACTGACCACTATACTGTCCACTACACTACACTGACCACTATACTGTCCACTACACTGACCACTATACTATCCACTACACTACACTGACCACTACACTGACTACTATACTGTACACTACACTGAGAACTACACTGACCACTATATTATACTGTCCACTACACTGACTACTATACTGTCCACAACACTGAAAACAATACTGACCACTATACTATACTGTCCACTACACTGACCACTATACTACACTCACCACTATACTACACTGTCCACTACACTACACTGAGAACTACACTGATCATTATACTGTCCACAACAGTACACTAACCACTATGCTATACTGTACACTACACTGACCACTATACTGTCCACTACACTAACCACTATATTGTCCACTATACTGTCCACTATAGTACACTGACCACTATACTGTCCACTACACTACACTGACCACTCCACTCCACTATATTGACCACTATACTGTCCACTATACTATACTGTACACTATACTATACTGCACTGACCACTATACTATCCACTACACTGACCACTACACTGACTACTACACTGTCCACTACACTACACTGACCACTATACTATACTGTACACTATACTATACTGCACTGACCACTATGCTATCCACCACATTACACTGACCACTACACTGACTACTATACTGTCCACTACACTACACTGACTACTATACTGTCCACTACACTACAGTGACCACTATACTGTCCACTACACTACACTGACCATTATACTGTCCACTACACTGAGAACTACACTGACCAGTGACCACTATACTGTCCACTACACTACACTGACCACTATACTGTCCACTATACTATACTGTCCAGTACACTGACCACTATACTACACTGTCCACTACACTGAGAACTGTACTGACCACTACACTACACTGACCACTATACTGATCTCTATACTGTCTACTACACTACACTGGCCACTATACTGTCCACTACACTACACTGACCACTATACTGTCCACTACACTACACTGACCACTATACTGTCCACTACACTACACTGACCACTACACTGATCCCTATACTATGCTGACCACTATACTGTCCTGCCTACAGTAACTCTCCCTCTCTGCCCTGCCTCACCCCAGTCCATGTTCATCTTCACCTTCCTGTCCTGCATGATTGTCCCGGACTTTGGAGGATAGGAGGAGAAGACCGGCCACGGCGGCTTTTCATTACTTGTCTGCCCCGCGCTCTGGCCGCCATGTTCAGTGTCTGGAGGCCTGTGATTGGGCGTATGGGGGTCATGTGCGGAGGCGGGACTTCAGGAGCAACCGCGATCGTGGACAGGCAATCACAGACACTGAACATGGCGGCCGGAATGCGGGGGACACAGGAAATAAAATTAGGAGGAGGCAGCCAGTAGTGACGCACACTGGCGCAAAATGTTTTCCCCCCTCTTCACCCTCCACGCTACGCCACTGGGTATAAATGTATCCATTTCCCTGGGAGCTGGCAGATATCTGGGTGCCCTTTATTATTAAGGGATTCCAGTTTCCCCCATAATTTTCCCACCTCCACCTTGTGGCATCATTGGTGGGGAAGGTATGCTTGTCCCTCAAGACTGGAACAAGGGTGCTTTGCAAAGGAGGGGGGCACCCTTACCTTCTTGCAAGGTACCCCCAGCAATGTAGAAAGGCATGTGGCCTAGTCTGGCATAGGTGGGCATAAGCTCTTGAATGCCTGCATAAGGGTCTAACAAAATTTTAAGGAGAACCACACAGAACCACACTAGGTAGTTTGCATATGTAAGTGAAGCTAATAGTGAAAATGAAATGCCACGGTCTATGTATGAAAAACGGTTTTCTTAACGAAATGTGCAGATTTAAGGCATCCGTGAATATTGTACTGTTCTGTAACCCCACGCGAAGATTTAAGGCATTGCATGTTTTTAATGTTGCCCTTTAAGTTACCTGAAAATAAAAAAACGTTTTTTGCAAGGGTAGATGTTCCTCATGGCAATTCCTGACTCCCCATACATGGTTAACTTTTATTGTAGAAAATGGCCAAAAAAAATAAATAAATGCCAAGATTCACCTCCTATAGAATTCAGTGAGGATCGGTGCCAAGTTCAGGGTTTTCAGGCTTTAATCAGGATTCTTTGAACCCGACTTGAACTGAATCCAGGCAGATTTGTTCATCCCTAGTGAGAAGCAGTGAAAATTGTGATGGCACTGACAATTAAAGAGCTTTAAGTCCATGCATGCTAATTATTGGAGTGTATGTGTCACAAGTATTTATTACCATCCACAGAGATCACAGTACTCTCCCTGACAATACCTTCATCTTCTTTTCTCTCCAGAAGGACAGTGCCATCTTTGTTCAAGTACTGTATAATCCATAGTCCGCATCTTCTTCCTGACCTGAGGTGCTGGCTCATAACAGATGCACTCATGTAATTCCTGCTGCCTGTAGAGTTCTTGGCCTCATGGGTGTAATGTTTGGCACTTTCATGCATCCGGGAGCTGCAGCACCATGTGTAGCCGCCAATGCCAATAGCATAGTTGCCAACATTGCAAAAAAAATTTGTGGGACACTTTTTTGGCTGTAGCCGGAGCCGTATAACATTTAGGGGGCGGGGCATGCATTTGTAGGCGTGGCATAGCCAAAAAAAGAAACCTGCAGCGAAAAATGGGCGTGGTTTACGTTAAACAATGGGCGTGGTTTAAATGGGCGTGGCTCAAATGGGGTGTGGTTAGAGTCTGAGATGAATGAGGGATGGAGAGGGAAAGGGGCAGAGAGGAATGGAGGGACAGCAGGCCCAGATCCTACACAACAATAGAAATATGTGTTAGCGCTTCAATCATCCCGGCACCATGATTGTTATGGTGTCAGGATGATTGAAGTGCATTATTTCTATTATTACATTGTAATATAAAATGAAATCATTCAACTCACCATAATGCTGAATCAGTGGGATCCTTGTCACTAGCCACGTCGCCTGACACCAACAGAGTCCTTCCTTGCATCAGGTGCCCCCAGCAGAGTCCGCCCTTGCATCAGGTGTCCCCAGCAGAGTCCGTCCTTGCATCAGGTGTCCCCAGCAGAGTCCGTCCTTGCATCAGATGCCCCCGGCAGAGTCCCTCCTTGCATCAGATGCCCCCGGCAGAGTCCCTCCTTGCATCAGGTGCCCCCGGCAGAGCCCCTCCTTGCATCAGGTGCCCCCGGCAGAGTCCCTCCTTGCATCAGGTGCCCCCGGCAGAGTCCCTCCTTGCATCAGGTGCCCCCGGCAGTGTCCCTCCTTGCATCAGGTGCCCCCGGCAGAGTCCCTCCTTGCATCAGGTGCTCCCAGCAGAGTCCCTCCTTGCATCAGGTGTCCACAGCAGAGTCCGTCCTTGCATCAGGTGCCCCCGGCAGAATCCCTCCTTGCATCAGATGCCCCCGGCAGAGTCCCTCCTTGCATCAGGTGCCCCCAGCAGAGTCTCTCCTTGCATCAGGTGCCCCCGGCAGAGTCCCTCCTTGCATCAGGTGCCCCCGGCAGAGTCCCTCTTAGCATCAGGTGCCCCCGGCAGAGTCCCTCCTTGCATCAGGTGCCCCCGGCAGAGTCCCTCCTTGCATCAGGTGCCCCCAGCAGAGTCTCTCCTTGCATCAGGTGCCCCCGGCAGAGTCCCTCCTTGCATCAGGTGCCCCCGGCAGAGTCCCTCTTAGCATCAGGTGCCCCCGGCAGAGTCCCTCCTTGCATCAGGTGCCCCCGGCAGAGTCCCTCCTTGCATCAGGTGCCCCCAGCAGTGTCCCTCCTTGCATCAGGTGCCCCCAGCAGAGTCACTCCTTGCATCAGGTGCCACCAGCAGAGTCAGTCTTTACACCAGTGTTCCCAGCCTCAGTCCTTAAATCAGTGTTCCAGGCAGAGCCATAGTTACCCCCCCTGTACATAGTTACCCCCTCCCCCTGTACATAGTTTCCCCTCTCCCCCTAGTTACCCCCCTGTGCATAGTTACCCCCCTGTGCATAGTTACCCCCCCTGTGCATAGTATCCCCCCTGTACATAGTTCCCCACACTGTACATAGTAACCCCTCCTGTACATAGTTAACCCCCTCCTGTAAATAGTTAACCCCCTCCAGTAAATAGTTAACCCCCACTCCTGTATATATTTAACCCTCCCCTCTCCTGTACATAGTTAACCCTCCTGTACATAGTTAACCCTCCCCCCTCCTGTATATAGTTACCCCCCCTCCTGTATATAGTTAACCCTCCCCCTCCTGTATATAGGTAACCCTCCCTCTCCTGTATATAGTTAACCCCCTCCTCCTGTATATAGCTAACCTCTCCCTCCTGTATATAGTTAACCCCCTTCTCCTGTATATAGCTAACCCCCCTCCTCCTGTATATAGCTAACCCCCCTCCTGTATATAGTTACCCCCCCTCCTCCTGTATATAGTTAACCCCCCTCCTGTACATTAACGTTAAATTGCTGCAGAGACAAGAGCCAGTGGCGTCACTACAGCTGGTGTCACCCGGTGCAGAAAAAAATTGGTGCCACCCCCCCTCCACCAACTATGGTCCCCCTTCAGTACAGACCCCCCTCCCTCAGTAAAGACTCCCCCCCACTAAGTACAGACCCCCTCCATCAGTTTAGACCCCCTCAGTGTAGACCCCTCTCCCTCAATACAGACCCCCTCAGTGCGGTCCCCCCATCTATCAGTATAGACCCCCTCAGTGCAGACCCCCCTCCATTAGTGCAGACCCCCCTCCATTAGTGCAGACCCCCCTCCATTAGTGCAGACCCCCCTCTATCAGTGCAGGCCCCCCTCTATCAGTGCAGACCCCCCCTCTATAAGTGCAGACCCCCCTCTATCAGTGCAGACCCCCCCTCTATCAGTGCAGACCCCCCACAGTGCAGACCCCCCTCTATCACTGCAGACCCCCCTCTATCACTGCAGACCTGCAGACCCCCCTCTATCACTGCAGACCCCCCTCTATTAGTGCCGACATCCCTCTATTAGTGCAGACCCCCCCTCTATTAGTGCAGAACCCCCTCAGTGCAGACCCCCCCTCTATTAGTGCAGACCCCCCTCAGTGCAGACCCCCCCTCTATCAGTGCAGAACCCCCCTCTATCAGTGCAGAACCCCCCTCTATCAGTGCAGAACCCCCCTCTATCAGTGCAGAACCCCCCTCTATCAGTGCAGACCCGCCTCTATCAGTGCAGACCCCCCCTCTATTAGCGCAGAACCCCCTCAGTGCAGCCCCCCTCATTAGTGCAGGCCCCCCTCAGTGCAGACCACCCCCTCCATCAGTGCCAGTGCAGACCCTCCCCTTCCATAACGCCCCCCAGCACACGACCAGGGACTCCAGGAGCGACCGGTGTTCTGACGAAAAGTGTCCCCCCCATCGGCTAGCGCCTGCTCCGTACTGCGCAGGCGCCGATAGACACCGGCGCCGTGTGTTCAGTGAAGAGGGGAGGGGCCGATCCGTGCAGCTAAAGAAGCCGATTGATTGGCTGCACGAATCGAGCCCCCTTCCTCTCTCCACTGAACACAAGGGGGAAGATCTAGCGGCGCGCCGGCGGCCATTTTGCTGGAGCCAGCTGCTCCAAAAATTAAAAAACAAGCATTCCCGCTTTTTCCCGATGAAAATCCAATTGGGACGAGGGTCCCAAAATCGGGATTGTCCCGGAAAAATCGGGACTGTTGGCAACTATGCAATAGCTCCTGCATCAGCAGTTACCTACGCATGCCTCCATGACATATTTCCTTGAATGTGGCACTTTTTCCTGTGTGTGGGTCAACACTGATTCAGAAGCCAGATTAGCTTCTTTTGTTTTTTTTCTTCAATTATACTGTTCCTGTATATTTTCCCTTTTCAGGAATTTAATTCACGCAGACTCATTCACCCAAGAGGGGTAGTTCAGCTTTAAGTCCCACCCCCCTCCTCTAACTAATTTGACATGTAATTTGGGGGGAGGGGGTACCTAGTTTTTGACAGTTCTTCTCTCCCTCTCCCTCTTCCCACAGTCTTCTAGGACACATCACAGGTCCCAGAAAACTGCAGGACCATTCACAAAGTGTGATGCATGAATGCGTAGTGAGCAGCTGGCTGTGAAGCCGCATGCTGTCACAACCGGGTGCCCACACTTAAGATGACAGCGCCAGGAACCCGAAGGCTAGTGAAAAAACGCAAAGATGAGGATGGCGCTGGATCCATGAACAGGTAAGTGTATTATTAAAATTTTATTTTTTTGTCACAGAGTGGAGAACCACTTTAAGTTACTAAATATACCACTTAAAACTTTTGTTGATATTCACTCTCCTTGCTCTGGTCATTTGCGTGTCTTTTCTTATTTAATAGTTTCAAGTGTAGTTAATAGTGCAGGATCTATGCTGTAATCGGTTTTCTAGGTCAGGCCTACATTTTATGGTAATTTGCAAATTGCTTAGAATTCATTATGGCATTAACCCTATTTACAGGATAGCAGCTTGACAGACTTTTTCTCAGGACAATTAATGAGCGTGTTTTAAATAGGGATGCACCGAAACCAGGTTTTTATCTGCGGTTATGAGTACCGATACTTTCGGTCAAGTACTCGCCAATACCGAAACCCATATTTTGATTAAACCGATAAATGAATGGGTGCAAATCAAACTGGAAAGAATCGCATGTGGTTTGAACAGGAATGCAGTGCAGTTTCTGTCCGAATCGCATGCAGTTTTCTCCCACCACTCTTGTGTGTGTGAACCCAGTAAAGAAGGCGAAGCACCATCTAGTGCAGCAGTAGGTAGTTTATTAAAATATAACAACTCACAAAATAAATATCTGGTCAAATCCAGAACTTCAGTGTCCTCATCCCAACGGTGATAGCAAACCACGGCCTCTGGAGGTGTTCACAAGGCAGGAAGAGAAGTTTTGGGACTCCTGTGGGTACAAGGCGGATGTGATGTCAGCTTGGGGGTAGACCAACGACATCTCCTCTAGCCCTGTGAGCACCTCCAGTAGCCATGGCTTGCCATCATCGGCATGACGGGGACACTGTAGATATGGATTTGACTAGATATTTACTTTGTGAGTTGTTCTAACATTTTAATAAACTGCCTATTGCTGCACTACATGGTGCTTCACTTTCTTTACTGGGTTCACACACACACAGGAGTGGTGGGGGAAATGGAATACGATTCAGACAGGAATTGCACCGCATTCTTGTTCAAATCGCATGTGATTCTTTGCAGTGCAATTTGCGCCTATTCATTTTGTATTGATGCAAATCACACTTTTGGTTTCGGTATTGGGAGAATTTTCACAGGTACCAGTACTCGTGAGAATACTCGGTATCAGCACCAATACAGGTATCTGTATCAGTGCATCCATAGTTTTAAGTAGGGTTGCCACCTTTTCTTCAAGTCAAACCCAAACACTTTGGCGGCGCACGCCAATTTTTTTTTTATAGTATAAACTATAGATATATTTAGCTATTAAATAACATTTCTAATCATATGAAGTTAATAAGAGTCCCCCTTTACATCAGAGTCCACAGAGTTCCCCTTTTACAACTAAACTCGCAGAGTTCCCTTTCACTGTAAGGGGGGACTCTGCAGACTCTGATGTAAGGGAGAACTCTGGGGCCTATAACATAAGGGATGCTCTGGAAACCCTGATTAAAGGGGGAACACTGAGAACTCTGATGTACGAAGAAGAGTCTGGTGTAAGGGGAACTCTGATGTAAGGGGTGCTCTGAGAACCCTGATGTGCCTTAGTGTACTTAGAGGCAGGAGAGAGAAGGGGGAGACTTCAGTTACAGACAGGGATGGATGGTGAGCTCACTCACCCTTTGGCAGTCAGCACCTCTCATACAGATGTATCTGAGGCTGCTCGACTTCAAAATTTCCAGCCCCAACTTTCCTTTTCTGAGGCACAGTGCCGGGGATTGGAGCGTGGGCAGATAAAGAGGGGTAGGGGGTGGGGGGAAGAGGTGCAGATTGAGCCCTCTCTCCTCTCCCATCTTTGTGTGTTAATTGGGGGGGGGGGGGTTGTTAGTGTTGACTTTGGGCAGTGTGAAAGAGTGTAACAGACACTCTCAGCTTAGACAACTGCAGCGAGGAACCCTGCTGGGAAGCCATAGTCCAGTCTAAATAATGTGTCCGGGTCCTAGACAGTCTGAAACCCCGGACACACGATTCCAAACCTGAACTGTCCGGGTGAATCCTGGACAGGTGGCAACCCTAGTTTTAAGCCTTCTTAAAGTGTAACTAAAGGCAAAACTTTTTTTTTTTTCGTCCTTTTCTTTTTAGTTTTGGATAGAGTGGAGAGGTTTTAGAACATCTGTCAGTTTTTATTGCTGTCTGTACCCACTTTAGGAAGAGTCACCCTCTCTGATTGTCCTGTTTATCCCTTTAATCAAAAATGACCGTAAAAGAGAATCCCAAATTTTTAGTTTACACCATAACAGTAAAAGAGGGGAAATTTTCCAATGGGGACACTAGTTCTGGTGACACCCCAGGATACACTCACTTCGGAGGATTTTCCTCTTACTTCCTGTTTCATCTATGTGAAGGGAAATCTCCCCTATGGGGCACAGATGGCTAAAAATAAAAATGAAAGAGGTTATAAGCCCCCATTACTCTATTCAAAATGAAAACAAAAAAATTGCCTTTAGTTACATTTTAGGCTAGCCATAAAGGGTTAGACTTTTTTTCTTTCACCCTGGGGGCAGAACAAATAAAATCTTCCAAATTCTTCCAGTCACACTATACAGCGTAGATAAACAAAAATCCTGCTGCGCCCTTTCTGACAGCCAGCACCAGCAACTGTCAGAATAGCTGTATCTAAACTTTTCCACCAAAGGGTGTTGAGTGTGATGGGGCGGACAGGGCTACCCACATGAATTTCGTCTAGTAAGTTTATCAGGAACTAGCAGAAATCTCCATAGCGTATGGTCAGCTTTAGGCATACCTGTGTTGCTGCATTGCTCTATACAAGGGTAGGCTCTGCAGTATGTTATGTTTGGTGTAACGTGGGTAATCCGCACTAACCCCAAAAAATGCTGCTAATAAAAAAAATCTATATTTTATGATGGAAACTATATGTGTGACAGTGCTGCAACTAAGGAAAAAACTGGAATATTCAGCTCAGAAACGTGTATAACATAAAATTACATGCGCAACCAAACATGTGCAAACAAATGTGTGCAGGAATAAAAGTATCATCAACATGTGTTAATTAATGAATAGAAAAAACATCCATAATAGATGATATTCAATATAACTCCATTTACTGCCCCGGCCTGAGTGATCCCTCCTTTATGTGCCCATAAGATCTCCATAATAGAGATCCTACAGATCTGGTAAGCGGCCCTCTGGCTTTTCATTATTCCTTGGCTGTCTTGTGGGAGTATACGGTGTAAAGAATCATCTGCCTTTTTACTGAAAGACTCACTCCCAATGGAGTTATATTGAATATCATCTATTATGGATGTTTTTTCTATTCATTAATTAACACATGTTGATGATACTTTTATTTCTGCACACATTTGTTTACACATGTTTGGTTGCGCATCTAATTTTATGTTATACAGTATGTTATGTTTGTCATGTGATGAATTGAAAGGACGCAAAGGAGGAGATTTACTAATGCCTGGTACACACGATGAGATTATCAGACGAATTAAAACTTTTTTTTTTTTTTCGCATGCTAATTTCATATTGAAAGTTAAAAAAATTCTTGTATGACAGAATAAAAATTTGGAAGTGATGTAATGTGGTGTAGTGTATTTTTGAACGACAACTTTACTGATTAAACGAAAATTGTACGATCTGGCATCGTATGAGAGTTTTTTTTGTGCTTGTCCGATCGGATAATATCGGATGAACTGTTGTGATTGGCTCTCGAAAGCTCTGTACTAATGATCAGATTATCGTATGATCGCTTCAAAAGCGGTATTTTCCATATGATTTTCTGATCTTGTATACGGGGCTTTAAAGTGATACTAAAGTCTCATTTTTTTTCTTTAAAAATAACACGTTCTACTTACCTGCTCTGTGCATTGGTTTTCCACAGAGTAGCCCCGATCCTCCTTTTCTCGGGTCCCTCGCCAGCGCTTCCGGACCCTCCCCCCTGCTTGCTATGGGGGCACCCGAGCCGCTGCTCTGTGTTTCCAGTCAGACACAGAGCCTCAGTTCAGCCCCCTTTCTCTCCCCATTGGCTCACTGACATTGATTGACAGCAGTGGGAGCCAATGGCACCGCGCTGCTGTCTCAGCCATTGAGGAGGGCGAGTTCCAGGCAGCCGAGATGCTCCTGCAACATCACTGGATTGAGATGGGAGAATGCATTAAGATAATAAAGCTTCTGACTTTACAACCACTTGAGGCTGGATTCACTCTTGAGAATGAAGCGGCTCACAGCAGGAGTCCGGTGCGTCTCCATTCATCGTTTCAGGTCTGATTTCAGCCCAAATTTTGGGCTGATTTCGGAGCTGAAAGGGACCAAAAGACGCACAGGGCTCCTGTGCAATTCGCCGATGCGGAGATGTGAGAGCCGGTCACAATCTCCTGCTATGCGAATTGAATGCGGAGAAATCTCCGATCCAATTCGCAGTAGTGTTGTACCCAGTCTTAAGTTGGAGAGTGCAAAATCTGGTGCATAGAAGCCAATCAGCTTCCAGGTTTTATTGTCAAAGCTTAATTGAACAAGCTGAAGTTGAAAGCTGATTGGCTACCATGCAGAGCTGCACCAGATTTTGAGTGCTCCAGTTTTAGTAAATCTTCTACAAAGTGCTTGGTTAGTTTCCGGTATGGAAGGCTTTGCTAATGAGGTGAGAGAGAAGCCAATGGAAACTATTTTTTTGACTATGAGTAATAAACCTCATTGTTTGTAATATTTTTGATTAACTTATTCGTCACTCTTTTTGTAAGGAATGTATGAAAAGGTTGAACTGGTGGTTTACTTGCATTCATGTCCTCTTATCAGTGGTGTTCATGACCTTGATATGGAGCATGCTGGGAATTCTAATAGGAGACCAGGCACATGGAATATGCTGTCTCTGTTGTGTTTCGGGTAACTCTAGATGGGAAAAGATGTGATAAAATAATCAGTTGCAGATTTGACAGCTAACCAAGGCTGGTTTGAAGGCTTGTCGAGCAGGTTTTAGACGTGTACTTGTACTGCATGGCTGATAAGCAGGTAACTTTCAGTCTCTGCCACGCTACAGTCCAGCTGCTTCAGTAGCCTTTCTCAGCACACACCTACGGTAGGTAAATAATAGAAGGGTGGGAAAAACTGCTTACAGGATAATTACAGTAAGATGCAAAGTTGCTGGAGCAAGAAGTGCATTTCAGAAGACAGATGGTTTCTACCTGTTCTTGTTTGAAGTACAAAGTTCACATGACAGCCACAATGTGTGTCTTATTGGTATAATAAGCTTTGTGAGGTTGGCTAGGCACAAAATGCAGAGTTTTCTCTCTGATAGCATGTCACGAGATCATGGATCATGTAAAGATTTCCACTGAAGAAATGGAAAGATATCATTGGCTGTCTGAGATGTGCTTGTCTATGGATTTTGCTGTGCAGCGTAAGTACAGAATGCGAAAGCTGGGGAGGTTGACATATCGTATGGCGTTTCACTTTCTGCCTGTTTGCTGTGTAGTTCTTTGGAAATGTGTAGAAATTCACTGCTGATGTCTTGTCTACTAGTGTGTTCATGTAAATTGTTTCTGAACGCTCACTACCTTTTCTGTGCAGTTGGCTATTTGTATGGACTGCATTCTAATGGCTTCAGAGAGGGCCCCATGAACAGTACCCATTTATTGACCACACCAGATCAATGGTGTAACATTAGCAAGTGCAACTCATGAAACTGCTATGGGGCCTGGGAAGGGGGCCCCATTGGGGAGGCTGTTGAGGCAATTTAAACATAGGAAATCTGTGTGCTTGTGAGTACATACAGTATTGTATCAGAGATTGCTTTCTTTTGGACACTGACCTCACACTTCTTTCACATTTACAATCAGGATCAGCTGACATCAAATGCAAAGGAGGAAAGTCAAGAATCATTGTTGCTAGTCACACATCCCCTTTGCAGGTTGTGCAGTAAGATAGAATTTGTTTAGCTGTCTTAGTAGTGCAGATATATATATAATGTGTATGTCCTTTAGAACTTTTGGTCATCCTGGCCAGCACTAAAATTAACCCTGTGTGTCTAATGTCGTCTTCCTCAGGCTGTAAAAAAAAAAAAATCCTAGAGCAAGAAAAGATGGGGAGGCATTTGTAGTCCAATCTGAAGATCAATGTAGCGTGACACGCTGCGCCTCTATAGAGATAGTACAGTAAGTGAGCATTGACAGCCTAGGACAACAAGTGTGTTACTGGCAGGGTGACTAGGTGAAAAAAAAAGCCTGAGAAAGAGAAAGTGAATGCAGCCACCATATTGAAGGACTGCTTATCTGCAGTATGTTGCAGTTTTGTTACCGGGTCCAGACCTGCTTTGTTTTAACTGTATGAATTCATCTTTTTACAATCCTTGTCAACCTCAACACATACTCCAAGGGCTATAACAAAGTTCCTGCAGTCAGTGTGCATTTGTACATGAATGTTTACAACATGCTTTAAACATTTTTGTAGTGTGTTTTATGTGTTTCAGTGCAGTATTATGCTTTTTTTCACACATTTTTATGATGTGTTTCAGTGCAGTTTTATGCCTTTTTTTTTTCACACATTTTTAATATGTGTTCCAGTGCAGTTTTATGCTGTTTTTTCCACACAATTTTATAATGTATTCCAGTTCAGTTTTATGCTATTTTTTTCCATACATTTTTATAATGTGTTCCAGTGTTATTGTGCAAAATAATGCATGCTGCTGTATTTATTTATTTTTTTTCTGAAAACACTGGAACTCAGTTGGAAAACATCGATTTTACTGTGAATGCATTTATAAAAGCACCTGAAAGCATCTAGTGTGAACAAGTCCATAAAGATTTGTGAAGTATTGAAAGAGGCCTGCTGGCACCCTCGCCATTTGTACTCATTGAGGTTTGTCAGTGTGTGTGTTCTGTGGTGAGGTGCACTTCCAAACTAACTGCTGACCAATTTTGTTGTGTCTGTTATTTGATTAGTAAGTAGGGTTTTTCTTCAGGTGTTCTTAGTGGATCTGACTCTACCTAGTGCAGAAGTAAGAAGTCTGCTGGGAAGTCGTGCTGCACCTGAAACCTTTTATGGGTCTCTCTTATCATATATTCATGGTAACAAGTTGGCTGCTATTTATTGAGCTAGTAAATCTTTCTGGGTTGCTACTGTTTATAGACTGAAAATAAGTATGTAAAGCTTTGCTTATATGTGACTGCATGTTGCAAGGAAACTATGTAGATGTACTTAAAAAAAAAAAAAAAAGAGGCATAGCAACAATTTTATATCTATAATTTTATATATTTGCATGTGGAAGTGTTGGCAGTGCCATCTGTGGAAATGTCCGTGTCTTCATTTATTACTGATTTTGTAAGCAGCGCCATTGGAAAAACTGCTGTTTTGGTGATTCGAAGGCCCATGTCTCAGGATTTGTAGCCGTATTTTGCAGCACCTGCACTATTGGTCTTATTTTTGCTTGGACAGATTTAATGCAATCAATGAAAGATCTGTGTCGCAGCAATTCCAATAATGTGTAGCTGAGTCACTGAGCAATTTGCATTTGTAACTAACTACAGAATTGTCAGCTTCAATGGTTATCTGCCAGCTTTTTATTGTATAAGGCTGCATTCACACCTGAGCGTGGTGTTTTCAGGCGTGTTTTTTTTTTTTTTTTTGATTTTTTTTTTTTTTGCAGCTTTTCCAAAGTGTATTAGAAGCGTTTCCACAGCTTCAGGCGTTTTTGTTTAGCCAATTTCAGCACTAGGAGGAGGAAATTAGGGGTGGAGAGATGCTATGTGAGCGTTTTTTCTGGCGTTTTACAAGCATTTTTCTGCTCAAGTCAGACGTTTTTATTGAAATCTATAGGGTCAAAAAAAGAAGCACACACTTTTTTTGAGCTTCAGGCACTAAAATGAATGGGATTTTGCTAGTTGGACGTTTTGGAATTTTTGAGATGAGCGTTTTACGAGCTGAAACCGCTCAGGTGACCACTTCCGGACCGCCCACCGTCATTATACGTCAGCTGTTTGAAGAGGTTTATCGTTGTTATGGCAGCAGCTAGCTGCCATAACCCCGGTATTCTCCTCTTCTTCAGTGAGCAGTCCGGTTTCAGATAAAAGTGGTCTCTGCAGCGGATTCGCCACAAGATCACTTTTATCGGCGACGGGAGAGGGCCCCCCCCCACCGTGCTTCGGTGCCCTCCGCCGCTTACCGGAACTGTCGGCAGGGGCGGAGGCGATCTGATCTTCACCCTTGCTGGGCATGGAGACGAGTGAGGGGAAGATGGCCCTCACCTGTCTCCATAACAATGCAGGGCAGAAGCGACATCAAAATGTCACTTCCACCCATAGCTCTTAAAGGGCCATTTTTATGATTATTTTTTTAAATGACTTTTTTTTTTTTTTTATTATTGCATATTAGTGTAAATATGAGATCTAAGGTGTTTTTGACCCCAGATCTCATATTTAAGAGGTCCTGTCATGCTTTTTTCTATTACAAGGGATGTTTACATTCCTTGTAATAGGAATAAAAGTGGTTTTTTTTTTTTTTTTTTTTTAAAACAGTGTAAAAATAGGTAAAATAAATAAATAAAAAATAATAATAATTAAACGTGCCCTGTCCCGATGAGCTTGCGCGCAGAAGCGAACGCATATGTGAGTAGCGCCCGCATATGAAAACGGTGTTCAAACCACACATGTGAGGTATGCCTGCGATCGGTAGAGCGAGAGCAATATTTCTAGTCCTCCTCTGTAAGGCTCCATTCACACTAGCGCGTTTTTTGATGCATTTTGCATTTTGCAGAAATGCACGGGAATTTTTTAACATGGGTTCCTATGGAACATGTTCACATCAATGCCTTTTTGTTTCTCTGCATTTTTGGAAAGGGTCGGGGACTTTTTTTCATGCAAAATGCAGCGTTTTGCATGTAATAGAATTCAATGGACAAGCATCAAAAACGCAAGTGCACTGTTTTTGCAGCGTTTTTGCCGTTTTTTTTTTTTTTTTTTTTAAGACTGTAAAAAAAAAAAAAACTGTAAAAAAAAAAAAAAACAAAAAACGCAAATCGCGGCAAAAACGCTGCTCAAAAACGTGGCAAGCATGAAAAAAAAAACTCCAAAAACGCTCAAAAGCAACATGCATAGGTGTGAATCGAGCCTAACTCAAAACATGCAACCTGTAGAATTTTTTTAAATGTTGCCTATGGAGATTTTTAAGGGTAAAAGTTTGTCGCCATTCCACGAGCGAGCGCAATTTTGAAGCGTGACATGTTGGGCATCAATTTAATCAGCATAACATTATCTTCCACAATATAAAAAAAAATTGGGCTAACTTTGCTGTTGTCTAATTTTTTAATTCAAAAAAGTGTATTTTTTCCAAAAAAAGTGTGCTTGTAAGGCCGCTGCGCAAATATGGTGTGACAGAAAGTATTGCAACAACCGCCATTTTATTCTCTAGGGTGTTCAAAAAAAAATGTATAATGTTTGGGGGTTCTAAGTAATTTTCTAGCAAAAAAAACTGTTTTTAACTTGTAAACAACAAATCTCAGAAAGTGGCTCGGTCCTTAAGTGGTTAAAGATCTGCAGCACATTGCCAGCTTTAGTTGTCTCTTGCATGCAGCCATACCAGTATACCTCATTCACAGCATGTTACAAATAACAAAATGAATTTGTACCATTTCATTATATGAAGAATACTACAAATGAGAGAAGGCATATATTAATTTATTCACGTTTATACATATGTGAAAATAAATCCACACACATTTGTCTAGATCTCAGCTACCTATAATCTCCTGCACAGCAGAACACAGACTGAGGCTGGGTGCACACTTATGCAAAGTGGATTTCCTCGCACCCAATTCGCATGACAGGAGCGTGTACTTGGCTCTCAATGGAGCCGTTTCACACATCTCCGAGGCGGCTGCAGAGCGCATTGCACAGGAGTCCTGTGTGTCTTTGGTTCTGTTTCAGGCAAAATTGTGGGCCTGACTCGTCCCTGAAACATAGAAGAGGGACGCACCCCACCCCTGCTGTGAGCCACGTCCGCACGCAACCTTATTACCCTTCTATTCTTTTCTTTAGTGCTAGTTCACACCAGATGCAGTTCGGTTCAGTTCCGTGTGCTTTTTTTCTGCACTAAAAATGCATGCACAATGTTTTCAATGTATTCCAATGGCTCTAGTTCACACTATGCAGTCAGTTTCTGCACCGGAAACTGACCCGAAACTGACTGCATAGTGTGAACTAGAGCCATTGAAATACGTTGAAAACACTGCATGAATTTTTAGTGCAAAAAAAAAGCACACGGAACTGCGTCTGGTGTGAACTGGCCCTTAGTGGAAATGATCTCTACCCTCCCAACCCTACCCTTGGTGGATCCTTTGGATGACGGGATGAAGAGCAATGGGAGATTGGTAAATGGGCAGTCACTGATCTCCCTTCCCCTCCATGATGAATACTGCAAAAAGTGCTTAATTCTGAACACTTTTAGACATACAAATTTGCTGTCCCGTTGAAAGTAGCTGGCTGAGTTGCAGACTGGAAATTCTTTGTAATCAGTATAAGCTGGAGGTGGAGGAGGTACCAGGGGTCTAATAGGACTTTATAAGGATTACTGTACCTGTAAATGTCTCTGGGCTATCAAATGCAGAGCTTTCCCCAGTGCAAGTAATAAATAGCTACTGTGACAAATTGAAAGAAGCTAAAGTTTTTTGGCACAAGAGAAATACAAAGTCCTTTATTTTGGCAAAAAAAACCTTGCCCAGTGCCCTTGCCCAGTGTGCACATCTCTGTTCATTTTTGGTATAGTAAGAATAGAGCCGAGTGAAGAGAGGTCCACTAAGGTAAGTGTCCCACAATGTGCAAGTATGCACTGCTATACTCGGCTGCTTTGAAGAATAGGGATACATACTACACCACCAGGTGTCATTAGTCTGATGCTTGAACTCCAAGATGCTTATAAGCAGGATGTCCTGTTTGCTTGGATATATTATTATCATAGTAATGTGATTTGTCTAGCCCCATTACAGCCTAACTCTGGGAAATCTTAACATTCTCCTTTTGCAGTAGGGCTGTGCCCACGCTGAAACGGTTAACTGTTTAATTTAGGGGGATGGTAAAAGCACTTTTACTTACCCAATACTCAGCCCCTTCATGTTTTTGAGCCTAGGTTCACAATAATGTAAATCCTTTGCTTTTCCCGCACAACATTTAAATTGCACTCCGTTCATGCGATCTGCGGTGGGTGTCGATGTAAAATTAATGACACCCCACAACAGCTCACAAAAGGCAGTGTGATTGCCAGAATCGGATTGCATGAGTGTGAACACCCAATGCGATCTGATTCAGGTGCGGCAAAAGAAAAGGGACCTGCTCCATTTTGATACAGTGCAATTTGAGCTATACAAAATGAATGACTTAAATTGCATCACATGTGATATTCACAGGAATGCGTTGCAATTCTTGTGCGACTCACATGCGGTGTCCCACACCACACGAGGGTGAACCAGGGCTCCTCATGTCCAATGCCAGGCTGCAGACCCTGCATCTGTGTTGATGACATCAGACCACAGAACATGAAGGAGAAGAGGCTGAGGGGACCGGTCTAGCAGCACAAAGGAGCCTGCAGGAGCAATGGATCTGGTAAGTTAAACTGCTTGTCCAAATCCCCAGAAATGAGCAGTTAACACATTCAGTGCAGATGCAGCTCCACTGCAAGGGAGGATTTATAGGTTTCTTGGGGTTCAGCTTTAAAAGAGAAGCCTTGACTTTTTTATTTTATTTTAAAATAATACTTACCTAGGTGGATGCAGCATTGGTTCCACACCGGCTCTACCACAGAGAACTGAGCGATCTAACAACACCTATGGTTCTGTTCTCACAGCTCCCTGAGCAGAGAGCTGGTAAATGTCAGTCTCCGCTTCCTGTCTGCCTCCTCCTCGCTCACTGGAGCGATGGGCTGCGGAGGGGGCGGGAGTGGCCGGCTCAGGCTCTCAGGGGCTCGCTGAGCCAGGTGCCAGTCCAGGCATGTGGGCAGATCCTGACTTCATTGTCACAATCTTCCCGAGCCTAGAACGGCACCTTTGATGTCAGCCGACAGCGGGCATCAGTCCGCTGTCAGCTAAAAACGGGTCACAGGAGTGCAGAATAAACTGCACTCCTATAATCCACAGGAGAAGTAAAGACAAAAGCTTTGGCTATACTTCTCCTTTAAGGCATGTTTTTGGTGCTGTCTGAGACCACATGGATGTATAAGTGTTTTGTGCTTCCCCTAATGCCGCTAAGTACTTTTTTACACCAAAGTGTGTAAATAGATAAAGTATATAAATGCTTATTCAGTAAAGCAGTTCTAATGCAAAAAACCTGTACAAAGTGCCCTTAAATGGACAAGCCATTTCAAAATGATGTTTCAATTGATCCAACTACAGTGAAACCTAATGTGTTCTGGATTACTGCACTTTTAGACTGGGTTCACACTTCGATCGGATGCGGCTCACAGCAGGGGTCCGGTGTGTTCTTGGATGAATCAGATCTGAATCGGAGCCAAAGATGCACAGGACCTCTGTGCAATGTGCTCCGCAGCCACCCCGGAGATGTGTGAACCGGCTCCATTGAGTCTCCTGTCATGCGAGTTGGATGCGGAGAAAAACCCACACCCAATTCGCAGAAGTGTGAACCCGGCCTTAATAATCTCTTTGCCTCACACCTTATCAGAAAAAGTCTATTTGCTTATCTCTGCTAATTAATCACCTTCTAGGAAGGGCCAGAACACTAATAATACACCAGCACTAAAGGTAAACATGTGTTGCTTGGATGGCCGGCATTGAACACAGCACTGGGAAGAGAGGTCATCATCTGCTCCTGTATGCGTCATGCAGATCGAAAGGCACTGCAATCATCAGTGTGTTAATTAGTTTCAGCAGCAGGCGTTAGAAGACATGGGGAAAATGAAAATGAAAACTCATCAGAGTTGAGGATGAAAATATTGATGTGGGTGAACAGCATACCAAGAAATGCAGCTTCCCTTCAATCAGCACCTTTTCACACTGTAATAAGGGAGCATGACATATTGAAAGAAAACACAATGCACTCTGGGAATCTGCTGTACATGAGAGATTTTATGGAGGTTGTCATTCGCACTCATGTTGCCTGGGGGTGATCGTAGGTGTTAGCTGTATCTACATATAGCTGTTTGTATATACTGCATACTTTACATAAGGTACAAGAGATCCTAATCACCTTTCAGTGTTCATCAGAGCCCTGATCTATGGTTTCTGTACATCTGTTATCTCACTCAAGCACAATAAATTGCTAGCCTTAAAGAAAAAAAAATATATAATTCTAAAAGAAAAAAAAAAAAAAGTTTGCTGCAACTGCTTAGTGTGAGCTGGAGTTCCACTTCAATTTGTTAGTATATCTAAATCTGCTAGTACATCTGACACTCCCCTCCAGACTGACAATGCTGCTGTCCAAAGGGGTTCCTGTGCTCCTTCATCCAGAGTAGGTGCAATCTAAGACAGGAAGTGTTACTAGCCTGATCACCAGATAAAGACAGAGGGGGAAAAGCCTTAAAAAAAGGAATGCAGCCACCACATCTAATGAGGGGTAAGCTGCAATATATTACATTTTTGGTTATGGGTTTAAAAAGTTTGCTGCAACTGCTTAGTGTGAGCTGGAGTTCCACTTCATTAAGCTATGTGTAAAGCACAGATGCTATAACTTTGGCAGTTTGTTTTTCTAATTCTATTTCAAGCCCAAAACTTTTTTTTTGTCTATTTTTATGTATAGCTAAAGCATTCTTGCCTATACTCCTCCTACACATCACAAGAGTGCAGTTCGTTCTGCACTCCTGTGATCCGTTTCCAGCCGACAGCGGGCTAGTTCACAGTTGGCTGATATCACTCAGCCAGTCCAGGCTGGGGAAAGATCCCAACCATATTGTCAGGATTCACCCAGATGCCTGGACAGGCACCTGGCTCAGCCTCTCAGTGATCCACTGAGAGCCTGAGACAGCTGCTCCCGTCCCCATCACAGCCCAGCACTCCAGTGAGCGCTGGAGAGGAGAGCAGAGCCACTGACTGACAGTTACAGCTCTCTGCTCAGAGTGGAGGGGGAGAAATGAGCGATCAGTGGTGTTTGATCACTCAGTTCTCACTACAGAGCCAGTCAGATCGATGCTGCATCCACCTAAGTGACTATAAATGTTTGTTTTCATTTCTGTTTGTAATGTTGGAGCGTTCTCATCCCCCAGTACACGAAGAGAAATCTCTCTTATGGAGCCCTGGTAAAAAAAATTGAAATGATTTCTGCCCCTTCCTCACTTTATCCAAAAGTGGAAGTTCCGCTTTAAGGACTCCTCGCCCCCTTACATGCCACATTTGGCATGTCATTTTTTTGGTACCCAGCTCCCACTTCCTCTCGGGGCCGCCTAGGTGACTTGAGCGAAAGTTCTCCCCCCCCCCCCCCCCTGCAATCTTCTGGGACACGTCACGGGTCCTAGAAAATTGCCCGGCCACTGAGGAGACGCAGCACGACTTGCGCATGTGCGGCGTATACCCGGCTGTGAACCCACAAGCTGTCTCAGCTGGGTGCCCACATTTGTGATGCCAGGGAGAGGCAAAAGAGAGAACTGAGGGTTCGGGCGGCCGCACTGCTGGATCCTGGGACAGGTGAGTGCGTGTTTATTAAAAGTCAGTAGCTACAGCTTGTAGCTGCTGACTTTTAACAAACACAAAAATTACTGGAACTCAGCTTTAATGCCAACTTACTTTGGTCCAGCTGGGCTCAATGTATTTATCCATATGGTCTATCTGGAGGGCCTCTGTGGAGGCTGTAAACCAATGTAGTACCCAGCTGTACATACAATGAAAGCTGCGATCTTCTGTGTCCTGCTTATGCGGCTTCTGAACAATAACCACAGGGAGTCGCTCACACAGCACCAGTGCCAATCAGAGAATGCCTTGTACTCATTGAAAAAAATACAAGGCTTTCTCTGAATGGCAGCAGTGTCAAGTGTGGGAAAATAAAGGACCACCTCTGGTCAATGAGTACAGGGGAAATCGGTCATGCAGTACCTGTAAGATCACAATTATCACTGTTTGTAGTGTGGACTGCTATAGTGGCTTTCAGTATCTCCAGTGGCCTTTTGGATATAAGATATGGATCAATACTTTGTGCCAACTGAGACAAATGCAAGTTGCAAATAAGGACAATTTTTGGGGTTACTAAACCCACAACCATTAAAGGCAGAATAGCATGCTTGTTATACTCACTGTGGAACTTAAGGGGTTAATCCTCTGCATTGTGTAAAAAATGCTGTTTTATCCTGTATGCACAGATCCTTCCCTCCTGCACTGTCTATCTGGGGAAGAGCAGCTAACAAAGGCAGAGTACCTGATCTGCACATGCTCAGTTGTCTTTTATGCTGGAGAGATTTACTTGTTAATCAGAGCTAGCCAGGTCACATGATATTGACATCACACATGTGGGTTTGTATACAGGCTGCAGTAAAATCTCCTCCTTCCTGATCTCTCAGCACTGGAGAAACCGTGCAGTTTATCATATAACTGTGGTATACAGATCATCCAAAAAAGGTATATAGTGGGCAGTATTTTAATGTAAAAGGATTTATAAGCTGTATGCACTGTGGGGGGGTGGTGAACTATTTTCATATTACTGGGTTTATTAACACTTTAAAGCGGAACTACACTGCATCTGAGCACCGCAAACCAAAAAACTCTATTTAATTCGTTTTTATTATTCAACGCGAGCTCCCCCGTCCATCCATGTCTCCATGCTTTCTTTTTCTGAGAAATCACTTTGAAAAACACCCCCTAGATTTTCTGGCCGTGGCCATCTTGAGTAAGGGCAGATGATTCATGTAGCATTTACTTCCTGGAATCTGTATGCCCTTAGCTCGGGCATGCAGGGTGGAGGAGGTGCTTTGCTGAGAAAACCCCTTCTCCCCTCCTGAAGACTCCTGGGATGTATGATATCATTTGCCTAGGCCTGGAAACCAGGAAATAGCTGAAGAAATATAAAAAACAAATGTTTTAAACAAGTAAATATGATAGGAAACTTTATTTACTAATGCTAGCAGCATAAGGATTAAAAATGGTCAATGTTGATTGAGGCTCGTTTCACACTGCTGAGACAGCAAAGTCGTGCAACTTTCCTTTTGGACTTCCTTCTGACTTGATACGACTTGTATGCTATTTAGGAGCCTGTACAATGCCTGAAATTGCACCCAAGTCGGACCAAAGTAGTACAGGAACCTTTTCTAAAGTGACTTGTGTAGCATCGGTTAGGATGGCTTCCATAGGGAAACATTGCATTCAGGGGCGTAACTACCACCATAGCAACCCATGCGGGCGCTATGGGGCCTGCAGCCGAGTGGGGCCCAGTGAGGATAAGAGCACCGCCGGCACAGTCTCCCAGCCAGGGGAAGAGAGAGGAAAGGAAGAGGCGAGCTGTCCGTATCAGCAGAGAGCTGAATTGCCTGATGTAATAGCTTTCATTAGAACTTCCAGTGTTCCCGGGGCTCACGTCACATAGCTCCACCTCTTGGCCCGGCGCCTTTGATAGACAGAACGCCGATCCAATGCGGGACATGTGACGTCATCAAAGGCGTCGGGCCAAGAGGTGGGGCTATGTGACGATGAGCCCCGAGACGACAGGAAATTCAAATGAAAGCTATTACAGCGGGCAATCCCGCTCTCTGCTGATCCGGGTGGCTTGCCTCTTCCTCTGCATAGGTGGGGCTGTATGGGGCACATGTAGACCAGGCTGTATGGGGCACAGGTCACGCTGTATGGGGCACAGGTCACGCTGTATGGGGCACAGGTCACGCTGTATGGGGCACAGGTCACGCTGTATGGGGCACAGGTCACGCTGTATGGGGCACAGGTCACGCTGTATGGGGCACAGGTCATGCTGTATGGGGCACAGGTCATGCTGTATTGGGCACAGGTCATGCTGTATGTGGCACAGGTCACGATGCATTGACACTAGGGCAGCTGTGGGGGGGGGGGGCTGTTTGCAGGGGGCCCCATACAACATTTTGCTATGGGGCCCTGCTATTTCTAGTTATGCCCCTGATTGCATTTGACATATCATGCGACTTGGGGTCTCACAAGTCAGATCCTATGTCGCAGCAGTGTGAACCAAGCCTTATGCCGCGTACACACGAGCGGAATTTCCATCAGAAAAAACAGTTTTTTCCGACGGAATTCCGCTCAATTCTCCAGAATGACCATCAAGAACGCAGTGACGTACAACACTACGACGAGCCGAGAAAATGAAGTTCAATGCTTCCGAGCATGCGTCGAATTGTTTCCGAGCATGCGTGATTTTTAGCGAGTCCGAATTGCATACAGACGAACGCATTTTCGGAAAAGAACTTTTTCCGACCGAAAAATAGAGAACATGCTCTCAATCTTTTGCTGCCTGGAATTCTGCCAGCAAAAGTCTGATGGAGCATACACACCGTTGGAATTTCTGACCAAAAGCTCAAATCCGACTTTTGCTGGCGGAATTTCTGATTGTGTGTACAGGGCATTAGAGAGTGAAGTTCCACTTTAATGTTTTGGTTTTTTTTAACAATACATTTTTATTGAAAGTTTTTAATTACTTTAATGTTTAAACACTTTGTTTTACACTTTGACCATGTATATTTTTAAAAATGAAATCCATTTATAAAAATTGTTGGTACTACCTGGGCCTCCTCTGCAAAAGAACATTAGGAGGGACACCCTTTGAAAACAGTACAGCTCCTTATTTTCCTTGCCAGGGATTACCAGTCCCACCTGCTGGTTAAATGTGTAGGGTCTCTGTACCTCTAGCCAGCCATGATCCCCAGAAATGTAATACAGACATCCCAAGTCTCCTGCATTTCTGTGGCGGCTCTTGCATACCCGCAAGCGCCTCCTGATCTCCCGGGAATGATCGGTGCGGCGGAGAACAGCTGTGAACACCGATCTCCTTTTGTATAGATTTTTAGTTGACAGCCACTTCTCCTTCTCTCCCTCTCATGGCTGTCAGCTAAAAAGCAATACAGGGAGATCGGTGTTCACAGCTGTCCCTCCCGCCGCACTGATCATTCCTAGCTATTTCCTGTGTGCTCCTCCACCAGCCCCCTCCGTGTCCTTCTTCGCCCCCCCGTTCTCCTCTGCCGCTCCTGTCCTCCTCCTCCCCCCCACAGCCGGCTCCCCTCCTCTCTTCTCCCACTGGCTGTGGGGGGAACTGTCAGGAATTGGACACAGTGAGTGAGATCGCTCCTGTGTTCTTTGATAACTGTGTAACTGTGCAGAGTAAACTGTGTTTACTCTGCTCAGTTTATGAATGAACAGGAGCCTCTGTCTCCTATTCATTCATCTTCAGTGCTGAGAAAGGGACTGGGGAATCTGTGTCCTCAGTCCTTTTCTCTGTCTCAAAGGGGAGATGTCAGGGGTCTGTTTAGACCCCTAACATCTCACCCAAGCCCCCAAAAAATATTTTTAAAAAATGAAAAAGTATAAAAAAATAAAATAAACTGACACCACTCTCCCCTGCCCTACCAACACTGTCCACTGCCCCAACCCCCTCCCCCCAAAAAGCATTGAGAAAAAAAAAAAAAAAAAAAAAATTAAATTGTAAAAAAAAAAATTATTAAAAATAAAATAAACTACTGACACCGTCCACATACCACCCACCCTCTTTCCCAGAAGCACTGTGAAAAATTATTGAAAAGGTGCTTTGAAAAAGATTTTGCTCCTCCCTGAAATGAGTTTTTGCAGGTCGGGATGTCTGGTAATATGTCCATGTAAGGTGGACTTGACTTCTTGAGAAATGTAAACAGTGGAGGGGTGTGGGCGCCAGGGCTTGTACATTTATGTATTTCTTAACAGTGAAATAAATCTTTTTATGAAGGATTTCCTGTATAGCATAACATCTATCCAATAGCATATAGTTTACACTGAAAGTAAATTATTAAACCATTTTGGCTATACAGTAAAAAAGTGCAAAGCAAACAAGTTTGTTGAAACGTGGACAGGAAAGCTCATGTAAATACATTTTTTTTAAAAGTCTCCTTTTTTTTTTTTTTTTTTTCTTAAGAAAACGTTTTAAAAAAATGTAATCACTCATTCACATAAAAATATAACATTATGCTTGTTTGTCAAATTGCTGTGATTCCTGCATGTACTCTTCAAGGGAGTGTAGCTAGGACATGGCTGTGTTTTGGAGCATGTAAAAATTATTAAAGCGGTAGTAAACTGCAAAAAAAAAAAAAAAAAAATTAATGTAATAATTTGCTTGTATGCATTGCATATTAGCACATTATAAAAGACTTACCTGAAAATAAAGCACTCCAACGGCACGCTGACAGGGCTTCCATCACCACCTGGTCGTCCTTTCGGGTTCGCGGGCAGCCGCCGTTTGATTGGCCAAGCGACGTTGACATCACTCCCCTGCATGCATGCAGGAGTTACGGCTGCAGTGCGGCTCTCTAGGCATGGCATGCCATCCATTGAGAGCGTAGTGCCCGGTGTTGCTAAAGTAAATCTCTCCTAAATGGTGCACGTTTAGGAGAGATTTACTGTACCTATGGTCAGCTTTATTATAGGCTTACCTGTAGGTATAAATTTAAAAAAAAAAAAAAAGGCTTTACTACCACTTTTAATGTCCAGATACATGAACTGATATTGTAAAGGCGAGTTAACCACTGGCAACCAAATTTGACATTATAGTTGTCACAGGATGTAAAGATGGCTTCTAGTTAAGCTGGCCATACATTATACAATTTTTTTTTTTTTATTCAATTTCCTTTAGATTTACCTTCAACTATGTAGTGCAAGGGCCTGTCTGATTGCACACAAACTGAAAGCTTTTAGGTTTAAACTCCTATTATATGGTTTTGGTAGATTCAGTATTGACATGCATTAAAAAGGGGATCAACTCCAGGGATAAAACGATAATTCTTCTGCTCTACAAGACTCTGGTCTGGCCGCACCTAGAGTATGCTTTCCAGTTCTGGGCACCAGTCCTCAGGAAGGATGTACTGGAAATGGAACGAGTACAAAGAAGGGCAACAAAGCTAATAAAGGGTCTGGAGGATATTCGTTATGAGGAAAGGTTGTGAGCACTGAACTTATTCTCTCTGGAGAAGAGACGCTTGAGAGGGGATATGATTTCAATTTATAAATACCATACTGGTGACCCCACAATAGGGATAAAACTTTTTCGCACAAGGGAGTTTAACAAGACTCGTGGCCACTCATTAAAATTAGAAGAAAAGAGGGGCAATGATGTGGAATTCCCTTCCAGAGGTGGGGGGGGCATCGATAGTTTAAAAAAACTATTAGCACCTGAACGACCACAACATACAGGGATATACAATGTAATACTGACACATAATCACACACATAGGTTGGACTTGATGGACTTGTCTTTTTTCAACCTCACCTACTATGTAACTATGTAATGGAAAATTGTACAGGAAGATTGTAATATGTATGGCCAGCCTTAGTTGTGACAGGTTACTTCACTTCATACACTTATGATTGATTATTTATTGATTAGGATTATTATTTATTAAAATTATATATATTCCCATGTGCTTTTTTTTTTTTTTTTTTTTTTTTTTTTTTCTGATTTATTTTAAAACTGGAACCCCAGTGTGTCCTTCTATTGTATCCTGCAACAAAGCCACACTCTTAACCAATGTACCTAGAGCTACAAATTCTTAAATCCCAAAGCTTACAGACAGAAATATGTTTGCAGGGCCTGGGGCAGTGTAACTTCGTAGAAAATGTTTTAGGACAAAGACGACCAATTTTGGAAAAGGTATCTATTTAAGCATATGTACAAGTACATACATTATGGGATTTACTAATTAGTTCAAATTATACAGGTTATTTGAGAATACAATGATGTGCTTTGCAATGTAGATATTAATATTCTCGGTGACTGTAACTGCTGTGCTTTTAACATATAAACCAAAACTGAAATGCAGAAAGAAAAACTCTAAATATGCATTTAAAATAAATGCATATGTGAATTGTTCAACTTTCAAAAGGAATACTGTTAACTAGACTTGTGATCAGGACAGCTTGGTCTAGAACACAACCCCAGTCTACTGATTGGACAATGAAGGAGCAGCAGCACAATGATGAGTCAACACTGTGCTCATACTAGTCTCTTCTGTCAATATGTAAACTATTCTGCCCTGTACCAGAGATGGTTTGGCTCCTAGTGCTGGCAAGGGACAGATTTTTACATCATACTAACAAGATCAGATATGATAGCACATGAAGAGGACTTAGTAGCTGCCCATACTGACCTCCATTTATTATAGGACACAGGAATGACATGGAAGTCAGTAGGAAGAACCACTAAGTGCTATGAGGGATCCAGAAAACTGACTCGCCTTGAACTGTCAAGTCTCAGAGGGAACATCAGTCACTGATTAGTTTAAGTAAGCGGTGACTTTAGCACGAAACGCGTTGCCTTTTATGTTCCTGTCATACCTGTGATGTGATTTTAATGCTACAACAAAGATACCAAGGTGTGCAGCAATATTCTGGATTTTGCATGTTACTGAATCAGTGACCACTCATAGTTTAGGCTCGGTTCACACTGATGCAACATAGGATCTGACTTGTGAGACCCCAAGTCAGATGACATGTGAAATTCAATGTTTCCTTATGAGAGTTGTCTTAACTGATACTACACAAGTTTGTCCGACTTTAGAAAAGGTTCCTGCACTACTTTGGTCCGACTTTGATAGGACCAAATTATCACCGCTCAATACACGGACAGACGGCATGAATTACTGTTAATAAAATAATGAGTCCCCCTACATTATATACATATGTATACACACACACACATTATATATACATGTATATACACACACATATATATATATATATATATATATATATATATATATATATATATATATATATATATATATATATATATATATATATATATATATACACATTATATGTATATATATGTATACACATAAATATGACAGGGGGACATGCTTACAGTGTTGGGGGGCCTGAACGAGGCATAAGGAAGTTAAAAATCTTCCTCCTTCCCCCTCAGATCCCCCCAGATTTCCTCTTCACTCCCCGATTCACCACCTTTGAGCTGGTGAATCGGGGAGTTGAATTCTGACTCAGATCGCCAGTGAAGCGGTGAGATCACAGCTTCATAAACTGGCCGTTACTGTCATTCAATGAGGATTCTCTGTGTGTAGAGATAATCGGCGGGAGAACAAGTTCAAACATGTTCTCCCCCGATTATCACTGTTTCATAAACTGTTTATGGACTGTGATCAGCGGCGATCCTCGGGATCACCGCTGATCACTGCTTCATAAACGGACACCAAAGCAGGTACCCAAGAAAAGGAGAGAGAGCTGAGTTCACTTTCTTTTCTGAACTGTGAGGATGAATTACTATACAGTGGCTGCAGCTACATGGATCAGTGAGGGCTTGCTTTAAAGCTATTTTACTTCTTGTTAAAACCCATAAACTTACCAATGTTAAAGCAGTTAACCCTTGCTTTGCTTCAAAAGCAAACAACCGTCATGCTGGCTTTTTTTTTTTCTACATCTGGTACATCTGCTTGATGACATTTGGGCATTAGTACAGATCTTGCTGTACTTTCAGGCTGCACAGATATAGGCGCTCTGCAGGTCTCATATACCCCAGCATGGTGGTTATACCTCCATCCTGGCTTCTTTAGGCCATTTACCAAACACACAGCCCCAGGCCTTGTTTTATGAATGGCCAGGAAGTGAGGGAAGGGGAGACACAACCTAGTAACCACAGTTTGAGACCTTCAGAGCTTAGTTCTGAGCAACCCAAACGTATATTGGGAACTGTACAAATCCCCCAACTTGCAGATTTGACAGCTGTAAACTAAATCCTGCATGATATGTTGCATTTGAAACAAATCAAGGTTTAAATGCTTAACTTGTAATTTTGTGTCTGCCTGAGGCGGCATCTGCCCCCCAGAGTGGCCCTAAAGGGGATCTTTGGATTACACAACTATGTAGAGTATTACATTTTTGCAAGTAAAAATAAAATGGAGCACTGCCTGCAAACAAGGCAAGTTTGCTGTATTACAAAATTTGGATTCAAAGTGGGCATATTTGATCGGCATATCTACTAAAACACATTCTAATGTTTAAATTTGAAACATCCTAAACAATGTTTTTTAGAAAATAATTGATTGTATTTTTGCAGATTATATGTGCATGTGCACTGAAGTAAAAACTAAGGAGACTTTGCGTAGATCTATCTAGCATAGGAAAAAAGTGTGTTCTTGTGGTAAGTAAATCAGTGTGTGTCGGCATGATTGCCTCTCCCATATGAAGAATGCAACCTTAAAGTGTTACTAAACCCAGGACCCTGCATTCACTATATCTGGTCTCCCACAGTACGCAGAACATGGAAATGCATTTATTTTAGTAAATATAAACTGCTAAATACCATTTCTCGTCAGCAGTTAGAGCAGTCTTGTGACTTCTAGAAGTGTCCAGCCAAGCAGTGGTTAAAGCTTGTAGCAGGAGTTTTCTGACTGCCCTTTGAGACAAGACCCCCTGACTCTGTCTGGACAGTGCTGATTGGCCCTGTACTGATCGCCTGCACCCTCCCAAGAAAAAAAAAAACTCTCTAGCAATACACACCAAAGTGAGCATGTGCAGCCTGACTCCATAGACTATGGGTTATCAGGAAATTATCAGGGGACAGTGGAAGGAGGGGAGGATCAGAGAAGAAAGGACCAAACAGTCTTTTTACACAATGCGGAGGATTAACCCCTTAGTGAGTATAACAAGCATGCTTTACTGCATATACAGACTGATTTTACTGTTGTGGGTTTAGTAACACGTTAAGGAAATAGCACAGGAAATGAGTATAAATCTCTCCAACGAGGTTTCAAATAGCAATAAAACCCTTTCCATTTTAAAACAAATAAAAATGAAATGGGTCCTGCCCCTCCTACCCTGGATGAGAAAAGTGGTCTGACTCGCAGGTGTGGTGCCAACACAGGGTATTTTAGCCCTTACTGAAGCACTTAGTATGTATAATAAAAACAAGAAACAGAACAAAAAGTATTTAACACTATATCTGCAGCTTGACTGCAATACATTAATCAATGTTGAAGCTTCAATTGATCTTTATGTTTACAAAAAGCTACCCTTCTTTCAATGAATACTGTACGTTATATTGTGATCTACTAGATATGGTGGTTCATTTGTTATACTGAAGTGCTGTGTGATTTCTGAATGAACTGTTCTGCAGTATGATCCGGAATCATGTGATGTGCAGTAAGCTGCATTCTCTTGTTTCCAAGCTTGTGACATCCACCAGACCTCGGTACATAACCGCTCACCCCAAGAAGACTCTTTAATCTGCGAGTAAATGACTCCTCCGCCTTCTTTGTGCAGTGAGCTAAATGATCTGGCCACAAAGCATATTAAAACATTAGTAGTTTAGTGTTAATAATGCATGCTGATAACGGCAATAAATGAATTACCAGCAAGCCACCTTATTTACATCTGCCAGGGAACTTGTCATGAGTGCGAGATCTCCAGCAATGTGCCTAAACCCCTGATAATGGCGCTCAGGGAGACCTTTCTGCAGTGCAGGTAAGATTAAAGTGATTACAAGTAACAGCCTAGACTGCGATTTACACTAAGGCTCTCAGCATGGTAACATTGCCTGTCAGCAGTTGTCCTAACCTCAGCTGAATATGTGGAATATTATGCATTGCATGAACATACTATCTGGCAGTTTGCTGCTTTTTCTGAGGTTCCGGTGACAGAAATTCCTTACTAAAAATTGTGGGCTTTTACATGTGAACCCAGCGGTAGGCAGCACTTACTGCATACAGTGCCTTGAAAAAGTATTCATACCCCTTGACATTTTCCACATTTTGTCATGTTGCAACCAAAATCGTAAATGTATTTTATTGGGAATTTTATGTGATAGACCAACACAAAGTGTGAAGTGGAAGGAAAATGATAAATGGTTTTAAAAATTTTTTACAAATATGTGAAAAATGTGGTGTACATTTGTATTCAGCCCCCCCCCCCCAAGTCAATACTTTGTAGAACCCCCTTTCACTGCAATTACAGCTGCAGGTTTTTTTTTGGGTATGTTTCTACCAGCTTTGCACATCTAGAGAGTGAAATTTTTGCCCATTCTTCTTTGCAAAATTGGATGGAGAGCGTCAGTGAACAGTCTTGCTACAGATTCTCAATTGGATTTAGGTCTGGACTTTGACTGGGCCATTCTAATACCTGAAAATGCTTTGATCTAAACCATTCCATTGTAGCTCTGGCTGTATGTTTAGGGTCGTTGTCCTGCTGGAAGGCGAACCTCCACCCCAGTCTCAAGACTTTTGCAGACTCTTAAACGTTTTTTCTCTAAGATTGCCCTGTATTTGGCTTCATCCATCTTCCCATAACTCTGACCAGCTTCCCTGTACCTGCTGAAGAAAAGCATCCCCACAACATGATGCTGCCACCACCATGTTTCATGGTGGGGATGGTGTGTTTAGGGTGATGTGCAGTGTTAGTTTTCCGCCACAAAGCGTTTTGCTTTTAGCCCAAAAAGTTCAATTTTGGTCTCATCTGACCAGAGCACCTTCTTCCACATGTTTGCTGTGTCCCCCAAATGGCTTCTTGCAAACTACAAATGGACTTGTGGAGTGCACGACTAATAGTTGTCCTGTGGACAGATTCTCCCATCTGAGCTGTGGATCTCTGCAGCTCCTCCAGAGTTACCATGAGCCTCTTGGCTGCTTCTCTGATTAATGCTCTCCTTGCCTGGCCTGTCAGTTTAGGTGGACAGTCACGTCTTGGTAGGTTTGCAGTTGTACCATACTCTTTGTTTTCGGATGATGGATTGAACAGTGCTCCGTGACATGTTCAAAAATTGGGATTTTTTTTTATAACCTAACCCTGCTTTAACCTCCCTGGCTGTATGATTATTTCAGATTTTAGGTGCTGAAAGCGGTACAATTATTTTGCATGGAAATTTTGGCGTTTTATATTGTAGGTCTGTAATTCTTAACAATTAACACACTTAAATCTGTCCAAACAAGAGTCTAGTAGATATCCCGGGTATGATGAAGTTTGAAACACAAAAACATAAATTATAATATAATAAATATAAATAATTAAAAAAAAATATATATAATAATAATAAAATAAATTTCCCCACAATTCACTATCACTCAATTCTGCAAGTGTTCTAATTTGCTATCGCTGTTTTTTAGCTGGTCTAAAGCCACTTTTGACGTAAAGGGACACTTTTTGGTTGTTATGGACAATATCCAGTTTCCAGGCAGAAAGAACAGTATATATAACATAAAACTGCATGCAGGGCATGGGCCAAAGCACTAGGGACAAAAGGGATGTGAAATAATTTAATACAGTACTGTAATCTGTAAGATTACAGTACTGTATGTGTTATGGTTTTTACATTCTTTTGAATTTGCCGCCAGGCTCCGCTGCCATGCGTCGCGACACTCGCAGGGAATGGAGCCTGGCATGGAGAGGCTTCGGAGGAGACAGAGCCCGCAGACACAGCGGGGGACATCGCAGGATCCTGGGGACAAGGTAGGTAACGCCGCACCAGGATCCTGCAATGTAATCCCAAGTGTGGCTCGGGGTTACCGCTAATGGGACTGAAATCTAACCGCGAGCCACACTCGGGATTACCGTCAGGGAGGCTACACTTATCCACAACCTTATCCCTGACCTGTCTGGTGTGTTCCTTGACCTTCATGATGCTATTTGTTCACTAAGGTTCTCTAACAAACCTCTGAGGGCTTAACAGAACAGCTGTATTTATACTGAGATTAAATTACACACAGGTGGACTCTATTTACTAATCAGATGACTTATGAAGGCGATTGGTTCCACTAGATTTTAGTTAGGGGTATCCGAGTAAAGGGGGCTGAATACAAATGCACGTCACACTTTAAGATATTAAATTGTAAAAAAATGTTGGAAACCATTTATCATTTTCCTTCCGCTTCACAATTATGTGCCACTTTGTGTTGGTCTATCACATAAAATCCCATTAAAATCATTTACGTTTTTTGTTGTAGCATGACAAAATTTGGAAAATTTCAAGGGGTATGAATACTTTTTCAAGGCACTATATGATTGTCACTGCCTAGCATACCTGCATATAACAGCTGTAGGCTAACAAAAGTTGTGTTTAGAGTGGATAGTTAACACAAACACCTTAATCCTTTAGCCTCTGTTCACGTTTGAGCTCTGATTTTTTTTTTTTTTTTTTTTCTTGGCCAATGACCAGCAAGATCTGTTGTGACGTCACTTGGCATTGTCTTCTTTGTATTTGCTTCCTGATTGCTTTGTGTTGTGGTGTGTAGTTATGCTATTTGAGCAGTCATATCCGCTATGACTTGTTTTTTGGCACCAGTCACAGCTACTGTCGCACTGTTGATAGAAGAAGAGGCAGAAAATAAGTGAAGATGCTTTATCCATCCAGTGTTTAAGTGAGGCTGGGCATTTGTCCCATTCTGTATAACCCTCACAGCAATGGTCTCTTGCAGCGATCCTTGTAGTTGTCATCACTGGGATCGTAGAGCAGTATCTTTGCTGCTTTTCAGTATCAAGCATGGTATGGCCTGCTCCCACCATCTTGCTCTGCAGCCTGTTTAGGCCTCATGCACTCTGGGCATTCGCCCAGCTCTTCTAAGTGCCTTTCTTGTGGCAGTAGAAAAGCAGTGTCAAAAATGTGCCTAAAGCCATGTTTTAGCAAACTTGTTTAGGTGTGTCAAGGGCTTGGGGTTTATTTATTTCATTGGCCAGAATAATAATTTCTTTTGGTCATTGAAATGAATGCTTTATGCACCTAGTGCTTAAGCACGTTTACATGCATTTAGGCATGTCAAGCGTTTTTTTTTTTCTGCCAAAACGCTGCATCTCTAAATGCCTGTGCATGCATGGACACATAGGGGGTTATTTACTAAAGGCAAATATCCTATGCACTCCAAGTGCACTCACTGTAGATCTGTGGGGGACACGCAAGGAAAATAAAAAAACAGCATTTTAGCTTGCACATAAAATCAGCAGAGCTTCCCCTCAGATCTACAGCGATTGCACTTCCAAGTGCACTTTCAGTGCACTTGTAGTGCAGAGTGGATTTGCCTTTAGTAAATCAGCCCCATAAGCCAGGGATATGCAATTAGCAGACCTTCAGCTGTTGTAAAACTACAAGTTCCATCATGCCTCTGCCTCTGGGTGTCATGATTGTGCCTTTCAGAGTCTTGCTATGCCTCATGGGACTTGTAGTTCTGCAACAGCTGGAGGCCTGCTAATTGCATATCCCTGCCATAGGCTAACATTGAGGGGTCTTGAGAAGCAGACAAAAAAAATGCAAGATGCCTCTAAAAACAGGGTTTAAAATGCCCAGTGTGCATGAAACCTTAGACTAGATGGGGTGGGCTGGTAAAGGGAGCAGGCCAGGAGTGTTACAAATGCAGCATGAACGTGTAGGAATTCAGGAAGCAGAACATTTTTATCTAACAGTGAGGTGCCCATACAGAGAAAGAAGTGTGTTCTCAAAGGACGCTCCGCTTTCGTACACTCCCAGTGCACTGCTGTTTGGAGGAAGGAGAGAGCAGCAGCTATCGAGGCTCCTGCTCTTTGTCATAGTCCAACCTGGAGGGACAGCAGTGGCCCATTACTCCAGTTAATAGGGCAAATAGAGAATGAAGCAGTTGCAACATCTCACCAAGGGCATGTACCCACTATTGCATCATTTCATACATACTCCTTCAATCCAGGTGCCAGCCCAGCTCATAAAGCAGCTGGTAAACAGAGAAAGGAAGACCTGGATGTCTACATTCCAGTAATAAAACCACCTTTATTGTAGAAAGTCCTTGTCACATAGCACTTGAACGCGTAGAGATCACACTGGGTGACTGAAGGTATAACCTGCTGGATTGTTCCTACAGCCACCTAATATAGGAAAATAACACTCTATTGAGCTGTACACAATTAACTGCTAACGGATTGATCGCAGAGAGGCAGGTCAGCTACTTTGTATACCTCCATATCATTTCTAAAAACAAAATAAAAATGAAACAAACTTTCAACTCTGCCATCAGAACAGTGAAAAGCCACTGCTCAGGAAGCAGAATAGAAACCTGATACAATAAAAATGCATCAAAGATGACAAATGGGGCTATGGAATATCCTCTAGAAGAGCATGGGTATTGAGTTAAAATTCATGGAGGTCAGATCAGAAAATGTTTCTGCTAGCAGAGGCCTAAATTGCAAGTTTATGCAATGACTCGGTTCCTTCACATCACAGCCCCTCTTTTTTTATATAACGATTCCCTTCTTACGTCAGTATTCTCCGCCCCTCCTTCATGTCACCCCGCACAGTGGTGTCCCCTGCTCTCCTTTATAGCATTCCCTTCCCACAGCAGTGTCCTCTGTCCCCCTTCCCATCACAGGCCCCCCAAGGCTCTGCCCCCCTTCACACTGCAGCCCCCCACAGCTCTGTCCCCCCAATTTACATAGCAGCTCTGTCCCCCATTCACATTACACCACTGCAGCTCTGCCCCCCACCCATTGACATTACTCTTCACAGCTCTGTCCTCATAATTTACATTACAGCCCCTGCAACTCTGCCCTCCATTCACATTACCGCCCTCCATAGCTCTGTCCCCCCAATTTACATTGCAGCTCTGCCCCCTATTCACATTAAAGCCCCCACAGCTCTGTCCCCCAATTTACACGGCTGCCCCTGCATCGCTGTCCCCCCCATTCACATTACAGCCCCTGCAGCTTTGCCCCCTCCCCCATTCACATTACAGCCCCTGCAGCTCTATTCCCCCCCATTCACATTACAGCCCCCACAGCTCTGTCCCCCCACCTTTCATATTACAGCCCCCGCAGCTCTGCCCCCCCATTCACAATGCAGCTCTGTTCCTTTGCTCTCCTACCTTACTCAGGCCATCTGATGCCCCAGTAGAAGTCCTAGTAGGACGAAACGCGTCGGGCTTGGTTTCACTGCTCCCCATATTGCTTTTACTTGTGATCACATTCTATTCTGTATGCTGGTTTTTAAAATAAAAAACCCACCTTTTTTGACCTGCACCATTGGAAGCCCCCTTCTTTTTTTGCATACCTTCCAGGATGTGAGTTTGTTTGGCTTTTCCATCTGGTCACTAATGGCTCAGTGGTTGTCGTTACCATCGAGACCCCATCGAGAGATTTCTGGACCTCCCTGGACCCCTTGGATCGTTCCTGTGGATCCGCTGATTTGGATATCCATGCCTGATTGACCTGGATGTCACATTTCTTCGGATGTTGTATATATTCAGTTCATCACCTGTTTCCCTATGAGAACATCTGTTCGGCTGGGGTGGATTTCGCCTTTTGTTTGGACTGACCTACCCGGGACTTATTTTTCGTTCTTTTAACTATACACAGATGGGACTCAGAATGTGTTAGATTTGAGTTTTGCACAGTTTTTTATTATTACTGTTTTTCACTATTAGCGCTACATTTCCGCATACCTTTAATTCATAAAAGTATGTGAGATTCCACTCAAAGTTGATGCTGTCAGGGGTGTGTATCCAGTAAACTTCACATTTACATAACCTGAACAAGTCACTCCCTCTTTTGCTACTCACCGCTTTTTCTATCCCCTAGATACGAAGGGCTAAGAAATCACCATAATGATGTTCATTATCCTGCCCATGCAACACTGTACCCATATGACATTTTTATCTTTTTTTTCACACAACTAGAGCTTTCTTTTGGTGGTATTTAATCAACACTGTTTTTTATATTTTTTGCTAAAAAAAAAAAATATATATATATATTTTAAAAGAACAGCGGTGATGCGATCGGTAAAGAGCCTCTGACGGAGGCTCTTTACCACGTGATCAGCCATGTCCAATCATGGCTGATCACGATGTAAACAGGTAGAGCTGTTGATCGGCTATACCTCACTCACGTCTGACACCCACCCAGGACGACGCCAGGACCACCAGGGATGGCCACCACACTGGACCACCAGGTATGCCACCCTAGACCACCAGGGAAATGCCAATCAGTGCCCAGGCAGCTGCCAATCAGCCCATCCCCAATGCTTGCCAGTGCCATCAGTGATGCCTATCAATGCCCATCAGTGCCACGTATCAGTGCCCAGCAGTGCTGCCTATCAGTGCCACCCATAAGTACCCATCAGTGCAGCCTTTCAGTGCCCATCAGTATCACCTATCAGTGCTGAATATCAGTGCTGCCCATCAGTGCCGCCTATCAGTGCCCATTATTAGTGCCTGTCAGTGCCACCTCATTGGTGCCGCCTTATCAGTGCCCATCAGTGAAAGAGAAAACTTATTTACAAAATTTTATAACAGAAACAGAAGAAAAACCTTTTTTTTTTTCTCAAAATTTTAGATCTTTTTATTTGTTTAGCAAAAAATAAAAAAAACACAGAGGCGAACAAATGCCACCAAAAGAAAGCTCTATTTGTGGGAACAAAATGATAAAAAATATGTTTGGGTACAGTGTAGCATGACCACGCAATTGTCATTTAATCAGCGACAGCACTAAAAGCTGAAAATTGGCTTGGGCAGGAACGGGGTGTAAGTGCCTGGTATTGAAGTAGTTAATGTGACCTATAAACTGTACAACTCAGTTGAACAACAAACTGAAATCTTTTAGGTGGAGGGAAGTAAAAATAAAAAACTAAAATAATATGGTTGCATAAGTGTGCACACCCTTAAACTAATACTTTTGTTGAAGCACCTTTTGATTTTATTACAGCACTTTTGGGTATGAGTCTATCAGCATGTCACATCTTGACTTGGCAATATTTGCCCACTCTTCTTTGCAAAAAACACTCCAAATCTGTCAGCTTGCAAGGGCATCTCCTCTTCAGATCGGACCCACAGATTTTCGGACCATTCCGCCCGCTGTCTCTCACTAACGGAGCCGTCCGCTGTCTCTCACCAACGGAACCGCCCGTGCTCTCAGCCGCGAAGCCGCCTGCCGCCCACTCACTCACCCGCATTCTCGGAGGGGGCAATTGCCCCTTTGCCCCCTCCTGGATCCGCCCCTGTTCCTAGATGCTCCCTAGCTGGAGCCAAAATTTGGGGTCTCTGGACCCAAAGGATCCTGAAATGACATTGCTGTAGATGGACACAGTTGACCAACTTTGGGGTTCGTAAAATGTCAAGCACTTTTCTGCAGCAGAGAATGACATTTTCCAAACCAACTTTGGGACCCCGTATCTCGGGGCCACTTGGTGCTGGGAACACCAGCTTTGGATATGTTGTAGTGCTAGGAACACTTGGTTTGAACACCAAATTTGGGGTGCCTAGCACCAAGTGGCCCGAGATACGGGGCCCCAAAGTTGGTTCGGAAAATGTCATTCTCTGCTGCAGAAAAGTGCTTGACTCGAGTATAAGCAGAGGGGGGCATTTCAGCATAAAAAAAGTGCTGAAAAACTCGGCTTATACTCGAGTATATACGGTAATAAGTCTTAATTTCAAACTCCTTATCCCTAACTGTAGAAACAAAGCTGTCATCATGGAAACACAGGGACAGCATGGACATTTGTCCTCTCCACATCTATAATTGCATTTAAAGTGGAGCCCTCTATGGCTTTCCACTGCAGATGACAAAAAATAACTAGGGGAACAGTGACTGCCCAAAGAGGGAGTTTGTTGGATACTGTCCTAATTCTATTAGATAAGATACCACTACTGGCAGATGGTGTTCAACTATATTCCACATTTTTTTTTTTCTAACTGCAAGCTTTATGCTGTAGAAAAAACATCCTGATGGCCACTTTTCAGTTACCTTGCTGATGATCACTAGTGACTTCTCTCCCTACCGTGCTGATGACACTTGTGACCTGTCTCCCTTCCATGCTGATGACATCTTGTAATCTGTCTCTCTACAATGCTAATGACCACTTGTGATTTGTTTTCCTGTGCCGATGATCACTAGTAACTTCCATCTTTATGGGCGGCACAGTGGTCTAGTGGGTAGCACTCTCGCCTAGCAGTAAGAAGGGTCGCTGGTTCAAATCCCAACCACGACACTACCTGCTTGGAGTTTGCATGTTCTCCCTGTGCCTGCGTGGGTTTCCTCCGGGTACTCCGGTTTCCTCCCACACTCCAAAGACATGCTGGTAGGTTAATTGGATCCTGTCTAAATTGTCCCTAGTATGTTTTGTATGAATGTGAGTTAGGGACCTTAGATTGTAAGCTCCTTTAGGGTAGGGACTGATGTGAATGTACAATGAATATGTAAAGCACTGCATAAATTGACAGCGCTATATAAGTACCTGAAATAAATAAATAAATAAAATAAATAAATCTTTACCAGAGGCGTAACTAGAACCTCTAGGGCCCCGATGCAAGAAACCATCAAGGGTACCCTAGCCAGGGCCCTTCCCACTGATCCAGGGCCCTTTACTCCCGCTGCAGGGCCCATTCGGTCCTGCAACGGGACCCTTTTGCATGTTCTGCAGCGAGGGCCCCTTTCTGCCATCTTGTCTCCCTTTCATGCTGATGACCACTTGTGACTTGTCTCCCTATCATGCTGATGACCACTTGTGACTTGTCTCCCTATCATGCTGATGACCACTTGTGACTTGTCTCCCTATCATGCTGATGATCACTTGTGACTTGTCTCTCTTCTATGCTGATGACCATTTTTGACCTGTCTCTTTACCCTGCTGATAACCATTTTTGACCTGTCTCTTTACCCTGCTGATAACCACTTGTGACTTGTCTTCCTACTGTGCTAATGACCACTTGTGATTTGTCTCCCTACTATGCTGATGACCACTTGTGACCTGTTTTCCTACCATGCGTATGACCACTAGTAACTTGTCTCCCTACCATGCTGATGACCACTTGTGATCTGTCTTCCTATTGTGAAGATGATCACTAGTGGCTTCCCTCCCTATCAGAGGTGTAACTAGAAACTCTAGGGCCTCAGTGCAAGAGACTTTAAAGGGATCCCTGGGGGATCAGTTCCCCTGATAATGCCCCTCCTATCCAGGTGTGCAGGGGAGCCACATGGGGCCGGGTTGCAACTGTGATCCCTGTTGTTACGCTCCCTGCCCCGCTAATGACAAATCTCCCTACAATGTAGATGACCACTTGCAAACCGATCTCCCTACTATGCTTAGGACCATTTGTTACTTATCTGTCCTGATGACCACTTGTGTGACTTGTCTCCCTATCATGTTGATGACCACTGGTGACCTGTTTCCTTACCGTGCTGATGACCACTTCCTACCACGCTAATGGCCACTACTGACTTGTCTTCCTACAATTCAATTCTGATGGCCACTTGTGACCTGTCTTCCTACTATGCTGATGACCACTTATGACTTCCCTCTTGTATTTTCCAATGTAGAGAATTAGGGAAAATTATACCAATCTACTAATCACCAGGCAGAAACACAATAGAAGGTTGCCTTTTTGGCTCTGTTTGATTTGTTGTTTTATTGTTACTCTGTCAATGGCACAGTAGAGGGGAGGGTAAAACACATTTCACAAGCATAGATGGTACGGTGCTGTATTACTGCAGCTGAAGCAATGGTGGTATCTATAGGGTGCTTATCTAATTTAACCAGTTAAATCAAGATTAAAAAACATACAATTTGCTGCAGGCAGTTTGTCCACCACTGTACTGGGTTTGCTTATTAACTATTCTGCCATTGAGTGAACAGATGATGGGAGGGGCCGGTCAACGCTAGCAGCATTTATTAAGCTTACTTGTCAATAATTTGCTGTGCTTTTGTGCCTTTGTCCTATCGTATACTAATAGCACAAACCCGTTCTTCTCTTTTTTTTTTTTCTTCTTTGTTTAAACATCTTAATAAACCTTATGGCCTTGGTAAATGTCTCAATATCCATGATCAAAGTATCCGATGCTGGAATTTATTGAGTAGGACAGCTGTCTGTTTTGTGGAATATTTCCTTAGGGCAGAGGGATGGTTTGACTTGTGAGGTCAATATTTACTAAATGAAGGGCACCTCTAGGGAGGCTTTGGACTGGCCATATGCAGGAGCCTTTTTCTAGAACAACATGGTATTGGGGTTGTAATCAGTGATGGAAACACGACAGCCTGTATCAAGTACAACTCTAAGGCAAGTGTTGGGAAGCAATGCACAGCAAGGAGTGTTCTGCTTTTGGATTTTAATTGTCGATTCTTTTGTCAGCAAATGGGAAGGTGTTTCACCTTGTCAGACTGTCACGGGCAGCCCAGCTGAAAGGCATACTAGCTGAGTGTGTAATTTGAAGAAAGGTATTGTATCCCTCACTGCTTGGCTCCCACTGAAAGGCAGACTTTGGTGCTCTCTTTGTACTTTACAAACCAACTTGCAGAGAAATAGGTCAGTTTGGAGGAACCAGAATGACATTAAACCTCATCTCTCTGCTGTGTAAGGACATCTCCCAGCTATGGCTTCTTCTGGAGAAGAGGACAGGTGTGTTACCTTTCTGTTTCTTGAACTTTTCTGCTGACCTTCCTTTTTGTTGTGTCTTATCGGGTGCTGTCTTTTACAGCACAGGGTGTGATGTCATTGGAGAGGATGACGCAGTAATACTGTATTTTTAAACTTTCACAGCATTTGTTCCTAAGTGTTAGGAGTGTTGTCTTATTCAGAAGACTAGTCTTGTTCCAGATATAGCCGATTATGTATTGTACCAGTGCACGGAGTTCATGTCATCAGAATTTCCACAGTCCTTTAAAAATGTTGTCATCCCAACACCTGAGCTTCCATTGTCCGCTATTTGTAGAGAGGAAATCTGATCTGTGTTCAGGATATGCATTAGAAGAGAATAGTTTAGTAGTGCTATGGTCACCCCTATCTCTGCCAGGATGGATACATGAAGATACGCTGATCAATCAACCAAGCTGAAGATGATAATGTTCAGGTTACTATTTTGATTAAAGCTAGCACTAAAATTATATCCTTTTTTCCTTAAAAAAATATTCATATACATCTACTACTTAATGGCCCTGTAATCTATTTTTCATAAATGTATTTTGCAATCTCCTGAACGGGCTGTGCATGGTCGTTGTGGTCATGTGTATTGCTCTATGGACACTACAAATCCTGTAGTCCATAGGCCATCACAACAGCCAAAAAAAGAGAATTTGGAGATTTGCGGGAGTCTGAGAGCAATAGAAGGTACTTTTTGATTTAAAGTGGTTGTAAACCTCAGGCATGAAATCTGGAAAAAGCATACAGTGATAGAAAAAAATATTTGATCCCCTGCTGATTTTGTACATTTGCCCACTGACAAAGAAATGAACAGTCTATAATTTTAATGGTAGGTTTATTTTAACAGAGAGAGACAGAATAACAACAACAAAAAAAAATCAGAAAAAGGCATTTCAAAAAAGGTATAACTTGATTTGCATTTTAATGAGTAAAATAATTATTTGACCCCTTCGCAAAAAATGACTTAGTACTTGGTGGCAAAACCCTTCAAGGCAATCGCAGAGGTCAGACGTTTCTTGTAGTTGGCCACCAGGTTTGCACACATCTCAGGAGGGATTTTGTCCACTCCTCATTTCAGAACCTCTCCAAGCCATTAAGGTTTTGAGGCTGACGTTTGGTAACTCAAACCTTCAGCTCCCTCCACATATTTTCTATAGGATTAAGGTCTGGAGACTGGCTAGGCCACTCCAGGACCTTAATGTGCTTCTTCTTGAGCCACTCCTTTGTTGCCTTGGCTGTGTGTTTTTAGGTCATTGTCATGCTAGAATACCCATCCATGACCCATTTTCAATGCCCTGGTTGAGGGAAGGAGGTTCTCGCCCAAGATTTGACGGTACATGGCCCCGTCCATCGTCCCTTTTGATACGATGAATTTGTGCTGTCCCCTTAGCAGAAAAACACCCCCAAAACATAATGTTTCCACCTTCATGTTTGACAATGGGGATGGTGTTCTTGGGGTCATAGGCAGCATTCCTCCTCTTCCAAACACAGTGAGTTGAGTTGATGCCACAGAGCTTGATTTTGGCCTCATCTGACAACAAAACTTTTAGCTCTCCTCTGAATCATTCAGATGTTCATTAGCAAGTTTCAGACGGGCCTGTACATGTGCTTTCTTGAGCAGGGGGACCTTGCCGGCGCTGCAGGATTTAAGTCATTCATGGTGTGGTGTGTTACCAATTGTTTTCTTGGTGACTATGGTCCCAGTTTCCTTGAGATCATTGACAAGATTCTCCTGTGTAGTTCTGGGCTGATTCCTCACCGTTCTCATGATCATTAAAACTCCACGAGGTGAGATCTTGCATCGAGCCCCAGACCAAGGGAGATTGACAGTTATTTTTGTGTTTCTGCAAATAATCGCACCAACTGTTGTCACTCTCTCACCAGGCTGCTTGGCGATTAGTCTTGTAGCCCATTCCAGCCTTGTGTAGGTCTACAATCTTGTCCCTGACATCTTTGGACAGCTCTTTGGTCTTGGCCATGGTGGCGAGATTGGAATCTGATTGGTTGCTTCTGTGGACAGGTGTCTTTTTATATAGGTTAAAAGCTGAGATTAGGAGCACTCCCTTTAAGGAGCACTCCCTTTGGATGATTAAATCAGCAGAGTTTCCTCTCATTTCAGATCTATAGCGACTGCACTTCCAAGTGCACTTTTAGTGCAAAGTGGATTTGCCTTTCGTAAATAACCCCCATGGTGTAGTTCACCTGTTTATTCACTGGTGTCTGTATGTTTTGTATGGTGTCTGACACAGATCAGACTCTCACTTTGAATACAGTTGGTGAAATACAGTGGTGGTCAATTAGGTGGGTATAGAGGGCCTCAAGAAAGGTTCAGCTCCTGGGCTTAGTGCTGGACTGCGGATGTCGCTGGCAGCCGGCAGTTTCGAGCACTATAGCTTGTCAGAGTCGCTGTCACTCAGCATGCAGGCCCCCCGTGTACCTGAGCTGATTATAGGTCTGGAGCACAGCGTGCTGTATGTTGGGTGCTGTCTGAAAGCTTGTGGGGCACCAAGGATTGACTCACTGGGAGGGAGGATACTAAGGAAATGCTTTTTCCTTCCTGTAATAGATTGGGTACGTATCTCAGCCTAGACAAAGTCACTTGCATGGAACTAAAGGACTACTTTTTGGGCCCATTGTGCATCCAGCCCCTTTACATGCAATCCCAGCATTTTGGTGCACCTGGGAGGCACACGCCCACTGCCTGAAATACACTGCGGCTAGATGGGTCTGAATGCTGCACTGAGTGGTACTCTTGTTTAGGTACCTAATGCATTCAGGGACAAATGCTCAGAATGCAGGTATTCTGCTAGATGCCCCATGTGCAAGTGGTTACACACTTCTTTATGTGTACTGGTGATGTATATTGGACTTTTCAGGAATTTATTATGTCAGACTTGTAAACAGAGATCCACTCCAAAGTTCAGTAAGTGACTATGAACTATTCAGGTTGAAATATCCCAGATTTCAACTGACCTTGAATGTGGAAATTATTTGTTTTCCACATACACAGCCCTAAGGTAATGCATGTGTGAACATGTAGATTATGTACTCTGTAAATGACTTCCCCCGTGCAGAGAAATGTTTTAAGCTGCGTATACACTTATCATTCTTTTCAACATTTTTTTAATTGTAAGAACGTTCATCCATATCTCTAACCTTTTATTGGGGTTAAGTCGATACCCACTTTTTCGACTGTAATGATGAGAAAATTTGAAGGTGCAGGATGGAAAATGTTTCTCGAATTTCACACTCACAGCACCCAGGCGTCAGCAGTAAAGCGCTGCTATTTTTAGCACCGCGTTACCGTTGTTTTAGCGGCTCTTTTCGGCCGCTAGTGGGCCGCTTTTAACCCCCGCTAGCAGCCGAAAAAGGGTTAAAAGCGCCGCTGCGGCGGCACTGCCTATTGATTTCAATGGACAGGGGCGCTTTAGGAGCGGTGTATACACTGCTCCTAAAGCGCCTCAAAGAAGCTGCCAGCAGGACTTTTTTTGATGTCCTGCCAGCGCACCGCTCCAGTGTGAAAGCCCAAGGGCTTTCACATTGGAGTGACGGGAGAGATGCTATTTTTAGCGATATAGCGCTTGTAAAGCACCTCAGTGTGAAAGCGGTCTAACAGTTTTTATATGGTTTTTATTTGGTAGTCTATTCATTCTATGATCAAATGTTTAACGCAAACAAAAACTTCTGAACAACATTTGAATGTTCTGAGAATTTTCATACGATTTTTTTTTCCTACAAATTTTCAATTGAAATTCTACTAGTTTATACCTAGCTTTATGGAGATCCCCTTAGGGTTTGTGTACACTTGGGTTGACCCTCTCAAGACAATCCACAGTGGATCACTTTTTAAAGGGCATTTCACAGGTGGTGAAGATGCATTATGCCACTTTCTCACCACCTGTTTTAACCCCTAAAAGCCCGCAACACAGCATTTGGGTGGTTGTGGCGTGGCCCTATTCATTTGAAAACGTGGCATTATGCAGTACTTCCTTATATGTTTTATAGAGTTATGCTTAGATGAAGTGTACTCGTATTAAAGGGATGAATACATTGCACTGGTTTAGTTTGTTTTGGCCTTCTGCAAACAGCATAGCAATTAGTAACGTAGTGTACTTATTTACTCAGATAAAAGTATCCAAGTATAGCTCCCAAGATTAATCTGTCCTAATGTAGGTGAATGCCTCAAAATGATTATGTCCGTGTCTCAGTTTTATGTCCCATACTGTATTTGGCCTTACCGTACTCCTAAAGCTACACACTGGTATCATGCCGACCCGTTGGCTGAACAAAGAAAAACTATGCTTGTATACCCATCTAAAGGGTCACTTTATGTAAAATATGGCTGCTACTGTTTTTCTTTATAGGCCCATCTCCTCTTCCCCCCATCCTGTGGACAGCAAGGTTAGGTTTACACCTTTTATGTTTCCTTATTCATGCATTGTCATGCATTTTTAATGCGTTTTCATGTTTTTTAATAATAAAAACAATTTAGAAAATCGAACAAACGTTCTGAAAATGAACATATTTGAACGACAGTCTACTAGTGTTTAGCCAGTTCTGATTTTTATTTTTTATTTTATTTATTTCAGGTACTTTATATAGCACAGTCAGGAGGGATTTGTCCTTTTGTGTTTGGACTTTTCTGTCTCTATTGATTTTTTTTTTGTCACATATTTTTATTCAAATATTTTCATTCACTTTATTGATTTCAATCTATTTATTCATTTTTCTCACCAGGTTGTTTTTAATTTTATTTATTAGCGCAGTTTTTTTCTTTCTTTTTTCATACTATCCACCAGGCTCTGTATTCTACTCTACAGGAACAAATCAGCTTTGTATTCTAATCACTACATTAGTACTGGCCAGAGTAGAAACGCTATTTTGCATGCTCACTGATTAAATTTATTCTGCTGTGTCACTTTAATGGATTCCATCTCATTGATCGATGTATATCTGTGATGTACATTAGAAATTGGAATGTTTGTTGTGTTTTTTTGTTTTTTTTTCTAGCACATGTTCTGTATTGTTTTAGTATATTGTACGTTAACCTGTAATTTAAAAGCGTAGCACTGACGCTTATGCTTGCCCTAAGGGTAGGTTGCTACCAAGTAGATTTTAGGAAGTGCCACTCAGAGAAGAAGCTCTCAGGTTACAATTGAATTGAGTTTGACACTGTACAACCAACACAATACAAGGGCACCCCAGGGGAATATGTGCAAATCATCACTATGGAAATACTTCACAGAGCATTGTCCTGTTATAAAAGAACTTTGTTAAGCTCTATGTGCATCTAAACTGGTCACGTTTCATGGGAAAAATATAATTTTATGCTGTTTCGGGAGCTTGAAGTGCCATACACTTGTGGAGGAATTAAAAACAAATATGATCTATGGTGGTTCTTTTCCTTTTAAGCCTGGCATAGCTGAGCATTAACTGCATAACAAAACTGCTTTCATGATGTGTTAAGAGCTTTACTGAGTATTGTTGCTGACCATGTCCATCCCATTATGACTACAGTGTACCCATCTTCTGATGGCTACTTCCAGCAGGATAATGCACCATGTCACAAAACTCAAATCATCTCAAACTGGTTTCTTGAACATGACCATGTGTTCACTGTACTCCAGTGGCCTCCACAGTAACCAGATCTCAATCCAATACAGCACCTTTGGGTTGTGGTGGAACGGGAGATTCGCATCATGGATTTACAACCAACAAATTTGCAGCAACTGCATGATTCTATCATGTCAACATGGACCAAAATCTCTGGGGAATATTTTCAACACCTTGTCGCATCTCTGCCACAAGGAATTAAGGCAGTTCTATAGGCAAAAGGAGAGGTCCAACCCAGTACTAGTAAGTTGTACCTAATAAAGTGTCTGGTGAGTGAAAGCATTGAGCTCTGTCATTTTAAAGCCATTGTTTCTAATTTTTAGGGACTCGTTAATGACTGGAATGATACCACTGGATTGGTGTAGAGCCAATGTGGTGCCCATATTTAAAAAGGGATCAAAATCTTTACCAAGTAACTATAGACTTGTTCGTTTTAACTTCTATAGTCAGGAAGATACTGGAGAGTTTAATAAAAGACCACATAGACGAGTTCTTGCTGTAAAAAATATTTTAAGCAACAGACAGCATGGATTCATGAAAGACAAAAATTGTCAAACAAACCTGATTTTCTTTTTATGAGGAGGTAAGTAAAACCTTGGACAGAGGGGTGGCTGTGGACGTGGTATAACTTGGATTTTGCATAAGCATTTGACACAGTTCCCCACACACGTCTAATGTGTAAGGTAAAGTCTACAGGCTTGGATTTGTAAATGGATAGAAAACTGGCTAAAAGACTGAATTCAGAGAGTAGTGGTTAATGATTCTTACTCTGAATGGTCTAAGGTTATCAGTGGTGTATCCCAAGGTTCAGTGTTGGGACCCCTACTTTTTAATATCTTTATAAATAATATAGGGTCTGGGATTAAAAGTGTTTGCAGATGACTCCAAGCTAAGCAGTGAAAATATGTCGGTACAGGATTTCTTCAATTTACAATCTGACCTCAATGCACTGTTTAATTGGGCAACTGTGTGGCAAATGAGGTTTAATGTGGATAAATGTAAAGTTATGCATTTGTGGGCTAAGCATATGCATGCATCATACATACTAGGGGGAGTACAACTGGGGGGGGGATCCGTAGTGGACAAGGATCTGGGGGTTTTGGTAGATTATAAGCTTAATAATGGCATGCAATGCCAAGCTGCGGTTTGCAAAGAGAGCAAAATCCTTTTTTGTATTAGGAGAGGCATGGACTCCATGTGCAAATCTCTAGTAAGACCTCATCTAGAATAAGCAATTCAGTTTTGGGCACCAGTTCTCAAAAAGGATATCGGGGAACTGGAGAAAGTGCAGAGAAGGGCAACCAAACTGATAAGAGGCATGGAGGAGCTCAGCTATGAGGAAAGATTAGAGGAACTGAATTGTATTCTCTCTTGAGAAGAGGAGATTAGGGGGGAGATATGATCACCATGTATAAATACATAAGTGGCCCATAAAGTGATCTTGATGTTGAATTATTCACTTTAAGGTCATTACAGAGGACAAGGGGGCACTCTTTACGTCTAGAGAAAAAAAGATTTAATCTCCAAATAAGGAAAGGTTTCTTCACAGTTATGCCCCGTACACACGGTCGGATTTTCAGACGAAAAATGTTCAATGGGAGCTTGTTGTTTGAAATTCCGACCGTGTGTAGGCTCCATCGGACATTTTCTGCAAAATTCCACACAAAATTTGAGATCTGGATCTCAAATTTTCCGACAACAAAATCCGTTGCCGTAAATTCCGATCGTGTGTACACAATTCCGACGCACAAAGTTCCACACATGCTCGGAATCAAGCAGAAGAGCCACACTGGCTATTGAACTTAATTTTTCTCGGCTTGTCGTACGTGTTGTACGTCACCGCGTTCTTGACGTTCAGAATTTCCGACAATATTTGTGTGACCGTGTGTATGCAAGACAAGTTTGAGCCAACATCCGTCGGAAAAAATACATGGATTTTGTTGTCGGAATGTCCGATCGTGTGTACGGGGTATAAGAGTTGTGAAAATGTGGAATAGACTCTCTCCAGAGGTGGTTCTGGTCAGCTCAGTAGATTGCTTTAAAAAAGGCCTGGATTCTTTCCTTAACATACATAATCTATCTGGGTACTAGCATTTATAGGTAAAGTTGATCCAGGGAAAATCCGATTGCCTCTCGGGAGATCAGGAAGGAATTTTTTCCCCTGCTGTAGCAAATTGGATCATGCTTTGTTGGAGTTTTTTTGCCTTCCTCTGGATCAACTGTGGGTGAAGGATTGTGTATATGAGATTATATGTTTGTTTTTGTTTTTTTGTTGAACTGGATGGACTTGTGTCTTTTTTTTTTTCAACCTGACTAACTATGTAACTATGAATGTATGTATAACTTCCATCAAAGCCTTTTCTTTTGAAAGAGGAAAACGTAGAGCCCCTATCAGGTTTTTAGTGCTATGTCCACACTGCCTTTACTTTCTGCTGTATCACCATGGCAGGGTGAGAGGTAAATCTCTCTAACAGGCATACAACCATATAATAAGGGATGGTTTCTATCATTTCCTATATCATTGATGGGGTGGTTCTTTCCTGTTGTGTCACCAAGACTGGAAGTGGTGGGAGGTCTTCATCATAGGGATAAAGACGACAACAAAACCTGACAGAGGTTCTAACCCATCATTCCTCTGTGTTAAAGTATACCAAAAACAGGCAAGAGTTCTTCTTTAGGCACATTATTTTTGGAATTTGCTTAAAGACTGCTACCTGATCTTTTATAAAGCCCTCTTGGCCTCAGAAAGGTAGACACAGTTGCTTATATTTAGTCTACTATTCCGTTTATAACCATAAAACAGTGTTCATTTTAGAATGGAGTTATTTTTAAAATAAGCCACATTCACACCTAAGTGTCATGTTTTCAAGCGTTCTTTTTTTTTTTTTTTTTTTTAGCAGAATTGCACGTTTTTTTGCAGCTTTTGTCAGGCTTTTTTTCAGGTGTTTTTCAAACTAAAAGATGTGGAGTGCTGCTGAAAAAGGGGTGGAGAGAGATGGTGTTTTGCTGTGCATTTTTTGCTCAAACGCTTGAATAAACTGCTCAAAATGTTTATTTTGTGCTTTTCAGGCTTTTCTTTTGAAATCCATGTGGACAAATATGCTCAATTCTGCCTGAGCTAGATGACATTAGCTTAAGTGCAACCTGAAACTATATTGTAAATTCACACAAAATATATACCACACAAAATTAGGTAAGAGGTTGATCACATTATCCTAAACAATGCAAATTATAAACAGTAATCTACATCTAATGAACAGCCAACATAATCATAAACAATGATCTAATAATTAATCACCTAGACAAGCCTAGGTGACTCAGATCAGTGCCCACCCAGACAGTTCGGCACCAGTTCCCCAGAAAGAAGATCCATCGCTGTCCATATCTCCTTAAAGCGGAGTTCCGTCTGTAGCTGATTACTTTTAATATAATGACACTTACCTGTCCAGGGAGCCCGCGATGTCGGCACCCTAGCCAATCTTCGTATTGACTCCCGGGTGCTGCCACCGCCATTCCTGGTAAGGGAACCAGGCAGTGAAGACTTTCAGTTCCACTCCTGGTTCCCTACTGTGCATGCGCTAGTCGCGCTGCATGTTCTGATTGGTCCCTGCTGTCTTCTGGGACCTGTGTGCCTCCCAGAAGACAGCGGGGGGGGTTTGTTGGACATTGCGTAGATCATTGCGCACAGCGTGCAGCGATTTTCCCCGGAAGTGGGAGCCGATACCTGGATTTGACAGGTATCTGCTTCCCCTCCCCCTGAAAGGTGCCAAAGGTGACACCAGAGGGGGGAGGAATCCGAACAGTGGAAGTTCCATTTCTGGGTGGAACTCTGCTTTTACCAGCTTTCACCTGTGTAATCTGTCCAGTAGACTGAAAAAGTGGAATAAATTTATCTTTTATAGATTTCTTGGGGAAGATTGTCGATAAGTATTTTTGTCCCAAGTGAAGCTTCTCCAACCCAGTCTGCAGGAGGGCCACCATACAGTATTTCCTCTGACCATTAACCTGTGCAAGATTACTATTACACCTTTCCATCCACTCCAGAAGAGAAGCCTTATTGTCTTTATTCGGAGAATTAATCTAAGCCTTGCTCTCAGCGTTCATCACATATTTGTCTCATTAGAGAATGATCTGCTTTTTCCATGAGATCAGAGGCTGAACTGTGCTCTTTTCCATGCTCTGACCGGAAGAAGCAGACAAAATCCCTGTTCTCCTCCATGGGCCATAATCAGTGGGTAGAAAGCTAGCCCCTAGTCTCCTTCAAAAGCCCCTGACTCGGTTGGGTTTGTCACAATGTACTTTTTTTGAGTAACAGGTGTTTAGCTACAAGCGACGATGCTACGATGTGAAAAAGGACTATGCTTTTTGCTTGTTTTTGCTTGTTGTGCATTTTTGAGCTACAAGCTACATAATGCTTAAGTGTGAATGGGGCTTTAGGTTATAGTAGAGAATAACAGGTAAAGAATGCATTGAAAGAGCCACAAATCTTTTTTACACATGGTACCATCTACTATATCTGTGCCTGTTTATATTATGCCCTAACATACAGTCAATGATAAAAGTGCTGGAAGTTTGTCTGAATTTTATTTTTACCTTGTCTGTTTTTTGGCACTTTTATCTGTAAGGTTGTTTTTGTTTTATAATTCAGAAATATACAGTTTTATATGTGAAGTAGTATTGGGTTCCAAGTAAAATATTATACCGTACCTGTCATAAATGAGTCCATAGAACTTACAGCTTGCAGTGTTTAGTGGAGCCATTCCTAATGATGTCAGTATTGTACCAGATGTGATCCCACATCTGCTGTTAGAACACAGGTGGAAATCCTTCTCTTCCTCTCTGTAAACTAGACAAATGCCTCTGGCACTGAGAAATAACAGGAGGTTAGACATGTTACTACTATGCCCTGTACACCAAATTATATCTTTGTTGAAAGGTAAAATAACCTTAGGGTATCTGAACAATGGGACCTTTACATTCAAAAGGGTTTGTGCCCGAGGTCTGAAAATGTGATAGTTTAATCTGTAAAATGGTTTACAAATACTGTTTAGAAGGGAATGTGTTGGCAAACTGGAGACATCATTTCAAGGACCTCTTCATACTTTTTACATATTTACAGCTGCTCACAGGAGTTGAGTTAAGAATTTTTAGTGTCACTTTAATTAGGAATAGTAAAATATTTTTGCACTGGTGCATGTTTTTCACTCATACTTGCAATCCTTGGTGAAGATTCAGCAGTTCCACAAGGAAAAGGTAACAGCCTTCTCCCCTTTTGATAACCCCCCCTCGTCCAGTGCTGCTGGGAATGCGGGCTGATATCTGCATGGCAGGGGATGTAAAGTGCAGGTTCAGGCCCAGCAGTGGATTTGAATGGGTTTTTTTTTTTTTTTTTTGAAGCACATGATTAGAGCCTGAGACTCTAATATTTATTATTATACAGGATTTGTATCCTATTAGCACCAACAGTTTGCGCAGTGCTACTTGGCTTCAAAAAGGGTGGGCCCACACCACCCACTTGTGTGACATTAGGGTGCCCACCCACTTGTGTGACATTAGGGTGCCCACCCACTTGTGTGAAATTAGCGAATTAATATTCTCTAATGTCTTCTTGCTTCTCCTCCCGGCCAGTTGGCTGTCAGGACCCACTTCTGGGAGAAGAAGTGAGGAGTCAGTGAGGACTCAGGAGGAGATGCAGGGGGAAGCCCCGACCCGGATGGAGTAAGTGTGGAGCAGATGGGCGAGCGGGCAATCGATCAAGCGACAGAGGGGGTGGGGGAGTGAGGGGGCTAGGTTTGTTTGCTCCCCCCAAATAAAAGTTGAGCACCAGCCGCCACTAATCCCCAACGTAAAAAACACATTGGGGTTGATTTACTAAAGGTAAATAGACTGTACACTTTGCAAGTGCAGTTGGTCCAGAGCTTAGTAAATGAGGGGAAGTTCTGCTGACTTCCATCTTCCATTCATGTGTAAACATAAATGCAGGTTTTTTTTTTAGTTTTTTTCTTTGAATGTGATTATGTATTCTTTGTAAAATCAACTTCACTTCACTTACTAAGCTCTGGAGCAACTGCATTTGCACAGTGCAAAGTCTATTTGCCTTTAGTAAATTAACCCCTCAGTTTTTCTCACAGCTGGAAAGCCACAGGGGGGTGTATAGCATTAGCCCACCATATAAGTGAATGGCTGTGTGTATCTGTACTCGTGTAAACGCCAGTGCTTCTATGCATATGATGTAATTACCTGAATGCATCAGTTCCATGATAGGTAACATTTTTTGTACACTCCTGTGTGGGTAAATGCTAATGCAGATAAGCATCAGTTTACATGAGTACAAGTGGGGCATACAGCCAGCCACAGAATTGAAAGGCTGTATGCCCCATTAATGGCTCTTAAGTCCTGGAAAACCATGGGGGGATTTACTAAAATTGGCACACAGAGAATATGGTGCAGCTGTGCATAGTATGTACTCAGCTTTTAGGTTTTATTGTCAAAGCTTAATTGAATAAGCTGAAGCAAGATGCTGGTTTCAATGCACTGCTGAGCCAGATTCTGTATGCACTAGTGTTAAAGTGGTTGTAAACCCCATTAATGAAATTTGAACTAAGCACATATATCTGTAGTGTTGACCTGTCTCTCTCCAAAGCTCTAAGTGTCGTTTCTCTCGGGTGCTTTGTTCCTCTGTTTTTAAACATGAATCACTTCTGACAAGAACTCCAACACATGAAATAACATGAGCTAAAAAAATTTGTTGGGATGGTGCTTAGAAGAAGATGAACACTGAGCTTGTCTATTCTGGCTACTGCTCTGCATGTTCCTTCATTTGGAAAAGAGGGAGAGATGAGGGCGCTCTGGTGAGGCTGGGTATCCGATCCTTTGTAGTAGTAAAGAGATGGCACTGAAGGGTGTGGGTGACTGGGGACATGAGATAACATGAGCTAAAAAATTTTGTTGGGAGGGTGCAACACAGACCCTCCCTGGATCAGAACGTCTCTCCAAACTGGATGAAAGAGCCAGGAGGAAACTGGTCAGAGAGGCTACCAAGAGGCCTACATCAACTTTGAAATTGTTGCAGGAATGTAGAACAGAGTGGCCATTGTGTGCATGTGACAACAATATCACACATTCTCCACAAATGTGACTTGTATGGGAGAGTTGTAAGAAAAAAACGCTCCTCAAGAAAGGCCGCATGCAGTCATGACTAAGCTTTGCCAAAACGCACCTTAAAGATTCTGAGGCCACATATTATGGCCAGATGAGACTAAAATTGAATTATTTGTCCTCAACACCAAATTATATGTCTGGTGGAAATCCAATGTAGCTCACCATTCAAATAACACAATTCCTACAGTAAAGCATGGAGGTGGTAATATCCTGTTATGGGGGTGTTAATCTGTATCAGGGACTGGAGCACTTGTCAGGATAGAAGGAAACGTGGATGGGGCAAAGTACCATCACATTCTTTGATACCATCAAAATCTGCTGCCCTCTGCCAGAAAGTTGTCAATGGGAAGAAGGTTCCACCTTCCACCATGACAATGACCCAAAGCACACAGCAAAAATTACCACATAGCGGTTGAAGGAGCAAAAGGGTGAATGTCCTTCATGGCCTAGTCAGAGCCCAGACTTAAACCCCATTGGAAATCTGTGGAATGACTTGAAGCCTGCAGTCCACAAAAGGTCATCATCCAATTTAACTAAACTTGAGCAGTTATGCAAGAAGAGTATGCAAACATTACAAAGTCTAGATGTATAAAGTTAGTAGAGACATATCCCAACAGACTAAAGTCTGTAATTAAAGCAAAAGGTTGCTAAACAAAATACTGATGCAAGGGGGTGATCCTTTTTCCAACTCCAGTGATTCTGTTTCTTATTTATTTTAATTTTTTTCTAACGTTAGTGTTATATCTTTCACTTGGATGTTATAAGTTGTAAATACAGCTAGATAAAACAACAACTGTGTGTCTTCATTTCAGGCTGCAAAGCAACAAAATGTGATTATTTTAAAGGGGGTGATTCTCTTCTATACCCAAATGTTTTTTTTTTTTTTTTTTGTTTTTTTTTTTTTATAAAAAGCTAAAAACGAACTTTGCTGATTTTATGGTACCATTTATATTTTTATATCTTATAACTACAGTAGATTGGGTCACTTTCATATTATTGAAGAGAAGAAAATGGGACCTCCCGCGCTGCAAAGATTGATTACTTGTTTAGTCTAGGGGTGCAGGGATAAAGGTGTAATAATTAACTTACTTGTGACTCTGGCAGGCTTCATCCAAACCTACACAACTAATTCCTGGTGTTCAGCGTTAATTTGCTAGAAACAGATATAGTTACACCAGCTTTTAGGGTATACAAATATGTTAAATCAGATAATTACTATTAAATCTATAATTGTGTCAGTACTTCTATGCTACACTCTTTGAAGTATTGAATTACTTCACAGTGATTAGTAATGGTAGGCTTCTGTAGCTTCTCTACAGTGAGGGAAAGAAGTATTTGATCACCCGGCTGATTTTGTACATTTGCCCACTGACAAAGAAATTATAAGTCTATAATTTTAATGGTAGGTTTATTTTAACAGTGAGAGACAGAATAACAACACAAATATCCAGAAAAAAGCATTAAAAAAAGTTATAAGTTGATTGTCATTTTAATGAGTGAAATGATTATTTAATCCTCTATAAATAAGAATTCTAGCTCCCAGGTGTTTTTTCCACAGGCAACGAGCTGAATTTAAGAGCACTCTCTTAAAGGAAGTGCCCCTAATCTCAGCTTGTTACCTGTATACAAGACACCTGTCCACAGATGCAGTCAATCAATCAGACTCTCCACCATGGCCAAGACCAAAGAGCTGTCGAAGGATGTCAGGGACAAGATTGTAGACCTACACAAGGCTGGAATGGGCTACAAGACCATCACCAAGCAGCTTGGTGAGAGTTGGTGCGATTATTTGCAAATGGCAGAAACACAAAATAACTGTCTATCTCCCTCAGTCTGGGGCTCCATGCAAGATCTCACCTTGTGGAGTTTCAATGATCACGAGAACGGTGAGGAATCAGCCTAGAACTACATGGGAGAATCTTGTCAATGATCTCAAGGTAGGTGGGACCATAGTCACCAAGAAAACAAATGGTAACCCACTACGCCGTGAAGGACTGAAATCCTACAGTGCCCGCAAGGTCCCCCTCCTCAGGAAAGCACATGTACAGGCCCGTCTGAAGTTTGCTAATGAACATCTGAATGATTCAGAGGAGAACTGGGTGAAAGTGTTGTGGGCAGATGAGATCAAAATCAAGCTCTTTGGCATCAACTCAACTTGCCGTGTTTAGAGGAGGAGGAATGTTGCCTATGACCCCATAAACGCCATCCCCACCGTCAAACATGGAGGTGGAAACATTATGTTAGAAAATATGTGGAGGAAGCTGAAGGTTCGAGTTACCAAAACACCAGCCTCAAAACCTTAATGACTTGGAGAGGAACTGCAAAGATGAGTGGGACAAAATCCCTCCTGAGATGTGTGCAAACCTGGTGGCCAATTACAAGAAATGTCCGACCTCTGTGATTGCTAACAAGGGTTTTGCCACTAAGTACTAAGTCATGTTTTGCTAAGGGGTCAAATACTTATTTCACTCATTAAAGCGGAAGTAAACCCATCCATAAAACGGTTTCATTTCCGGCTCGTGACGGAAATGTAACACTCCCATTGGTTGTGCTCTCAACCAAACTTGCACTTTAAAATGCAAATCAATGTATAACTTTTTTGAAAGAAGTTTTTCTGGATTTTTTTGGTGTTCTTCTGTCTCTCACTGTTAAAATAAACCTATCATTAAAATTATAGACTGATTGTTTCTTTGTCAGCTCGCAAACATACAAAATCAGCAGGGGATCAAATACTTTTTTCTCTCTCTGTATATACAACTTGGATATCAGGCATAACATTAGGGCAGCATGCACACAGGGGTTAAAAAACAATGCTTTTACAGGGGTTTGGCGTTTTTTTGTTTTTTTTTTCATTCTGCAAAAGCACCTCTATGTAAGCCTATGTATCCATGCACACATAGGTGTTTACAGTCATATTAGAAGAGGAGTGTTTACAGGCTGAAAAAAACACACCAAAGGCACGTTCAGTAGAGAAGCTGAAGAGCAGAAAAATTGATAAACATGATTAAATGCGTTTAGGCATGTTTGAGTGTTAATGAATTCCAATGGCTAGATATAGATTAATATTCTGGCCAGTGGAATCCATTAATGCCCAAATGCTTGATGCACCTAAACGTGTGTGCAATACAAAGTGTTTGGGTGCACTTTTTAAGCGGCTTTTTTCCTGCCAGGAGTTCTGCATTCAGAGGGGCTAAAGAGATGCCCTGCATGAGGCCTAAAGTGTTTCTAAAGTCATTTTTTGTAATTAAGTTTTGAATAGAGAAGTGAGGTGTTAGAAGGTTTATAAGGTTTTTATCCATATGTGTCCCTGCTGGGGGATTCATCCCTCCTTTTTGTCCTGGTGACCATTGCCCCCAGGGCTTACAGTGAGGGAAAACCCACAATTTTGAGTTGTCACTGGAACAGGAATACTTCCAATGAAGGGACACTGGCTTTAATGACAATTATGTTAGAGGATTTCTTTTGTTTTAGTGTGATCTTTTCTTAAAGAATATGTAAACCCAACATTTCATATTCACGTGCCTGCTACACCGTGGTCAGTTCTCTAGCTGAGCTGAGAACTCAGCCAGCTCTCCTCCAATCCTCCACAATGACTTGTGGTAATAATCTCCCTCATCCCCCCCCTGCACAACCATGCACTGGGATGACCAGTGCCTGCTGTTTTCTACCCCCCCCCCCCCCCCCCCCCCCGAGCGTCCCTGTGCAGCTAAAAACAGAGCAGAGATGATGTGATCACTTCTTAAAAAAAAAAAAAAAAGGGGGGGGGGGCTTTCATTTCTATATCAAATTGAGTGGATTGTTTTACAAGGTGAGGGTTTATATATACTTTTAATCCTATAGTATATCAGAACAAGAAGTGAAAGAAAAAATCTCTGCAATGTGACACAGGCAGAAAAAAAACTTGACTAGTTTTAACCCTTTCCTACACTGTCCAAAACTTTAAAAAAAAAAGTTTTCTCTTTGGATATATTTTAAGGCTCAGGACTTGTCTATAAAAGATGCACTTTCATGCATTTTACAGTAACTTACGCAGCAAGCAAAATGCATTGGTCAGAAACTCTTATGATCCATGGTTTCAAAAGACTCTGCTTCCACCAATGCATTGTGTTGCAGTGTGTTGGGAGGAAGCCCTGCATGCTGCATCTGGGAGCACTGACCTGCACTTTTCTATACAAATGAATTCATTCAAAAACCAACTTTAATGCGTGTTAACCCATGGTTTCTGGTGGGAATGAGTCCTTATTCAACCTTTCTGCTACTCTGTCTTTCCTAAACAGTTAGATGGATTTGCTTACTGCTTGTGTGAAAAAGCCCTTTGGTGGTACGTCTCCGAGCGAGAAAGCTGTCATTGAACACACAAGATGCACACTGAATGACACAGTTGACCTCATAAACTGTTGAGAGGGTTAATCCTAAGAAGTTTTAGCAATGTGATTAAATTTACTTTAAACTTACTGTATGAGATCATGGTGCTATTAGGTAATTACAAATCTCTTGAGTGCCAGGTCACATAGGAAAGCATTTTTTTCTTAACAAAACAAGAGATTTGTTTGATGAGATTAATCTCTGAAAATCATGCAATTAAAATTGCCTATGTAGTTTAGCCATTACTCTGTAAAATGAGATTCTGTTAGATTCCTGAGACTTTATGCTAATCTCATAATTGCAAGAGCAATTTGTTTTTTTTTTAAGACATTTCCAAGAGCCATTAAATCATTCCAAGAGCATGCTTTGGGATCATAGTTCTGAGGCTTAGCAGCCAAGTCATTTGCTCTACACTGCTGTAAACGTGATACATACCAGAATCTAACACCTGGGAATATTGTACTATGGTTGCAGTTTTTTACCCAAGGCAATTTGGAGCACTAGAACTTATACATTTACTTAGAGATTACTTATGATTACTTATAAATGTCTCTATTATTACTACAATACCAATAAAAAGTATTCACCTCCAGAGCTGGGATATTTTATTATAAGACATTGGATCACAATTTTTTTTTTTTTTTAATACTGTTCAACTGAAAAAAAAAAATCATGTTAAAGCAGATTTGTGCAAATGTATTTAAATAATTACAATGAAAAATGGCAAGATAATATGACACCTATGATCAGTGGTGCAGCCAATTCATTTCCAGAGCCACATAAATAGTTAAGTGGAGATTATCTGTGTGTAGTCAAAGGGAGTCTGGCAATTTTTTTTTTAATGCCTCTGAAAGCAGCTCTGGGTTATCTAATGTGCATATGCACATTCTATCATTTAAGCCAACCATAAACAAATCGAAATTTTCAGCAGGAACCGGCCGAATTTTAATCCATCTACGGTCAGGCTGCTTGTACTGAAGTTGAGTACTGAAGTTGATCTATCAATTGACTTTTCGTACGATAACTGCGAGTGGATATAGCCGCCAGCTGTGATCGACAGCGGGAGGTTTCCCAGCCCTCAGAATACAATAACGCAGCAGGAAGGACAGTCATGTTGATGGGGAAATCGAGTAACTTTCTTTCCTTCAACCTGTGGTTTGGGATTTTTTTCCCTAATGCTCCTGAATTTTGCTCTAAAATATGCCTGTAAAGCTGGCCATAGACTATGTAATTTTCTTTCCTTTAACGGTAATCATGAATAATTTACACCTGTCAGCACATAAACGCTCCTAAAATATACACTTATGCATGTAAATTCTAATAGCTAGAATAAATTATTACTCTAGACAGTAGAATGAGTTTATGCTCATATCTAAATGCAATATGCACGTAAACACGCATAAAAATGCAGCTTTTATGGCAGCCTATTTGGAGCATTTTTTCATACACTCATGTGCATAAGGCCAAAGGGTTTGAAACATTTGTATAAATACAACTGTATCTGAAAGGTCCAGAGAATGACTTGTGCCTCCACCTGCTCCCTCCTGGATATCACATACACCAGGAGGTTTCAGGAGAAGGGGCACATCAAATAAAAGGTGGACCTGGCGCCACATGGTTAGGGGTCGGCTGAAAGAGACAGCCGACTCCCGATGAAGCAAAGGTCCATAATTCTCACTTAAAAATTAAAGTTTTCAGATATTTTAGAGGAGGGGAATAGCAAAATAGTGGTGCTTTCACTTTTAAGTGAAGATCTGCTTTAATGTTTGGAATGACCAAGTCAGGGAACAGTAATTAATCCAAATTGGCAAATTTGTGGCTGGATGGAACTGAAGAAAAGGTTATTGGTAAACTGTCCTGGGCTCTCGTTCAGAGATACAAAAGCGTTAATATTATTTATAGCGGTTTCCAAGCTAGACTCCTTACACAAACCTAGTGGTATCTGATATAAACACTGATATAGTACATGTGCATGTTACAATATTACACAAATGAACACCACCATTTACCACTGTTTGCCTGATTACCAAAATTCACTCCATAATAATGAAGGAATGAGCTGGAATCAAGACGGAGTCTTGAGAGTACTGTATGTGCTGATACATGTAGCTCATATGGATGCGTCTTTACCCTTATTTTGTTTGTGATGATGTTTGTGAGCTGTTGGATGATTCTTTTCAATTGCATGGCCCATGCATTGCAGTGGTAAGTGCACCGCTGGTAAAGAGATTTTATGTTGTACCTGCTGGTTTCAAAGGCATGTTGTAGTACACTGATCTTTATCTGCTGCAGATACTAATTCAGGTATGCCTGCTAAATTGTATAAAAGACTCCTCCAGTATTCCTAACCAGAATCCAAAATAAAACCATACAAGAGAGATAAGACCAGATAATATAATACATTTGATGGATCACCAGATAATACATGCAGTCCGTAGTACTCTGAGCTAGAGGTCGACCGATATGGGTTTTTCTCTGGCCGATGCCGATATTTAGAAATCGCGGTGGCCGATGGCCGATATGTGATGCCGATTTTTTTGGGCCGATATATTAGGCCGATTTTTTTTTTTTTTTCTTTTTTTTTCCCCCTTCATCTCATAAAATCTAACAGTTAGACCCCTTTCACACTGGGGCGTTTTTTTAGGCGTTTTTGGGCTAAAAATAGCGCCTGTAAAGTGCCTGTAAAACGGCTTCCCTACAGTCTCAGTGTGATATCCCGAGTGCTTTCACACTGAGGCGATGCGCTGGCAGGATGTCTTTGGAGTGATGTATACCGCTGCTCCACCATTCCTGCCCATTGAAATGAATGCGCACCGCTGCCGAAGCGGCTGCAAAGCGTTTCGGCAGCAGCACTTCAGGGGCGCATTTAACCCCTTCCTCGGCCGCTAGCTGGGTTATAAGCGCCCCGCTAGCAGCCGAATAGCGCCGCTAAAATGACGGTACAGCGCCGCTAAAACTAACAGCGTTTTACCATCAACGCCTGCCCGCTCCAGTGTGAAAGCAACCTTAAGTAATAAGTGATACAGAAAATTTTTTACATTTAAACATTTATTGAACAAAACAAACCTCCAATCAGTTCACTTGTATGTATAATTTAGATTAAAAAAAAAATAACTATATCTTAAATATTAAATGCACAAAAACAGGTAACCAAAACTTTTGGACAAAAAAAATGGGCTAACTTTACTGCTTATTTTTTTTTTTAATTAGTGTATTTTATTTTAAAAAATTGCGTTTGAAAGACCGCTGCGCAAATACCGTGTGACATAAAATATTGCAACAACCGCTATTTTATTCCCTAGGGTCTCTGCTAAAAAAAATATATATAATGTTTGGGGGTTCTAAGTGATTTTCCAGCAGAAAATACAGAATTTTTACTTGTAAGCAACAAATGTCAAAAAAGATTTAGTCTTTAAATGGTTAAACTGAGAACTTCTACACATGGAGTTCAGTCTATTGATAAAAGAACCTGAAAGAGATACAAATGTATCTTCTTATCAGATTTGGCAGGCTGCCCAGAGGAGAAGAGAAGAAAACTTCAGACAACTTGCAATTGACTTCTATTACAGAAGTCATTTGCAAGTCCCGCTGAAGTTATAATCGGCTTTTTTAATCAGCACAATCGGCCGATGCCGATTAAGTAAAAAAAGCCAAATATCGGCCGATATATCGGTCGACCTCTACTCTGAGCTGTTTGTTCCATCAGCCAGACTTCCTCAGGACCTGCCTGAGTTATTATATTCTTTGTGCAACACTCTCCACTCCCAGAAGGTCGGGGGAGTTTTGAGGCATATACACAGTATCTGGTGCTGGGGATAGTACCATTGAATATAAGCCTAGCATTTGTTTAAGGTGTTTTATTTAAGGTTATTAAATGATATGGTCCCTTCTCTATCATATAGCTTCAATTCGGATCCTGGCTGGGAGGAGTAGAAGGTGTTCAGGGAACATACAGTTGTGCTCATAAATTTACATACCCTGGCAGAATTTATGATTTCTTGGCAATTTTTCAGAGAATATGAATGATAACAAACATTTCTTTCACTCATGGTTAGTTTAGCTAAAGCCATTTATTATCAACCGTGTTTACTCTTTTTAAATCATAATGGCAACAGAAACTACCCAAATGACCCTAATCAAAAGTTTACATACCCCAGTTCTTAATACATTCTTGTATTGCCCCCTTTAACATTAATGACAGCTTTTGTGGTATTTGTGGATGAGGCTCTTTATCTTCTCAGATGGTAAAGCTGCCCATTCCTCTTGGCAAAAAGCCTTCAGTTCCTGTAAATTCTTGGGCTGTCTTGTATGAACTGCACGTTTTGAGATCTACCCAGAGTGCCTCAATGATATTGCGGTCAGGAGACTGAGATGACCACTCCAGAACCTTCACTTTATTCTGCTGTAGCCAATGACAGGTCGACTTGGCCTTGTATTTTGGATCATTGTCATGTTGGAATGTCCAAGTACGTCCCATGCGCAGCTTCCTGGCTGATGAATGCAAATGTTCCTCCAGTAATTTTTGATAACATACTGCATTCATCTTGCCAACAATTTTGACCAAATTTCCTGTGCTTTTGTAGCTCGCACATCATCAAAACATCAGCGATCCACCTCCGTACCTTTCATCATAGACCTTGTTGACTCCTCTCCAAATGTAGCGTTTATGGTTGTGACCAAAAAGCTACATTTTGGTCTCATCACTCCAAATGACTTTGTGCCAGAAGATTGGAGGCTTGTCTCTGTGCTGTGTTGGCGTATTGATACTTTGTGGCATTTTGGAAGTAATGGCTTTCTTCTGGCAACTCCACCATGCAGCCCATCTTTCTTCAAGTGCCTCCTTTTATTGTGCATCTTGAAACAGCCACACCACATGTTTTCAGAGAGTCCTGTATTTCACCTGAAGTTATTTGTGGCTTTTTCTTTGCATTCCGAACAATTTTCCTGGCAGTTGTGGCTGGAATTTTAGTTTGTCTACCTGACCGTGGTTTGGTTTCAACAGAACCCCTCATTTTCCACTTCTTGATTAGAGTTTGAACACTGCTGATTGGCATTCTCAATTTCTTGGATATCTTTTGATATCCCTTTCCTGTTTTACACAGTTCAACTACTTTTTCCCACAGATCCTTTTTACATAACTTTTGCTTTCCCCATGACTCGGAATCCAGAAACTAAAGTGCAGCACTGGATGAGAGATGCAAGGTTCTGTCAGGAGTCCAGAAACTCATTGACCTTTTATACACACACACACACACACACTAATTACAAGCAAACAGATCACAGTGAGGATGGTTACCTTTTAATAGCCATTCAAACCACTTTGTGTCAACTTGTGTGCATGTTATCAGACCAAAATCACCAGGGTATGTAAACTTTTGATCAGGGTCATTTGGGTAGTTTCTGTTGCCATTATGATTTAAAAATAGTAAACACAGTTGATTGATAAAATGTTTTTCTGCTTATCATTCATATTCTCTGAAAAATGGTCAAGAAATCATAAATTCTGCCAGAGTATGTAAACTTATGAGCACAACCATATCTCTTCTGACAGATGAGAAAACCCTCAGTGACTGAATAACTTTACAGTTGAGGGTCATATTGTGTTTAGTGCGTTTACCCTAACAAGGCTACTGTATCTGTGTAATCACATATTTGGAGATTTAGCTAATTTCCTTTGCTGTTTTACAAAGCAGAACATTAAACCTGAACACTATCACATTGATTGCTTTTATATTTTGGAACAGATGGCTGCTATGGGATAACAGTATGTACAATTGCGTAATTTTGTGATAAAAAGGAGTTGGTATCATTTTAAGCATCATTTAAGCACAGTTTGCACTTTATTATACACAATTTTTTGTTATTTTACTTTAATTATTTAAATGTTCATGTACTTGCACAATTTTTTGAATATTTGTTTTTTGGAATTTTTAGCAGTGTGTGTGTTATTTATATACAGTATCTCACAAAAGTGAGTACACCCTTCACATTTTTGTATTTATTTTATTATCTTTTCATGTGACAACACTGAAGAAATTACTTTGCTACAATGTAAAGTAGTGAGTGTGCAGCTTGTATAACAGTGTAAATTTGCTGTCCATTCAACACACAGCCAATAATGTCTAAACTGCCGGCAACAAAAGTGAGTACACCCCTAAGTGAAAATGTCCAAATTGGGCCCAAAGTGTCAATATTGGGCATAGATTTCACCAGAGCTTTGTAGGTTGCCACTGGAGTCCTCTTCCACTCCTCCATGATGACATCACGGAGCTGGTGGATGTTAGAGACCTTGCACTCCTCCACCTTCCATTTGAGGATGCCTCACAGATGCTCAATAGGGTTTAGGTCTGGAGACATGCTTGGCCAGAACATCACCTTTACCTTCAGCTTCTTTAGCAAGGCAGTGGTCATCTTGGAGGTGTGTTTGGGGTCGTTATGTTGGAATACTGCCCTGTGGCCCAGTCTCCAAAGGGAGGGGATCATGCTCTGCTTCAGTATGTCACAGTACATGTTGGCATTCATGGTTCCCTCAATGAACTGTAGCTCCCCAAGACACACTTGTCTTTGTACTCCTCACCTGGTTGCTGCGACACACGCTTGACACGATCTGAACCAAATAAATGTATCTTGGTCTCATCAGACCACAGGACATGGTTCCAGTAATCCATGTCCTTAGTCTGCTTGTCTTCAGCAAACTGCGGGCTTTCTTGTGCATCATCTTTAGAAGAGGCATCCTTCTGGGATGACAGCCATGCAGACCAATTTGATGTAGTGTGTGGTGTAGGGTCTGAGCACTGACAGGCTGACCCCCCCACCCCTTCAACCTCTGCAGCAATGCTGGCAGCATTCATGCGTCTATTTCCTGAAGACATCCTCTGAATATGACGCTGAGCACGTGCACTCAACTTCTTTGGTCGACCTTGGCGAGGCCTGTTCTGAGTGGAACCTGTCCTGTTAAACCGCTGTATGGTCTTGGCCACCGTGCTGCAGCTCAGTTTCAGGGTCTTTGCAATCTTCTTGTAGCCTAGGCCATCTTTATGTAGAGCAAAATTCTTTTTTTTCATATCCTCAGCCATGTTGAACTTCCAGTGACCAGTATGAGAGAGTGAGAGCAATAACACCAAATTTAACACACCTGCTCTCCATTCCCACCTGAGACCTTGTAACACTAACGAGTCACATGACAGCGGGGAGGGAAAATGGCTAATTGGGCCCAATTTGGACATTTTCACTTAGGGGTGTACTCACTACTGTTGCCAGCGATTTAGACATTTAATGGCTGTGTGTTGAGTTATTTTGAGGGGACAGCAAATTTACACTGTTATACAAGCTGTACACTCACTACTTTACATTGTAGCAAAGTGTCATTTCTTCACTGTTGTCACATGAAAAGATATAATAAAATGTTTACAAAAATGTGAGGGGTGTACTCTACCTTTGATTGTAAGCTCCTTGAGGGCAGGGACTGATGTGAATGTACAATATAAATGTAAAGCGATGAGTAAATTGACAGCGCTATAGAAGTACCAATAATAAATAAATACATATAAATTATGTATTTATTTATATGCCAAAGTTTCCATTGTTACAAGGACCATTGCCTTTATTGGTTGTAGCTTAACAGATTCTGCCTTTTCCTCTTCTTACTATCGAGGGACTTGATGTATCTACATATTTAATATCATTTAGGTGAACTCTGATTTTAGCACATATACATAGTGTACTGGACTGTAGTAGTATCCCACTGATTGTTGATTGGAACTACTCTTAAAGCAAACCTTTGTGACACTTTTATCAGATCCTTAATAACATATTATGTTCTTATCTTATATTTGTGTTTGCTTAAAATGTTTACAGTACTTCTTACCTTCTCTCAGATATATAAATCAGTTTCATATTTACTAGGGAGTAGAAGAGCAGTGACATGACAGAATTGTGTGGTGTTGTAGTGTAGCACTTTTGAAGTGACGCCTCTCATTTGAATGGACCTCCCTTTTCCTCCAAAAACGCTAAAGAGCTCATGTACCAAACAGTACATGAGCCAGGCACAATTTGCATTGCGTGTTTTTGCACCTTTTTTTTGTGCATTTATTTAGTGCAGAAATCACACAGAAAAACATGCGATTTACTACCTATGTTCGTGGTACCATCAAATAATGGCACTGCAAATGCGTTGAACGTTTAAGCATGTTTTTTGCATGTTTCTGCTATGTCCCGGTGTGGCCGGAACCTTTTGACTGCACTGGATGGAATTTAATATATTGCTAGAGGTATTTGATACAATTTTAAAAAATATTTGTCATTAATTTAGTCTTTTTACACAAGAGGAGGAAAAGTGATCATTTGAAAACTGCACAGCTTGTCTAACATAGAAAGTTGCTTCCTTATTCAATCCATTTGTAGGATCAGTGCTATATTTATTAGTACTTTGGGATGAACATCAGTGTTGCCAACCTACCAGATTGAAATTTACTGACACAACATCCAAAATGTACTGGCACAGCCAAGTTTTTACTGGCATTTCAAAAAGATACAAAATTACAATTTTAAGTGCAAATTTCAGTATTTGGGCTACAAGAAGGAAAAATATCCAATTTAGCGAAGTAAATGAAGGTTGATATTAGGGCAAAAAATATAATTCTTGTTTTATTTTCAATACAGTAAGTATACACAGGGACAGGACTAGAATGGGCAGGTGCACACGCAGGCGCATGAAATTGACTCTCACGGTGACAGTGACAGCAGTGTGCAGCAGCACAGATGATGATGACACCTCACCTACCCCACACGTCCCTTCCTTAATCACTGACGGTCTCTTCACGCCAGTTGGTCCCTTCTGTCCACTCAATTTCAAACAGCACTGAGAGTACTGCTCCTGGTTTGCCTTGCTCCTGTCTCGCAGACCCGCATACAAGGATCCCGCAGCTCCGCATGGCTCCCTTGCATGACATCACACGACACACTCGGGCACTGTCTCTGCCAGACCTGCCCTCCCCCAGGGCTGCCCGAACACACTGTTGCAGGCATTTGGATGGTCTTGGCTGGCTACAGACCGAAACTGTGCATGCGCAGTTCTGGGCCGAGCATCACAGCCATATTTTTTACTGGCAACCTTTTCCTGTCACTGGTATTTACTGGCCGGAGGAATGTGCTGGCTGCCAATAAAAATACTGACGCCAAAACTGCTGAAAATGCTGGCAATTTGCCAGGGCAATGGAGATAGAAGCAATGCTTTTTCCTGCATGTAGAAGACTGATCACCTGCTTCTCCCAAATTGTGCAGCACATAACTAGGCACAGTTACATGACTGGACATAATTACTGTTTTGTCATGATCAGTTTAAAATACTGCTACTGTATTGTGACATGTTGGGAAGCTATCCATGTAAACTTGTGAAATAAGTCTGCAGTATTCATGTAAATTGTGCATCGCTGAGACAGGTATGATAGGTACGGCCCATAAATTGGCATACTTCTGAAATCTAGGTCAAAGTTTAGCTTTACTATGGATTGGTTACAAACTACTCTTATAAAATGTGTGTTCTTCCTCTAAATTATGCAAGAGAAATGTCCAGATCTGATTGCTATATTTTAAAGCTCAACTCCAGGAATTCAGGTACTTTGTAAAAACTGCAAGCATACCATAGGTTAAAACTAAAAAGGTGCCTGCTCTCTATTCACATTTGACAGGTTTATTGTGCTCCAGGAAGATAACTTCTGGAGCTCTGACACTGCTCACTGTGGTCCCAGTTCCATCAAGAGAAAAGTTGCTGGAACTGCTATGCCTGCCTCCTTCTGCCCATTCACAGAAGCCTTTGTATTATGTAAACTCATTCACAAAATACAAAGGCTTCTGTGAATTTCAGCAGAGGGGGAGGGGTGGGCATAGCTGCTGTGTGTGCTTCTCTCCTCTCACAGCCCAGAGTGTATCCCCTGGGAGTGCAATAAACCTGCTGCATATAAGTAATAGAGCTAAGTCCCGGAGGTGACATGCACCTAACTGGGCTTAAGTCATAGTGTGCCTGCACTTTTTGCAAAGTTGCTGAATTCCTTAAATTCAGCTTTAAAATGTATCTAAACCTCAAAAAAAGTTTGGTATGCTGCAGCTTACCATTTTGTTGCTGTGGCTGTATTCGTTTTCTTTGTTTAGGCTTCTTTTCCTTATTTATCCGATGATCCTGCCAGTAACACACTTCCTGTCCTTAACTCACTGTATTGTATGTATGGGGGAGCAGAGTTGTTACACTAGAACATAGTTATAAGTACACAACAGCTCGTCTCCATGACAGAGGGTTGCATTTTAGCAGAGGGGAGTTCACAGAGAGAACTGGTAACAGTACACAGGGGTTTTCAGCTCCACAAATTTCTGTCAGGATCAACAGGTATTTTATGCACTAATAGAGCAGATACAGTGGATATAAAAAGCATACACACCCCTGTTAAAATGTCAGGTTTCTGTGATGTAAAAAAATGAGACAAAGATAAATAATTTCAGAACTTTTTCCACCTTTTAATGTGACCTATAAATTGTACAACTCAGTTGAACAACAAATTGAAATCTTTTAGGTGGAGGGAAGTAAAAATAAAAAACTAAAATAACATGGTTGCATAAGTGTGCACAACCTTAAACTAATACTTTGTTGAAGCACCTTTTGATTTTGATTTTATTACAGCACTCAGTCTTTTTGGGTATGAGTTTATCAGCATGGCACATCTTGACTTGGTAATATTTGCCCACTCTTCTTTGCAAAAACACTCCAAATCTGTAAGATTGTGAGGGCATCTCCTGTGCACAGCCCTCTTCAGATCACCCCACAGATTGTCAAATCCGATTCAGATCTGGGCTCTGGCTGGGCCATTCCAAAACTTTAATCTTCTTCTGGTGAAGCCATTCTCTTGTTGATTTGGATGTATGCTTTGGGTCATTGTCATGCTGAAAGATGAAGTTCCTAGCAGAAGCCTGAAGGATTTGTGTCAATATTGACTGGTATTTGGAACTGTTCAGAATTCCCTCTACCTTGACTAAGGCCCCTGTTACAGTTGAAGAAAAACAGCCTCAAAGCATGATGCCGCCGCCACCACCATGCTTCACTGTGGGTATGGTGTTCTTTTGGTGTTGTGCAGTGTTGTTTTTTGCGGCAAACAAATCTTTTGGAATTATGGCCAAGAAGTTCAACTTTGGTTTCATCAGACCATAACACATTTTCCCCAAATGCTTTTGGGAGACTTCAGATGTGTTTTTGCAAAATTTAGCAGGACTTGGTTGTTTTTCTTCATACATATGCAGAATACGGGAGATTGTTGTCATATGTACCACACAGCAAGTAATTGCCAGATATTCCTGCAGCTTCTTTAATGTTGCTGTAGGCCCCTAATGCCTTGGAAATTCTTTTGTACCCTTCTGACTGATACCTTTTAACATTGAGATCCCTCTGGTGCTTTGGAAGCTCTCTGCGGACCATGACTTTTGCTGTAGGATGCGACTAAGAAAATGTCAGGAAAACCTACTAGAACAGCTGAACTTTATTTAGGGTTAATCAGAGGTACTTTAACCACTTCCCGCCCGGCCTATAGCAGAATGACAGCCGGGCAGTGGTTCACTTATACTGACTGGGCATCATATGACATCCAGCAGAATAACATGCTGGTGCATGCCTGCGGTGGCACGCAGCATGGCGATCAGTGGTGCTGTGTGTCACTTGGACACACTGCATCTCCGATCATGGTAAGGAGCCTCTGACGGAGGCTCCTTACCACGTGGTCAATTACAGCTGATCACAGTGTGAACCAGGAAGTGCTGGTAAACTGCTTTCCTCAGTTCTCGCTGACAGGGAGAGCGATCAGCGGCTCTCCCTGTTAGGGGGGGGGATCTACACTGATAATCAGCACATTGATTATCAGCATAGCCCCCATGAGAGGTACCACAATAATGCCAATCAGTGCCCATCAGCTGCCAGTCAGTGCCCATCAGGAACGCATGTCAGTGCCAATCAGTGCCCACCACAGTGCTAATCAGTGGCCATCAGTAATACCTGTCAGTACCTCACCATCAGTGATGCCCATCAGTGCCCCCTGCTGGTGCCCATCAGTTCCACCTGTCAATGCCCATCAGTGCCCCATGTCAGTGCCACCTATCAGTGCCGCCTATCGGTGGATATCAGTGCCCAACAGTTCAGCCTATCGGTGCCCATCGATTCTACATATCAGTGCCACCTTATTAGTGCCAACCCATCAGTGCCGCCTCATCAGTGCCCGTCAGTGAAGGAGAAAACAAAATTTTATAACCGAAACAAAGAAAAACTTAATTTTTTTTCAAACATTTCGGTCTTTTTTAGTTTGTTTAGCAAAAAATAAAAACCCCAGAGGTGATCAAATGCCACCAAAAGAAAGCTCTATTTGTGGGAAGAAGATTAAAAAAAAAAAAAATTAGTTTGGGTACAGTGTTACATGAACGTGCAATTCTCATTCAAAGTTGGACAGCGCTGACAGTTTAGAATTGTCCTGGGCAGGAAGGGGGGATATTGCAGTGGTTAAATGATGGCAGGTGTGTAGTGACTCCTATTTAACACGAGTTTGAATGTGAATGCTTAATTCTGAACACAGCTACATTCCCAAGCATAAGAGGGTGTGCACACTTATGCAACCACATTATTTTATTTTTATTTTTTAATCCCCCCCCAAAAGATTTAAGTTTGTTTTTCAATTAAGTTGTACAGTTTATAGGTCACATTAAAGGTGGAAAAAGTTCTGAAATGATTTATCTTTGTCTCTTTATTTTACATCACAGAAACCTGACATTTTAACAGGGATGGGTAGACTTTTTATATCCACTGTATAGTAAAATGTTTTCAATGGTGTACTCAAGAGAAAAAATAAGAGAAATTCATTGTTACATGCATTTTAAATGCATATTTACATGCCTTTTTAAAGGGTAAATTCACCTTTTTTTTCACGGTGAAAAGGTGAGCTAACTCCAAATATACTGGCCACTCCTCTGGATCCCACTGCACACAGTAGCCATGGTGCTTTATGCTGCTGATGTACTGGAGTGAGTATCCATTATAATGCTTGCAATGTGTTGTGAGTATCCATCATAATGCTTGCAACATAGGTAGCAATCGCATGTTTTGCTGTGTTTTGCTGTGAGTTTTCCGCATGAAAAAAATGCACAAAAAAAGGTGCAAAAACATTTGACTCAAAACGTGCTTGGCTTAAGTCCAAAATTTGGAACATAAGCTTTTTAATGCGTTTTTGGAGTGGAGGGAGGCCCCAGTTAAATGAGTGGTGCCACTTCAAAAATGATCTATAAAAACGTGCAAAAAACTCAAAGCAGTGGTGTTGCTCAAGTGTGAGTGGAGTTCCAACACATGACTATACACTACAACAACACACAATTCTGTCATGTCATTGCTAGGGTTGCCACATCACTGCCCTTCTACTCCCTAGTAAATATGAAACTGGGGTATATATATCGAAGAGAGATAAGTACTCTATACATTTTAAGCAAATACAAATGTAAGATGAGGACAGAATATAGTACAAAGGTACTATGCATCAGATAAAGCGCTCATTAGTCAGTGTAGCCACGTGACCATGCTGACCAATGAGAAGAAAAATGGAGGCTCTTTCTGAGATGATCCAGAAGAAAGATAGTCTTTCCATTTGGTATGTGGTCACGCTGACCAATCCAGGACTGTACATTGCAGTGTACAGTGTACAGACTGCTGCACTGGCTGCATGGAGCATCATATCAGTTCAGAGGGGTGGCCAGGATATTTCAAATCTTTTTTTCATTTTTTTTTTTTTTTTTTTTTTTTTTTTTTTGTGAAAAGGTGAATTTACCCTTTTAAATTGGCCATATTCATGAGAGGATTGTCATCTGAGCCTACTGACTGGTAGAGCATAGAAGGTATCCCTGGCCAACCTACACAGCAGTCAGGCATGTTAGATTTAATTCAGCCAATCGGTGCTTTTTCCCAAGAGACTCCCTGACCTATAAACAGCTTTCTTTAGTAGAGCAAAGAATGTTTAGAACCTCTGTCATATTTTTATTGCTGTATGTGACCCCACTGGGAAGAATTATCTTTCTTTTTTTTTTTCACAATAACGTTTATTGTATAGTTAAAGAAAAGATGAAATACAAAGAATAATGGGTATATAAATTACCAATTATGCAAATAAACAGCAAAAGGAAAAAAAATAAAATAATACATTAAATAAACATGACTTTTAGTGAACAAATGAAATATGGTAAAACAAATTGATTATTCTTTTCAGAAGATATCGCTGTGTATAAATAAGAGTTAAACAGGTATTCAGAGTTTTAGGTCATCTGTTATCGGGAATACTCACAATGTTTAAAAAGATGTAATAATAACAGAGAATGGGTAATGGATAACAAAGAGGTGTACTATTTTATATAATAATGTACGAGTAAGTTTGAAGCTCTTAAGAGTAAACCCAAAAGAGATTTTAGTTAGACAGAATTCTTTGAAAGGTCTCTGAAAGAGTGAAAATGTTCCAAGTTCTCCATCTATTATGGAATTGGGCTGTAGTTTATCTTCTTATAGCAATGGTTTCCTCCATTTCATTGATTAGTTTTACCTTCATTAACCAATCTTTTATTATTGGAGTGTCTCTGCTTCTCCAGTTTATCGGGATTAGTGCCTTAGCGGCATTGAGTAAATGTCGTGTTAGGGAGTTTTTGTATTTTTTTGTAGGAGAGATCGTTGACATGTAACAGGCAGCAGGCTGCGTTGAGTTCTATTTGGGTGTCCATGATATGAACTATCCACTTTTTAATTTGTGTCCAATAAGTTTGAATTGGTGTACAATTCCACCAAAGATGTAGGAAGGAGCCCCTTCCCTCATTACATCTCCAGCAGGTGTATGACTCCGTAGGAGACCAGTTTTTTAATTTAGCCTGTGTGATATACCACTGGGTGCAAATTTTGAAAGCGATTTCTTGGAAACGTGTGCTTAGTGAACATTTGTGGGTAAACACACAAGCTTTTTCCCATTGTGAATCTGAAAAACACATATTGAGTTCTTTTCCCATTTTTTTTTTTATACTTATCCAAAGAGTCGGATGTTGGCTGGGAGATCCAGCTATACGAGAGAGAGGTGGCTTTTTTTATTTTGATTATAGCATATATGTTCAAAGTTGGTATGAGGTCTGATTATAAAATCCTTCTTTTTTTTGTTGTTGTTTAATATGAAGTTGTGGATTTGTAGGTATAGACAAAAGCTAACAGGGTTCTTGTCCAGTTTGTGTTGAAGGTCCCCCTGTAAGGTTTTAATTTTATTTTTTTGTGGGCAGTGGTAGGCCAGTAGGGGTTAGGTAGCTTTAGCTTGGGAAAGTGTATTATTGTCTAGTCCGGGAGGGAAGTCTGGGTTATTTGCCAGGGATGATAGGGGGCTGGAGTAGAAGAAAGTTTGTGTTTAGCTGCAATTTTATGGATTATCCCTAAAGTTGTGTATATTAGAGGGTGTTTTTTTAATATTGAGAGGGTATTGCTTGGGGTCTGTCCAAGGTAAATAATGTATAGCTAGGTTTGACCAACATTTTTCAAGGACCACCCAATCCTTGTTTTTGTCAAGGCAATGCCAGTCGATAATTCTGGTCAAATGTGTCGCATAGTAGTACCTCTTAAAATCGGGAAGCCCCATTCCGCCTGTTATCTTGGGAAATTTTAAAAAACTCAGTTGTATACAGGGTCGTTTGTTGGCCCATAAAATATTCCTTTGAATTGTAGCTAATTTTTTTGTATCTGGTAGGTCTATTGGTAGTGTATGAAACAAATATAGTAGACTTGGCAGAACCGTCATTTTCAAGCTGGAGGACCTGCCAAACCACAAACTGTTTGGTGTTCCAGTTTTTTAAGTCCTTTCCGATCTTTTTTAATAATGGTTGAAAATTACATTCAAAAAGGGAATCTATTTTAGGTGTAAGATGGATACCCAGGTATTTTAATTCTTTTTCAACCAAGGTACCCAGGCACCCTGGGGTGCCTTGAGGTTTCTTCAGGGGTGCCTTGGCAAAATGCCTAAAAATTGCCCCAAAATTGTATACAAGCTGGTGGGTGGATGAAACCTGCCTTTTTTTACAACCTAGCTGCCAACCTCCTAACGACCAATGACATCAGTTGATAAGGAGGATGTCAGTTGCCTGCATATCATCCCTGTTTGACCCTCTCTTGCCTCACTCCATCAGCTTTGGAGTCTCAGTGATGGAGAAAAACTGTGGGAGAAGAGAAACATTGGAATACTAGTCAGTACCAGTTTGCAAAAGTGTGTTTGCTTTGGAAGAATACATTTACCTCTATCGCTGGCTCTCATATGTGTACTAATGTTGCTGCGTTATGTAAAACTATTAAAATAATTTTTTACATTTTTTGAATGGGGTGCCTCAAGACTGTTCATAATTTTGGAGGGTGCCTTGAGATTGTCCATAATTTTAAAGGGTGCCTTAACTGAAAAACGGTTGAGAAACACTACTGTATGTGGCAGGGAAGGTCATAAAATTAGAGAGCAGAGATAACCATAAAAAGTTGACAAAGATTGTACAGTAAGCCTTACACACTCTAAGTCTAGACAGTTATGCCTAAATGTTCACATTTCTTAAAGGCTTACACCACATAGTGTATATCATTGGGTAAATACTTTCTGCAATGCGTTGTTAAAATGCATTGCAGTGTGTGCTCTTTTTGCTTTTCTCAAAACTCCTATGTAATTCTGTGTGCTGCAGAATGTTGCATTCATTTGTTTATACTTCCCCTTTGCCATTGAACATTTAAAATATGCCAACAAAGCCATTACACAGACTAGACGTAGCACAGGGCAGGAATTGTTTAAATAACACATTTTGCTTACGATCATGGGTGTTTCCCAACACATTGTGTATTTTGAAACACTGATATGTTAGAGGTGTGGCACCATTATGATGAGGTCTGACATTTCACTTGATTACTTTACAGGAAATCTTTCCAAAAATATTGCTGTCACTATAGATACAGGCAGTAAACATGCAGCCCTAGAGCAGGTCTGGCTTGGGGGAAATTGCAGTAAAGTGGCGGAGGTATTTGAACTTGTGTTTGAAAAGGAAATGCCATGAAAAGGAAAGCCCATGTTTGAACTTCCTGCCCAGTTAAATGCACATATTTCTGTATAAATAAGACACTATTAAAAGGTTGAAAACCTTAAATCTGATCTTGGGATACCCCCTACCTCCCTTGACACCCCCTCAACTCTTTAAAAAAATATCTTAAAGTTTTTGTAAAGTCTTGTTTTTTTGTTTTTTTTAAATATTCAAATAACAAACATGTCATACTTACCTGCCCTATGTAATGGTTTTGCACAGAGCAGCCTGGATCCTCCTCTTCTCTGGTCCCTCTTCGGCTCTCCTGGCCCCTCCCGCCTGTTGAGTGCCCTCACCGCAAGTAACTTGTTATGGGGCACCCAAGCCGAGCTGCAGCTCCGTGTGTCTATTCGGATATGGCGATGTGGTTCGGCCCTGCCCCCTCTCTCTCTTTTCTGATTGGCTAACTGACTTTGACAGCAGTGGGAGCCAATGGCGCTGCTGCTGTATCTCGGATGGCCGAGACACTCGTGGACATCGCTGGATAGAGATGGGCAGTGGCATTGCTATGGGGGTGCGGGGGCCGGGCCGCACTGGGTGACACCCGCCAGAGGGGTGACACCGGGGCCGCTGCCCACTGCTACACACTGTACCATTTTGCCTCTGCTTGCAGAGCTTCAGCAAAGCCGTGCGGGGAAGGCTGCCTGTAACACTCCCCCGTCTTAAGCTGTCCCACGGGAATCTCCAAGATCTCTGGAGGCAGCCGGAGTTGGTGGGCGCAGCTGGGGGGTGTGGCTGCCTCCTCCACTCCTCCCACAGACTCCTTCACTCTGGCTGATCCTGCAGCTGAAGGAGAAAAGGTGTAAACACAGCAGCCCCGGATGTCTTCATCTCCGGGCATGCTGTAAGTTACTGCACACTGTCACTACATAGAGTCCTAACCTGCCCTTTGCCACCCCAACCTGCCCTATGCCACTCCAGCCTGCCCTATGCCACCCCAGCCTGCCCTATGCCACCCCAGCCTGCCCTATACCACCCTATACTATCATTTACAGGGGTCGTTTGGGGGTGCGACTCGTGACGGTGCGCTGCCTGAAGGGTGCTGGACAGGATAGACAGGAGGGGGGATGACACCATGTTTTGCCGCACCAGGTGACACCAACCCTAGTGACGCCACTGGAGATGGGGCTCAGGTAAGTGTTCGGGCGGCTGAGGGGGGGGCTGCTGCACACAGAAGGTTTTTTTATCTTAATGCATAGAATGCATTAAGATAAAAAACCTTCTGACTTTACAACCCCTTTAATGCCCTACTTACTTTAACGACCTTCTTGCAGTCTCATGATGCTCCAGCTCTGAGTCTTGACATTGACTCTTCCTATTGGCTGTCCAGTGGCTGGGTTCTCTCAGCATCCAGAAGAGGAGTGACCATAAAATGCCAGGGACCAGCTGGTGCAGGAATATCTGAATGGCTCATATTTGCCAGGGATAGGCTTTAAAGTGCATTTTATCCTATATGAATACAGAAAATGTGTAGGTTAAGTGATTCATTTTATTGACTAACAGGTTATTAAAGATGCAAGCTTTTGGCAGCACTGATCCCTTCCTCAGGAAATGTGTAGAACCTGAAGAAGGCATCTAAGGGGTCCCAAAAACTTGCATCTGTAATATTTTGAAGAAGCCAATACAATGTATCACTTAAAGTACAGTAAAACCTTGGATTGCAAGCATAATTTGTTCTGGAAACATGCTTGTAATCCAAAGCACCTGTATATCAAAGCAAATTTCCCCATAAGAAATAATGGAAACTCCGATGATTTGTTCCACAACCATTTATTCATAAGTCTTTCAGTCTATAGTCCATATAAAAAGATTATAGCAATGCGATAGGTTGTGTCACCATAAAATGTCTATCCACAAATGGCCGCCTCCACAAGGGGATTAGAAGCAAAATCTAGCAGGAACTACAGGGTATAAAAGAGAAGAGAGGCGCCTCTAAATGTAGCAATCTGGTTACATTTAATGAAGGTACAACATTTAGCAACTCACATGGTTGATGATTAAAAGAGGCACATTTAAGTATGCAAGCATCTGGGGTAAAGCTGTCCGCATAGACCGTCCTCTGCACCGCCGGCTCTCACCGATGTCAGTCTACAATCATGACTGGGAAGACTACCCTGCAGTAGAGTGATCTGATAGCAAGGTTTGAACCACGAGTGGAGCGCAGCGTGGAAGGGATGACATCGATAACAGTGCGGAGGATAATCTATGTGGATGGCTTTACCCCAGATGCCTGCATACTTAGATGTGCCTGTTTTAACCATCAACCATGTGAGTTGCTAAATGTATCCTCATTAAATGTATCCATATTGCTACACTTAGAGGCGCCTCTCTTCTCTTTTATACTCAGTTGTGACATGACGCTACTTGTATATCAAGAAATTGTTGTTTATAAAGACAACATTTATTTAAAAATTCTGCTTGTCTTGCAGAACACTCTTAAACTAAGTTACTCTCAAACCAAGGTTTTACTGTACAAACTTTCTGCGTTATTTTGATGACTGTACAGGACTCCACCTTAATTGAATAAGCCAGTACTCAAATAAATAAAATGTGCGTGCCATGGTTAATTATAAATGCTCTTTATTGCTGCCTGCATCCCAACAGGGGGGATTAAAACCTATTTCTTTTTCATACATCAAGGGACACAGAGTTAGGCTAATATTCATTACCTGCTGGGTTATACTTCATCTCCAGGTGAATGGACACTGGTAGACCAAAGGTCTTTAGACAGGAAGTGCTCCCCTATATATCCCCTCCCATACAGGAAGTATCTTTTTTTTTTTTACCAGTGCCTGCAAGGTGGATTTCATGGTTGTTGAAGCTCTCTAGTCCCACAAACAGTTCTTAAATGAATCAGGGGTTTGACCGATTGGATCCATTTGACACAGGCTTTATATGCTTAGATAAATGGTACCCGAGCCTCACAAAGAAGACTCAAGATCCTGTGAAGTTTTGCCTGTAATGCGGCCTCCAGGCACTGGACCCTGCGAAGTGGAATTCTGGTCACCACAGCACTAAGGCATTCCTGCAGGGTGCTGTACAGGTCCAAGGGAGTGGACCCTAAACATGAAAAGGGTACCCAGTCCTTGAAGGTCCTCAAGTGACAGGAACCCGCCGTGAAGGGTGAAGATTGGGCTTTTAGTTTCTAAGCTGCCCTGCGCCTGGAGGGGTAAGTGAAACTCCTTTATTATTATTGTGGGGTGTCCCAGTGATTGTAACAATCAGTCAAGCTAGAGGCTGGACACCTGTGTGCGGGTACCATACGGGGGAGTTTATGGGCTAGCTCTTGGTGTTTGCAAAGTGTACCTTTTTTTTTTTGCTTGTGTCTGGCTGTTTTTTACCTGTATGATGGCGCACGATGGTGCGCCATTTCGCCTTGGTTCGCCATGGCGCACATGAGCTTACAAAAGCGCCGCTGGGCTCAGCTGTTTGTTTGGCAGCCATGGCGCACACAGCTTTGTCACACAGGCACTGTAGCCTTTATCTGGGCGCACAAAGATTCGTGTCATATGGGAATACGGCCACGCCCGTTCGCTAGGACCATGCACATGCGTGCCCATGCAAGTGCAGAACGATGCGGCGCACAGCCAGCTTATTTAAGCTGTGTATGCCAAGCATGCGGTGCTTCCAGAAGGCAGCTGTGGGACACAGAGCAGGCTCTGAACCAGGCACTTGCAGCAGTTTGTTTCTCCTAACCCGGGTCACGTGAGTCACCAGGTGTTGCTTAGTAGGCTAAAGGTGCTTTAGCAGGTTTGGTGAGCCCTATTAAAGGGTCTCCCTTCTGAGGTATGTTAATACTACACCCAGGTACTCCTTTTTTGTGGCTAGTAAATGTCTTCAAAAAAGAGAAGCGGCACTAACACTACTGGGAAGGGCACACCTATGTCATCAGTAGTTCCTGATGAGCCTAGTCGTATCCCTAGTGTTATATCATTTGAAGGACCAGAGGCTTCTGGGCAGTCTGAGCCGTTGCGCCTATCTGGGATTGTGCCTACAGTCAACGCTGCTGCTTCACCCTTTATCACTAAGGATGAACTGATCTCAGCCCTAGCTGGGTTAGAGCACAGGATTGCTGTCATGACTGCCTCCATCCCGCAGAATGGCAAGAAGCGTGACAGATCCCCCTCCCCGGAGCCTCCTAGTCTGGAGCAGGAATGGGTTGAGGATGGGGAAGAGCTTAAAGCTCAGGATTCTGTGGATGACCTGGCGAATGAGTCTGCTTCCGAGCAATCTGGACAAGAAGATATCCAGTTGGTGTCTGCCTCTCAATCACAGATGCTTTTGAGCTTAACTCTTACCAAAATGATTCGTTCTGCCTTTAAGTTGCCTCTTGCAGAGGTTACTGAGCCTCCCTGGTTCTCTTTGGGATCCCTGAGTCCATAAAGGATCAAATCAGACGGCCTGATTGGCCTAACTAGGAGGATGATCTGCCTGAAAATAAGGCAGCTATTCCTCGAGTGTTGTGTTTTACTGTTGACGCCTTAAAGGATACAATACAACAGGTTTCTCATTTGGCTCTCTTGCCTGTACATATGTGCAGAATTTTGTGATTTACGAACTGGTCAGCTGAGCTTCCGTGTAAGTAGTTATTGTCAGGTTTCCCCTTTCATGGGGAACGTTTATTTGGTGATCATTTGGACAAATATATCCAAAAGATTTCCGGAGGGAAGAGTTCTCTACTTCCTGTGAAGAAAAGCACCAGGCGTCCCTCGTTTAAATCCTTTAGAGACTGCTTCCTCAAATGTCTCAGCGCCAAGGCAGTTCTGCCACCAACAGGGTGCTAGGGCCAGGGGCAAAGCCAGGGCCAGAAAAGCCCTGGGTCCAAAATTTTTTTAAACCCAGCACCAAGCCCTCCTTTTTAGGGGATGCCCCCACTCCATCGGGTGGGGGGAAGGCTGCTGCACTTTGCGGACATTTGGAGAACAATAGTTCAGGATGAGTGGGTCACCTCAACTATGTCCCGCGGTTGCAAGCTGGAGTTGCAGGGGGTTCCCCCTCAGAGGTTTTTAAGATCCATCATTCCCTCAGATCCTCCAAGGCACTTCATCATTTAGTGCATCAAGGAGTGATTGTAGAGGTTCTGTACCCGAAAGGGGCGTGGGGTTTTACTCTAACCTAGTTACAGTTCAAAATCCAAATGGGGACATCCATCCAGTAGAGGAACGTCATTTTCAGTTTGTGGCTCTACCCTTGAGGCTTGCTACAGCTCCCCAGGTGTTACCAAAGGTCCTAGCACCAGTACTGGGCCTTTTAAGGGTCCAAGGGATCCTGGTGCTCAGGTATCTGGACGACCTCCTGCTCAAAGATCACTCACTACAGGCTCTAGAATAGAGCATAACATGCACAGTGCGGTATTTGGAAAGCTTAGACTGGATCATAAATACCGAAAGTCAACCTTGAGACCAGCTCAAAGTCTAAAGTATTTAGGTCTGATCCTAGATGTGGTCCAAGCAAGAGTATTCTTGCCACCCGCAAGGATCTGTGCCCTGAAGGATCAGGTGCGACAGATAAGGGGCACCAGACAATCCTCCATTCGGCTCTGTATGAGCCTTCTAGGGGGGATGGTATTCTCCTTCAAGGCGGTGCCCTATGCCCAATTCCATTCCAGGCCTCTACAACAAGACATCTTGTTGGCTTGGAACAGGAGAGGACAAGCCCTGGATTATCCAATGTTCTTATCTCCTCAGGCACGCTTAAGCCTAAACTGGTGGTTGCAGGCTCAGAACCTGCAAAAGGGAAGAGCCTTCCCGGTAACTTAGAGAGTACTGACTACAGATGCCAGTCTCTCAGGCTGGGGAGGTACCCTAGAAGGGCTCACAGCTCAGGGGAAGAACAGATCCTGCCCATCAACGTTCTGGAATTACGGGTAGTACGTCTAGCCCTACTGTCCTGGACAGCGGAGCTTCAGGACTGCCCTATCGGGGTTCAGTCCAACAATGCCACTGCAGTGGCCTATATATACTACCAAGGCGGTACCAGGAGTCGTTCAGCTCTGAAGGAGGTAAGCCACATAATAGCCTGGGCAGAGGGACATGTGCCGATTTGTATCGGCAGTCTATATCCCTGGAGTAGAGAACTGGAAGGCAGATTATCTCAGCCGCCAGCAGATCTGCCTGGGGGAATGGTCCCTACACCCAGGGGTGTTCCAGGAGATTTGCCAATGTTGGGGGTGGCCAGAGGTTGACCTACTGGCATCCAGGTTAAACAACAAGCTACAGCAGTTTGTGTTCCGAACAAGAGATCCTCTGCAATTGGAGCAGATGCTCTTGTAGTTCCATGGAGCCAGTATTCCGTGGTTTATGATTTCCCTCCGATCCGTCTCCTTCCACATTTGTTGCACAGGATTCGGAGAGAGGGAGTTCCAGTAATTCTGGTGGCACCAGCCTGGCCCAGAAGGCCCTAGTTCCCAGAGATTGTGAGACTGACAATCGACGGGACATGAATGCTTCCACGTCGCCCCGATCTACTGACTCCCTATATTCCACCCCAATTTACAGTCTCTAAATTTGACGGCATGGCTATGGAAGCCAGGGTGTTAAAGGACCGTGGCATCTTGGGACCAGTGGTGTCTACTCTAGTGAATGCTAGAAAAGCTGTCACTAGGAAGATCTATTATAAGGTCTGGAAGACTTTTATATTGCTTGGTGTGAAGCCAAAAAATGGCATCCTCGGAAATACGTGATTAGGAAAATTTTCTCTTTTCTACATTCAGCTGTGGAAATCAAATTGGCTTTGAGTACAATCAGAGGTCAAGTTTCGGCCCTATCAGTATTCTTCCAAAGGCCTTTAGCCTCCCATTCACTGATCCGAACCTTTATGCAGGGGGCAACTTGCCTGCTTCCCCCCATTAGGTCACCTATGTGTCCTTGGGACTTGAACTTGGTGCTGTCTGTGTTACAGAAACAACCATTTGAACCTATCAATGAAATTCCATTAGACTTGCTGTCACGCAAGCAAGCCTTCCTGATGGCCATCACCTCAGCTAGAAGGGTGTCGGAGTTGGCGGCCCTTTCGTGCAGGAAACTATATTTGATCCTTCACCATGACAGGGTTGTGTTAGGACCTGTTCCATCCTTTTTGCCAAAAGTGGTGTCGGCCTTTCATTTAAATAAGGACATTATTTTGCACTCTTTTTTTCTCTCAGCCTCCTTCGGCGAAAGAGAGATGACTGCATTCTTTGGACATTGTCCGGGCAGTCAAGGTTTATTTCTCTAGATCTGTGGAGATCCGAGGATCAGACTCCTTTTTTTGTTTTACCAAAAAGGGGCTCAAGAAAGGGCAGGCAGCTTCCAAAGCTTCCATTGCCAATTGGGTCCGACAATTGGTCATTCATGCCTATGGTCTGAAACGTAAAGCTCCACCCTTTAGGGTGAGAGCTCATTCTACCAGGGGTGTAGGAACCTCCTGGGCTTTTCGCCATCAGGTATCTGTGGCTCAGATTTGTAAGGCTGCTACCTGGTCTTCAGTGCATACGTTCACAAAATGTTTTCACGTGCATGTTCGAGCAGCCAAGGATTCGTCTTTTGGCCACAGTGTACTGCGGGCTGCCGTATAAGGTCTGATGGATATTGTTTGGCAGGGTGTCTCCCTCCCCTCAAGGCTATTGCTCTGGGACGTCCCAGCAGGTAATGAATATTAGCCTAACTCTGTGTCCCATGATGTATGAAAAAGAATATAGGATTTTTTCGTCATACTTACCTGTAAAATCCTTTTCTTTGAGTACATCATGGGGCACAGGGTCCCTCCCCTCTTTTTGAGGATTCATTGCTTGCTACAAAACTGTACTTCCTGTATGGGAGGGGTTATATAGGGGATCACTTCCTGTCTAAAGACCTTTGGTCTACCAGTGTCCATTCACCTGGAGATGAAGTATAACCCAGCAGGTAATGAATATTAGCCTAACCATGTACTCAAAGAAAAGGATTTTACAGGTAAGTACGATGAAAAAATCCTATTTGTCCTGGTGATCATTGTCACTGAGACAAAAAGTGAGCGAAAATACAAAATGTTATAGTGGTTACCAGGACAAGAATATAAGGGAAATCTTCCAGTGGGGACACTTGTCTGTTGACAACTGTCTAATAGGGGATATCCTCTCACTTTCTTAGTAGTTCTCTCTCTAGGGCAAAAGGAGACCTGTCTAATAGGGGATATCCTTTCACGTACTTAGTTGTCCTTTCTCTGGAGCAGAAGGAGAAAACTCCCTGATTGAACAAGGACAGCATAAAAAATAAAAAAAAATCAGTCGTCAAATGCTATGAAATGTGCAGGAATGTAAAATTTTAATACTAGGCACGTTTTATAGCTTCCTTGTCAGAATCTGACCTATACTTTTCTTAGGCCAGTGAGTGGTCAGGCTTTAGAGATTTGTCATGTGGCTGTATGTACAGTAACAGTTGTCCAGTTTACCAGAGAGAAGGAAGGAAAGAAAATTGCTAGATTTCTCCATCAACACATTCAGTGTTGATGGGGGAATGCCTCCTTACATAGTTATTTAGTAGGTGAGGTCGAAAAAAGACACAAGTCCATCAAGTCCAACCTATGTGTGTGATTATATGTCAGTATTACCTTGTATATAACTATATGTTGTGGTCGTTCAGGTGCTTATCTAATAGTTTCTTGAAACTATCGATGCTCCCCGCTGAGACCACTGCCTGTGGAAGGGAATTCCGCATCCTTGCCGCTCTTACAGTAAAGAACTCTCTATGTAGTTTAAGGTTAAACCTCTTTTCTTCTAATTTTAATGAGTGCCCACGAGTCTTGCTAAACTCCCTTCCGCAAAAAAGTTTTATCCCTATTGTGGGGTCACCAGTGTGGTATTTGTAAGTTGAAATCATATCCCCTCTCAAGCAACTCTTCTCCAGATAGAATAAGTTCAGTGCTTGCAACCTTTCCTCATTATTATTATCCTCCAGACCCTTTATTAGCTTTGTTGGCCTTCTTTGTACTCGCCTCATTTCCAGTACATCCTTCCTGAGGACTGGTGCCCAGAACTGAACAGCATACTCCAGGTGCGGCCGGACCAGAGTCTTGTAGAGCGGGAGATTTATCGTTTTATCTCTGGAATTAATCCCCTTTTTAAAGCATGCCAATATTCTGTTTGCTTTGTTAGCAGCAGCTTGGCATTGTATGTCAAGCTTGGCATTGTATGTCAAGCTTGGCATTGTATGTCATTGCTGAGGCTATCATCTACTAGGACCCCCAGGTCCTTTTCCATCCTAGATTCCCTCAGCAGGTTCTCCCCCCAGTGTATAGATTGCATTCATATTTTTTCCAGCCAAATGCATTATTTTACATTTTTCTACATTGAACCTCATTTGCCATTTAGTTGCCCACCCCATTCATTTGTTCAGATCTTTTTGCAAGGTTTCCTCATCCTGCAGAGAAGTTATTGCCGTGCTTAGCTTAGTATCATCCGCAAATACAGAGATTGAACTGTTTACCCCATCCTCCAGGTCATTTATGAACAAAAATAAACAGGATTGGTCCCAGCACAGAACACTGGGGGACCCCACTACCCACCCCTGACCATTCTGAGTACTCCCCATTTATTACAACCCTCTGAACTCGCCCTTGTAGCCAGTTTTCAATTCATGTACTCACCCTATGGTCCATGCCAACGGTTCTTATTTTGTACAGTAAACGTTAGGGGAATGTTGGGGAACTGTGTGAAATGCTTTTGCAAAATACAGATACACCACGTCTAAGGGCCTTCCTTTATCTAGATGGCAACTCACCTCCTCATAGAAGGTTAATAGTTTGGTTTGGCAAGAACGATTCTTCATGAATCCATGCTGATTACTGCTAATGATACCATTCTCATTACTAAAATCTTGTATATAGTTCCTTATCATCCCCTCCAAGAGTTTACATACTATTGATGTTAGGCTAACTGGTCTGTAATTCCCAGGGATGTATTTTGTGCCCTTTTTAAATATTGGTGCTACATTGGCTTTTCTCCAATCAGCTGGTACCATTCCAGTCAGTAGACTGTCAGTAAAAATTAGGAACAATGATCTGGCAATTACCTGACTGAGTTCCCTAAGTACTCTCGGGTGCAAGCCATCTGGTCCCGGTGATTTATTAATGTTAAATTTCCCAAGTCTAATTTTAATTCTGTCCTCTGTTAACCATGGAGGTGCTTCCTGTGATGTGCCATGAGGATAAATACTGCAGTTTTGGTTACTGAAGCCCCCCCGATACCCTCGTGAAGACTGAGAAGAATAAATTCAATACCTTCGCCATCTCCCCATCCTTTGTAACCAGATGTCCTTCCTCATTCTTTATGGAACCAATATAGTCTGTCTATCTCAGCCGTCCTTATTGCACCCTTGTTGCAAGCTTAATAAAGTCTGAATGCTGAGGATGATCCCTCAACCTTGTATTTTCTGAAGGCCTTCTTCTTTGCTTTTAATATGCATTTTTATATTGGAGTTAAGCGATCCAGGACTTTTGTTTGCACTTTTAAATGTATTACCCAATGGGATGCATTGGCTAATGCTCTTATTTAATATGCTCTTAAAGCAAACCCATCTCTCCTGGTGGGGGGGGGGGGGGGGGGGGGGGCGCAGGAAGACTTTGCGGCTGTTAGGACACAATTATTACAGCTAGCGGCTATAGCCATCAGCAGTAATCACATGCCAAAAATCCAACAGGCTGGTTGCACCCAAGTCGATCGATGGATCCATACATGGAACGAAATTCATCCCCTACTGCTTAACATGATGAATTTCGATCCATGTATGGCTGGCTTGACTAGAGCACTAAATGGGAAGGGAGAACAGACGGAGAAACCAAATCGCACAAAAACAATCACTATTGATCACCCTACACATGAAGAATAATAACCAGATTATAAGTTATTTAAAAATTGTTGGCCCATCAGGGTCTGCATCCAATCAATGCAGACATTGTTTAAGTATTTTGACAGCGGTGCAGGCTGTCAAAATACAATAGTCACAGCAGGAGATATATCCATTCATACAGACTGAACAGAAGAAAATCTCTATGTGTATGACCTACTTTACAGCCATAAATCTGACAGAATAATTTCATTTTCTTTGGCGTGCAACAGCAGTAATTCCCCACCTCTTATGAACCAATGCAGACAATTTAATATGCAACAATGTTTGGCAAGTTTCTAGCAGATATGCAGAACACATTCAAAAGCTGAACATCGTATTGTTGTTAATTGAAGTGATATCTAGTTCTTCTAAAAAGTCAATCGTGCAGAATTATTACAGATTCAAGGTAACCTACAAACCCTTTCACTACAAAATATGCCTCAATTCACAGAGCTTGCTGATTTAGCATTTGTAATGGCCGTCTTAGTCCTACACCTCTGCAGTTTAAGTATAAGGACTAGAGCTCCTCTATCTCCCCCCTTCCACCAGGTATATCTAACACATGGAAGGTGTTATAATAAATTACAAATCTACTTGCAATTTAGTGACATGGGGCTATGTTTTCTTTCCTATTTACTAAAGAACTTATCAGATCCACTGTCCTTGCTATGTGTTACCCATGGCTTGTGTGCAGCTTGATGTGCATTCAATTTTTCCCATTCCCCAATAACTCAGACTGTATGTAGAACCATTGAAATTGTATTAAACAGTCTGGTTGAAACAAAGATGCTGCCACAGAGGAAAATTAATGCTTGTGTTATGGATGGTGACTGGGCTTCTCCAGATGCTTCTTTCAGAGAGTGAAATATTATAGAAAACATGGAGGTACTGCAGGGGTTAAACACTGAGAAGAGTCTTTTAGTTCAGTTGTCTCCAAATTGTGGCCCATGGGCTGAATGCAGCCATTTGCTAGCCTTTAAAAGGCCCATGGGGCACTATTCCTCCCAATGATATGAGGCACTATTCCTCCCACTGACACCAACAGTGGGGCATAATGCCTGCCACTGACACTAATGATGAGGCACTGTTCCTCCCACTAATATCAATGATGGGGCAGTATTCCTTCCACTAGTATCAATGATGGGGCACTATTCCTCCCACCAACACCAACAATGGATCACTATTTCTTCCACTGATACCAACTATGGGGCATTATTCCTCCCACTGATACTCCTCCTCCTACTGACCACCAACTCTGAGGCCATATTTATTCTAACTGATTCTGGGTCCGAGACATTTTTTACTCTCATTGGCTACAATCTGGCCCCCCTAAAGTCGGAAGGATAGTAAACTGGCCATTTGGATAAAACATCTGGAGACCCCTGCTTTAGATCAATGGGGGAACAGTACTGTTTGGCATGGAGAGAAGAAAGATCTTTCCTTAATGAAACAGAAAACAGTATAATAATGAAGTATTCAATGTCACTGAATGACTAACTAATCCACAACGATGCAATTAATGTAGTCCTTGCCACCACCTGCCTGTTTACTTCTATTATGTATCTTATGAAGGTATACACAGCCAAAACAAAGCTACTGCCTTCCAGCACACCACGATGCATGTATTAAAATACACATGCACAGCACTAAAAACAAAAACAAAAAAAAGACTGCTTATACTGTATATGGACAAAACAAATGCACCTGCCTCCCTGCACACTGTAAACAGCATGTGTTCAATAAATTATACCTTGCCTGTTTTTTTGAGCTATCAGCACGTGTTGAGGGACCCATTGAAAATGAATGGGCTAGGAAACACTGTTTATGCCAAAAATATGCATAGGTTTAATAAGGGCATAAAGAAAGAAAAGCATTATCACACAAAGTTTATCTGCACAATTCTAACTTGATTTTCCCACAATTATAGTCAACAGTCAGTATTGTAAAGGTACATGCAGAAATTTCATAGTAAATATGGGCACATTTCATAAGCTATACTGTATATGACACTGTTGTTAAATGAATAAGTAAGTACCTGTAGCTAGTTTTGCTATGAATTAGTAATAATAATACAGGGCCCATTCACATTTATGCATTGCAGTAATGCTCTGGAAAATACTTGTTTTAAATCATGTTACCATAATGCACTCATTTGGAGTAGCACCCCAATGCACAGTAACAATATAGGGCAAAGCACCAGTGCTGCAGCTGACCGCAATTCATATGCTGTGTGTTGCATTGGGTTTTGCCATTTCAGATGCTGTCTTCACTGTTCTGATGAACCATATTATGAGTTGTCTTGTGACATTTTGTATTTCTTTGTCTGACTTTCCTTGTCACTTTAGTTTTTTTGGGGCTGATGCATTCAAACTGAAAAAAAGGAAACTAAGGGTCATCGTCGCTATGTGTAATGGGGCTTCATTTAAAACCATTACGGGTCCTCTTATTGTCTAAGCTACGTCTCAAAAGTTGTAATGATACAAAAGATGAATTGTTTTCATAGCAATTATGTAGAAGTTCCTAAACTTTATATACATAAATTTCATCAGTGCATTTGCCAAGTGCTTTTACTAAGTGCAGTTTTCACTGTGTAGCCAAACAGTCCTAAGCTCCAAAGTAGTTGCACAGCCTCATTTAAGTTATAACCTTGACTACGTGTTAAATTGTAAAATAAATAACACATCAAGATGTCTTTTCCTAGATTCCTGTATGTCATATATGCCAGTGAATGGCGTTGACTTGACAAAGACCAATCTTAATTATAACATCCTATTTGCCCAGTCAGTAAACCACAGTAGGAGCCAATCGTGTCTTGCATGCAACAGATGGCTTATACCAGCTTAGTACACATTGTATTAAATTACTTTGTGTGGGTGGGGGACATGACATTAGTGTATTATAAGTACTATAAAAAAAAGACAAAAAACTGAACTGTACTTTTTTGATAGCTTGTTTTTTTAAGCAAACTAAAAGTAATGGGATTTGCCTGGTAGTTATCGTCTGAAATGTTGAAAGGTGTGATTCATAAGAACAGATGTATGGTTGGCGCCTGTGACTGTGCTGAGATGTTGACTGTAAAGGAGTATATTCATCATAAGGCACAATGAAATGATAATTCAACCCACAATGTATTTGACATCTACTGGGTTATGATTCATTTCCCAGGGTAACTTGATTCCACTGCCTAAATTTTGTGGACTTTAAGGTAGGAAATATGCAAATGGCCATGTACATCTTTACAGTTCATGAATTCCCTCATATTATATAGCTTCTTTTTCATAAGTATATTTATGTTTTACTCAATCTGCTTTTCTCTTTATTTACCCACTGCCGTAGAGCAGTGGTTTCCACCAACTGCAGCCAGGGGACTAGAAGCCTTTATTGCTTGCCTTTATCAGGCCCTTGGGGTACTGGTACTATTCCTCCTACTGACACCAACAGTGCGGACATAATTCTTGACACTTTCACCAACAATGGAGCACTTTTCCTTCCACTGACATCAATGATGGGGCACTATTCTGCCCACTGACACCAATAATAGGGGACTATTTCTCCCACTGACACCACCAATAGGGGCATAATTCCTGCTACTGAAACCAACAGTTGGGCACATATTCCTCCCACTGATACCAATGATGGGGCATTGTTCACTCCCACTGACGCCAGGACATTTTCTACTTCCACTAGTCACAGTACAGTCCCCTAAACTTTAAAGGACAGTAAACTGGCCCCTTGTTTAAAGAGTCTGGAGACCCCTGACTTAGAGGTTTCCCACACCCACATGTAGTTTTAGAATTGATGTGAATCTAGGAAACCTTGTGTCAAATGACAAAATGGCACCTACTGTAACAGTAGCCTTGGCAATTGATGCCAATGGTTTTTAATGTCAGAGTGGTTTGTAAAAAGTTTGCTGCCTGCCAACTAAATGGTGAGATGGCCTACTCCTGGAAGCCATAGAAAAGTCTGAGGGAAAGCAAACAACTCAAGTTCTTCTATGTGGTTCATTTAGTTAACCATTAATACAGAAGCTCCTTTTTATGGTACTGGATGCTGGTGCATTCCAGAAAAACAAAGTAAACTACAAATTAGCCGATCACACATCCCTGGATGCCTACTAAGTGCAGTAGAAAAGCCATCTGATCTTTGGTTAGCAAGGTCCTTGACAACCAGCCCAAAGTCAAAATCCACTAAATCTTTTATTAACTGCTGCTTGTTTCTTTATGCAGTCAGTAGATGGTAGAAGCTGCTTGCTAGAGAAAACAAAGTCCGTGGTTGGTGCTTCTCCCTGGGGGACTTTTAAATTATTCTTGGTCTTTAGCAAGGTATATTGTGAAGTTTGCTTAACTGTCAGTTTGACAGTTGCAATTGTCCTTTTTTTATCACTTGTGTTAATAATTTGTTTTAACAAGATGTGTGTTGTTATTGCACGTGGAAACTTTATCATGCATGCTGTCAGCCTACATTCGTGCTGATAAAAGGAAAATATGTTCTACAAAACGATATGGATAATTATTCCCTGCTGCTCTGGTTGTCACTTGGTGCAAGTAGGAGAAGCTCTGTAAATTCCAAGCCGATCCTAGCTGGAGCTTCTACAGTTGCCCAAATGCCAAGCACAACCACAGTTACATGGGAGGAATTGTCACATGCTTCCTCATACCATGGAAGTACCAGGTATGAGCTCCTTAAAGTGTTACTAAACCCACAACAGTAAAATCAGTCTGTATATGAACCATAGCATGCTTGTTATATTCAATGTGGAACTTAAGGGGATAATTATCTGCATTGCATAAAAAGGCTGTTTTATTCTGTATGCATAGATCCTCCCCTCCTGCACTGTCTATCTGGGGAAGGCCAGCTAACACAGGCAGGGTAGCCGACCTGCACATACTCAGTTGTGTCTTTTATGCTGGAGAGATTTACTTTTTCTCAGAGCTAGCCAAGTCACATGATATTGACATCACACATGTGGGTTTGTATACAGGCTGTAGTGGAAATCTCCTACCTGAACTCTCAGCACTGGAGAAACTGTGCAGTTTATCATGTAACCGTGGTATACAGATTATCCAAAAAGGTATATAGTTGCAGTATTTTAATGTAAAAAGATTTATAAGCTGTGGGCACCGTGGGGGGTTGGATGAACTATTTTCATATTGCTGGGTTTAGTAACACTTTAAGGAACCAATATTAAAGTAAACCTAGTGCTCACGATTAATTGAAGTGAATAATGATATTTTGTCTTTTTGTAATTACATTTTGTAAATGGACATGTAAATTAGGTGAATTGTTTAATTTAGTAATGTTCTATAATGGAAACTCTGCACTAGCATCGGATGTACCGTACTTTCTAACAGAATGTAGGTCATCTGTACATTGTAAGTTTATGTTTTTTTCCATTAAAAATTAGCTATCACTCTTTAAAAGGACAGTTCCTACTGCCATCTGTATAACATCTGGGCGATGTCCTGTGTAGGGCTGAAACAACTAATCGATTAATCGACAACTAATCGATTATGAAATTAATCGATTACTATTTTCATAATCGATTAATTGGCCAGTAACATAATGGGGTTAAAAAAACTAAAATGAGCCCTTTATAGTACAAAAAGGGCAAATAATCGCTACTGTAAATATTACTTTCACAGTTCTACAGTAAAAAAAATGAACCCCTTACAGTAGTGATTATCTGCTTTTTTGTACTGTAAAGGGCTAATTTTTTGTTTTTTTAACCCCATTATGTTACTAAACGTAAAAGCAAACTGCATAGGTATGTACCAAGCCTTATGCTAGCCACACGGATCAATTTTCAGACAAGAATATTCAGACGAAAAATCTTTGTACATTCACTGAATGAAAGAATGTTTAAAATTTTCACTTGTTTTTATCATTCTGATTTTAAAATGAATGTAATTTCTGAACGAAAACCACATACACTGTCTGAAAATTCCTTTGACCAAGAAGTTTTCTATTTCTAAATTTTCCTGTCACTGTGGTTGAAAACGAACGTCGATTTGACCCCACCAACGATTAGAAAATCGGGGCGTGGCCTAACGCAGCATGTGAGCGGACGTCTTTCTTAGCAGCTCTGTGATCCCTCTGCACAATCCTGTGTAATCCTCTTCACCTGCCACACAAACTTGGCTAAAATCTCTCCTGTATGCTTGGGGAAGACTCTGCAACATTCCTGGGGGATTCTGGTGGATGGGAAAACGAAAGAAACAGCCCCCGGCTAGGATGAGTATTACCACTCGCTCCGGTCAAGATGGCCGCCGCTCCACCATTCCACACTCGTCCCTGGCATCCACGCCGGATCTTTTTGATGAGGAGCCTGATCCCTCACTACCACCTTCTCCCGGGACCTCGGCACCCCCGGCGCTATCGGTCATCCCTCCCCACAGCGATGATGGCCTAGAGGACGGTCCGGGACCGGAACCTACCCTGCTGGATGTCCTTAAACTAATTAAGGTAAACCATTCTGATATTATGGGGAAAGTGGAGGAACTTAAACTGGACATAGCAATTATGCGCCAGGACATGCATAAAATGAGGGACCGGGTCTCTGAGACTGAACGCCGTATTAGCGACTTGGAAGATGCTGTCGGCCCGGTCCAAGCTACCCAAAAAACGCACGGCACTAAAATCCTTTCCCTGGAGGACAAGGTAGACTATTTGGAGAACCGTCTGCGCAGAAATAACCTGCGTCTGGTGGGCCTTCCCGAGCAGGTCGAGGGTTCTGACCCGGTCTCTTTCCTGGAAAGCTGGTTTATCCAGGAATTCGGTAAAGACTGCCTATCCCCCTGTTTTGTTCTGGAGCGTGCACATAGAGTGCCTGGCAGGCCACTTCCTGCAGGCACCCCCCCCTGCACCATGGTAATCCGTCTTCTCAATTACTCAATTACCCTGACAGGGACTCTATTCTGCGTGCTGCCCGCATAAAGGGGAGCCTAAAGATCAACAACGCATCTGTGTCTCTGTTTCCTGATTACTCTCCGGCAGTCCGCGCCTCAAGAGCCAAGTACCAACACATTAAGCTGAAGTTGAGGGAGAAGACCATCCAATACTCTATGCTGTTTCCTGCCACATTGAGAGTTGTGCACCAAAGCCAGGTGCAATTTTACTAAACCCCAGCAAATGCTCTTTCTTGATTTGAATCTCTGCATCTGCCGGGTCGAATGTCTGACCGGACCCCGGACACCTGAGCTGGCTATTCTCCTGGAAATAAGTTTATTTTTCCTTTTTTTTTCTTCCCGGCCGGTGGGCCTTTACCTGTAGCAGGTGATTCAAGTTACCTGTTTTCACGAGAGGACAAGATCTCAATATGGGATATATGCTGCTACTTGCATGCATATTTGGTTGACACCTGACTTTCTTTAAGTTTCGGTCACTAATTTGCCTGTATTGGTCATGTTTCTAGTATTTACTAGCAGTTTGGGGTCTAAGCCTGCTCCTGGTTTTTTGGGGTAAGGCAGGGGTTAAATACCGTATTTATGGGCGTATAACACGCGCCGGCGTATAACACGCACCCCAATTTAGGAGGGAATTTTAAGGAAAAAAAACTTTTAGGAGGGAAGTTGAAGGGAAAAAAACTTACATTTAAATGCCCATCATTGCAGCCTTCTCAGTGCAGCCTTCTCAGTGCAGCCTTGCCCCAGTGCAGCCATGTCAGTGCAGCCTTGTCAGTGCAGCCATGTCAGTGCAGCCATGTCAGTGCAGCCATGTCAGTGCAGCCATGTCAGTGCAGCCATGTCAGTGCAGCCTTCCCCAGTGCAGCCTTGTCAGTGCAGCCTTGTCAGTGCAGACTTCCCCAGTGCAGCCTTGTCAGTGCAGCCTTCCCCAGTGCAGCCTTCCCCAGTGCAGCCTTCCCCAGTGCAGCCTTCCCCAGTGCAGCCTTGCCCCATTGCAGCCGTCGATCCCCTGTCCCTGCCATATTGGGCTTCAAAATCGCCGACCGCGATTTGAAAATGGCGCCGCCGGCGCCGAAATACACAGAGCCGGTCCTCGGCTCTTTCCGGCGGCTCTCGTTCATTTTCGGCTCCACTCGTAGTCCCGAGCGGAGCTATCCGAACCTAGCCTGAGTAGGTTCGGATAGCTCCGCTCGGGACTACGAGTGGAGCCGAAAATGAACGAGAGCCGCCGGAAAGAGCCGAGGACCGGCTCTGTGTATTTCGGCGCCGGCGGCGCCATTTTCAAATCGCGGTCGGCGATTTTGAAGTTTTGACACCACGGGATCGCAGGGGATCGGCGTATAACACGCACCTGCGACTTTCCCCTGATTTTAAGGGGAAAAAAGTGCGTGTTATACGCCGATAAATACGGTATATGCTACTGCCAGTTCTCATTGTGTCTTTGATAAACATGGGTATTTTGTGTGCATGGATGATTGTGGTGTGTAAGTGTGTGTTTGGTTTTTGTCCTGCCTTGTCCTCCCTCTGGGATTGCAGCCGTGACAACATCTTTGATTTGTTGACTTTCAATAATTTAATATGTCTTTGGTCAAGTGTGTCTCCTGGAATGTCCGGGGTCTAAATTCAAAATTTAAAAGGGCTTCCATGTTTGAATTCCTCAAGACACATAAGCCTCATATATTGTGCCTGCAGCAGACACCCCACATGGGGTCAAAAGTGCTTGCCTTAAAGAAACACTGGGTTATGCATGGATATCATTCCACATTTTCTAATTATGCCAGGGGGGTGTCCATCCTCATAAGGAAGGGCCTTCTCATGTGACAGAGTGATTTTAGACCCTAATGGGCGGTACATTTTTCTTCAATGCAAAATACACGCCACCCTGTTACTTTTGGTGATAGTGTATGCTCCCCCCCTGTCACGGCTGCACTCTTTACTGATCTGTGTACGAGGTTATCTGATTTGCCCACATTAGCCACCCTTATTGTGGGGGATTTTAACTCTGTAATAGACCCTATCTTGGATAGAATGAAACCCACCCAGTACGAATCTAGGCTGTTTTGTCAGTGGTGTACCTCCTTTAGATACATTGACCTATGGCGACAACAAAACCCTTTGGCCAGGGAATACTTTTGTCAGTCCCGTTCTTACCGTACTCTTTCCAGGCTGGACTACACCCTCGGGACTTCTGACCTGACCTCATATATCCAGACAGTGTACTACATATCTCAGACGATTTCTGACCACTCTGCCCTGTGTGTTGAATTACTGCTTGGCCACAGACCTTCCTTTCGGTTATGGAGGCTCAGTCCCCTTTGGATATCCACTACCGAATTTGAGGAGCCTGTCCAGCGTGACATGTCCCTATAATGGGGGGACAACGCCAGATCGGCTTCTTTTGGCCCCACATGGGATGCCTTCAAGGCGTCTGTACGGGGCTCATACATCTCTAATATTGCTAAACATAGGAGGTCCTCCAGAGCTGCTCTTCTGGCCTTGGAGTCCTCTCTGGAGGCCGCTAGGGCCCAATACTCTGCGCTCCCCACCCCAGACTCTCATGGAGCTCTGGTGGGGGCGCACAGGGCCCTGGATCTCCATAGAGTGGACGCATCGTGGACTCAGCAGTTATACTTGTCTGCCAGGCTACATGAGTATAGTGGGAAAAATAGTAAAATGTTAGCTTTTCTCTCTCGCACTGAATATATAGATAGTACTATACCACAGATTCAATTGCCGGATGGCACTGTTACATCGGATCCATTGACCATAAATCAGACGTTTAAGTCCTTCTACCAAAATTTATATGCAGCCCCCCTTCCCCGGATGAAGTGGAAACACTGGGGTTCTTTGACTCCCTTCAGTTGCCTGTATTGGAGGACTCGCACGTCTCCATCCTAGACACTCCTCTGACAATTGATGAGATTACCAACGCTATTTGCTCTCTACCCCCCAATAAAACTCCCGGGTTGGACGGTTTGCCCGCAGAATGGTACAAAACATATGCTGATGAATTGGCGCAGAAATTACTGCCCCTTTTCAATCGGGCAATGGAGGAGGGCGAACTTCCTCCCTCCATGACAGAACCCCTTATTTTAGTGCTACCCAAGCCTAACAAAGATAAACTATTGTGTGGGTCATACCGTCCGATTTCGTTACTAAAGGTTATTCTCCATCTTGTCCACAGGGACCAGACAGGGTTCATGCCTGGGAAGAGTACATATGACAACATTCGTCGCCTCTATTTACATATTTACAGGACTGCCACTGACAAGAGGAGCAGACTGGTGCTATCACTAGATGTGATGAAAGCATTTGATACTGTTAGCTGGTCATTTCTTTGGGAAACTATGCATCGTATGGGTTTTAGTATCCAATTTATTGCATGGGTCAGGTTGCTTTATACCAACCCCAAGGCAAGGATAAGTACCAATAAAGATGTGTCGGACATGTTTAATTTGCAGAGGGGTACCAGGCAGGGCTGCCCGCTTTCGCCACTTCTGTTTGCACTAGCCATTGAGCCACTTGCTCTGGCAGTGCGGCAGACTGTGACAGTGGGAGGTATCTGCTATGGCGAGCTGTCGGAGAGGATCTCTCTATATGTGGATGATGCTTTGATTTATTTGGATGGCTCAGAGCAGTCCTTTATCTCTTTGATGGAGGTTGTGGAGGAGTTTGAGAGGGTCTCGGGACTGAGAGTTGGCTGGGAAAAGTCTGTTGCATTCCCTATAGGCCCCGAAAGGGATTATGCTTACCTAGTCAAATCTAAGTTGACCATATGTCATACATTCAAATGCCTAGTAATATATATTAACAATAACCTATCAAGTTTCCAGACCCTCAATATTACCCCGATTATAACACATATGGAGGCCAGGTTACGCTCCTGGGCCTCACTACCACTAAATTTAATTGGACGCTTAAATATTTTTAAAATTATATTTTTACCCAAATTTCTTTACGTTTTTCGGGCTTCCCCAATCTTTTTATTTAAAAAAACTTTTTACTAAAATTAATTCACTTGTGTCCTCCTTTCTTTGGCAGGGTTCGAGCCCGAGAATTGCAAGGGCCTCACTTCAGGCTGCAAAGCTGGATGGTGGGTTAGCCTGCCCTAATTTACATCACTATTTTATAGCATCACAGCTTGCTTATGTTTATGACTGGTTTCTTGAGGCCTCCTCTTCCTGCTCCACCGCTCGGTTGACTGCAATTAATGGCCCCAGGGCCTCACTTTTTGATACATTACATAGGTCCGTGCCTAAACGCTGCTCTAGGGGCTCACCGATTGAAGTGGGTTGGCTAGCCTGGCACGAGGGTAATAAAGTAATCACAAAACCAGGAGGGGTGTCCCCCAAGGCTCCTCTATGGCATAATCCTAATTTCCTAAAGCTCATGGGCCACCCAGGCTCTCAGTGGTGGACAGGACTTGGTATTACCCATATCTCTCAGATTTATTTAAATGATGCATTTATCTCGTTTGAAGATCTGAAGGCTAGGTGTGGTGTAACAAACACATTTTATTTCAGATACCTCTTATTACGCCATGCCGTCAGGGCACAGTTTTCGGGTCTGTCCCTGGAGCTCACTGAATCACCTCTGGAGGCACTAATGTCTTATCCGGACATTAGAAAACTAGTCACGACTGTATATTTTCGCCTGCAGGCTGCGGGGGTCAAACCCTTTCAGATTGCTCAGCGGAAATGGGAAAAGGAGATGCCTGGGTTGTCAGAGGAGGGATGGGAAGAGGCCTCATAAGTGTGCTTCCTTGACCTTATTGGATAAAATGACCAATATGTACAATTTAAATTCATACATCAGTTGCATTATACTCCTGCCAGGCTGGCCCATATGGGATATGAATCCGCTGCTTCCTGCATTCGATGTGGCTTCTCTGAAGCTGGATATATGCATATGTTTTGGTCCTGCCCTGTCCTGTCCGCCTTTTGGAGGGACCTATTTTCTTTTTTGAGAACACACTACAAATACAGGTGCCCTGCACCCCGGAGGTAGGACTATTGGGTGTGTTGAATGACTTTATACACAGGACTCATACTCGTATTCTTGTCCGTATAATATTGTTTTATGCTAGAAAGTTAATTTTGATGCAATGGAAGACTGCAGCTGCTCCAGATGTTCAAATATTGTACCGTATGTTGAATAAAGTTATACCAATTTTTAAATTGGTCTACAGGGGCAGGTCCTGCCCAAAAAAATTCACAAAGATTTGGCAGCCCTGGCTTGATATAGCGGATTCCTTTTGGAAGGACACTCCGCTCTCTCAACCATAACCAACCATGGCCTCCCCTGGACAACTTTTGGTGTCTATGACAGGCCGTTGCCTCAGGTTGGCTGGCCTTTTGGTTACTACAATTGAAGGGGTGAGGGAGGTGAGGCTGGACTAAGTTTGTTTCTTTGTGTGAAAGTGTTGATGTGTGTGTGCGTGGCGTGAATGTTGTGTGAACTGAAGTAACTCCTTTGTTTATTGCACTAAAATCTACGGCAGTTGGGCCCTACGTAGCCCACACTTATTAACCTTTTATACCTAATGGCAAAAGTTTATTCCTCAGTTGAGGAATCTTGAAGTTAGATATACAACTATATCAGTTGGCCCCGTTGGGCTATTGTAATTTCTTTTCTATTTTGTAAAAGAGATTGGTTTATGGATACCCCTGTAATGTATGAACCTGTACACTATTTTCTAGCAAAATAAATAAAAACAATAAAAAAAAAATAAAAAAAAGATTAGAAAATTAAATGAACGTTCTTAAAATTAAATTTTTTGTAAGGAAGGAAGGCATTGTTTTTTAATAAAAAAATTTGATCTCTGAGTCTGATGATATTTACCAGATTCGCCCTCTAATAGTATATACAGTATATCTCCTCTAATAGTTTATACAGTATATTTCCTCTAATAATACATACAGAGTGGATTCGATATTTTGCTCCCTAACTATATAGTTGGTTATTTATATTTATCACTGCATAGTGATATTTGAGAATAAATTTCCTTTTTTTTAAAACTTTACATATTAACTAAATTATACACCACAATTTTTTTTAAGGTTATTAACCGATTAATTGATTAATCGACACAATAATCGGCCAACTAATCGATTATGAAAATAATTGTTAGTTGCAGCCCTAGTCCTGTACATTGAGAAGCAAACTGATGATGCTGGGTTGAGTATTGTACCTCCTTGTCCAGTAGTGTGGTCTTTGCATCTCATGCACGCAGGTATAAGTATTAATGAAGCATACGCTTTACATATAGGTCTCAGTGAAGTTAGGCATATACTGTAATTTTTGCTTTTTAAATTACTCACAGCTATTGTGTAAGAGACCAGTGTGTGTCTTTGTTTTACCTAGCCTTTGCAGGTTTCTTGAACAAAGGTATTTAGCAGAGAGAAATGGTAAATGTGTGTCTTGACGCTAGCCTGGTATTTGCATCTGCTATAGCAATGTATTATATTTTGTATTTGCATACATACAGGAACTTGTGAGGGCATACTGTGCAGTGTCAGTGGAAGGCACATATTAGGGGAAATTACTGACGGAAGCCGCAGTCTGTGCACTGTTCTACCAGATGGCTGTTCTTGTCCTAGAGCTGCCAGTCCCAATATGGAAATGTGTTCAATCTGGTGTGTGATTGTCACTGCCAGTCTGATTAAAGGGAAATGCTCTATACTGGGAGAAATTACATTATAGCACCCATAAAGATAAATATTATTGAGCAAATATTGTAAAATATTATTTTGTTGCACCTATAGTGGACTGTCACACTTTTGATGTGATTTGATACATTTTATACATTTTATTCAATGTATTCAGTTAAAAGTACGAGGAATAAATCCATTGCAGCAATAAATTATTTATCAAACCCATTAAACAGTGCAGCGCTCCACCGTGTACACAAATACTCCCAAGTGGATAATAAATTACACACAATATATAAAAAACATAACAATCATGTACAACTAATTGCAGATATATACAATGTGTAGCATCCGCCTAGATAGGTTTTAGATAGAATTCGTTTTTGTTTTTGATCAGTATATTTAGTTGCCATAATGTACTGTAGTGTGGCTGTAATGGTTTGTTAGGTAAAAGCATAGTTTGCTCACTGTAGCTGCAATCTACTAGTTGGGTCTGCTCAGCTGCTGCCTGTCTATCTAATAGCTTCCTCTGTATCCAGGAAACTTGAGAAGTTTCTGGATGATAGGAGTGGAGCCAGGCAGATGGCAGCATTAATTTTAATACAGCCCTGCTCTATCCCAGAGAGGCATGCTGGGAGACTGTATATATTCTGTGTGCACAATGAGCTCGGGGTCCCTCCCACAGTGGAGTGGTCCAGCTTGCAGGGCTATCGTGATGCCTCAGGTGGGTGACTTGAGGGCATGGATGCTGAGACCCTGGAGCTAAAGAAAACTGACTGAGGGAGGCTGTCCACAAAAGATCTAGTCTGGTATCACCAGAGTAAGGTGTCGTTTGGAAGTTGGAAGGCAACCAGCTGTTCCATGGGCCTTGTGTGAGTACAGGCATTCTGAAAGATCTTAGGGACCTTTGTGCTTCTGCCAACCCTCTGGTGCTAGAGAAAGTGAGCTGTGGGTCTATTTAAAGAGGATACCAGCTGGTGTCCTGAAGAGATTAGTCCACCCAACCTTCTACTCAAAGGGACTCTGCTTGCAGTTAACTACTACTACCTTGTTTTCTACAAGCACAGACTTTCATATAGGGTGACTTGAAGAATACCTAAGTCTTCAGTTGTACATACTTGTTTTTGGAGTATCCCACTACTTCACTCAACCCTGTCCAAGTTCTCCAAAAATAAAAATCAGAAAAAGACAACACCCCTACAATGGTCATTGAAGAAACACGTAAATGAGCTTGTGTGCCTGGCTGCAGAGCAAAGCCTGTGGGGGAAGACCTGGACAGTAATCCTGCAGCTCCTACAGGAGTAGCGACACAAATGTATAATGCAGTCTGTGAACAACAGTAGGTGCCTTAAAAATAACAAAACATATGCTTATTATTGTGAGAAGTCAATCAATCCAAACACAAACCGTGCACCAATTTCTCATAATATATATATATATATATATATATATATATATATATATATATATATATATATATATATATATATATATATATATATATATATAGTGATATTAATCGGGTCCTCTTCTCAGGTAATCGCCAACTTATTGTGTCCTTCACCAGCACCCCTGTGTAGCAAATGGACGCTTACCCTCAAATGTTGACCTCACAGGAGGTCAAATACTGCCCACATAGGATAGCATCATCTGCCCTCGTTGGAGCCACCCCAATGGAGTATAAAACAGCGATCCTTTCCTTATGGTCAGTCCACCTCCTCCTCACTTTCTCCCAGATAGTTCATTAACACTTACAAATAAACAGAAGAAATATCTAGTGCTCTCTGTATAAACCACTATATATAGTAAAACACAGAATTACATTCACATTTTGCCAACTTAAAAACAAGAAATGCAAGTGAAGCAGCCATCAGCCGCATCGGATTTTTAAGCCTGTGGCCAATACCATTTGATTTTTTATGAGTTGTTTTGGTGGGGTTAAGTGTGAGGCACACAGTGGTGCGTGCAGCTCTAAATTTAAATAATGAGTTTTTTGTTTGCTGCGCAGGGATACTATGCAAATACATTCATTTAATAAAAGCTGTTCATTGTAAGCACCCCTGTCAGTGTTAAATGGCTTGTCTCAACACTCTAACTGCCACTTGTGTTTGCACAACTTGGGCTGTTAAAGTTGAAGAATAACAGAATTATTGGCTGGATCACCAGGTTATAATAAATGAGGAAAAGACTAATGCTGCCATCACTTTTAAGAATTGGTAAACTGCAACAGAATTATTTTTTGGGTTTAAAGTGTTACTAAAGGTAATTTAAAAAAAATAAATGAAAATAATAAACATGTTATACTCACCTGCAATGGTTTTGCACATGGTGGCCCAAACCTTCTCTTCTGAGGTCACCCGCCAGTGATCTTGGCTCCTCCTCTTCTTCGTATGCCCCCATAGCAAGCTACTTGCTATGGGGGCATACAGCTTAGAGACACATACACAGAGCAGCTTAGACCCGCCCCGCTTCCGCCTCACAGCATTTGATTGACAGCAGCAGAAACCAATGGCTTCTGCTGCTGCCCGAGTCATGGTGTATAAAGAGGAAGAGAGGCAAGAGAAGAGATGCAGCCTCACACAACACTGGATCATTTGAGGACTCGGGTAAGTATATACGGAGAAGGGGAGGACAGCAAGCTGAAAAACATTTTTTACCTTAATGCAGGGAATGCATTAAGGTAAAAAAAAATGTTTTGGTTTTCGAACCACTTTAACCACTTGCCGCCTGCCCTATTACAAAATGACGGCGGCAAAGTGGTTTGATATTCCTGACCGGACGTCATATGACGTGATCAGGAATATCGAGCCGCTGTGCGCCCCCGGGTGGGCGCGCATCGCGGCGATCGTTGTTGCGGGGTGTCAGTCTGACACCCCGCAACACCGATCTAGGTAAAGAGTCTCCGACGGAGACTCTTTACCACGTGATCAGCCGTGTCCAATCACAGCTGATCACGATGTAAATAGGAAGAGCCGGTAATCGGCTTTTCCTCACTCGCGTCTAACAGACGCGTGTAGAGGAGAGCCGATCGGCTGCTCTCCTGACAGGGGGGGTCTGTGCTGAGTGTTTATCAGCACAGCCCCCCCCTCGGATCCCGCCCAGGACCATAAGGGAAGCTGCCCAGGACCACCAGGGAAGCCATCCACACTGGACCACCAGGTATGCCCCTAGACCTCCAGGGAAATACCACTATGTGTGTGCCCAGGCAGCTGCCAACCTGTGCCCAGGCAGCTGCCAATCAGTGCCCACTCCAATGCTTACCACTGCCAGTGCCACCAGGGATGCCTATCAGTGCCTCATATCAGTGCCGCGTATCAGTGCCCAGCAGTGCTGCCTATCAGTGCCACCCTATCAGTGCCCAGCAGTGCCCATCAGTGTCGCCTATCAGTGCCAACCAGTGCCACCCATGAGTGCCCATCAGTGCCACCTATCAATGCCCATCAGTGCTGCATATCAGTGCCCATCGTCAGTGTCCGCTCATTGGTGCCACCTCATCGGTGCCGCCGTATCAGTGCCTGTCGGTGCCGCCTTATCAGTGCCCATCAGTGAAAGAGAAAACTTACTTATTTACACATTTTTTTAACAGAAACAAAAGCAAAACTTTTATTTTTTTCTAAATTGTCGGTCTTTTTTTAATTTGTTTAGCAAAAAATAAAAACCGCAGAGGTGATCAGATACCACCAAAATAAAGTTCTATTTGTGGGAACAAAATGATAAAAATTTAGTTTGGGTACAGTGTAGCATCACCGCGCAATTGTCATTCAAACTGCGACAGCACTGAAAGCTGAAAATTGGTCTGGGCAAGAAGGTGTCTAAGTGCCCTGTATTGAAGTGGTTAATACTGTTTTAAACATATTAGGTTTGAATTTGAATTATACAATATGCTTGGTCTACTGGCTAAATCCACAGCCTGATTCAGTAGACCAGGTTAATACAATTTAACACTTTCCCTGATTACTGTTTTTGAATGTCATTAGTATAATGGGTTACGATCTGATTAATTGACTTACCTGTTCTGAAGTCTATACACCACATCAGACGTCATGTGCAGGGCTGTCCTTTTTTTCCCCATCTTCTGGACAATTGGAGCTACATTTAACAAGGGAGAAGATGGTTAGGAGGCTCTTTATAGTTCAGGAAAATAATACATTTCTTCACTTTTGTTCATTCTCTGCATAGTTGAATGGTGGTGCTATATGTAAAACAGACTTGTGTTGTCTCCAATAGAAAATTCTAATGCCCAGTACACACGATCGGACATTGATCGGATATTCCGACCACAAAATCCGTTGGGCCAAACTTGTCGTGCATACACACGGTTGCACAAAGTTGTCAGAAAATCTGATCGTTCTGAATGCGGTGACGTAAAACACGTATGTCGGGACTATAAACTGGGCAGTAGCCAATAGCTTTCGTCTCTTAATTTATTCTGAGCATGCGTGGCACTTTGTGCGTCGGACTTGTGTGCACACGATCGGATTTTGTTGTCGGAAAATTTTATATCCTGCTCTCAAACTTTGTGTGTCGGAAATTCCGATGGAAAAAGTCCGATGGAGCCCACACACGGTCGGAATTTCCGACAACAAGCTCCGATCGCACATTTTCCGTCGGAAAGTCCGACCGTGTGTACAGGGCATAACGCTAATGCTTACTAAAACAGTCACAGGACACAAGGGTCAGAGCTTGTTCTAATGTGCATAATCATTTTGGTGTGTCTAGGGCATCAGGATGTCTAAGTCAGCCCTTAGTTTGCTGTACCTAAGATAGTTAAAGCAGCAAGCTATTTTTTACATGTATTATTGTCATCTTCTGACTTCCTGCTCCGATCACTCCCACACACCTGTGTAAATTAAAAGTTAATATACTACCTCTCTGCAGCATAATACTGCACATAAAATTGGTCACAAGCAACTGGTGGTAGTTTAAGTGTATTATAGCAAGTAATGGTGTATTTAGGTTTTGTGCTGCCCCAAGGCCTGCCGCAGGAGGAGGACAGGGAGGGGGGGAGACACGCCACAGGAGGAGGACAGAGGGGGATGCTGCATCTTTTCATTTGGGGAGAGAGGGGGATAAGTGGATATGTGCTGGGGTGCTTTGGGAGGGTAAAGGACATGTGCTAGTGGGAAGAAGATCAGACCCTCCCCCACAAGCACATGTCCTCTACCCTCCAAAAGTCCCCCCCAGCACATATCCCCCTACCCCCTCCCATCACTCCATGTGTGCATCTGTTATCTGCCGCCCCCCCAGTTACTGTGTCCCCCTCCACTCTAAACTATACTCAGACCAGCAGCGCAGCTCTTGCTCTGAAGTCGTGTCCCTCCTCTGTGGCTCCTCCTTCTCCTGGCTGTGTACACTAGAACATTGGAGCCGATGCCTTGTCGGCCTAGGCCAAAACACAGCACTGATGGCAAGGCAGTAAAACAATGCATGAATCCATAAGCAGGCAATTAAATGTGTAAAGATGCACTACAAGATAATCTGAACATTAACCAATAAGATAGCAATTAACTGAACTGTACTGATGTTAAATCAAATTATAACTGGTGCAAACAGGGTTAAAAGTATTAGCATCAACTAACCTGAAATAAAGGTCTCCTTGTGCACACTACGCATGCAACCCCAATAGCATGTGGGTGTATACGTTCTTGACAAAGGGTTACCATACTCCTGGAGGTGGCTATAAGTACCTGGCAAATAATTGTCATCATTAGCCGATTATCGTTGGGGCCCTTCTATAATGTGGTGAACGTGAAGCTAGCCTTTTAAGAGTATGCAGTGGATGGCTATGTGCAGCAAGGGATTAAACTTGGTAGTTGCACTCACCACTCCTGGCGTGCAACAGGTCCAACCCCATACACTTGGCGGTCAGTTGTCCCAGGAGCCTCGGTTCTCAAGATCCACTCCTTGCAAGGCTCATTCCCAGCTTTAGACTCTCACCAGCTCTCTGAGGAGCAGCAATGGCACTCAGGTCTTTGTACAGGCTCAGTCTCCACTGGTGCTTGGCATAGACATCACACACAGCAGGTCCCTGGTCCTTGCACATCAGCACACTGGTCTGTCCAGCAAGACCCCCAGCATATCTAGACCTCAGTCTGTCCTTGGGATGTGTCAGCACACTAGGTGTATACTGCTCCCAATCTTCAGCAGCCAAACTAAGACCCCTTCTCTCCCCAAAAACCCAGCCCAAATTCTCCCCTATCCTCCTCCTCCGTATCTATCTGGATGTTGTTGTTTTATCCCTATAGCCACCACAATGCAGTGTACCTCCAGGACTACATGTCCCAAGATCCTGGCTACACTTGCTTTGCTTCCATTGTTTCAATATCTAAGCCAAAAGGTAACATAAGGAAATGTAATTTAGAACTAAAGCCATCTATGTCCCATTTGGGGAGATTTCCCGTCACTTTCTGTCCCATAGACAAAACAGAAAGTGAGAGGAAATTCCTTCAAAGTGAGGGGATCCCTGGTTGTCAGCAGAACTAGTGCCCCATTGGAAGGTTGCCCCTCTATTCCTGTTCTGGTGACAGCTCAAATTAAGAATTTTCTTTTACTTTCACTCTTGGTGCTAACTGTAAACATGATAAATATAGAGTGAATCTCCCTAGTAGGGACACAGACAGCAAAAAAAATCCAAAAAACTGACAGGTGTTCTAATCCCTCTCCACTCTATCCAAAACTTAAAGAGAAGTTCCGCCTGGGGAAAAAAAAATAAAAGTCAGCAGCTACAAATGCTGTAGCTGCTGGCTTTTAATATAAGGACACTTACCTGTCCAGGGAGTCCCCAATGTCGGCACCCCAGGCGATTTTCAGATCAGCTGTCGGGGGCTGCCGCCAACATCTACACTAAGTTCTACTCACTGTGGAATCTAAAGGGTTAATCCTCCACTTTGTGTAAAAAAAGCTGTTTGATCCTTGCTTTTCTGTGCCTCCTCAGTCCCCAAACTGATAGAACCGAGCCATGGGGGCAAGCTGCACATGCTCAGTTTGATGTGTATTGCTGGAGAGATTTTTTTTAATTCTTGGGTGGCCCTGTACTGATCACATGCACCCAATCAACACTGTCCAGATAGAGGATCAGGGGTCTGGCAGACTCGTAGGATAGTCAGAGGAGAATGAAAACTACTCCTACAAGCTTTAACCAGTGCCTGACACTAATAGAAGTTTAGAGTCTATGATTGCTATATACTGCAGATGAGAAAAGGTATTTAGCAATTTATATTTACTAAAATAATGACATTACTGTGTACTGTGGGAGACCGTTTTTTTTCTTTTTTCCAAGAGTGATGATGTTGGAGAAATATTACTCAGAAAGGTCTGAGTCAGCATGAGAAATCACGCTCACCACACATGCCTGCAACTAATTTGAAGACCAAAATGTTACAGATTTTGTCTTTGTTATTGACAGTAAACTAGTGTTATCTGGGCAGGAATCCGACTTCACTAAAGTAACACAAATGTACCTTGACATACCCTGGCTGTTGCTGAATATTCTTCAATGACTGTAACATTGTACTCATGAGTTTGTTTGTTTTTTTGCAATGACATATGTAAATGATCTGGACATCAAATATGAAAAGTCATTTGTAGATACATTAGAGATCATGCAGAAAAAGTATCATAAGACAGTGGTGTAATAAAGATTCATAATAAGGATAGATCTGTAGAATGAGAAAAGCAGGCATTGTGCAGCACCTTAACTGTGCCAGACACTTGTGTAATTATAGGGGACAGCTGTCTTTGTATATTTGTGACAAAGCTTGTTGTTCTTCCTCATCCGCCTCAGTAAATGGGCATATCATTTTTCTTCTATGCTAGCATTTCACAGTTAACTGTTTTATAACTCTATAGCTGGTCTGATTCAGTGAGAGCTTATTCACACAACCTGACAGTTAGCACAATGCATGGCACCATTTGTATGGTATGGTGCAGGGTCATTCATTGTCCAGTACAGTAGAGTGCAATGCACAACACACTGCAGTGCACCACAATGTATTTGCCATGTGTTGTGGCACGCGCTGTGCTGGTTAAAGCGGTTATGTACTCTTGACACCATTTGTGATACATTGGCAGCCCATTGAGTGAATGAGTTGTTTTATTGCAACACGCATAAAGGCATCCCGTAACACACGTTAACGCACTGGAACAAAGTGTTTAAGTGTGAATGGGCCCTAGGGTGATGTGTAAAAATGCAGTAACGTATTGCAATCAATATTCTACTGTAGGTACAGTAAACCCAAATAAGTTTTCACTGGTACCTGAACTTGAACATAATCACTTCTCTTTGCTCTGACCTAAAGTCTAATTGACCCCCGAGCAATTTAAAAGAAAAAAAAAATCAGCATTTTTTTTTAATCCCTTGTTTTGTGGACAAAATAAAAGATGAGGTAGTGTCAAGTAAATAGATACCAAATATGCCAAGCCTTATGAAATAGAGAAAAATGGTACTTAAAATTATCAATAGGGGACGCTTTAAATGCTTTTACAGCTCAACAGTTTAGTGTTAACCATAAATGAGGGACCGGGAATTATTGTTCTCAATATGGCATGTGCAGCAATATTTCACATGTGCAGTGCTCTATGTGTGCAGTCGTATGTGTGTGCATAGGGTGACGCGAGTGCTTTTAATTTCATTTCTTTTTTTTTTATATTTTAAAGCTTGATTAAATGCAAAAATGTATAATATATTGCAAATCATAAGGGGGCTAACAAGACCCCTATGTGATAGCATTGGGCAGGTGACAGGTCCTCTTCATGGAGTAGAGTAAAAGTGATTGGGGACTGTATACCCAGGTCACTTCTACACTGACTGCTGGAGCCTGCTCTATAACAGCAATGAGCATGTTTTAACCTGCTAACATTTTGGACCAGATTTGTCCAGAATGTAGCGCTAGTTAAAGCGTTTGTTACCCCAGCATTTCATATTCCTGATATGTGCCTGCGGTACCATGTATTTGTATGAAAATGTATCCTGTTCTCTTTGTATTACTTCCTTCATGTGAAATCCCTGGTGATCTTGCCAGCCCGTCCGCTTTCCTATTAAAACTGACCACACTAAGCAAGAGAATTCATCGTGGTCAGTTCTTTAGCTATGCTGGGAACTCAGCCTGCTCTCCAATGATCAGACTTGTCCTGACACACCTCCCCTGCACAGCCTTTTACTTGAAAAGATCAGTGTACTGCTGTTTCTCCTACCCCCAGCTCTCATGCAGCTGAGAACAGAGGGAATGTGATCACTTATATAAAAATCTTTTCCCCCTTTTTTTATATTTGTTTAAATCTTTACACAAATGTTTTGCCTTTCATTTCTATTTTAAACTGAATGGGTTGTTTTACAAGGTGATCGTTTACAATCACTTTAAATCATCTATAGTTATTCATTGAGATGAGGAAGATGCTATTCACATATTGGAAGGCAGTTAATATTTAGTTTCAGCACTAATGATGACGCTAATGTTTGTCTTCTCACATTTTTCATCGGTCGCTTTATTTCCTGCAGCTTATTTCTAAACATAGACAGCTGCGGTGGCTCCAGGGTCACGTTACATAACGTATAATATGAGCACCAAGCAAGCACAGTTCTTTGGGATTTTTGTGGCGTGTGCTGACATTCACTTTGTATTGACTTAAAAAAATGCAGCAATTACAACACAAGTGGCTTTGTAGCAACACCAAAACTGCATGTATATTTTGTATTTAGATCTTTGTTGCTATATATTACAAATATTTACTCCTCCTTTACCATCCATTCTAGACATGGGAGAGACCATTGGACTCCCATAGTAAGTCTGAAATAAAAGGGTTTGTTTTGCATAAAGTAAACAATTCTTCATCTTAACTTGCAAATTAGACTTTTCTCAAGTGGTATGTATTTTTGTATGGAATACAAAGGGTGTCGGGAATCAGCAGCAGGGATAGCCAAATCTGCGTAGCTTCACTTAGGAAACTGGGACCAGACAATATACAGTATATTTAAGGATTTTTAAATTTTTTTTTTTTACAGTAAAACCAAAATCCGTCCAAACACCAGCAAACAGAAAACACAGCAAACATGAAATTATAAGTAAACCAAAAACCGAGTGACAGAAAACTAAATATCTACAGCAGCTATCTATTCCAGCTGTTACAGAGCTACAAGTCCCATCATGCCTCTGCCTCCAGGTGTCATGCTTGTGGCTGTCAGAAGTCTTGCTGTGCCTCATGGGACTTGTAGTTCTGCAACAGCTGGAGGTCCGCTAATTGCATACCCCTGATCTACAGTATATACAAAATTTGGAACACAGATTAACATGGTAAACAGCTGATGCAGGGAACAGCTGGGAAGGGGGAACCAGAACTGGGATCAGAAACAAGGATAAGAGGCAGCAGGGTACAAGATGCGGGACAGGAGCAAGGTCAGGGTCAGGATAAAGACAAGCAGTGTCTGGCAGTGGAGAAAAACACTGACATGACATGTAATTTTAGAGGGACTAAACACCCTCCCAGCAGCTAACATCAGGTGGAGGCTGATTACTGGGACCTGCTGGCTGCTGGGAGACACCTGCAGATGGATACCAGCACTACAACCTTCCATCCTGGGAAGCACAGTGCCACCAACAGGTGATCCAGGTGCTGACACGGGGCACATCCACTATACAAGTGGGAGGTCTTTTTATGGCCCAGGTAGGGTCTGTAATACCTCACTGTGTAAATTCGCCTGAGATTTGGCCACGCATCAGATCACTATGTTTACAGTTTTCCCTCTAAGACTGTGCCTGTTCTACACAGTGCATTTTTTCTCTGAGAATAGGTGAAGGAACTTCCCCTTTCTGAGTCGCTCCTTGTCTCTGCCCTCTACCCTCTACCCATTCCGAGCACTGTCCCTTGGTTCCACCCCTACCCACCTCCAGTACCAGTCCTTTTAGAGAACACAGAAGAAAGTATTATTTTGTGGTGCTAAGTAATTTTGTATGGTATTTGTTAATAACAAGAAAAGTAGTAAAATAGATCCTCTGCAGCCAGCAACAATAGACCCACCCCAGCAACGATAGATCACCCACACATTATTATACCCCCCCCAGCAACAATAGACTGCCCATTACAAAATACCACCCCAACAACAGTAGATCTACCCCAGCAACAATAGATCCCCCACATAACATTATACGCCCCCCCAGCAGCAATGGACTGCCCATTGCAAAATACCACCCCAGTGACAATAGATCAAGCCCACCAACAACAGATAGACCCCCAGCAACAACAGATTTCCCAGCAGCTAGCATCCCTAGACCCTCCATCAGCCAATAACAATAGCCCTCACCCTCAACAAATGCCCCCCCCCCCCCCCCAGCAACAATAGACTTCCACACAAAAAGATTCCCACCAGCATACCCCAGTACCCATTGCCATTACTTACATTCAGTGTTAGAGGTACCGGTGCTAGAGGTTCCCGCTGAAAAAAGCCCTGGTTATGCATGAGTTAACAAGATATGTGGGGGTTCATATAATGTATTACAACCCAAAACATTTATACAAGGGCAAACCTACAAATCACAGGGACCCATTGGCAAAATTTTAATGGGACAACCTCTCTCTCCATTGCAGCCAGCAGTGTTGGTGTACATACTGTAATGATCCACTGCCCCCATTAAAATGATTGCTGTTTAGATGCACTAGCACATTGGGGGGTCTTCTCCTAGGTGAACTGCAATGTTAAACACACTGCTGCATTGAAGAGACTGCTATTTGAAGCACTGTGACATTAGTCACATTGCCAACAGAGGGGCTACTCTTGGATGCACTGTTGTGTTTTACAGAATGCCATTAAAATGCCTTCTTTAAGAGCCGTTGCCATTAGAAGTCTGATAATGGATGCAGTTCCATTACAGAGACACCCCCATTAGATCCAATGACAAATTGCTATTGTCCTTACTGATTCACTAGCACAGTGTATGCATTGAATAAAGTGGACGTGTTTATTAGGATGACATTGCTGTTACTGATGTTAGTGTTAAGTGGAAGGGTTAAATAAGATATTAGTTCTTTTGCTTTGGCCTGCATTGGCACAGCACAGGTTCACTTAAGAGAGCTGCTAACATTAAAGGATGCAATTAGCTACACAGCAGTGCAATGATAAAAATCCCAAAGCTCTGTCAATGATTTTTTTATATTCCTTTCAGCATTTGTTTAGGTAAACCAACATTGGTGAACACCATGAGATAATGTTGTCACTGTGAAATAAATGGCTGTCTTTTTGTTTTTCAGATGACATCATGCATCAGGACACCTTCCCAATGTGTGCCGCAGATATTGAGGATCAGCTGAAGAAGCAGTTTGCCTACTTGTCAGGTACGTTGTCTATATACAGGAAAATGTAAATATACAGTATTTAATGACCGGCAGTTTAGAAAATGATGTGCAGTTGGTGGCATTAATGTTTATTAATAAAAATATCCTCAAGTATAAGTTTTCTTTACTAAATATTTTATAGACTCCGCTAAAAAACATCAATTTTTAAACAGGACAGCCAGAAATGCAATTAAGTGTAGTTGCCCATAGCAGCCAAGCAGACTTCAATCTGCATATGTTTAATGCAACCCAACCAGAAAAATAAAGTGATTTTTGATTGGTTGCTGGAATAACTGTACTTTCTTTATTTTTCTCTCTTAATTTTAGCAAAGCAGAACTCATTGCCCAACTCTGGGCAACTAAAAAATGATCCCTTGCAGTGGGGCTACGCTTGGGTTAATATCTAATTTAGTCTAGATGAGAATAGAAGCAGTTTTACGTACCTGGCCCTACACTTCTTCGGCAGATGGAACTTCCCCAACCCCCCCCATTCCAGCAGTGGACTATCCCTTGGCATCATCATGTCCAATGTAGGGATATGGACCCTGCTTTGGTCTTGAAGACATCAGGACCCTAGGGCTCGAGAGTGTGATAGAGAAGAAGCTGTGGGTAGGAGTGGAGGATCTGGTATTTTTTTTTTCCCCCTAGACTAGTTAAACAGGATTTTGCCCGTATTATAGAGCAATTGCTTCCTGCAGGTTTATGCTTATTTAGATCAAGGCCAGATTTATATAGATAAAAACCGCGCTAGATACAAATAGCAATATGATTAAAAAATTAACAAATTAAAAAATCCAAAGAGCAGCAGCTTATTTGCAGGATAACACAAACATAGAATAGAGAAGAGAAGCTGCGCTATATATATCCAAACCAACAATGGCTTATAGATATCACAATATGTCTGCATTGACAGAGTCCATAACAAAACACCCAGGTGAACTTGGTCCAAACTTTAAGTGCCGCCACCTAATAAAAAACTCGCTTACCAGATGGCAAGCAAAAGCATGCAGATGGCTATAGCCCAGCCACGGCCTTTGCTTGATAAGGAACGTCCAGACTTGTATACCCAGATGAATCGTCTGTGTACCGCAATCCCCTGTGATCGTGGGTGTCCGGTAAGTCTCGGTAACTCAACAGGGTATAAGAGAAAGACCAACCATAGCGTAATAACGTTTGGGATAATTTATTAAAAAAAAGAAGTATTGCACTTACATATCAGTAGAATTAAAAAGTGCTAAAATACAGAGCCGGCCGGCTGCAATGGAAAACACCGTCCTCTTAGTCAAACAGTGTGGTGAAGTCAGCACGTATCCTCCTCCAGACACGTTTCATCACAGGTTGACGTTATCAATGGGAAACGGTTCCCCATTGATAACGTCAACCTGTGATGAAACGCGCCTGGAGGAGGATGCGTGCTGACGTCGCCACGCTGTTTGACTAGGAGGACGGTGTTTTCCATTGCAGCCGGCCGGCTCTGTATTTTAGCACTTTTTAATTCTACTGATCTGTAAGTGCAATACTTCTTTTTTTTAATAAATTATCCCAAACGTTATTACGCTATGGTTGGTCTTTCTCTTATACCCTGTTGAGTTACCGAGACTTACCGGACACCCACGATCACAGGGGATTGCGGTACACAGACGATTCATCTGGGTATATCAGTCTGGACGTTCCTTATCAAGCAAAGGCCGTGGCTGGACTATAGCCATCTGCATGCTTTTGCTTGCCATCTGGTAAGCAAGTTTTTTATTAGGTGGCGGCACTTAAAGTGTGGACCAAGTTCACCTGGGTGTTTTGTTATGGACTCTGTCAATGCACACATATTGTGATATCTATAAGCCATTGTTGGTTTGGATATATATAGCGCAGCTTCTCTTCTCTAAGGCTCGATTCACACCTATGCATGTTGCTTTTGAGCGTTTTTGGAGGTTTTTTTTTCATGCTTGCCGCGTTTTTGAGCCGCGTTTTTGCCGCGTTTTTGCCGCGATTTTGCCGCGATTTGCGTTTTGCGTTTTTTTTTTTTTTTCATTTTTTTTTACAGTCTTACAAAAAAATTACAAAAAAAAAAAAAAAAAAAACGGCAAAAACGCACCAAAAACGCATCAAAAACGCATCAAAAACGCTGCAAAAAAGGTGCACTTGCGTTTTTGATGCTTGTCCATTGAAAACCATTACATGCAAAACGCTGCATTTTGCATGAGAAAAAGTCCCCGACCCTTTCCAAAAACGCGGAGATACAAAAAAGCATTGATGTGAACATGTTCCATAGGAACCCATGTTAAAAAATTCCCGTGCATTTCTGCAAAATGCAAAATGCATCAAAAAACGCGCTAGTGTGAATGGGGCCTAAGGCCAAATTTACCATTCAGTATTAACATTATGACAAGATCATTTGAATAGATGAAAAAAATACCAGATTCAATCACAACCAGTAACATAACCTTCAAAAACAATATAAGGTCTATACTGATCAAATTAGAAACCTCCATAGAAACACAATCCATAGGCTATAGACATGTTCTGATTGTGTCGGTAGTGGCATGATCAGTACTGTACTAACACAACCAGAAACATGTCTGTAGAAACACAATCATAGTGTACTGACACAACCAGAAACATCTGTAGAGACACTATCAGTACTGTACTGACACAACTAGAATTATCTGTAGAGACACTATCAGTACTGTACTGACACAACCAGAAACATCTGCAGAGACACTATCGGTACTGTACTGACACAACCAGAGACGTCTGCAGAGACACCGTCAGTACAGTACTGATACAGCCAGAAACGTCTGCAGAGACACTATCAGTACTGTACTGACACAACTAGAAATGTCTGCAGAGCGGACGTGATGTGCGTGTGACGTCCGCACGGGGGAGGAGCCTAGCGCCGGCTCTAGGGGAGTTGTAGAGACAGCGCGTCCCTGATCTTGCCTCGTGGAGCGAGATGCCCGGATATGAGCAAGAGCTCGGCTGCTGTCTGGCCTAGCACACCCCGCCTGCCTTTCCCCCTCTTGCCGTAGTTGCAAAGACAGTGGTGTGGAGTCCCCTCTGGGCGCCCTTTTGGTAACCGCGGCCGTGAACGGAGTACTCCAGCCACTCTCCATCCACTCGGATAGTCGGGATAGAGGAGAGAATACAAGCCCCGGCCCAGGGGCCGGACGAGCGGAGCTGCTGCCTATTCACTGAGGACCTGCTGCCTGTAATCGAGCGGTAGGGGGCTTTTATAAAAAAGCAAACACCAACTAGTATCTGCCGTACACCAACAGAAGAATCAAGGTATGTTGATGCATGTGTAATTTGTTAACAACTGGCAACATGAACTGTGTACATTAGGCTTGGGCCGCTTGCTGGGAAACAGGAAAGTAGGAAGATATACGCTCTCAGGTATATCTGTGGACACTGAAATTTTTCAGGTCTGGTCAAGGGTTGGCTGAAGCCAAAGGTTACTCTTGTCCCCCTCCCCCTCCTGTACCATATTGTGAATGAAAATAAACCAGTAAACAAAACTTTATATGACCAAAACAAACAGGGCCATCAACACCATTGTCTGGCCCGCGGCTGAATTCTATTAACAAATTGGTGTGACGAGTGAGGCTGTGTATATGCCCCGTTCGGCCACGTGGGATTGTATGAACTGTCCTCAATATTTACTTCACCCCTCTGATATGCTAACGTTGATAAGCAGGGTGCCTTCCCTTTCTAACTAGTGGCAGGCCTTACAATTAAAGAAAGGGGACTTGCAAAGGGGATCTGGGGCAAGAGACCTCCCCCCACATTTAGCATAAACAACTACCTGGGTTGGATAAGGAAGTTGTTACTCTCCGTACCCAGCATCTGTGTGATTGGCCCTTCTCCCGGCGATTCGGTTCGGGGGATCGGGATAGAGAGAAGCACCTGGAGGCATTGACCGTATTTCCTCATTACTACCCAATTATAACGAGGGGGAAACCACCGGCAGGAAGGAGAAGCATGAGAGGCCGCTCTTCGCGAACAACTGAACCCCAGAACACGGGGGAGAGCCTAACCACCAGTACTATCCAAAAATATTTAAAAGAAGTAAGTGCAAAGAGCCCGGGAATGGAGGCGAAACAACTAGGAACAAAGGATAAGAAGAAAGAACAACAGAAACAAAAGGGGGGACAGAACCCGGGAAGAGCTGGATTTCGAGGGCGCGTCCGCCTGGAGTACCGCAGATAAACAAAGAATAATGTCCCTGGTACCTAGTAAAACAGACCTGAGCGAAATGTTCACTAAATTAGAAAATGTGATTAAAGCTGAAATCTCAAATGTCGGAGCTGACATGGGACACCTCCTCCGCCGGGTGGAGGAGGTAGAAAAGGTCTCGGTGACTCAAACCAAAGAAATCTCGGACCTGAAAGAGCAGGTCAGTAAAATGCGGAATGAAAATCGTACATTGGCGTTCAGATTGGAAGAACAAGAGAACCAAAGCCGGCGACAAAATTTACGCATCAGATTTATCCCGGAACAACAAAATAAGGATCTGGGGGAGAAGATGAAGAAGATTTTCAACCCCATTCTGGGGAGGCGAGAAGAAGAAGCCTTACGGATTGACAGGGTGCATAGAATAAGAAGGCCCCCTCATATAAAGCAAGAAACCCCAAGAGACGTGATCGTCAAATTTCATTTGTATGAGGACAAAGAAAGAATTTGGAAGAACCTAAAGGGGGCTCCCCCAATACGTTTTGAAAATAAAGATTTGCAGATATTTTCAGACCTATCAGCGGGAACTCTGGCGCGGAGAAGACAGATGAGATCAATCCTAGATCAACTAAGGAGATTAAATCTCAAATATAGCTGGGGGTTCCCAACATCCCTGATAGTCATAAAGGATGGAAGATCATGCAGGATGAGATACCTGGAAGAGACTCAGGATTTCTGTAACAGTCTGGGCATTCCCATCCCTGATATGTTACAATCCTAGAGGAGATTTAGGGGCGGGGTGGGGAGAGGGGGAGATACCATACGTTTTTTTTTTTTTCCTCTCCTCTCCCCCCCCCCACATCTTGGGAGGTAAAGGCATAAATGTGAATGGACTCAAGTTGTATCTGGACATTGAGATGGGGATTAGGTTGGGGTGGGTCACCTGTGGTCTCTCCCTAAATACATAGGTTATGTGCAGGGGAGGGGGGTTTGGAGGTGGGGGGGTGTCATTGGGATGGGGCGCGCAAAATTACGCCTCCTTGTGCCTTTCTCTCCCCAGGGAGGGGCGGGCACTGGATGCCGGCGCTGGAGCTACACCCTGGGGGAGGAGTTCCGTAGTCTGGAATGGGAGTAGTTCCATGCTTGTGGGCTCGGGTGATATTCTCACCAACGGGGGGGGGACGAGGGGGGACGGGAGGGGGGAGGTGATGGGTGGGATGAGTGTGGTTAGGTGGTGGGAGGGGGGGGACGGTGAGGGGGGGAGGGGGTTACTGCAGGATGTGCGTAGAGGAGCATGGGGTATGGTAGAACGACCGGTTAATAGTTATGCCAGAGCTTAGATTCATCTCCTACTCCTACAATGTGAAAGGGTTAAATTCGCCCAGAAAAAGACACAAAATATTAAGGGAACTGGACCACCTGCGGGGAGATATAGTTTTCTTACAAGAGACACACCTGACCTTGGACACTAGAATTAGGCTATTCTCTCCTAAGATTCCTCAATGGCTTTATGGAGACTCTCCTGATAGGGGGTCGAAGGGAGTTGCTATAGGGTTTTCAAAGACTTCGAATTTTTCACTAAGGGACAGAGCGATAGACCCCGAGGGCCGGTATATCTTTTTAAAAGGTAATATTGGATCTAGGGTGATTACACTAGCAAACGTCTATTGTCCAAATAAGAACCCCACGGTTTTCCTGGGACAAGTATTGAAGAAGCCGTCGGAATTCGGGGAGGGGGAGGTAGTTTTGGGAGGGGACTTAAATTTCTGCATTGACCCTGATCTGGACGGTACGTCCCAAGCCCAGGGGATAGGGAAGGTGTCATTAGGAGTAATTAGGCGGAAGCTGCATCGTTGCCAGTTAATGGATGTGTGGAGACTGCAACACCCCAAAGAGAAAGATTTCACCTTCTTCTCCCCTGTGCACGGGACCTACTCCAGACTAGATTATTTTTTTGTTGACCATAGCTTACTGGAATGGGTCGAGGAAACAAGAATAGAAATAATGTCCCTTTCCGATCACTCTCCGGTCACGATGAGGGTGAAGATCCCAGAAGTGCAGGGGCGGCCCTTCTCGTGGAAATTGAACGAGGACCTGTTGAGGGACCCTAAAGTGGTAGAGCGACTCCAGGATGAGGTGGATTTCTTCTTTAAATCAAATGACACAGGTGATGTGTCATCGTCCATATTATGGGAAACACACAAAGCCTTCATCAGGGGGATCCTTATTTCAATAGGAGCAGGATTGAAAAAAAAGAGATGAAAGAGGAAAGCTGATAGAGGAATTTTTTTCCCTGGAGCAAGTACATAAAAAAGCAAAGGGTCAGGACCAGGATGGTTATCATCTATTAGTCGCTAAGAGGGAGGAGTTAAGGGACATGATGGAGCAGGAGGCTAAGAGAGCTACAAATGTTATAACCAGGAACAACTACTATTGGGCAAACAAGCCTAGCAAACACCTGGCTAGACTAATAAGGAAAAAAAGAAGCAGGAACTTTATTGAGAAAGTATTCAACAAAGGAGGGGAAGCATTAGTGACGAGTGTGGCTATTGCAGACGAGTTCAAAAAGTTCTATGGTGACCTTTACTCGATAGGGCAACAGGGGACGGGGGATAGCGCCCGGATAGATAGGGGCAAGGTATTTTTAAAAGGAGCGGGATTAACGGGGCTGCCTTCTGAGGATAGGGACCTCTTAGATAAACCAATCGAGGAAGAGGAAATACTAGCTGCCCTGAGGGACTCCCCAAAGGGAAAAAGCCCAGGTCTGGACGGTTTCACCTCCATTTACTTAGAGAAAATTAAACATATTTTAGTCCCTAGGCTGTGCCGGTACTGGAATGAACTTGGTTCCGGATGTGGAATGGTTGCCGACGCACTGACCGCCACGATCACACTGATCTGGAAAGAAGGGAAAGATGCTGGGGTGTGTTCAAGCTATAGACCAATTTCACTGCTGAATGCAGATGTCAAGTTATATGCAAAAGTGTTAGCTAATAGATTGAAAGGGAAAATGACAGCATTAGTGCATCCGGACCAGGCGGGCTTTGTTCCCGGTAGACAGTGTCGGGACAATGGGGTGCGGGCGGTGCTGCTGTCAGAATTCTGCAAACACGGTGGGCCCCCAGATCTATTCCTGTCAGTCGACGCTGAAAAAGCATTTGACAGGGTAGACTGGGGGTTCATGATAAATACTCTGGAAGCTCTGGGGTTTGGCCCGAGGTTTATTTCCTGGGTCAGGGTTCTTTACAGCAGCCCTGCAGGGGTAGTAAGAGTCAACGGGGCCATCTCAAAACCTTTCAGGATGTTCAACGGAACAAGGCAGGGTTGCCTTCTTTCCCCGCTCCTGTTTGTCTTGTCCCTCGAACCTCTCTTGTCCGCTATTCGTAATAGCCCTGATTGTAGGGGTGTAATGGTTGGAACAGAGGAACATAAATTAGCGGCATTCGCCGATGACGTTCTGTTCTTCATTACAAACCCCAGAATAACCCTCCCCAATGTGTCCGGATCATCAGAAAATATGGAGATGTCTCAAATTTTAAAATAAATTCCAATAAGTCCGAAAGTTTAAATATTAACTTGAGCAAGCAAGAAGAGCATCTAGCCGCAGCTTTCCCGTTCCCGTGGAAAGGGGAAATCAAGTACTTGGGGATTAAATTAGCCAATACTTTTAATAAATTGTTTCAAAAAAACCTTATTCCACTGTTAGATGAGATTAGGCAAGAAGTGAGAAGAATACGCACTAGGCCTCTCTCGTGGTTTGGGCGAGTAAATGCGGTCAAAATGAGTCTAACGCCTAGACTTCTGTATAAATTTCAGATGTTGCCTATCCCTCTACCAAAGTATTATTTAAAAGCTCTTAGGAGTTAAAAAAAAAAAAAGAAATGTCTGCAGAGACTCTAGCAGTACTGTACTGATACAACCAGAAACAAGTCAGCAAAGACACAATCAGTACTGCACTGACAGAACCACCAACATGGTTTCACAGATGCAAACAGTAGTATACTGACAACCAGAAACATCTGTAGAGGTGCAATCAGTATTTAAGAACCAAAAGTGAGGCAGACCATTTAACCGACTATGTAAAAAAAACTTTCCCAAATTTACTTGAAATATGTTTAAAAAAGAAGTATTGGACGGAATATTGCCATCTCAATATGCACCCCCTGCTGGCCCGGTTTAGAGATAATATAAATATTTGGAACAATCTCAAAATGTCTCTGGCAGCGAAAACTAACTTAATTAAAATGATACTTATGCCCCAACTTTTATATGTCCTTCATAATTCCCCCTTGGTGATCCCCTGGAAAATGTTTTGTGTAATTAATTCCCTTTTCAGGTTGCTACTCTGAGTTGCTCGTAAATTCGCTTTACCTGACCACATGATTTATTACTACATACAATTTTTCCATGCAGTTAAGGCACAGGGAGAGGTGTTGGAGTGATCGCTTTACCCTACCCCCATATTCCATTTAATTCAGTCTGCGACTGAAACAAAAGGTTTCATATCCCAGTCCTATCACATGCTCTTAATGGAGTATTTGAAGGCCTACCCCACCAGAGCAACTTCGCAATGGGAGGAGGATATAGGAACCATGACCGGGGATCAATGGGAGGAAGCTTTCTAGTCAGCCAACATGTGCTCCCTTAATGCCTCACAGAAGGTGTCACAATTGTATATTCTGCTCAGAGTGCATTACACCCCAGCGGAACTTCACAAGATGGGAAGACTCCCTGATTTGCTGTGTAGTAGATGCCGACGAACCTCTGTGGATCTCATTCATCTTCTTTGGCGATGTCCAAAGTTGCATCGCTACTGGAGTGAAGTCCTCTCCACGTTCCATAGGGTTTTTCAGGTCACTGTTCCCTTAAACCCCATCCATTGCTTACTTGGATTCCTAGAATAAGTGATACCCAAGGAAGCAACTAGGGTGGCATTCTTTAGGGCCCTATTTCAGGCCAGGAAGACGTGGGTGACTCATATGGGGAACACACTACAGTTGGAGAGATACATACAGTATATCAGCATAGGAATCGACTTTAGAAATATGAAAAACTTTGGTCCCCATGGCTTAATGTCCCCGGGCTAGCACCTAGGGAGTTTGCTCTAATGGGGATGTTGCAGTGTTCCACAGGATGAGTGTATTTTGCGAGAATCCTAGAAATATGGAGATGATAAAATGAGTCATGTAGTAGCATACAGGTCTTACAAACTCAATACCCAATACTCATCCATCTGAGTGCGTGGATGGGACAGGTCCCAGTGGGATCTCATGTTTAACCCTGTAGGATGAAATTGCAAGCCACTAATGTACCAGATTTGCTTGACTTGCGAGTTGTTCATAGATTTGATTAGTGATTTGCTGGAAAAAGGTTCTCTGTACATGTTCCTTAATATTTTTTTTTGTACGGTCAAAAAAAGTAGTATTGGAATAAAAAAAAAAGTATTCTCATCTAGATGCTGCATGGATGCTGCATTGGTCCGGTGCTGCTTCTGTCCCCAACTGCCGTTAAGACCGAGAACTTAGCGATCAAACACCACTGATCACTAAGTTCTTGATCTTTAGTGTGTAGAGAGTGGTGACTGTCAATCACCAGATCTCTGCTCTGCCCCTCCAGCACTCACTGGTGCGCTGGGCTGTGCAAAGGGCAGCTTGCTGAGAGCCTGAGCCAGCTGCAGGTCAGGCATCTGAGTGGATCCCGACATTAAAATTGGGATCGATCCAGAACCTGGACCTGTTGAGTGATGTCAGCCGGCAAGCGGAGTTTAGCCTTCTATCAGCTGAATATGGGTCACAGGAGTAAATAATGAAGTGCACGCCTGTGACCCACAGGAGAAGTAGGGCTAAAAAAGCTTTGGCCCTATTTCTCCTTTAAAATATACAGTATATCAACTTTTTAAAATCATATTGTGAACATGCTCATACCACTCATTTACACAAGTTAATTACTGTTACAACATCACTGTGCTATTATTCATGTCATTATCATTAAAGTGTTCCTAAACCCACAAACAGTAAAATCTGTCTGTATGTGCAGAATAGCATGCTTGTTATACTCACTGTGGAACTTAAGAGGTTATTCCTCTGCATTGTGTAAAAAGGCTTTTTGATTCTGTATGTACAGATCCTTCCCCTCCTGCATGGTCTCCAGTCAGATAAGACAGTTACCTCTGCACATGCTCACTTTGGTCTCTGTTGCTGGAGAGAACATTTCCTTGTTGATCAGAGCTAGCCAGATCACATGATATTGACATCACACATTTGGGTGTGTATACAGATCCTAAATGACAGCCCAGTCCCTCCCTCCCTCCTCTATACCCAGTAACTAAAAAAGAACACAGTGGGTGGGATGTCACATCTTGATTGATAGATGATCCGCCTTCCATAAAAGCATGAGGACACAGGCTGTAGTAGAAATCTCCTCCTACCTGAACACTCAGCACTTGAGCAAACCCTGCAGTTTATCACGTGACCATGGTATACAGATCAGCCAAAAAGGTATATAGTGGCAGTATTTTAATGTAAAAAGAAGATTTATAAGCTGTGGGCATTGTGTGTGTGTGTGTGTGTGTGTGTGTGTGTGTGTGTGTGTGTGTGTGTGTGTGTGTGTGTGTGTGTGGGGGGGGGCGGCAGATTAACTTTTTTCATATTAGTGGGTTTAGTAACACTTTAAGTTACAGACCATGCAGGTGTTTTGCAGAGCAGCATCTGCTTTATCTGGGATAAAAATGCCACATACAGTGGGGACGGAAAGTATTCAGACCCCCTTAAACTTTTCACTCTTTGTTATATTGCAGCCATTTGCTAAAATCATTTAAGTTCATTTGTTTCCTCATTAATGTACACACAGCACCCCATATTGACAGAAAAACACAGAATTGTTGACATTTTTGCAGATTTATTAAAAAAGAAAAACTGAAATATCACATGGTCCTAAGTATTCAGACCCTTTGCTGTGACACTCATATATTTAACTCAGGTGCTGTCCATTTCTTCTGATCATCCTTGAGATGGTTCTACACCTTCATTTGAGTCCATCTGTGTTTGATTATACTGATTGGACTTGATTAGGAAAGCCACACACCTGTCTATATAAGATCTTACAGCTCACAGTGCATGTCAGAGCAAATGAGAATCATGAGGTCAAAGGAACTGCCTGAAGATCTCAGACAGAATTGTGGCAAGGCACAGATCTGGCCAAGGTTACAAAAAAATTTCTGCTGCACTTAAGGTTCCCAAGAGCACAGTGGCCTCCATAATCCTTAAATGGAAGACATTTGGGATGACCAGAACTCTTCCTAGAGCTACCCGTCCGGCCAAACTGAGCTATCGGGGGAGAAGAGCCTTGGTGAGAGAGGTAAAGAAGAACCCAAAGATCACTGTGGCTGAGCTCCAGAGATGCAGTCGGGAGATGGGAGAAAGTTGTAGAAAGTCAACCATCACTGCAGCCCTCCACCAGTTCGGGCCTCATGGCAGAGTGGCCCGACGGAAGCCTCTCCTCAGTGCAAGACACATGATAGTGAAGCAGGGTGGTGGCAGCATCATGCTGTGGGGGTGTTTTTCAGCTGCAGGGACAGGACGACTGGTTGCAATCGAGGGAAAGATGAATGCGGCCAAGTACAGGTATATCCTGGACGAAAACCTTCTCCAGAGTGCTCAGGACCTCAGACGGGGCCGAAGGTTAACTTCCAACAAGACAATGACCCTAAGCACACAGCTAAAATAATGAAGGAGTGGCTTCACAACAACTCCGTGACTGTTCTTGAATGGACCAGCCAGAGCCCTGACTTAAACCCAGTTGAGCATCTCTGGGGAGACCTAAAAATGGCTGTCCACCCACGTTTACCATCCAACCTGACAGAACTGGATAGGATCTGCAAGGAGGAATGGCAGAGGATCCCCAAATCCAGGTGTGAAAAACTTGTTGCATCTTTCCCAAAAAGATTCATGGCTGTATTAGATCAAAAGGGTGCTTCTACTAAATACCGAGCAAAGGGTCTGAATACTTAGGACCATGTGATATTTCAATTTTTTTTTTTTAATAAATCTGCAAAAATGTCAACAATTCTGTGTTTTTCTGTCAATATGGGGTGCTGTGTGTACATTGAGGAAAAAAATGAACTTCAATGATTTTAGCAAATGGCTACAATATAACAGAGTGAAAAATTTAAGGGGGTCTGAATACTTTCCGTCCCCACTGTGTATGGCATTTTTATCCCAGATAAAGCAGTTCACAATAATGTCACAATGAGGTCCTCCTTCCGATGTTCGCGTACTTAACTGTGGACTTCCTCTACTCTTCAGGTCCCCCAGTCAGACCCCCAACAACAACCCCATGGGAAATTGAATGGGATACCATATCCCTGGTGGCAAGGGTTAATCTACTGGTAGAATAAGTGAATAAGTTAGCAGACGGACACACACCACTGACTTTCTGCTAGCTCATACAAACCTGTATAGATGATTTAATTAAAGGCATTTAGTGAGCCTGTAGAAGAAAGCTGCATAGTCAGAAACTTCTGATGCTGCTTTGTGCCAAGAAATGACCATTCCCAGAGAAAGTTTGGCAAATTCACAGTAACATTAGTCAGTGCACTGCCAGACTTGACACAAGCATGTTCCTTTGTCTAATAGTGACCTGCTCCATGTCAAAGTGCTCCTTCATTGGTGGCCGATTCCCTATAGTATTATAGTACTTTCTACTGAAATAGACCTTTTCGGTTTGTTAAGCATTTTAGACACTGATGACATTTTCTTGATCGGCTATACAAACACTAGGATACTGTTAAGGTGTGGTATGATCCACTGGTTTATGAATACGTGGCTGTACACTTAACACTAAAGTTGAAATTTAGCATGCAGGATATTTGTCATTGTGTAACTAAGCCTACACACCTTAACCTTTTGTAGTCTTATTCTTTCCACTGAGAGATGACAGAGCCATGTGTTTTTGTCACAGTCTATTGGATACACAATTAATGCGTAGTCTAAAATGCTAAGACATTGAAAGTGATTCCTAAAAGGAAAAACAAGTTTGATTTTTCTTTCATTGTATTTCACCTATAATGTATGCGGTCCTTGTATTGGAATGTCTGCATATTCATCCAGAGGCAGAGCAGTGGCAAATACTGGTGCCTTTATAAATAGAATATAGTTATTACCAAATAAACTAAGCACAGTCAAGTTATTAAAAAAAAAAAAGTGTGCTTCTTCTCACTTTGGGCCACAGGATCCACCATACTTTGTATAGTTTTCATACATTTTGTGTATGATTTTATTTAGATACCATCATGCTTAAAAAGTGTGCTGCAAGAAAAAATCATTTCACCCATAGCAACCAGCAAGCTTCCAACTCTCATTTCTGGAATCCAGGTGAAGGATTTTTTTTTTTTTTTTTTTTTACAGCTTGCATTTTAGACATTCCTGTTGGATTCAGATTGCTAAAAGCTTCTACATTGGTCAATGTTACAGAATTTATTGCAGCCAGATAGCTGTCATATTGGCTGGCCTGTCACAAGATAATGTGGATATCTGTTTCTGGACAGTTTGTGCCCAATACAGAAATGGAAGCTCCTACATTTATATATGTGCAAGTTCATGAAACATCAACTGAAACCTTTATTTAGCGATTTTGAGTCTTTTACCTCCCTCTAGTGTCTGTTAGTAAGAATGGCATGTATTATTGCTTGAGCCTCAATCATCGGCATAATAGTTTTGTTGTCAAAGTATTTGCTGAAGTTTATATAAAATGTAAAAATTGATTCTAGCAGTGTTTGGGCATTTTAGTGTACCTGGCTCTAATATCCCAGCATCTTTGCACTGCTAGTCTCTCCAGCTCCTCTAACCTTTTGTCCTCGATTTAAAATGCAGTTTCTGATTTTTGTTACATGCCACTGATGTGTCTGTTTGTTTCTTTTTGTTGGGAAAAAGTGTGGAATCACACAACAACTCCATCTCTCTTTTGAAGTTTCCAATACCAAGATTTGCCCACAACAGTTTGTATACCACAATACCCCTTTTTTAACGATCAGTTTGAGGTTTCAGATCCTGTGTCTAGTTTCAATCCACCTGAAACCCGGACACATCAGCACATCAGTGGCAGCCCCAGTCCTCTTATCCCCCTCTCCCCTACCATCAGCTTCTAGTGCTTCTAATTATTTTGGTGGAGGGGGCGTTTTAACTGGGGTGTAGGCTGGCCTGGGGGGATTATATTGGAGGACAGACTTCCCTGGGGGAGATTATACTGGGGACAAACTGACCTGGAGGGGATGTACTAGGGGACAGACTGACCAAGGAGGGATTATACTGGAGGACAGACTGACCGGGGGGGGGGGAGGGGGTGTACTGGGGTACAGACTGACCTGGGGGGATTGTACTGGGGGACAGACTGACCTTGTTTTAGGGCCAGTTCACACTGCTGCGAATTCTATTGCGAATTTGAGCCGTTGTGATCGCTCAAATTCGCAAGTCATTTAAATAACATAGTTTTCTATTAGTGACATTCACATTAATGCGTTGTGAATCTAAGCTGCGTACAAAAAGGGTCCTGTGCGAATTTGATCCATGTGCGATACGAATTCAATGCAATATTTGCCATAGAATCGCAGTAGATTCGTTAGAACACCTAAAGAATTCGGAATGAAAATTCGCAAGGCAAGCGGATCACATTCGCGCAAAATTCGCACTGCAGCAGTGTGAACACAATTTGGCCACACCCACTGTTCATCACGGGACGCTACATGCGCTGCAATACTACTCTTATTGGGGCACCCAAAGGTGTCCCAGGTCTTTTACAATCCTATAGTGTAAACTGCAAAAAAAAAAAAACTGTGCCACTGACGTGTTTGGGTTTGCTAGGTGAAAAGGTGGCAACCCTAGCTATACCATCAGTCAGGTTAAGAAGGCTGAATGTGATTTGGCCTGCCAGAAATTACGCAATACTTTTTATAGTGGATCCAGAAGAGTGGTGCTGAATTATTTTTGTAACTTTTGAGTGTTCTATATCGCTAATCTGGTAGTCCTTATACTACGATTATCACTTCTGAAACTGGGTCTGCATGTGGCTAGCCTGACCTTCCTAAAGAAGCCTGATCTTCCCCAGAATTGTAATAGCAAGAAGAATCGTATTTCACATTCTAACCACTACTGTAAGGGCTGCGTTCCTCCAACTGACCTTTAATGTAAAGGCCATTTTCCCCATTATCCCTGATGAATTGGGGAAATAAGGAAGGGTTCCCTGAAACCTGAAATTTTTTTAAAGGTTCCTCTGGGTAACAAAAGGTTGAAAAAGGGTGCTATAAAGGGTGACTTGTGTAATAGCTCTGGGGCTGCTGACACTACATCCAAAATGGCAGCACCCAGCAGCAGTATTAAAGTGGTTCTAAAGACTGGAAGGAATGCATGAAGGTAAAAAACCTTCAGTGTGTAGCTCCCCCCTCATCCCCCCCCTCTTTATACTCACCTGAGCTCAGTCCTGATCCAGCAATGTGCATGAGAGCAGAAGCTCTCTCAGGTCTCTCCCTTCTCATGGGCTGAGACACAGCAGTGGGAGCCATTTGCTTCTGCTGCTGTCAATCACAGCCAGTGAGGAGGGAGCGGGGGCGGGGCTCACATATGTATGCCCCCAGAGCAAGCATTTTGCTATGGGGGCACTCAGCAAGGGGGAGGGTGGACCTATGGGGGACCTAAGAAGAGGAAGCTCGGGGCTGCTCTGTGCAAAACAATTGCACAGAGTAGGACAGTATACCTTTACAAACTCTTTAAAGTGGTTCTAAAGCCTAAACATTTTTTACCTTAATGTATTTCTTGCATTAAAGTAAAAAATGGTTAGGCATCAGCATCCCTCTTTTACTTACCTGAGCCCTCATTTGATCCAGCGCTGTGCACGTCTGCAGCTCTTCTCTCCCCACACTTTTGCGTCTCACTGACTTTACGGGAACAGATTGGCTCCCACTTTTGTCAATCAAAGCTAGTAACGAGGGATGGGGACAAATCCCTCTGTCTGTGTCAATGGACGCAGCAGCAGGGCTCATGAGGGGCGAGCACGCACCAGTGCCCCAGTGGGGAGCGGCTTCCCAATGGGGGCACTGGACAGAGAGCAGGAGCCAGGAGCGCCAGCAGGGGGCCCGAGAAGAGGAGGTAAGTATGGACATGTTTGTTATTTTTTTACTTTTATTTATCTTTACAATCGCTTTAGGCTTTTGGATGTCTATACAAGGGGAGGGGGGGGGGGGTTTACAGGTAAACAACATGCATAAAATACATGAAATGCATGCTTAATCTTGAGAAGATTGTTGTTAAAATGAATGGTCTAGTGACACGGTCTCTTTATCCTATGTAGAAGAAAGTAGTGTTTCATTCAAAAATGAAATGTGTTGTTATTCTAGGTGGAAGGGGAGAAAATGGGTGTCCTGTCATCACTTTCCCAGAATACCCTGCATTCAGCGAGATCCCGGAGACGGAATTCCAGAATGTACTGACATATCTAACAAGTGTGCCCAGGTATGATTGTGTTTAATGCAGCTGATGTGAAAAATAGACAGAGAATAAGAGCACTATGCACCCCAGGCACATTCTTATTGTATTCTGTTATGAGCACAGGCATACTAGACATATTATTTTATCCTAAAAGTAATGTGATTTCTTTGGGCAGGGCCCTCAAGCCAGAAAACAAGCAAACTGTTGACATTTGATTAAGAGCCCGGCTATAGTAAATACTGCTGTGATCAGAGTCCTGTAGCACTACACCCGTCACCTTTCTCAGGGGTGAATGTAATCTGCCCCTGTTCTGTACACAGATGTGTCATCCTGTTGCTCGTCTAGTTAATAATCACTATACTGGACATGTATTCCTGCATATTGATCTAGGGCAATGACTTTTTGTTAAAATGTACCAGAAATTACCAAGGCTAGAGAACGTTATTTTCGAATTGTATGACAAGCACAGCTTATTTGCAGGAAAACAGAACTGTTCTCCCTAAAACAACTAGATTTTAGCTTACCCTCTGGTTTCTATGGATAACAACTCCACTATTTTAATCTGATTTTTAAAGAGGAAACAAATTTTATATTTCACACAAACGATACAATACATTCATCATTATTTCTTGGGTTTACCTAAAGTGTTTGTGAACCTTAACAATTAACTTTTCTTATTTTGCTCCTGTTGGTCTGTTAAATATATAAATGAGGGTGTTTCATTATATCTGTGCATTAAGTGCAAAATAAATACCTGTTGATCTTGTCCTGTGTACACTTCCTTTGTTATCTCAAAAAGTGTAACAGTTCGTATTTTGGGACCTCAGATCAATTAGTGCTTAGATCGTGAAGAGAGGAATGGGGCATGATCCAGTTGTTTTAACAAAAAACAACTGAGCAGGTAGAGCTGCATGATTCTGGATAAAATGAGAATCGCGCGTTTTTTGCTTAGAATAAAGATGATGATTCTCTCATGATTCTTGGTGTAACATCATCTTTCACATTATACAAAAAAATTCAGCTAAACTGTTTAGTTTTTTTTTTTTAATTCATTGACGTGTATTTATTGCCAAAAAATTGCATTTGAAAAACCGCTGCGTAAATACATGTGACATAAATTATTGCAACCACCACCATTTTATTCTCTGGGGTCTCTGCTAAAATATATATATATATATATATATATATATATATGTATGTATGTACAGTTGCGTTCATAAGTTTACATACCCTGGCAGAATTTATGATTTCTTGGCCATTTTTCAGAGAATATGAATGATAACACAAAAACTTTTCTTTCACTCATGGTTAGTGTTTGGCTGAAGCCATTTATTATCAATCCACTGTGTTTACTCTTTTTAAATCATAATGGCAACAGAAACTACCCAAATGACCCTTATCAAAAGTTTACATACCCCAGTTCTTAATACCGGGTATTGCCCCCTTCAACATCAATGACAGCTTGAAGTCTTTTGTGGTATTTGTGGATGAGGCTCTTTATCTTCTCAGATGGTAAAGCTGCCCATTCCTCTTGGCAAAAAGCCTTCAGTTCCTGTGAATTCTTGGGCTGTTTTGCATTGAATGCACGTTTGCGATCTGCCCAGAGTGGCTCAATGATATTGAGGTCAGGAGACTGAGATGGCCACTCCAGAACCCTCACTTTATTCTGCTGTAGCCAATGACAGGTCGACTTGGCCTTGCATTTTGGATCATTGTCATGTTGGAATGTCCAAGTACGTCCCATGCGCAGCTTTCTGGTTGATGAATGCAAATGTTCCTCCAGTATTTTTTAATAACATACTGCATTTATCTTGTCATCAATTTTGACCAAATTTCCTGTGCCTTGCTGTACTAACATCGGATTATCTGTTTTTTTTTTTTTTTGTTCAACCCACTGTGTTTATGAGGCTTAAAGTGGATATATACCCAGTGAAGTGAACAGCCTCAGATGATACACAGGGATGAAACAAATGTCCCTACATAAGTTTTACATGTATATCTGCTGTCTTCAGCTTTCTACACTCTTTAGTGCAGATCGTATTAGAAATCTTGTTTCCTCTTCCAGCAGTGGGCGTGGCATCTGGGCTTACACTGTGTGTGAGCTGATTGGGGGAAAGACACCCCCTCCACGTAGGCAGAGGAACGAAGAAACATGCAGAGCTGCAATCTGAATAGACAAGCTCTTTGCTAATCTACCTCTAAGTTTCCTCCCCGACACAAATTTTCAGCTGCTGTAATCTAATGTGTTGGAGAAGTTGTCAGAAGTTATGCTGAGAACAGAGGAATGGAGCAGGATAAAGACGTGGCACTTAGAGCTTTGGAGAGAGATAAGTAAACACTACAGAAATATGTGCCTAGGTCAGATTTTATGAATGGGGTTTACAACCACGTTAAGGACTGGGTGAGCTTCCTCTCATTAACATAAAATGGAGAATGCTAGCGTCTAATTCTAATCTTTAAGATCCCTACATAAGAAGGGAACGTGGGACTTTAAATGAGGCAATTGACTTGTGGAGGTAAAGTATTTAGTAAACATTTTTTATTTGTAGCAATAGTAAAAAAGTATTTTCATATATATATACACATGCACAATGGCATAAACATAATGGATACATATACATTAGCTTGGCAGCACATAAGAGGTAGTAAATGTTGATAAATATAATACAAGGTGTTTCATATTAGCAGGCATTAGTACACCATATGCAAAAGAGCTGCTGTAAGATAGGTACACATACACATTGATAATTGCATAGTACTCAGTGAATTTTAGATGTATAAAAAGTATATATGGGCCAGTGAATATGTAATGAGCCAGACTTGTCTGAGCACCCCATGGAAACTCGACGCGTTTCATGGCTATATGCCATTCATCAGGAGTTGGGTACAGAAGTAAACTGTAAATATAAATAAATATGTAGTATTAGTAATTATGTTCTACCCCTTTAAAGGGAGAAAAGACCTCATGGGGAGAAAGATTTATACACACATGTCGGCTAAAGCACTGTGCTTGGCTGGCATTGAGGAGGATGGGACCCCAAATGGTTGTCTGTTCCGGAGCTGAGGCAAGGAACCCCACCCCAGCCAAGAAAACCTCCGCATAGCATGCCCGATTGCCACAGCCCATTCCACATGCGTGGGGATGATTGCAAGTATGGTGTTCTGTAAAAAATGTATGAAAATGAGAAAAATATGTGTAAAAACAGTGAAAAAAGTAAAGTGAGAAAATGTGAAAAGTGAAAAAACATGAGTGTTTGAGAGAGAAAAAAAAAAAAAAGAAAAAAATATTTGATACGTGTATATTTTGATAAGTGTTGTGTATGTATAAAAATACACACATACACCATAGTGAGTGGGTATGTTGCCTGAGTCAAAAGAAAAAAAGGGGAAAGGGCTGAAAAAAAAGAGAAAATGTGCATGACTTACATGTGTCTGTATCCAGTGAATGGGCTGTGTGTGTTACCTCCCTAGTGTCAACCACACAGTGAAATGGTAGGCAATCAAGCTCACTTGCTTAAGTAATCCAACTGTGGGGTGGGTCCCCGACCAAGGTCATGCACACCATCGAATGAGAGTAGGAGTTGGCAGTGAAATCCACCAGCCGCACAAGCGCCAAAGTGGAGCCACACCAACCCCATCTTCGACGTGAGATGGACCAAGAACGTCCCTGTATTGCAGCGTCAAAAGATGCAACAAACCGGTCGTAACATGACGCCGATGCGCAAGAGGGCCCCCCCGCCAATATCTCAAAGGAGACTCAAGAGGGAAGCACTGCTGCGCATCGCAGCTCCGGAATCAAGACAAGAAAAAGGGCGCCCCCCCATTCCCGATCCAAACCAGCCTCAGTGTGAATGGAGTCATATAGAACAACAGAGGCCCAGTAAAGAAATATTTTTGGTGTATAAATGAATTATAATTGGAGAAAATGGGCATGGTATCAAATAGTATATCTAATACAGATATTGCATATGTCGTTATTTTGTATAAGTTTAATTAATCAAATGCAGATATACTTATAGTACAATGTCAAGTATACTGCCAGGTGCCATAGCATTGTAGATGTCAAGTGTGTGGACCCTAAATAGGTGCACTAGCAACCAAGACAGACCTCACACATGGATGGCAGGGGAACACTGCTGGGGAACCCATCAAATCATTCTCTGCAGCTATTACCTTTTGTACCACCACCCCCTCTCTTTAGAATGTAAGCTCTACGAGCAGGGCCCTCCTGTACCTTTTGTATTGAACTGTACTATAATTGTGTTGTCCCCCTTATACATTGTAAAGCGCTGCGTAAACTGTTGGCGCTATATAAATCGTGAATAATAATAATAATCCAAAAAATCAATTGCCTCCATCCCTGTTGCATATAGCCAAGAGGGGGGAGTTTGGGACTTTAAGATCCTTTTTACACCGAGCCGCCCCAGGCATCAGCGGTAAAGCGGCGCTATTTTTAGCGCCGCTTTACCATCTTAGCAGGGCTATTCAGCCACTAGCGGGGGAGTTAACTCCCCCGCTAGCGGCCGAAAAGGGGTTAAATCCGCCCGCCAAACACCCCCGGTATCGCAGCACTGCCCCATTGATTTCAATAGGGAGCAGCAGTGGAGGAGCGGTGAGTTCACCGCTCCAAAGAAGCTGCTGGCAGGACTTTTTCTGACGCCCTGCCAACGCACCGCTCCACTGTGAAAGCCCTCGGGCTTTCACACTGGAGTGCATGGAGCAGCTGTTTTAGGGCGGTTTGCAGGCACTATTTCCAATTTTCAACTGATAATGAGATCTGCCAGCACACTACAGACAGAAGTAAAGCTTGGTACACACATGCCAAATGTCGGGAGACATTTCCCAAAAAAAAAAAAACATCGGCGGACATTCGGCCCATGTGTACGTCGGCCTGTCTAACAGAAGTTGGATGAGCATGCTGGAAAACCAGCAGCCAACCGACTCCCAATCAGTGATCTCAGCCAATTGCAGAGAGCGCTGATCAGAGTGTTGGGGGGGGGGGGGGGGGGGCGAGGGAGTCCCCCTGTCAGAACACAACAGCTCAGTAGGGGAGATCGCTGTACTTACTTTGCATTGTGAGTACAGCAGTTTCGAGCTTAAATTTTTTTTTTGTTCAACACGCTGGGTTGAACAGAGGAAAACTGTAGTGTGTATGAGGCTTAAGGCAAACGCAGCTCTCCAGCCCCATCATAAACAAAAAGAATGAAGTAGAATTTTCTTTGCTTACGTTTCCAGAAAAGAGTTATGCTATGTGAATGGGTACATGTAACAATAAAGTAGATGTTGTACCAGTCTGGCTGCGAAATGGAAATACACTTTAAATTGTATATTTAGCTGTTTCATTTCATTTTAGCTGTTTCGGAGTCACGCAGGACCCCTTCGTCAGGCATGTGTACACATGCCTGACGAAGGGGTCCTGCGTGACTCAGAAACGTTGCACCTCTTTGTGCTGTGATCATGCAATAAACTAAACCGTTTGGATGCCACCTTGCGCTGATCCTTGGTGTGCTGGCAAGTATCTACATTGTGAGTTCACCAGAGCTTCACAGGTTGCCACTGGAGTCATCTTCCACTTATCCATGGGGACATCACGGAGCTGGTGGATGTTAGAGACCTTGCGCTCCTCCACCTTCCATTTGTGGATGCCCCACAGATGCTCAATAGGGCTTAGGTCTGGAGACATGCTTGGCCAGTCCATCACCTTTACCATCAGCTTCTTTAGCAAGTCAGTGGTCATCTTGGAGGTGTGTTTGGGGTCGTTATCATGTTAGAATACTGCCTTGCGGTCCAGTCTCCAAAGGGAGGGGAATCATGCTCTGCTTCAGTATGTCACCGTACATGTTGGCATTCATGGTTCCCTCAATGAACTGTAGCTTCCCAGTGCTGGCAGCACACATGCAGCTCCAGACCATGACACCTCCACCACCATGCTTGAGTGTAGGCAAGACACACTTGTCTTTGTACTCCTCACCTGGTTGCCGCCACACATGCTTGACACCATCTGAACCAAATACTTTTATCTTGGTCTCATCAGACCACAGGACATGTTTACAGTAATCAATGTCCTTAGTCTGCTTGTCTTCAGCAAACTGTTTGCGGGCTTTCTTATGCATTATCTTTGTTATCAATTTGATGCAGTGTGCAGTGTATGGTCTGAGCACTGACAGGCTGACCTCCCACCTCTTCAACCTCTGCAGCAATGCTGGCAGCACTCATTCGTCTATTTCCCAAAGACAACCTCTGGATATGATGCTGAGCACATGCACTCAATTTCTTTGGTCGACCATGGCGAGGCCTGTTCTGAGTGGAACCTGTCCTATTAAACAGCTGTATGGTCTTGGCCACCGTGCCAGATCCTCAGAAAGATCTTTTGCCATGAGGTGCCATGTTGAACTTTCAGTGACCAGTATGAGAGAGTGAGAGCGATAACACCAAATTTAACACACCTGCTCCCCATTCACACCTGAGACCTTGTAACAGTAACGAGTCACATGACATCGGCGAGGGAAAATGGCTAATTGGGCCCAATTTGGACATTTTCACTTAGAAGTGTACTCACTTTTGTTGCCAGTGGTTTAGACATTAATGGCTGTGTGTTGAGTTATTTTAAGGGGACAAAAAAATTTACACTGTTATACAAACTGTACACTCACTACTTTACATTGTAGCAAAGTGTCATTTCTTCAGCGTTGTCATGTGAACAGATATAATAAAATATTTACAAAAATGTGAGGGGTGTACTCACTTTTGTGAGATACTGTATATATCGAAGTGGACAACCATTGGCTGCAAATTATTGTCAGAGCAAGTCTAAAATAAGCCAACTCTGCATATATTCTGCTCATGGTTAGCTTTCTGCACAGACATAGTTTCCAATAAGCTTTTTATTTACAGTAAGCTGTCATGAGCTAAGCATGGAGACCACTATTGTTCACTACATATGAAGATGCTAGTTGCCTGGCTTTTATAGTCACAATCCAGTTTCAACAGTTTTAATCACTGACCCTAAAACAGTGTGCGGATGTAGACATAGTAATTTTTCCTAACTTTCCTGATCTGCACATTTGCTCTGGATTAGTTAAAGAAGAATTCCAGACATGGTATATTTTTACTTGGTTACATTGGTCCAGCTGCTTAAAAAATTTTTTTCTCCAGCATGTCCCTTCAACAGAAGTCAATGAAAACAATCGACTTCTGTTGAGCAGAACAGCCACACACTGTTCAAAGTTCAGCTGGTCCCAGCTGAATTGCATGAATTTAAATCAATGTATGGCCAGCTTTACTTGGCCAGAGACCACATTACAGCCCCGCAACTAGCATTTTCAGGTCAGCAATGGCATCTCCCATCTTTCTTTCTCGAGTTTACCTTACTAGAACTGCAAAATTAGTAGCTTAAAATATTCCCTCTTTTCCTCCTTACAACCTTGGGATGCATAGTTACATATCAAACATCTCTGTCCTGTGCAGGGTACCATTAGTATATTTTATTCTGTAGTAGCCAGTCATGCAGTAGTGAGCATGTCCTGCTTGTTGCCATAGAGTATAATGGACTGGGTCTGTGAAATTATAGGAAGGTAGTTCTTCTCCTGATGGCTGCTACTGGTGTATACACATAGCTGTGTAGAAAGTAAAAGACATTGACAAAAGCCATCCCTAAAGCTTAAAAAACACTGATGTGCATTTTTGCATACAGTGGCTTGAAAAAGTGTTCATACCCCTTGGAATTTAACACATTTTGTCATGTTACAACCAAAAACGTTAATTTATTTTATTGGGATTTTATGTGATAGACCAACACAAAGTGGCACATAATTGTGAAGTGGAAGGAAAATTATAAATGCTTTTCTCAAAATTTTTTAAAAATACATGTCTGAAAAGTGGGGCGTGCATTTGTATTCAGCCCCCCTCTGTCAGATTGGATGGAGAGTGTCTGTGGACATCAATTTTCAAGTCTTGCCACAGATTCTCAATTGGATTTAAGCCTGAACGTTGACTGTGCCATTCTAACACATGCATATGCTTTGATCTAAACCATTCCATTGTAGCTCTGGCAGTGAGTTTAGGGTCATTGCCCTGCTGGAAGGTGAACCTCTGTCCCAGTCTTAAGTCTTTTGCAGACTCGAAGTTTGCCCTGTATATTGGCTCCATCCTTCTTCCCATCAACTCTGACCAGCTTCCCTGCTGAAGAAAAGCATCCACACAACATGATGCTGCAACCACCACGTTTCACAGTGGGGATGGTGTGTTCAGGGAGATGTGCAGTGTTTGTTTTCCACCACACATAGCGTTTTGTTTTTAGGCCAAAAAGTTAAATTTTAGTCTTATCTGATAGAGCACCTTCTTACATGTTTGCTGTGTCCACCACATGGCTTCTCGCAAACTGCAAACGCTACTTCATATGGCTTTCTTTCAATAGCTTTCTTTTTGCCACTCTTCCATAAAGGCCAGATTTGTGGAGTAGACAACTAATAGTTGTCCTGTGTAAAGATTCTCCCACCTGAGCTGTGGCCCTCGGCAGCTCCTCCAGAGTTACCATGGGCCTGAAATTAAATTACACACAGGTGGACTCTATTTAATAATTAGATGACTTCTTAAGGCAATTCGTTCCAGTGGATTTTAATTAGGGGCATCAGAGTAAAGGGGGCTAAATACAAATGCACGCCACACTTTTCAGATATTTATTGGTAAAAAAAAAAAAAAAAAATACCATTTAGCGGTTTCCTTCCACTTCACAATTTTGTGCCACTTTGTGTTGGTCTATTACATAAAATCCCAATAAAATACATTTGTTTTTGGTTGTAACATGACAAAATGTGGAAAATATCAAGGGGTAGGTATGAATACTTTTTCAAGGCACTGTATCATAGTGGTAAGATGGCCAAGGGGTGTATTTTTACAAGTTGTTTTACAAGCTGCATATAGGCTCAATCAATATCCTCAATCAACTTGATGCATTTATATCCCAGTTTTTTAGTTTTAGTTTTTGTCCAAAAATTAGAGTTGAATGTGAAGAACCTACGGATTTCATAAATGTTAAATGTGATTCAAGGGTTGACATCTTCTAAATCTGTGTTTACAACGAAGGGGAAAAATGTTACCTAGAATACTAATAACTTAATCTAAACTCCCAGTTCATCATATCTGCATTTGGTATATGCAAAAAAACAAAAAAAAACCATATAGACTTACACCTTCAATTCACTTACAATAGCTGGCACAGGTCAAATAATATCTAGACTCTAGATCCTTTACCTCTCTCTTTTTTTGTTTTTGGTTACATTATCTGTTTTAATGTTGTCACATATTCACACAACTTGCTTTCAGGATTCACACATTTTTCTAATTCAGAGGCAAATGGAGCGTCCTAAACGATTTTAGGGACTTTGGAGCTAAATTGAGGAAAAGGACTTCCAAGGTAGTATTCTCAGGAATACTACCAATACATGGAGCCACACCAGAAAGGCAGAGGGAGATTAGGGAAGTAAACAAGTGGCTGAAGAGCTGGTGTATTAAGGAGGGGTTTGGGTTCCTGGAGGACTGGGCCGACTTCTCAGTCAATCACCAGTACTATAGGAGGGATGAACTGCACCTAAATGAGGAGGGTGCAGATCAGCTGGGAGTAAAGATGGCAAAAAAGTTAGAGGGGTTTTGAACTAGGCGACGGGGGGGAGGGCCCAGAAGTAGAGATAGTCAGCGCGGAACATATTCCAGAGGGTAGTATTGGGGGCATTAGTGGTAGGTTGACTAAAGCACATAAACCCAAGGTAAGTATAGTAACAAGTCCTAGTTGCAATCTCGGAACAACCAATAAGAGGATAGTATGCGACCGGTCTAAACTACATGGCATATTCACTAATGCCAGGAGCCTGGCGGACAAGATGGGTGAACTAGAGATACTGTTGTACAAGGAGGATTTGGATTTTGTGGGAATTTCAGAGACCTGTTTCAACAGCTCTCATGATTGGCTGGCAACCATTCAAGGGTATACCCTTTATCACAGGGATAGAGGGGGTAAAAAAGGGGGAGGGGTATGCCTATATGTCAAGAATAATGTACAAGTGAATGTGAGAGATGACATCATTAAGGGAAGCTTGAATCCTTATAGGTAGAGGTCCAGAGGGATGAAGCTAAGGGGAAAGTAAGGCCCCTTTCACACTGGGGCAGTAGGGGGCGTCGGCGGTAAAACAGCGCTATTTTTAGTGCTGTTTTACCGCGGTATTCGGCCACTAGCGGTGCGGTTTTAACCCCCCGCTGGCGGACGAAAAGGGTTAAAACCACTCGTATAGCACAGCTATAGCCGCGGTATTGCCGCGGTATAGCCGCGCTGTCCCATTGATTTCAATGGGCAGGAGCGGTTTAGGAGCGGTGAATACACCACTCCTTCACCGCTCCAAAGATGCGGCTGACAGGAGATTTTTTTCTTCTCCTGCCAGCGCACCGCTTCAGTGTGAAAGCCCTCGGGCTTTCACACTGAACAAACAGCGGAGGCTGTTTTTGGGCGGTTTGCAGGTGGTATTTTTAGCGCAAATCGCCTGCAAACTGCCCCAGTGTGAAAGGGGCCTAATACTGGGAGTATGATAGAGGCCCCCTAACCTGAGGGAGGAGGGAGAGACGGATCTCCTATCACAATTTGGAATAGCAGCAAGGATGGGAAGTTTTCTCATAATGGGGGATTTTAATTATCCAGGAAACAGACTGGGCGGAGGGAACCACGCATTCATCGAAGGGTCGCCAGTTCCTAAATGTCTTGCGGGACAATTTCATGGTTCAGATGGTAGATGCACCAAATAGAGATAAAGCGTTGCTGGATCTACTGATTACCAACAATACAGATCTGATCACGGATGTGAAAATACGGGGCAATTTAGGAAACCGCAATCACAGGTCAATTGGCTTCAGTATAAATCCCACAAATAGGAAACATAAGGGGAATACAAAGACACTTAATTTCAAAAGGGACAACTTCCTTAAACTACGAACCTTGCTAGAAGGCATAAACTGAGATAAAATCTTAGGAACATTGAACACGAAGGAGAGATGGGTTTGCTTTAAGAGCATATTAAATAAGGGCATTAGCCAATGCATCCCATTGTGTAATAAATTTAAAAGAGTGAACAAAAGTCCTTGATGGCTTACCTTCAATTTAAAAATGCATATAAAAGCAAAAGAGAAGGCCTTCAAAAAATACAAGGTTGTGGGATCGTCATCAGCATTTAGACTTTATAAGGAATGCAACAAGAAATGCAAGGGTGCAATTAGGGCAGCTAAGATAGAACACGAAAGCGGAGGAGAGCACATAGCGGAGGAAAGCAAAAAAAATCCCAAGAAATTCTTACTAAACAGTAAAAAAAGGGAGGACAGACCATATTGGCCCTATAAAGAATGAGGAAGGTCATCTGGTTACAAAGGATAGGGAGATGGCGAAGGTATTGAATTTATTCTTCACAAGGGAACAGGGGGGCTTCAGTAACCAAAACTGCAGTGTTTATCCTTGTGACACATCACAGGAAGCACTTCCATGGTTAACAGAGGACAGAATTAAAATTAGACTTGGGAAACTTAACATTAATAAATGGCTTGCACCCAAGTGTACTTGGGGAACTCGGTCAAGTAATTGCCAGACCAGTGTTCCTAATTTTTCCTGACAGTCTACTGACTAGAATGGTACCAGCTAATTGGAGAAAAGCCAATGTAGCACCAATATTTAAAAAGGGCCCAAAATACATCTCTGGGAATTACAGACCAGTTAGCCTAACATCAATAGTATGCAAGCTCTTGGAGGGGATGATAAGGGACTATATACATGATTTGAGTAATGAGAACGGTATTATTGGCAGTAAAGAATCGTTCTTGCCAAACCAATCTATTAACCTTCTATGAGGAGATGAGTTGCCATCTGGATAAAGGAAGGACCGTAGACGTGGTGTATCTGGATTTTGCAAAAGCATTTGACACAGCTCCCCATAAACATTTACTGTACAAAATAAGGTCCGTTGGCATGGACCTTTGGGTGAGTACATGGATTGAAAACTGGCTACAAGGGCGAGTTTTAGAGGGCGGTGATAAATGGGAAGTGCTCGGAATGGTCAGGGGTGGGTAGTGGGGTCCCCCAGGGTTCTGTGCTGGGATCAATCCTATTTAATTTGTTCATAAACGACCTGGAGGATGGGGTAAACAGTTCAACATCTGCATTTGCGGACGATACTAAGCTAACCAATGCAATAACTTCTCCGCAGGATGAGGAACCCTTGCACAAAGATCTGAACAAATTAATGGGGTGGGCAACTACACGGCAAATGAGGTTTAATGTAGAATAATGTAAAATAATGCATTTGGGTGGCAAAAATATGAATGCAATCTACTCACCGGGGGGAGAACCTCTGGGGGAATCTAGGATGGAAAAGGACCTGGGGGTCCTAGTAGATGATAGGCTCAGCAATGGCATGCAATGCCAAGCTGCTGCTAACAAAGCAAACAGAATATTGGCATGCTTTGAAAAGGGAACCAACTCCAGAGATAAAACGATTATTCTCCCGCTCTACAAGACTCTGGTCCGGCCGCACCTAGAGTATGCTGTCCAGTTCTGGGCACCAGTCCTTAGGAAGGATGTACTGGAAATGGAGCGAGTACAAAGAAGGGCAACAAAGCCAATAAAGCGTATGGAGGATGTTAGTTATGAGAAAAGGTTGCGAGCACTTATTCCCTCTGGAGAAGAGACGCTTGAGAGTGGATATGATTTCAATATACAAATACTGTACTGGTGACCCCACAATAGGGATAAAACTTTTTCACAGAAGGGAGTTTAACAAGACATGTGGCCACTCATTAAAATTAGAAGAAAAGGTTTAACCTCAAACTAAGTAGAGGGTTCTTTACTGTAAGAGTGGCAAGGATGTGGAATTCCCTTCCACAGGCGGTGGTGTCAGTGTGGCGCATCGATAGTTTCAAAAACTATTAGATAGGCACCTGAACGACCACAACATACAGGGATATACAATGTAATACTGACATATAATCACACATATAGGTTGGACTTGATGGACTTGTGTCTTTTTTCAACCGCACCTACTATGTAGTTTAATGGGACAGAACCTCTAATTTGATTTTTACAGTATATGCTAAAAAAAACATAGTTACAGGTGATCGCAGGGATCACCTGTAACTTGTGAGTAGGCTAGTCAACTGTCATATTCTCCTGTACCTTCTATCTATATTTTTAGTACTCTTATCAAAACCAGTAGTCAGTAAAACTGGTTGATCATAGTGTAGCGGCATTCCCGACCTCCAAAGGCCTAATGGTGACCTCCAGAGTCAGGGAGAGCTGATATCCTTCCTCGTAGTGTGGGTTATTAGGCATTGTGGGTGTATTGCAAGTTGGAAACATGGGCGTCAGTCACTTTTTGGAGTGCAAGAAAAGAGATTTATTGTCTCTTAAACAGAACTGGGGGAGAGAGGGTTAGGGCCAGGACACCCTTAGGCAGATGTAGTATAGTAATAGTAATTGGCAGACTCCGAGATAAAATAATAGGCAGACAGCAATACAGGTAGAGGGCCTTTAAGCTGGATGCAGCAACTGTATTTGTAGAACTACTGTCTCCTATGGCAACTGAACTTTGAACAGTCATTAGAGATCCATACACGTAACTCACAGTAACCCATTACAAATCTTTTCTCACAGTATCCTACTGTAGATCTTCACTCACTGAGCTCCCAATCTCTCTTTAGACTTCAAGATCCCAGTCATCAACGGATCCCCTGAGCTCTTCCACAGTTAACCCGCTGTAAACTCCTCAAGCTTCACCCACGCTAACCCGCTGGGTCCCTGGCTTGGCACTCTGCTAAAGCTTTCCCACTTCTTCCCCGGTGGTGAAAAGGCTGCTCTGGTACTCCTTCTGACTTCCATACACTGGCCTCAGATAACAGAAATGGTTGTCCTTTGCTGGCGACTATTCCTCCCTTTACCTCTGGCCTTGATCATCAGGGCCAGATTAAGAACATCATGGGCCTGGTGCTGAGGATTTTGGTGGGGCTTTTTATAAAATAAGTAAATAAATCAATAAAAATGCAAACAATTTTTTGTTATAACAAATTAAATTAGAGAGAAAGGGGAAGATAGAGGGGTGAGGGGTAAGGGAGGGAGTATGAGAGAGAGGATGCGCATGAGCATGCGTGGGAGTGACATCAACGTAGCCTGGCCAAGGCAAGTGACCGAAGGCACAGGACCCGGAAGGAAGACCGGGTGAAGATGGAAGCTCCCGGGACCCGCCAAATTGATCACAGCGCAGAGCTGGAGGGCTCAGACTGTTTTTATAGATGAGGAATTATTTACATGAACTACTCATAACAATATATATTGCAGATAAGGCATAAAGTACATGAACCCCTATAACAATAAGTCATAAGGTACATAAACTACAATAACTGTATATAGATAAGTCATAAGGTACATGAACAACTACAGCAATATGTAGATAAGGCTTCATGTGCAGAAATGTTTAGCATGGTACTCATTTAGACACAGATTCCTTTTTTTCTGAAGCATTTGGATTAGAGTTGGTGTATACATATTCACAATAATGACCCTGTCCCTGAAATGCCCATAACCCTCTGTGCACCAATAAAGTTTGGATTTTCTACCACCCAACAGCTATAAAAGAGGTTATGGATGTGGTTGCAATAAAATATTGTTGAATGTAGTTGTTAGATGTAGAGATCCAAAGGCACATGGTGCATTTTATTAAGTTCCACTTGCATGCATGTTAAACATCTAAGGACTGGCATGTTACATCCCCTTCCTGTCTAGGCTGTTTTTCAGTTTTTAGTGCTGTGATAGTTAGACTGGCAAGTACCCAGTAATGCAATACTGTACCCAAATGATCTTTATATCATTATTTTAAGACATATAGAGCCTTCTTTTGGTGGTATTTATTAACCACTAGGGTTTTTTTATTTTTTGATATACAAAGGAAAAAAGACTGACATTTTTGAAAAAGTAAAGTGTTTCCTTTACTTTCTAGTATAAAACATATCAGATAAAAATGCCAGGACAGTACAAACACCCCCTAAATGACCCCTTTTTGGAAAGTGGATACCCCAGGATGATCCCATTTTTCGCCATGATTTTTTTGGAAAGGCAGAGATATACAGGTAATTGAAGTGGTTAAAAAAAAATGAAGGTGCACTTGGCATTTAACCCCTTTACACTGACATAAACACATACATGAAGTGTCACAAGAGTGGGCTTTATTCTGGGGCGCCGTATATATGTGCACTGGCATTTGTGCTGTAAACACGTTCCATAGCACTCCCAGCATGGAGATCGAGCTGTCACCGACCACTTCTGGTCTCGTATTAAGGATTGGGAGATGGGAGGATGACTCCTGATCACATGATCGCTGTGATGGCTTGTGATTGGCTTTCACAGTGATCACTCGGTAAAACCCACCCCTATACTCTTGCTTCTTCTGAATGGAAAAAATACATTGTATCTTTTTCTCAAGAAAGGAGAGAAGAATGTAAACAAAATATTGCCTGTGTGTAAAAAATTAAAAATGAAACAAATAAATAAAAAAGATAAAATGGCTAATTCATGACTTGTTCTAGGTTAGTGTCAAGGTTAAAGGTCAGGGCCGTTTTTTTTTGTTTGTTTCTTTTAGGTAGGATTAAAAAATGTTCCTGTCTGTGTAATGCCTGGTACACACGAGGAGATTATCGCACGGATGATCGTCTGTTTTTTGTTTGTTTTTTGCATGCTAGTCGCATATCGAACATGAAGAGTTTAGTAAAGTCACGAAAATTCTTGTACGACAGATTAAAAATCCAGAAGTGATGTAATGTGTTTGTATTGCATTTTGGAATGCACTACTAATGAAAATCTCTGGCATTTGTACGAAAAAAATGTTTGTGTATGTCCGATTAGATAATATCGATGAACTGTCATGATTGGCTCTCGAAAGCTGTGTTACTAATAAAACGATTGTCATGCGATCGCTTCGAAAGCGGTATTTGACATATGATTTTCTGATCCTGTGCCTACGGTGCTTTAGTGTTTAGGTAATATAAAAAAAAGAAAAAAATCAAACAGCACATTGTTGTTTGACCCCACTGCCGGTATAAACAAGAAATAATATGCACATACAGTACAGGTTCTCAGGAGTAGGAAAATTAATGTATTTTGGGGGTTTTTTTGGTGATGGGTCATGGTGATAGAAATATACAGCTAGATTACTTTTTGTATTTTTGTTTTTTGTTTGGAAGTGGCAGTTTTCCTTTGATAATTACAAAAAATCAGGAGATATCCACTAACATTTATCACCAAATTAAGACGTAATTTGTCCTGAAAAAAAAAAGTTTTATTCACGAGGATACACTAAGTAGTTGCAATGATTATGTGCATGCCAAAGTGGCAAAACTGCATTCAGGCTTTACGATTTGATTTACTTTCAGGCATTGGGGTCAAAAGTCACCCACTTTAGGCAAGTGCAAGTCTTCCGCTAATAGTTTAAAAGTTAAAATTGCATTGCACTGAAAATACGTGCAGTGGCTAGATGGATAAAACAATCCCCTGAAACAGTCCTACAGTCATTGATGGTTAATAAAAAATTTTAACCCCTCCCCCACCCTCAGTGGTCAGCATCACTTTAACCCCCCCCCCCATTTTCCTAAAACAATGTCACAACATTGGTGGTCAGTGGCATTTCAAACCCTTCAAAATAATCCCACAATCGTTGTGTACCTTCACCCCAAAAGACAATGTTCGCACCTAGCTTCAGCCCCTTTCTCACCTCAGCTCTATATTTTTAAATTTTTTTTACTGCTTTTTTTTATTTTTTTGCTGCAGGGCAGCGATTCCTCCTTTCTTGCCTAGGTAAGAATGATGTTGCGCCCAAATGCACAGTTGTGCTGAAGGGTAACACTGGACCTCAGTACTTTTGCACGTGTAGGTTTCCCTGCAAATGCATGTAAGGATGATAGAGTTGAGGTCCAGGACCTCCTTTTTTTCTGCATATGCGTGCGAAACTTGACACAAATGTGGAAGCGCCACAGGGTTTTTCCAGGTCCCAAAGGCCAAGCAGAGCCCAGCAACGCATCTGCGCATGTGCTGGACAGTCGGGAATGGCAGTTCCAGTGGAGGGAGGGTGGAGCTATGATTAAGGGGACTGAAGTTCCACTTTAATTTAGCGAATAAAGGGTATCCCTTAAAGTAGAACTAACGGCAAAACTTTTTTTTTCATTTTGGATAGAGTAAGGGAGAGTTATAACCCCTTTCAGTTTTATTCTTGCCATCTATGTCCCATTTGGGAGAATTCCCTTCTCTTCCTGTCCAATAGCCAAAACAGGAAGTGAGAGGAGACCCCGCTAAAGTGAGGAAATACCTTGTTGTTACCAGGGTGACCAAAACTACTGTCCCCATTGGAAGATTTCCCCTCTAAATAACTGTTCTGGGGACAGCCCAAAACTTGGGATTTTCAGTTGCGTTTACTTTCAATGATATTGTTAAACAGAACATGGAGAGGGTGAATCTCCCTAACAGGGACACAGACAGCAGTAAGAACCTGACAGGGATTCTAATCCCTCCCCACGCTATCCACAAAAAAAAATTGCCTTTAGTTATACTTTAAACTTGCTGCCACATAGCTAAACACTGTTTATATTCAGATCAATGATGTTTGTAAAGATATGACAGTAGCCCAATAGATGGATGCTATTGCTGATCCTTCTGATGCCTTGACCATTTTTACAACTATCCGTGTTCACATTTGTCCATTTTAGTGAATTTTGTTTATGCGAGTCAGGGCTAGACTGGGACAAAAATTTGGCCCTGGACTTCATCCAGACTGGCCCACTTTGACAGGTCTCTCCCATGCCGGCTGGACAAACCGCCTCCCCCGGCCTGCCACCCAAGCCCCCCCCCCCCCCCACTAGCCATTAGCCGTTCTACATTATTTCTCTTATAGGCAGTACCAGTGGGGAATTTAGACATTATTTCACCTGGGGCAAAGAATCAGTTTGGCGCCCCCCCCAATGGGACAAGATTAGGCAGGAAAGTGAGGCCACCCTCCTTCCGGATCGTATGATGAGCTTCTCAGTGTTGACCCCTGAGCATCATGTCTGTATTCAGGCGCGCTGCATAACTAGCCAGGGAGAGGAGGTGAGCACTGTGGGGGGGACAGAGGACCGGAGGGAGGCGGCGGTCCACTGTCACTGAAATCGGCCCACTGAGCCATCGGCCCACCGGGAAACTCCCTGTAGTCCCGATGGCCAGTACATGCCTGATGCGAGTTATAGTACATTTACAAGTGTTTTTCATTATACTATTGGGAACCGTAGCAAATGAAAATGCCCAGAAAAACAGACGTGCCTTGTTTTTTCAGACCACAGCATAAAGTACAGTAGAGATCTAAACCGCCTGAATGCATAACATTGCTTTTTATGCCACGTGCGTTGTTTTGCTTTACAACGTATGCATTAAACTTGAAGGTGTGAATGGGGCCTTAGTGTCTATAGTCACTAAATGGTACCCAGTTGAAAGGAATCTAGTATCATTTTTTATTAGGCGCTATGCATTGGGCACTCAGTGTTGCCTAGTAGAAAATCTATGGCACTAGACTGGTGTGATATGGGAAGTATAGTTCCCAATGTAATGTACTATACTGTATATTACAGATAAGACTGCTGCTTCATTCCTAAGAGTATTGTAACAGATAAATTCAGGTGGCTCTAATCAGACTATAATGCACTAAGCTCAGCACAGACATGCAGCGAATGTGCTTTGTATATGCTTTCCCCGGGCCATACAATAAATGATGTGTTATAAGTAGGGGCCCCATGTCTCCCTACATACAGAAGATACAGGTGCTTCCTCCAATGTCAATTTAATTATTAATTTAGTTTTCTAAATCTAAACATGGTGGAGAAATAATTACAGTAAAAAGATTTCAACTAGATTGCATATGGAGAGGTTACTACATAGGACACTTGGCAAATTAATTGCAAGTGTTGAGACACAGAAAATAATCTAAATATAAATCTTATTTAATCATGTAAGTAAAGATGGGTCATATTTAATCCACCTGGGACAATTTTGATTATCTGTATCAGAACAATCCATTTCCACATATTAAAACGAAATCTTGTTCAAAGTGTATTTGCACTATTGCAGCCTTATTGAGATAACACTTACTTTATATGTGTTACATGTTTCCATTCACATACCATTGCTTAAATAATAATACAATTTGAAAGTTTTGCAACTTTGGCATGTGGTCATAAAATATATAATCGCAGCTAGGGCAAATATGTGCGACTAAACCCCTTGTTTTTAACGTGATTTGTTAGACCGGGTCAATTCTATTTCTTTGCAGGGGAGCTGGGAATTTTTGTTTTTGATAGGGGCAGCATGTCTCCCTACCTACAGAAATACAGGTGCTTCATCCAATGTCAATTTAATTATTCACATAGAATTGTTTAAATAATAAGATTAAAAAGTTGTTGCTTACCCTTATACTTGATTACAAATCCTACCATGATGTCCTTGGTTATGTAATCTTAACACTTCAATGCTTAAAGGTAAAACAAATTTTAAAGTGATTGTAAAGTCTCTCTTTTTTTTTTTTGTTTTTTAAATAACAAATCTGTTATACTCACCTGCCCTGTTGTAGTGGTTTAGCCCAGATCCTTCTCTTCTTGGGTCTCTCTTCGCTGCTCTTGACCCCTCCCTCCTGTCGAGTGACCCCACAGAAAGCAGCTTGCTATGGGGGCACTGGAGCCAAGCTGCAGCTGTGTGTGTCCATTCAGACATGGAGCTGCGGTTTGGCCCCTCCCCTTCTCTCTCCTGATTGTCTAACTGACTTTGACAGCAGCAGGAGCCAATGGCGCCGCTGCTGTGTCTCAGCCAATCAGGAAGTATTAGGAGTGCACAGAAGGCTTTAAGATAAAAAGCCCTCTGCCTTTACAACCACTTTAATGTCTAAACAGCTTTGCAACTTGGTATGGTAGTATGTCATTGCAGCCAGGGCCAGGACAAGGAGCTGACAGAAGGGGCATGTGCCCTGGGTACCGGCTCTATGTGGAGGATTGGGGGGGGAGCGCTGGGAGCTTCCTTCTCCCTGCCTGTCACTGACAGATGTGACCGCAGTGTCACTCCTGTAAGCTGAGGTTTTTTTTTTTGTCTAGAGCACGGTGGTACTCTGTACTGCCACCTCTGGCACTAGCTAGCCCTGTGTTCCCTGCTGGCGACTATCATTTCTAAACAGCAGCGGCTTCCAATGCAGGATTCTGTGTTTAGAAGTGACAGTACCCCCTCAGTGCAGGATGAGCAGCTGCACTCCACAGGACTGCATAATAAGCTGCTGGGGGGCGAAAGCAGAGTGAGCTCTGGGGAGGCTCTGTATACTGGGGGCTTTATGTACTTATGGAGGCTCTGAGTACTGGGGGGGCTCTGAGTACTGGGGGGGCTCTGAGTACTGGGGGGGCTCTGAGTACTGTGGGGGCTCTGAGTACTGGGAGGGGCTCTGAGTACTGGCAGGGCTGTATGTACTGGAGGGGTGCTCTTAGTACTGATAGAAGCTCTGTGTACTGTTGAAGGGGCTCTTTGTACTGGGGTAGAGGGAGGAAGGGGAAGCTCTGTAATGAGGACAGTGGGAGGAGGGGGGAGCTCTGTGTACTGGTTGGAGAGGGGGGAGCTCTGTTCTGTAGGAAGAGGTGGGTGAGCAAAAAAACAATAGTATGCATTTTTTTTATTCCTACCTTACACTAAATAAACAAGTGTTTTTTAATCCTACCTTAAAGCAGAATTCCAGGATTTTCAAAAAATCCCCTATTAGCACACACACGCACACGCACACGCACATACACACACACATTAAACAGTTATTACATTTGTGAAATTTCTTACTGTTTAGGAGAAACGACTGATTGAATTTTCAGGAAGTCAGCTCTGTGATTCAAAAAATGCAGCAACTTTTCTGGCAGGTAGGAGGTGTTAGAACAGTGATTGCATCATATCCTCCTTTCTCTCTAACTGTAATCAGCCTACATTTCCCATGAATACTTGGGATGAGAGTGAATGTAAGAGGGTACACTAGGCTTGTACATGTAAATATGAACTCACTTCAATATAAATCACACCGCTCATTCTGCAGCCAGGAAGCCATACATAACACACGGTATGATAGCTTACAGCCTTATAAATGCAAAGCATGCATATTAATATAATATAAATGTAATGCATTTAATAAATACATTTAAATTAATTAAATTAATAAATGTAATTCATTTAATATAAATGAAAACCAGTGCCACGTGTCAGGGACCAACAGTGCCGCTTGTCAGGGACCACCATGTCTGGGACCACCAGTGCCGCATGTCTGGGACCACCAGTGCCGCATGTCAGGGACCACCAGTGCCACATGTCAGGGACCACCAGTGCCGATTGTCAGGGAACACCATGTCAGAGACCACTAGTACCGCTTGTCAGGGACCACCATGTCAGGGACCACCAGTGCCGCATGTCAGGGACCACCATGTCAGGGACCACCAGTGCCGAATGTCAGGGACCACCATGTCCGAGACCACGAGTGCCGCTTGTCAGGGACCACCAGTGCCGTATGTCAGGTACCACCAGTGCCGCATGTCGGGGACCACCATGTCAGGGACCACATGTCTGGGACCACCAGTCAGGGACCACCAGTGTAGAGCGGGGATTATTAACAGAAATCACTTGTATGACACAGCGGGGATGTCCCGCTGTGACAGGTATTGTATATGAGAACACTGATCACTGATGTCCCGCCGGTATTGTGATTGACAGTGCACTGTTCAAATACAGGCTGGAGGCGGGACATCAGCAATCAGTGTTCTCCTATACAACACCTGTCACAGCGGGACATCCCCGCTGTGTCATGCAAGTGATTTCTGATAATAATCCCTGCTCTACACGGAAATAGCGGGGGGGCTGTGCTGCGGGGATGGAGTGGAGGGGCGGTGACTGTCAGGGAGCAGAGGAGGAGGGAGGAGACAGGAGAAGGACACCTCCTCCATGGGCGGCACAGAGGGGCTGTGAGACCCCCCTCTGCCCACTACATGTCTGCTTTCTCCCTGCTTGCTTTCAAAGGATTACAGCTAGGAGTGTCAGACCGCAGGCTGAGGTTAACTGGAGGGATAGCAGCCAGCGGAAGCCAGGAATTCACCAGGCAATAACGTTTTTTTAGCAAGTTGAGCAGCCTATTACAGAGGAACTACAGAGCTCAGAAGGACATGGATGACATAGTTGGTGAAGGTAGGAGATCAGCAACAAGGACATAGGAAAAAAAAATGTGTCCGACGTTCTGCTTTAAAGGCTAAGTTCACCTATTGTTCACCTTTTTTTTTCCCTCTAAATTCCAGCTCCCCTATGTACCAATTCAATATAGCATTAATGTACTTATTTTGCAAAAATAAAACCGCTTTCCATTAATTCTTCATTGGCTTACCTAACTGTCTTCATAGCTGACCAGCTAAGGGTAGATGATGGAGGGTGTGTGCTAATGAGATTATCTGGTCAACTCCTTCTTGTGTCATGACCTAAAGTCTGACCAGGAAGTAAGGCAGAAGTAATCGAGCAGTGTATTTAAACAACTATGAAGAGAGTGAGGTAAGCCTATGTACAATTAATGGAAAGCTGTTTTATTTTTGCAAAATAAGTACACTCATGCTATATTGGCACATAGGAGAGCTGGAATTTAGAAAAAAAAAGGTGAACTTAGCCTTTAAATATACTAACCGTGACCTTTGACCCTTACCTTGACACTAACCCTGAACAATCTAGATCAAGCCCTGATAAAAAAAAAATATATATATTATATTATATATATATATATAATATAGTGTGTGTGTGTGTGTGTGTGTGTGTGTGTGTGTGTGTGTGTGTATATATATGTGTATATATATATATATATATATATATATATATATATATATATACATACATACACACACAGTTGTGCTCATACGTTTACATGGCTGAATTTATGATTTCTTGGCCATTTTTCAGAGAATATGAAGGATAACAATAAAACATTTCTTTCACTCATGGTTAGTGTTTGGCTGAAGCCATTTATTATCAGTCAACTGTGTTTCGCTTTTTAAATCATAATGGCAACAGAAACTACCCAAATGACCCTGATCAAAAGTTTACATACCCTGGTGATTTTGGCCTGATAACATGCCACAAAGAAGTTTGAGTGGCTATTAAAGGTAACTATCCTCACCCATGATCTGTTTGCTTGTAATTAGTGTGTGTGTGTATAAAAGGTCAATGAGTTTCTGGACTCCTGACAAACCCTAAACCCATCTTTCATCCAGTGCTGCACTGACGTTTCTGGATTCCGAGTCATGGGGAAAGCAAAAGAATTGTCAAAGGATCTGCGGGAAAAGGTAGTTGAACTGTATAAAACAGGAAAGGGATATAAAAAGATATCCAAGGAATTGAGAATTCCAATCAGCAGTGTTCAAACTCTAAAGAAGAGGAAAATGAGGGGTTCTGTTGAAACCAAACCACGGTCAGGTAGACCAACTAAAATTTCAGCCTGAACTGCCAGGAAAATTGCTTGGGATGCAAAGAAAAACCCACAAATAACTTCAGGGGAAATACGGGACTCTCAGAAAACATGTGGTGTGGCTGTTTCAAGATGCACAATAAGGAGGCACTTGAAGAAAGATGGGCTGCATGGTCGAGTCGCCAGAAGAAAGTCATTACTACAAAAATGCCACAAAGTATCCCGCTTACAATACGCCAAACAGCACAGAGACAAGCCTCAAACCTTCTGGCACAAAGTCATTTGGAGTGATGAGACCAAAATTGAGCTTTTTGGCCACAGCCATAAAACGCCACATTTGGAGAGAAGTCAACAAGGCCTATGATGAAAGGTACAGAGGTGGATCGCTGATGTTTTGGAGATGTGTGAGCTACAAAAGGCACAGGAAATTTGGTCAAAGTTGTTGGCAAGATGAATGCAGTATGTTATCAAAAAAATACTGGAGGAACATTTGCATTCATCAGCCAGGAAGCTGCGCATGGGACATACTTGAACATTCCAACATGACAATGATCCAAAACACAAGGCCAAGTCGACCTGTCATTGGCTACAGCAGAATAAAGTGAAGGTTCTGGATTGGCCATCTCAGTCTCCTGATCTTAATATCATTGAGCCACTCTGGGGAGATTGCAAACGTGCAGTTCATGCAAGACAGCCCAAGAATTTACAGGAACTGGAGGCTTTTTGCCTAGAGGAATGGGCAGCTTTACCATCTGAGAGAATAAAGAGCCTCATCCACAAATACCACAAAAGACTTCAAGCTGTCATTGATGTTAAAGGGGGCAATACACAGTATTAAGAACTGGGGTATGTAAACTTTTGATCAGGGTCATTTGGGTAGTTTATGTTGCCATTATGATTCAAAAGAAGTAAACACAGTTGATTGAGAATAAATGGCTTCAGCCAAACACTAACCATGAGTGAAAAAAGTTTGTGTTATTCATATTCTCAGAAAAATGGCCAAGAAATCATAAGTTTTGCCAGGATATATCAAATTATGAGCACAACTGTCTATATAATTAATAATAATAAACACAGACCTTTTTTGTTTACATGCTCCTCCTCTTTTTAGGAGAAAATTATACAATGTATTTTTTTTCTCCTTTCAGAAGGATAAAGAGTGCAGATGTGAGGTTTTTAATCACTGTGATTACTGTGATAGCCAGTCACAGGCGCTATCACAGCAATCGTGTAATCGGAAGCCTGTCCTCCCAGCTCCTGATCATTATTACTGAAGCAGGAGCTGTCAGCAATAGCTTGGTTTCCATGCTGGTAGTGCTATGGAGCTTGCTGCCAGTACAAACGCTGGTGCACATATATGTGGCGCCATGTTTACTGGCTAGGAGAAAAATAAAAAAAGTACCGGTATATATTTTTTTTCTCCATTAAGAAAGAGAAAGAGAGTGGACTTCACTGTGAAGTCAGTGACAGTTGAGTCTTCATGTTGGGAGCACGCTCTCAGAAGAAGGCCCACCTTTATGACGTTGCATATATGTGTGATGCTGGCATCAACAGGTTCAGGTGGGGGCTGAAGAGTTTTGTTATAATAATTAACCCTGCCTGTACTGTGCTGGCAGATCTTCATTATAAGTTGTAAACTAGATGTGCACACTCTCTATCCTACCAAGGGGTTAAAGATCTCGAGCTTTGGTTAGTACATTGTATTGCCTAGGCAATCCGAGCAGACATGGGAGGGGGTCCCTTTCAGAGATGGGAGGAAATTCCAATTCTATCTGAAGTCCTGCTTTAATTAAATCTGGACCTTGGTAGATATATCCCCTCTGCTTCATTGGAGCCTGACACAACTGGCATAAAGAAACATCTTAATGGTAGTCCTTTTGAAACATTGAAACACCTTGTACCCCCATTGAAACATTTTGTGGCCTTGTATCTTGAATAAGTATTTTTAGCTTTCTTTGACTAATGCAAGCTTGTCAATTTCTGAGGTCTGTGTTTGCACCGTACAATAGGCTTTATAGAGTTAAACAGTTATACAGTTAAAGCCCAATTCCATCTCCCTCCCTTTCTTGAGGACCCCTCCAGCATGTTACTTCTTTTACATCTTTCTTCTGATGCCTTCTGGCCACTTAGAAGATGTGCAGGGTCCTTTTCAGTCTTGCCTGATCTTGTCTTTCACCAGACTTCTGAGTTGTGTGATACAGCGTCATTCAACCCAGAAGATTGAGAACATCTTGTGGCAAAAAAGAGGTACAGCTGGGGACAACTCTGACGACATTTAAAGTGGTTCTTCATTTCAGAAACATAAAAATTAAAAGTCAGCAGCTAAAAACACTGTAGCTGCTGACTTTTAGGAATAGGACACTTACCGGTCCAGGGATCCAGCGCTGTCCTCACCTGGGCCAGCTCTTTGCCTGTCTTTGGGTCCAGGTGGCGGCATGTTTTCTTTGGGATGCCGGATGTTACTGCTTGCGGCATCAAAGCCGGATATCCACCTAGCATTCGAGAGCGGCGCTGCACTTTGTGAATGGTTCCCCAGCTTTCTGGGACCTTCGATGTGTCCCAGACGATAGTGGGGGAAGGAGAGAGGGCTGAACATCTGCTCGGATGGCTACGGATATTCAACCAGAAATAAGAGCAGGTACCTGTCAAAACCAGGTACCCGCTCCCCCCAAAAATGTGGCAAAACTTAGAGGCGGGGGTGGAGGTAGACAAGCCAAACTTCCCCTTTTGGGTGAAGTTTTGCTTTAAAAAATATTGACATACAATCACTGAAAGATATCACTGTTCAATTTGTATATAATCTTTGTGGATAAGGTCACATTAAGCCAAGGGTGATTATCAGCAGACTGGGTTTAAAGTGGAAGTAAACCCATCGATTTAACTGCTTCAAAAAATGGTTAAATTCCCGGCACGGGAATGTAAGAATCCTTTCACACGGTGGACTCCACTTTGCTCAGTGGAGCGCTGATCCCCGCTGAGCAGGCGGGTGACAGGTTAGTCTCCGGTCATTGTGCTGAGACAGACCTGTCAGAGCCCTGCTCCCCTCAGTGGGGAGAGCGGATGAAAACAGACCGCCTGTCCATTTTCATCCGATCCCATTCACACCGATTCGCCAGACGGATGGAAAATAGAGTCTGCATCCGTCTGGATTTCAGATCGGATAGCAGCGAGTGTCAGCGGGCATGTCACCGCTGACATCCACTGCCCCATAGGAGTGAATGGAGGCTCCGATCAGATCCACCTGAAAAACTGACAGACGGACCTGATTGGAAAGCCTGTGTGAAAGGGCCCTAACTGTCACATTGGTTGTGCTCTCAACCAAACTGTCAAACCGTCCAATTGCTGGAGTCATAACTGATCACATGTCCTGCATCATGGCAGTTGAGGATTAAACAGAGGACAAAGCTTCTTTGGCTGAAAACGATAGGAGGGTTTACTTATACTTTAAAACTGTTTACTAAGAACACAATAACCGGCCTGTGTAAGTATTCCATCTTTTGAAAGCATTCCTGCTGCTAAAACTAATATAAAGCTGTACCTGCTGCCTGCGCTGTTGATTGCCTCTGCAATAAGAAAAAATCACCTGCTAGGAAATTTTCTAAAACTGACACTTTAGAAATTATGGGGTTCCTCATCTCTTACTGCGACCGCTGGTTCATACTGTGGATCCCCTATGTCATAACTCTGTTGTAGTTATACAGTTGTCAGGAAGGAAAGAACCAGTAAGAGCTGCAGAGAACCAGGAGATCAACCTTCCTGGAAGTGCTGGTTTTGGAAGATTCCTCAGATGATGATTTCTTGATCGGCAGCACTGACAGTAGGTGATGTTTTAATAATAAAAAACTAAACACCAAATATGCATTCTCAGAACAGGTGTCCCTGGTATCCCAAATCTTTCCAACAGGATGCCACAAGAGCTCCAAAATGTGCATAGTTATTATTCATATGTAAAGCTTGGGTGATTAAAACATGTACGATAGACAGCAGCTACATCACAATCTGTAGAATGTGAACAGGCAAGGACCTCAAATGTAAACTGGTTTTCCGTGGGGGTTGGTGGGGAGGTTTGGGAATCCAAAAAAACAATCAATCATTCTCACCTAGATGGCTGCAGCACCAATCCCAGCTGCAACTGTCACTCACTGGCTCTACACAGAGAACTGAGTGATCAAAGGCCGCTGATCGCTCAGTGCACAGTATTCAGTCCGCAGAGAGCCGGTGACTGTCACTGCAGTGCCGTGCTGTGCTGGGGGTGGGAGCGGTTGGCTCATTCTCCCAGCGGCTCCCTGAGAGGCTGAGCCAGTTGCTGGTCAGGCATCTGGGTGGATCTTAACATTAAAGATCAATCCAGAGCTCCTGTGACTAATAGGAGAAGTATAGTTAAAAGAGCATTGGCCATACCTCTCCTTTAAAATACAACTAAGGCCAGCCATACATGGTTGTAATCTCGGCCGGTTCAGCAGGAACCAGCCAAGATTCAAATTGTTACTGGGCAGGCTGAATGTACCAAGCTGATCACTTAGTGGCTATAATCACTGCCTTCTCCCGGTGGGGAAGGCTTCCTACGCTGGGAGCAGACAATTGCTCGGCAGGAGGGATTCCCCTGTCGGCACTGTCTGTCTTGGTTGGGGGAATCGTGGATTTTTTTTTCCTTCAGCCCATGTATGTTTGACAGCCTATACAAGTACCAAATCTAATTTGTGAGGCTCAAGCCTCAAAAAGTAAACATAAACTTCCTTAACTGTCCCTGATTGAGCCAAATCCTCCTTTGTTTGTGTCTCATATGCTCCCAGACACTGCAGCTTAGAGTGGGAAGGTTCAGCAACAGAACTAGTGCTTTCAATCCAAGAAAGCAGTGGGCTGGACTAGGTTTGGCCAGGACCTGATTGACAAGCTACAGTGACTCAGCACTGAAGGTGCTAATAGCCGTGCCCCTTGCAACACTTTCCATCCCACTGTAGTGCAAGCAGATACAGCCTACTTATGAAAGGCAATTCTGCTATGAGCCAGAGCAGCAGCTGCCAACCAGTGGTCCCTGGACCACTAATGGTCCACTAGAAAATTTTGGTGGTCCCCAGGGGTTCTGCCGCAAGTCAACACTGTGGCGCTTGTATACCGTCTATTGTTTCCAGTGTTGTTTTCAATGCGTGCTGACAGTCAATACTGTCATGTCAATACTCAATGATAAGTCAAGAGAGCTGAAACATTGTGTGTATAAGGCAGCAGTGTGATGCAGGGGGAGGGGACAGAGAGCCGGAGCATTGTGTGTGTGTGTGTGTGTGTGTGTGTGTATAAGGCATGTAAAATTTATGTTAGTGGTCCCCAGGATTCAAAATTGCGGGTATGAAAGGTTAGTGTCCACTGAGCTAGAGATCAGTGCAGCATCATTTCCACCCCGTCGTAGGAAGCTGCATTAGGTGGACTTCCCTGATAGAATCAATAGATATTTGTGGGACTTTACAGGGGGACGAGCAGAAAACTGTAAGTGCACAAGCACTTATTAAGTGCTGCAAAACATATTTTTAGTGGGTGGCCATAGTACTACTTTAAATGGAGAATTTTACATACATGCACATGTAAAAATTATAGCCATTCGTGCAAAAGGAGGCTTAAGTGATTGCAGGATACGGTTATGTAACAAGGTCCAATCTGCATAGCATTCTTTTCCTCTACTAGGGCAGTCATTGTCACAATCTTTGTACAACCAGCTCCAACCTAATAATTCTATATAGTTGGATTTTGTGCACAATATGTTGCTTGCATGTAACTGAGATATCTATTTAAAAATAGATTCTATATAGGAATAGACACGTTTTTGTGCAAATACAAAGAAATAGAGGAGCCGTGTTTCAGGGTACTGCAGAGTGTCGAAATATATAAGTGTGTCACTGTGAATGTTCACTGCAGGCGTTCCAGTTTTGCTTTTGCAGAGATTGTATGTGACAGCTTGTCCGCAGATAGAGAATATCCGCAGTCTTTCCTAGAGGCAAGCCTTTAATAGAAACATTAGTCTGAAGGGACCAGACAGCAGCAGTTTTGTCATGGGCTTTTTGCAGGACCCTACAGCAGCACAGCCAGTTATGTTGGATTGGTTTGTTTCTTAATACATCTTGGGTTTACTAAGTTTATACAAAGTCTTTATACTACCATTACATGGTTAAAGCCTTTGATTAACAGTGCTGCCAGCTTCATAACATTTTTGATGAACACTGGAGCTGTGGTTTGCATTACCAAAAACTGAAGTTGGAGCTCTTTATTTGAAGAACAAGGGTCGATTTATGAAAAGTAGAGCAGAATTAATGTTTCATTTTCATGGAGAACAGTGTACAACAAAAGTTCAATTTTTACTTCTTTTTTCATAAATTACCCCAGCTGAATTTTCTTCCAAAGCACAGGCTGGTATTTGTGCTGGCATTGGCTTGTGTGCTGAGCATTGCTGGTTCTAATAAGTCAGACAATTATGTATTTACGTTTGATTCAATGACACCATACTGTGCAATGTCTGTGCTGGCAGAGCTTAGCTTTTTCCTTATGAAAACAAACAAAGGGCAAGCTATGAACATCCTACGAGGGTTTAAAGTTTTATTGACAATTTCCTTTGGCATACTGAAGCCGGTTAGGTATCAAATGGGGTGTGTAATTTTATGCCAGTACTGGTGGGAGCGGGTCCTGCACTGCTTAACCTTGGAGAGAATAGAAATTGGCTGAACTCCCAAATCACTCATTTTAAATCAGTATGCCTAAAAGACCCCCACTCGAGGTATGATTTCTTCCATATATTCACAAATTTCAACTAATCCTGGCCTCGAAAAACCACCTCATGCCCGGAAATGGGAGAAGGACTTGGAAAAATCGTTGGATATGGATGATTGGCCTAAAATCTGGACTGCAACTAAATCTTCTTCACCAAACATTCTGGCGGTAGAAACTAACTATAAGGTTCTAACTCGTTGGTACCTTGTACCCTCCAGGTTGGCCAAATTTGCGCCAACCCAAGCAGCTCAATGCTTTCAGGGCTGTTCAGATCCAGGCACTCATATTCATATATGGTGGTCCTGTCCGACAGATACAAACGTTTTGGGGAAAAATATTTCAAATTGGCTCCAGAATGTTTGAACTAAAATTGCAACCAGATCCTGTCATAGCCTTACTCAACTTAAAATCAGATTGTCTCACACATAATCAATTTAAACTCTTTACTCAACTCCTCACTGCTGCAAAACAGACGATTGCAAAGGTATGGAGGTCTGCCAACTTAGAAATACCCGAGACCAAACACAGACTAAACACTTTCATGTCACATGCCAAAATGCTGGCAATAGAAAGAGACCAAATTCCTATATTTGAAAAAACTTGGAACCCTTGGATTAAGTATCATTTATCGCCAATATTTGATAATTCAATTCTTAAACCGTGGTAGCTAAGGAAACTCTTCACCCCATTATTATGATAATATAGCATTCTTAATATCAACAAAATCACGCCATGTTACCTGGATCAATCCTGTGGACTCTTTCTCTTCTATTTCTATCTTTCCTACTATTCTTTCCTTTCCTCTTTCTTACATCTTAAACTCATTTTTACTATATTTTACCTATGTAATGATTTAATAAAACAATATCTCCAAAGCTCTGGTCCAACAAATAAGACAATTTATTTTAACATAAAATCTCCTTCATTCCTTTGGTCAGACAGTAACCAAATGTTAAATGGAAGATATTATACTGATTACCTGGTTGTAATGAATTAATAAGCCAATGAGTTGTACCATTTATCATTTCTGTTATATTATATTATTAGTACTTATTGTACCTAATTGTATTAAACTTTTATGGTCAACTAATAAAAACCTTTTTGACAAGGAGAAATTGGCTGAACAAAAATCTTTCATTGGGTTTCACTATTTCCCCAACAATGGTTACTAGTGGGCAGTGTTAGGTGCAGTCTGATGGCATCTGTATGAATATTGTCACCTGAGAATGCATGATATGGCCCAGTGATTTTGATGATGGCTTTGTTATGACACTTTGAATGCAGTTTTAACTTTCCTACTAGTGGGAATAAAAGCATTTCATATATGAATATCATTTCTATTGTGTAAGTAAAGGGCACGGTCTCCATGTTTAAAAATGTGGCAGTGTTGTGTGGTGGCCTAACCATGTGCTGGGCTGCATGCACTCCACATCTACTGCCATATGGTGGAGGAGCACTTGCACTCTTTAACTCTGCCCACCAGAGGTCTGGCCACTTAGGTTCACTGAAGTGCTACGGGCACAGGATTTTCATCTGAGCACCAATACAAAAGCTCTCCTTGGAGGCCCTTGGCCTTGCCTTACCAACAGCACCCAGTAGCCCTTTCCTTTTCATACCTTTCTCAGGTCTTGTGACAATCGACCCAACTAGCAGCCTTGCCAAGCACCTGCTCTATTCCAGAGGACATTCCCACCTCGCAGTTATGGGTAAGCAGAGAAACCCAGTTGGTTGACATACTGTATATAAATCCTTTCAGTCATCCCAGTAGTGACTGCACATTGCAAACAGAACAGCAGAGATGAGAGCCAAGTCAAGGAGCAGCCCATAATTTAGGGGTTTGCTAGATCCTTACATCCCAAGCTACAGGGATGTGAGTATTCGCATATGTTCTGCATCTCTCCTTCCTTGCTTTTCCCTAAGAAGAAGCTTCCAGAAGCTAGAACCTTTAAAAAATTACACATCTTTGCATGCCTTAGTCCTTGCACTGCTTCCAATGACCATCTCCCCCTGACAGACAGACTACCAGCAGACCTTTTATACAGAGCCCTCTACCCAAGAATGCCTTAAAACTGAGAGGGGCAGGACTGGTACTTCCTCACTATCTCTGGTACACCCCGCTCGCTACTCTGCATTGCCTACTCTTCAGTACAGTGTTCCTAATGCTAACTATGGCAATATCTACCTTACAACATCATCCACCATTTATAGAAAAAAGCTCCCATGTAGCTTGCACCACAATGATCCAATTTCATCATAACCTAGTGATAAATAGTAGGTCTATAAATCTTTTGGTGATTTTAGTAATACAGTTTTAAAATAAAGGAATATGTGGTGCTAACTAAAGGGTAACAATAAATCAAATATCACAAAAATACTGTGACTGAAATGTGTAACTAATAACACTTCTTATTGTGACATCAAGTGGTTAACAGGATAATAAGTGTATAAATAACATTCAATAAATCCAATAGAACTCATAAAGTGAAAAAATGAAAAGAATAAAAAAAAAATAGAAATAAAAAGGCATATAGTGAAAAAAGTGGCATGAATAAAAAAATTGCATAAATAAGTCCAAAAAGTGTATAAATACAGTCAGTGAATCCAATAAAACTCATAAAGCACATAAAAATGAAGAAAATCGCATAAAGTGAAAAAAGTCGCATAAAGTGCAAAAAAGTGTAAAAACGTATAAGGAAACCGCTAATTAGAATAATTAAAGTGCATAGTCCAACAAGTGCAATCTTCATATAACAGTTCATGCAGAGAAAACAAAAGTGCATGTGAATGATCGGTTTCATATTCCTCTAATCAGTGTAGTGATCCAACACAGTTTTATTAAAAACAACGTAGTAACTTACATTAAAGAACTGGATAAACAGCACAGGACAGAGTACTTCCGGTCGCGGCCGCGACCGGAAGTGACGACACCTGACTCCTCCCTGATGCATTGCGTCACTGCTCACGTAACTTCATCAAAGGGTAATACAGTTTTGCCATTGTACGTGTCCTTATTTAGGTCTGAAATAAAATGTGTGTATTGGCAATTGCATATGTTATATTATATATATATATATATATATATATATATATATATATATATATATATATATATATATATATATATATTTTATTATCTTTATTTTCCTAGGAAAGTGGCGTTAGCTTTTAAGTAGTTGAGTTGCTATTCAGAACTAGTGAATCCAGTCATCCACTATGGAAGCATGAGCAGCTCTTTTGTCACATTTGGTGCACATTCAGTGCAGGTTCACGTAATGCCTGTATTTGATTTGCATTGAAATAACATCCCAGACCAAGGAGTTAGTTTAGCAGCCACTATTCGGTGCTATGTAGGTGCTTTTTCTGTTGAATCAAGCTACATCTTTGCGGTATAATGGCTTTAGTCATAGGCAGTCTTTGTTGCTTTGCGATTGTGCAATCTCTTTTAGAATTACAAACAGCTATGTAGTATGGAGACCTCCATAATGCATTATAAATTGAAAGAATTCTTTAAGTAAACCATTTTACTACATTGTTTTACTAATCCTAAAGAAGATTGTACAGGGATTGTACAACCAGAGCTTTTTTTCAGTGGGAACGTGGGGGAACACAGTTCCAGCACCTCCGAAAAAGGGGCCCTGGGGTGTGCTAGAGAGTCTATTGATGCTGACTGTTTGGGATATATTGTAGTTGGGTGCAGTGTTTCTGGGGGGTCTATTGTTGCTGGAGGGATCTACTATTGCGGGGGGGGTCTGTTGTTTTGGAGGGGTCTTTTGCTGCTCTGGGGAGGACTTTGTTGGAGGGGATCCATAGTTAAGGGGGGAGAGGGTCTGTTGATGCTGACTGCTGGGGGATCAATTGTTACCAGCAGGGGGTCTATTGTTGCTGGGGGTGTATTTTGTCCCGGGGGGGGGCTATTGTTGCTGGGGTGAACTTATGATGCTGGGGTCAGTGTCAAATTACTTAACAATACAAATTGATACTTGGCACTGTATTCTCTTAAAGGAGCGGTACTTCTAGGTGGATAGGGGACGGAGACTAGGGACGATGCTCAAAGGTAAGTCAGGGGCGGAGAGAGTACCTGCATCTATTCTCCGAGAAAAAAAAGCCCTGGGTACAATCAGTTTGTAATATTTGTCACTGCAGGTGTCGTGGCACTAAAAGTTCCAGCATACCCTACCAACTCCTGTGGTTGATATTGTATATAGTATGGCAGGTTCAGTTAATGCTGCGACTTGGATTCATATGAACTAGAAGTGTATTTGTTGCTGAACACTCATATAGTCTTTAACCTCCCTGACGGTATTCCCGAGTGTGGCTCGGGGTTAAATTTCAGCACCATTAGCGGTAACCCCGAGCCACACTCGGGATTACATTGCAGGATCCTGGTGCAGTGTACTTACTTGTCCCCAGGATCCTGGGATGTCCCCCGCTGTGTCTGCGGGCTCTGTCTCCTCTGAAGCCTCTCTGTGCCAGGCTCCGTTCCCTGCGAGCGTCGCGATGCACGGGGGCGGAGCCTGGCGGGAAATTAAAAAAATTTAAAAATCATTTCACATTCCTTTTGCCCCAGTGCTTTGTCCAATGCCCTGCATGCAGTTTTATATTATATAGTCTGTTCTTTCTGCCTGAAAACTGGAGATTGTCCATAGCAACCAAAAAGTGTCCCTTTACGTCAAAAGTGGCTTTAGACCAGCTAGAAAACAGCGATAGTAAATTAGAACACTTGCAGAATTGAGCGATAGTGAATTGTGGGGAAATGTATTTTATTATTATTATTATATTATTATTTTTTTAATCATTTATATTTATTTATTATATTATAATGTATGTTTTTGTGTTTCAAACTTCATCATACCCGGGATAACTTCTAGACTCTTGGTTGACAGATTTAAGTGTGTTATTGCTAAGAATTACAGGCCTACAATATAAAACACCCAATTTCCATGCAAAATAATTGTACCGCTTTCAGCACCTAAAATCCGAAATAATCATACCGCATTAATGAATGCTCTTTTTGCTTTCATTGTTACCCCCTCCACTCAAAAAGTTTATCATTACAGAAGCCTAAATCCTCATCCAAATATCTTCTTGTGTGGCCAGCTTTAGAAGCCGTATCCAAATTGTAATAAAGTAAGCAATATATTTGCAGCCAAAGCCCATTTTAAGAGCAGCTTTGATTTTATAGTGCATGTTCTGTTTAATATATCTTTTTTTTTCTTTTATGCATTTATGGATAGTTGAACTCTTGTTACAAATGCATGGCACTTCTCATTTACCATTTTCCTTTCTTACAGTCTTCCTATTTACTTATTGAAATAAAATAGGTTGTGTTCAGTTTTCCTAATACTGCAGCAACAGTCATCATTAATGGCTCTTTTCAGTGCCGTTGCTGATTATTTTAGTCAGGGAAGCCTTTCCTACTCTACAATCTGTATCTCCCTCAATGTACTTACCATTCGCTATTCTTGTCAGCCTTTCAGCGTTTTCCTTCTTCCAGGCTGCTATGATTGGCCCCCACCCTCAGTCAGATGCTGGCACTGCACTATTTCCCTGCTTCTTCGACTAGAAGCAGATATAGGGCTAGTCATGCACCATGTCTACAGCATATGCAGCTAAACAGAGCAGAAAGGAGAAAAAACAAAGGTCATTTCTTCAGTCAGCAGCGAAGGCAGCTTTGCATCTGGCTCTCAGCTCCTTCTCAGTAACCAGCCATATAATGTTGCTATGATTAAGGTGGACCCACAACCCTTAGTGCAAAAAGACTGATGGTGCAGCATCAAGGGATGCTGAAACAAGGTGGATGATGGAGGCTAAATACTGCGTCGTAACAGCTGTGTAATTAATGCATCAGTGTGGACATGCATCATTTGCTTTTGAGGATGAGACAATTTTGTATGGGAAGACTATTTGGAAGAATGGTGGTGATGGGGAGGAAAATCAAAGGGATGCAGGCTGCCGCAGATTGAACTAAAATGGAATAAATTACATTGCATGGGTCGTATGAAACCAGCTTTGTGGACCCCACATGGGAAGGTGGCATTGCGCCTGTGTAAAGCCTTGTGGTTTTATTTCAACATCCTTACTTAGGTTTACTCAGCAGGGATAGAGTTAAAACAGCTGCACCATAGTGAGGAGGCAGCATCCACACGTGGAATAATAACTGCAGCCTCTCTCCTTCTCTCTAATTCTACGTCTAGTTTACAAGATGCGGGAATTGGATTTATCCTAGTCATTGACCGGAGACTGGACAAATGGACATCTGTGAAAGCGTCAATACTAAGGATTGCGGTAAGTCCTTTTAATGCTAAATCAACAGTTTCAAAAAAATAGGGCCCTCGGGGCATATGTTTGTTCTCATTTAATGTAAAATAGCCATGTTTTCATATAAATTATTTACCATTTATTCTGCACTAGTCAGTCATCCACTCAGATATAGCCTTAGTGATGCATGTTTCTCATCATCCTAAAACTGAATTGCACGCAGCCTTTTAAATGTATTATTCTGTTCCAAAATCAGAATGCATACCTGCTCATACCTTGGCTTACAAATCTAAACTTCTAATCTAAAATCTAGAAAATAAATCCAAGTTTTTCAAGGTCACGATAATGGCATAATTTGGACATAAATACCATGGTTTATTTGGATAAATAAGTATATTTCTGTGTATTTGTATCTGTGGCTTTGCCAATTAATTTGGTTATTGATATCACTATACCACGCTGATGTAAAAAAGATTGAGGCCTGCTTACTGCTGTTCTATTTACCTTGGTAGCACTTATAAGGATTTCAGTACAGCTGCTGATCTAAATCTGTTGTAATGCAAATAAGCTACTTGTAAGCAAAGCATTTTGTTCATTATCCCTAGATAAGTATGCTAACTGTCAGTGCAGTCGCTGTTATTCTAGACAGTATTGGGACATTTTGGTATATCTGGATCTTCAGGTCTATTTACTAACATATTTATTATGCTTGATTTTTTGCATACAGCATGAGAGGCCAATAGGATGCTGTGATTCTAAGAGCAGGGCTCCTTATGTCATCTATTCATAGTTTGCTACTTTTTCAGTTGAAATAGCACTTTTTATATATTCATTTGAGATTGTGGGTAGGGGATCGATTTTCAAGAATGTGTATTAGTCTGAACATACAGTTAGCAGTAGGTGAGGTGTAGTATTAGTCATTCTCCTGCTTAAAATGTCAACTGTCCTCTGTAGGCATAGAGGCTGCTGGTATAGGATGAGGAGACTTTGAAGCAAAATAAGGAATAAAAGTGTTAATTAGGGCATTACCTTTATTGCTGGGTTTTAGGGGGGGGGGTGCTAAGGGCTTTTTTTAGGGTTAGGTTAAGTGATGAAATAGGGCCATAAGCGTTAAGAGTTTTTATATACGAGATTGGATTAATGCAGGCCTTGCAGTGCTTTTTACATATTGCTCTTCCCCTCATCTGAAATCTCCACATTAATGTTGTAAAAACAAAACACCTGTGGAAAAAAGCTAGAAGATATATACAGCGAGGGAAAAAAGTATTTGATCCCCTGCTGATTTTGTACGTTTGCCCACTGACAAATGATCAGTCTATAATTTTTATAGTAGGTTTATTTTAACAGTGAGAGACAGAAAAACAACAAAAAAAATCCAAAAAGCGCATTTCAAAAAAGTTATAAATTGATTTGCATTTTAATGAGTGAAATTAGTATTTGACCCCTTCACAAAATTTAGTACTTGGTGACAAAACCCTTGTTGTCAATCACAGAGGTCAGATGTTTTTTTCTTGTAGTCGGCCACCAGGTTTGCACACATCTCAGGAGGGATTTTGTCCCACTTCTCTTTGCAGATCCTCTCTAAGTCATTAAGGTTTCGAGGTTGACATTTTTGATTACTCGAACCTTCAGCTCCCTTTCACATGTTTTCTATGGGATTAAAGTCTGGAGACTGGCTAGGCCACTCCAGGACCTTTAATGTGCTTCTTCTTGAGCCACTCCTTTGTTGCCTTGGCTGTGTGTTTTGGGTCATTGTCATGCTGGAATACCCATCCATGATCCATTTCCAATGCCCTGGCTGAGGGAAGGAGGTTCCCCCCCAAGATTTGACAGGACATGGCCCCGTCCATCGTCCCTTTGATGCAGTGAAGTTGTTGTGTCCCCTTAGCAGAAGAACACCCCCCAAAGCATAATGTTTCCACCTCCATGTTTGACAGTGGGGATGGTGTTCTTGGGGTCATAGGCAGCATTCCTCCTCCTCCAACACGGCGAGTTGAGTTGATGCGAATGAGCTCGATTTTGGTCTTATCTGACCACAACACTTTCACCCAGTTCTCCTCTAAATTATTCAGATGTTCACTTGAAAACTTCAGACGGGCCTGTACATGTGCTTTCTTGAGCAGGGGGGCCTTACGAGTGCTGCAGGATTTCAGTCCTTCACGGTGTAGTGTGTTACCAATTGTTTTCTTGGAGACTATGGTCCCAGCTGCCTTGAGATCATTGACAAGATTCTTCCATGTGGTTGTGGGCCGATTCCTCACCATTCTCATGATCATTGAAACTCCATGAGATGAGATCTTGCATGGATCCCTAGACCAAGGGAGATTGACAGTTATTTTGTGTTTCTTCCATTTGCGAATAATCGCACCAACTATTGTACCCTCTCACCAAGCTGCTTGGTTATGGTCTCCAGCCTTGTGTAGGTCTATAATCTTGTCCTTGGCATCCTTGGACAGCTTTTTGGTCTTGGCCATGGTGCAGAGATTACAGTCTAATTGATTGCTTCTGTGGACAGGTGTCTTTTATACAAACTGAGATTAGGAGATTAGTGCTAATAATCTCAGCTCGTCACCTGGGAGCCAGAAATCTTGCTGATTGATAGGGGATCAAATACCCTATTTATCGGCGTAGAACACGCACCCTAATTATAAGAGGGAAGTTTCAGGAAAAAAACTTTCCACAGCCCCCCCGCACAGCACAAGGACCCCCCTGCACAGCACACGGACCCCTTTACCTGCACACAGTACACAGCCCCCTTTCATTATAAAGTCCCCCCCTGAACATCCAGGAGACCCCCAGTTTCCTGGGACAGCATTGCCAGCATACTCTAAAGTTGAGAAAACATCACTGTCAGCCCCTTCTCATACACCGCTCATCCTGTGTCACTCTCATTGTAAATCAAAGCTCCTATATACCTTAATAATGCCACTCTCTCATGGACACAGTCATGTGACTCTCCTCTGCTGTTTTATTGATGGTCACATGACCGCTCTCCTCCAATCAAAAGCTACACTTGAGGAGGAGGCTGAGCGGGAGGAGGAGAGCGGCCAGAACGAGTGGCGTTACTTGAGGTATTACAGGCTTCCATTTATATTGAGAGTGACACAGGAGGAGCGTTTTATGAGAAAGGGCTGGCAGTAAGGTTTTTAAAATATGGCAGCGCTGTTCCAGGGCAAAGAGAGGCAGGGCAGCCGGCCTGATACCCTCCCGATGTGTGGCACCTGGGGCAGCCCATCCGATCTCTGCCCCCCCCCCCCCCCCCCCCCCTGGTAAAAAAAATATATATCGGCGTATAACACGCAGGCACGTTTTACCCTTTATTTTCAGCTGGGAAAAGTGTGTGTTATACGCTGTTTAAAAAACTGTATTTATTTTACTCATTAAAATGCAAATCAATTTATAACATTGAAATGCGTTTGAAATGCATGTCTCTCACTGTTAAAATAAACCTACCAATAAAATTATAGACTCATCATCATTTCTGATCATTTCTTTGCCAGCTGGCAAACATACAAAATCAGCAGGGGATCAAATATTTTTTTCCCTCACTGTACTTGCTTACCCCTGTTTCTGCACCTGAAAGGACGATGTCAGTATCATTTCAGTGAGATCCTGTGAACGCTAAGTATGCCAAACCATGCAAGGATGTGTTGTCTGTTTGCTGTATTCTTACTGAAAACCTGTGGCATATGAAGCAGGATCACAAAATTATGTAGCAGACTGAAGCAATGCTGAGCAACTCACAAGGGACTGTCGGGGGACTTGAGATCTTCTAGTACAGTGGTTCTCAACCTTTCTAGTGCCGTGACCCCTTGATAAAATTTCCCAAGTTGTGGGGACCCCAACAGTAAAATTTTCATAGTGTGGGTTCTCAGCATCCAAGGCAAGACAAGTAATTTGCACCCCTAACCCATGGATATTTAGTGCTCCCTGAGTCCCTTCCACTCGTACAGTATTAAAACCCCTTATGGTACATTTTAGAATGTACCACTCTTTTTCTTTGTTCTCCTTTCTTTCCCTTTTTATCTCTCTCTGTCCTAATTTCTTGTCATCCCCCCCCCCCCCTCCATACCTCTCTCTAGCCATCTTTCTTGTTCTCTTATTCTTTCTCTCCCTTTTTCTTTGTTTCTCCTCCTCTTTTCCTCTCCCTTCCATGTATTCTCTATTTTTATTCCTTCTCTTACTCCTTGATGGGGGATGGTGGGGAGTTGGGATGAGTGGCAGTGCTGGTGGGGAGTTGGAATGAGTGGTAGTGCTGGTGGAGAGTTGGAATGAGTGGTAGTGCTGGTGGAGAGTTGGGATGAGTGGCAGTGCTGGTGGGGAGTTGGGATGAGTGGCAGTGCTGGTGGGGAGTTGGGATGAGTGGCAGTGCTGGTGGGGAGTTGGGATGAGTGGCAGTGCTGGTGGAGAGTTGGGATGAGTGGCAGTGCTGACGGGGAGTTGGAATGAGTGGTAGTGCTGGTGGGGAGTTGGAATGAGTGGTAGTGCTGGTGGGGAGTTGGAATGAGTGGTAGTGCTGGTGGGGAGTTGGAATGAGTGGTAGTGCTGGTGGGGAGTTGGAATGAGTGGTAATGCTAGTGGGGAGTTGGGATGAGTGGCAGTGCTGGTGGAGAGTTGGGATGAGTGGCAGTGCTGGTGGGGAGTTGGGATGAGTGGCAGTGCTGGTGGAGAGTTGGCATGAGTGGCAGTGCTGGTGGGGAGTTGGGATGAGTGGCAGTGCTGGTGGAGAGTTGGGATGAGTGGCAGTGCTGGGGGGAGTTGGGATGAGTGGCAGTGCTGGTGGGGAGTTGGGATGAGTGGCAGTGCTGGTGGAGAGTTGGGATGAGTGGCAGTGCTGGTGGGGAGTTGGGATGAGTGGCAGTGCTGGTGGGGAGTTGGAATGAGTGGTAGTGCTGGTGGAGAGTTGGGATGAGTGGCAGTGCTGGTGGGGAGTTGGGATGAGTGGTAGTGCTGGTGGAGAGTTGGGATGAGTGGCAGTGCTGGTGGGGAGTTGGAATGAGTGGTAGTGCTGGTGGAGAGTTGGGATGAGTGGCAGTGCTGGTGGGGAGTTGGGATGAGTGGCAGTGCTGGTGGAGAGTTGGGATGAGTGGCAGTGCTGACGGGGAGTTGGAATGAGTGGCAGTGCTGACGGGGAGTTGAAATGAGTGGTAGTGCTGACGGGGAGTTGGGATGAGTGGCAGTGCTGACGGGGAGTTGAAATGAGTGGTAGTGCTGACGGGGAGTTGGGATGAGTGGCAGTGCTGGGGGGAGTTCTGATCAGCCAACTTAGGTGCTCTTGATCAAGGTCATCTGCTGATCTGAGAACTGTAGTGGGGACTTTTAATAGCAACTATAATCACAGGTAGTGTTACTCAATGTGTCTCCAGCTATTTGGTGTCTCGCAGCAGTGACATCTATGCCGAAATCAGGAGATAGGGTCTCCTCCAGCCCCTCCCACTTCACATTCCTCACCCGTCAGTTGACCTCTAGTCTCTGCCCCCCAGCCATGCCGTGAACTGAATGGGCGGCTGCAGGCTCCAGGGACAGCCCTGCTGGGTGGCTGCAAAAAGGCTGGGAGAGCTGTGCGGGCTTCAGGAACAGCCCAGGATTCGGTGACCCCTGGCAAATCATCATTCGACCCCCAGGTTGAGAACCACTGTTCTAGTGCAAAGTAATTTTTTTTTTTGTCAGGAGCAGAAATGAGTGAGTTCAAGCAGTGCAGCAGGTTGGGTTTATTCAAAACCAAATTATTTTTTTTCAAATTAAAAACCCAAATGAGTGCCTTGCCCTAAAATATATCAGTGGATAATAATAGGCGTATTAGCCACAATTCTCAAGAGCGTCATGAATTTGCAGTTTCCTATTGTGCCTTTTTTGATGCCCTCGTGTTGAAGTACCCACTAAATGGTATACAGGCTGTTATGAACATGGAATGGGGTTCAAATGAATACAGTCCTCTTTATGGGGAATACCAGTCTATAGGTATAGCCAGCATGGGAGTCACTAGCCCCGGACACCTGGAGTTATACATTGTGGTAGGAAAGGAGTAGAGGCTGCTCACTTAGTAAAGAGTATATTCACAGAGTTTGATAAGCAAGATGAAGCTGGGCTTACCATATCAGTCATGTCTTAGCAAACATCTGTTGTTTTTCATTTGGCTTTCCCTTAGGCCCCTTTCACACTGGAGCGGTTTTCAGGCTGTTGTGCGCTAAAAATACCGCCTGAAAACCGCCCCTAAACAGCTTCCGCTGTTTGTTCAGTGTGAAAGCCCGAGGGCTTTCACACTGAAGCGGTGCACTCGCAGGACGGTAAAAAAAGTCCTGCGAGCCGCTTCTTTGGAGCGGGGAAGGAGCGGTGTATTAACCGCTCCTGCCCATTGAAATCAATGGGACAGCGCGGCTATACCGCAGTAATACCGCGGCTATAGCCGCGCTGTACGAGTGGATTTAACCCTTTTTCGGCCGCCAGCGGGGGTTAAAACTGAACCGCTAGCGGCCGAATACCGCTGCAAGAACGACGGTACAGCAGCGCTAAAAATAGTGCTGTTGTACTGCCGACGCCCCCACCGCCCCAGTGTGAAAGGGGCCTTAGGCTAGATTTGCCCTATTGTGTCTGTTACCGCATTGTGCAACAATGTATATTATGTGTGCTGCAGTGCCCCCAAAAATATAAAATAAAAAGGTTCATGTTGCTCTGTATGCTGAAAAGAAAGCACATTTGCACCCTATGTTAAATGAGTTTACCTTTCTTCAACTTGCTGGCTTTCCGAGTCACTGGTGATGTAGCCAGTGCCTTCCAGCTGCCCACTGGGAAGCCTGTTTTTTTTTTTTTTTTCTCAAAGATGCAATAACAAACTGTGCCAGATTCTGTACAGTACATGTCCGAGAGCTGGGGCAGACATCATCAGTGGAGCTGCACAAAGAAAAATAAAAAAGCAGGATGTTTGTTTTTTTAAACAGTGGAGGCGATTTTTGAGCAACGTTTAGGACAGACCAGGATAGAGGTCAACAAGACTAAAGAGGAGTGTAAAAGACTAAAGAGGAGTGTAAAAGACTAAAGAGGAGTGTAAAAGACTAAAGAGGAGTGTAAAAGACTAAAGAGGAGTGTAAAAGACTAAAGAGGAGTGTAAATGTAAGATACTTTGCTTCCAAATGTACCTTTTATTAAGTGCTGGTGGTTTGAGGGGGCGGTTTTGAGCCCCACTGTTTTTTTTCTTTACTATTTCACTTCCATTATGTGGTTATTATGTGGCTGGATTATGTGGTGTGATCAGTGATCATAAATCTGAGGACAAGGACTGCATTCCTGACATTGTCTGAGCTTGTTGATGGATGGGCGATTGTAGTGACAATAGCAGATAGGCCCTGCGTGAACCACAGTGAAAAGATGAGATGTCACCAGCACGCTCTTGCAATCATTGGTGTTGATTTACTAAAACTGGAGAGTGAAAGATCTGGTACAGCTCTACATGGTAGCCAATCAGCTTCTAACTTCAGGTTGTTCAAGTAAGCTGTGACAAAAAAACCTGGAGATTGATTGGTTTCTATGCAGAGCTGTACCAGATTTTTCACTCTCCAGTTTGAGTAAATCAACCCCTTTGTATTAGGCTGATATTTCAGGGCCAAGGAGGGTCCCTTTCTTATAATGACACACACTCACCGGCCACTTTATTAGGAACACATTGCTAGTACCGGGTTGGACCCCCTTTTGCCTTCAGAATTGCCTTAATTGTTCCTGGTATAGATTCAACAAGGTGTTGGAAACATTTCTCCGATTTTGGTTCATATTGACATGATGGCATCGTGCAGTTGCTGCAGATTTGTCGGCTGCACATCCATGATGCAAATCTCCCATTTCACCACATCCCAAAGGTTCTCTATTGGATTGAGATCTGGTGACTGTGGGGGCCATTGGAGTACAGTGAACACATGGTCATGTTCAAGAAACTAGTTTGAGATGATTTGAGCTTTGTGACATGGTGCATTATCCTGCTGGAAGTAGCCATCAGACTGTGGCTATGACTGTAGTCATAGAGGGATGGACATGGTCAGCAACAATACTCAGGTAGGCCATGGTGTTTAAATGATGCTCAATTGGTACTAAGGGGCCCAAAGTGTGCCAAGAAAATATCCCCCACACCATTACACCACCACCAGCCTGAACTGTTGATACAAGGCAGGATGGATCCATGTGTTCATCTTGTTTATGCCAAATTCTGACCCTACCATCTGAATGTCGCAGATGAAATTTGAGACTCCTCAGACCAGGCAACATTTTTCCAGTCTTCTATTGTCCAATTTTGGTGAGCCTGTGCGAATTGTAGCCTCAGTTTCCTGTTCTTAGCTGACAGGAGTGGCGCCCGGTGTGGTCTTCTGCTGCTGTAGCCCATCTGCTTCAAGGTTTGATGTGTTGTGCGTTCAGAGATGGTATTCTGCATACCTTGGTTGTAAGGAGTGGTTATTTGAGTTCCTGTTGTCTTTCTATCATCTCAAACCAGTCTGCCCATTCTCCTCTGACATCAACAAGGCATTTTTGTCCACACAACTGCTGCTCACTGTATATTTTCTCTTTTTCAGACCATTCTCTGTAAACCCTAGAGATGGTTGTGTGTGAAAATCCCAGTAGATTGGCAGTCTTTGAAATACTCAGACCAGCCTGTCTGGCACCAACAACCATGCCACAGTCAAAGTCACTTAAACTCCTTTCTTCCCCATTCTGATGCTCAGTTTGAACTTCAGAAACTTGTCTTCAGCACTTCTAGATGCCTAAATGCATTGAGTTGCTGCCATATGATTGGCTGATTAGCAATTTGTGTTACCAAGCAATTGAACAGGTGTACCTAATAAAGTGGCCTAGTGACCTTTTATTGTTTCACAGTGAATGTTGGTCAGACATTACTTTCCTTTTTGTTACATTTATTAATTAAAGGTTTTATTTGGGCATTGGGTTGTATGCCAATCTCTCAACTTCCTTCACGGTTTGTTTAAGGAATGCCCATAACGCAGGACAAGTTTGTAGTTGAGAAACTTGTTAGACTTCGCTCTGATTTTTTTGTGATTCTCACTAGTATGTTTCTTCTTCTTCACTAGAAAATGAAAACTCATCCCCTTGGGATATCTCATACTGTTCATTCTCATCAATTATTATTATTATACAGGATTTATATAGCGCCAGCAGTTTGCACAGCGCTTTACAACATGAGGGCAGAGAAGTTGAATTAATGTCTTTAGGTTGTGGTAATCTTGGACTGTAAAGTGCTTCCAAGTTTCCTCAGGATTGCTCTGAGTCCCCTTCTACTTTGCATTAAATCTTACGTAGAAGTATATATTTGATAAGGATAGGGGGACCAATCCTGGGGAAACTTGGAAGAACTTTACAGTCCAAAATTACCACAACCTAAAGACATTAATTCAACTTCTAGATGAGAATGAACCGTATGAGATATCCCAATAGCATGATTCTTCATCCTCTAGTGAAGAAGAAACATACCAGTGAGCATCGCAAAATTTCAAAGCTAAGTCTAACAAGTTTCCTCAACTACAAACCTGTCCTGCGATATGGGCATTCCTTAAACAAACAATGAATGAGGTTGAGAGGTTGGCATACAACCCAATGCCCAAATCCAACCTTATATTTATGAAATATTTGGTGCCATTCAAATTTCACTCAGGGATGTTTTGCATTGGACAACACTTTATGCTCAATTCACAAAGCTAGCAAACCCAGAAAAAAAAAAAATATATATATATATATATATATATATAATGTGACAGATATTTTATGTTGTGTTCAATGAGATTTGAAATGCATGGCTAAATAAAGATGCTTATCTTTGTGTTAAAGCTTTGTGAACTTAGCCAAAGCCATAACAAGCACTGTAGTAACTTTCAACTCTGGCTGCTGTTTCTGCTGGAATATGGGAATTGCTCTTGACTTGAGCAAACAAACAAACTATTTTGCTTTTGTCCTGCGAGAATTCTCCATATCCAAAGTGCCAATAATAAAGGTCATGCGCACTAAGCATAAAAATGCTTCTTTTATGGGTTTTTTTTTTGCGTTTTGCATTTTTTTCTTCAGCCTGTATTACCAGCTCTATGTTAGTTTACGTGTCCATGCACATTAGGGAGTTTACAGGAATATTTTCAGAGAAGAATGTAAAGGCAGAAAAATAATCCCTTCAAAATCGCATTTTTGAGAGAAGTTTTCAGGCAGAAACAATGCTTAACTCTCATATATATATATATATATATATATATATATATATATATATATATATATATATATATATACGCAGAAATGTGGCATTTAGGAGCAATTGTCATTTTCAGTTACATTGGTTATAGTGAAAAATGAGTAGAGGGGGATGTTTTGGGGAAAAAAACGCTTATAAAAGCAAATGCTCATCAACTTTTGTGCAATATGAGCCACCATGAACATTTTCTATGCTGCTTTTTCTGCCATTTTTTTCTGCCCCTAGTGTGCATGGACCCTTAAAGTGTTACTAAACCCACAACAGTAAAACCAGTCTATATATATGCAGCATAGTATGCTTGTTATACTCGCGGTGGAACTTAAGGAGTTAATCCTCTGCATTGTGTAAAAAGTCTGTTTTTATCCTGTATGCATAAATCCTCCCCTTCCTGCAATGTCTACCTTGGAAAGAACAGGCAAGGTAGCCAACCTCAACCTGCATATGCTCAGTTGTGTCTTTTAATGCTGGAGAGAACAGTTTCTTGTTCTCAGAGCTAGCCAGGTCACATGATATTGACATCACACATGTAGTGAAAATCTCCTCCTTCCTGGACTCTCAGCACTGGAGAAACTATGCAGTTTATCACTGAATGTGGTATACAGATCATCCAAAAAGGTATATAGTGGCAGTATTTTAATGTAAAAAGAAGGTTTATAAGCTGTGGGCACTGTGGGGGGGCGGATTAACTATTTTCCTATTACCAGGTTTAGTAACTCTTTAAGGTCATCAGAAATGGCATACTTATGACAGTGAAAATCTTTTTCAAAACTTTTACTTAAACAAGCAACAGCGCTATGAGTAATATGTACGTATGTTTGTCTGTGGTTTCACTTACAGGCATCATTCCCAGGGAATCTGCAGCTTGTCATTGTTTTGCGTCCTGCAGGAATCTTCCAACGCACCCTGGCAGACATTGCCTTGAGATTCAACAAAGATGACTTTAAAATGAAGGTACCGGTAAGTAGCATATATAGCAATTTCGATGTTTAAGTAAATGGAAAGCGATGATGTTGTGATAAACTTTGTTGTAGTAAAAATGCTTAGATAAGTTTACCCTTTGTGTGGGAAACAGGGCTTTTTTTCTCAGACAATAGGTGCAGGAACTCCCCTTTTCCGAGTCACCCCTTTTCCCCGCCCCTACCCACCTCTGAGCACCGTCCCTTGGTTCTATCCCCTACCACCTCCCAGTACCACCCCTTTTAGACAATACAGAACCAAGTATCATTTTGTGGTGCTAAGTAATTTGTATGGAATTATTGGTAATGATATCAAGAAAAGCAGTGAAATAGATCCCCTTCAGCCAGCAACAATAGATCCCCCTAACAGCAATGTACCACCCACAACAAAATTTGCCCCCCCAGCAACAATAGACTCCCAGAAGTATCAAAAGATCTCTGCACAGCCAGCATTAATAGACTCTCTGGCAGCCATCAACAATAGACCGCTCCCCCAACAGTAGATCTTCTTCAGCAACAACTGACCCCCCAACAACATAAGACTCACCCCTAGCAACAATAGGTCCCCCACCAGCAATAATAGACCTCCTCAGCAACAATAGACCTCCTCAGCAACAATAGACCTCCTCAGCAACAATAGACCCCACTGCAAAAATAGATCCCCAGCAGGGAGCATCAATACCCTGCAGCACACCCCAGCACACATTGCCATTACATACAGTCAGTCCAGGAGGTGCCGGAACTGTGTTCCCCAACGTTCCTGCTGAAAAAAAGCCCTGGTGGGAAGTCACTGTAAAAGTGCAATAATATTAAATTGGACAGATCAGTGATTTTACAAGTCTACTTATATTATATTATATTATATTATATTATATTATATTATTATATTAAATTTAAAAAGGCATAGTGTTTAACATTAATAAGCAGTCCTTGAGCTCTGCCAAAGCTGAGATAACAGATTTGATTTGCTTAATACGTCGAACATCTTCACTGTATAAATTGTAGTTGTATTCCCTTTAAATACCCAGTCATGTATGCATTGAGTATGATTACCATTCATTCCTGGGCACAGTCCCTGTTTTAAGGGGTCTGTCCCCAGTAAACAGGCATTCCCAAGGGTTTTCCAGACCAGAGTCTTCTCTCCTCCAATCCCTGGGTAGCCCCCTCTAACTGTAACTTGCGTAATGTCCCATACCTGTCTCGAGTGGGGCATGTCCAGGTGGAGCTTGGAAGAAGTCTCTCTAAACTCCGCTATGGGCAGCTGCAGTAATGACAGCTGTAAAAAAAAAAAGAAGGCACAGTCCAGATTAGCTGTTGCTGCTGCTACAGAAAGGAGGAGGCAGTGGCACCAGGGACAGCAAGCAGCAGCCAGGGGCGGATCCAGAGTCTAGTCTTGGTAGGGGCACTGCCAGGAAAAAAGGTGTTGCTTACAGCATGTGGGCATATGCTCTGCAGAGTTGCGGCTTTGATGTAGCAATCCCAGGAGGAAGCGGGCCCAGCCTACGCTGAAAGCTAGGAAGTGTTGTCTTGCAGCACAAAAAGCCAAAAGATAAACATAAAAATACTTATTTTTACCATTTGTATAGGAGAGAGGGACAATATAAGAAAATCAATATCCTGCATTATAATTAGATTAAGATTGAACAAGATGAAAATGTCAATACTAAAAGGGCAGCTTTTTTTTTTTCTTCATGAATAATGGCATATCTATATTCTGCGATTTTAGACAATCATTCATTTTTGTACTCCCTTTAATTCATATACTTTGGTGCTCTGGTGGAGGGAGGGGCTTCCAAGGAGCAATAGAGATGAGCAGGATTCAGGATTGCAGGCAGCAACGCCATCACATGACACACAGCCACTGCTTCATGCCTTCATCCTCTCTTCATGCTGCCCTGGAGCCCTGGAGAAGATCATGGAGGGATGATTTGGGTGGAGCCAACACTCTCACACTAGGCACAGAGGAGGAAGAAGGCTTTAAATGCTGGCGCCTCGCTCTCCTCCTCAGCAGCGACTCAGACGTGACTGATGTCACTGGTTTCCAGACACCAGGCGGCATAGGTGCTAGTAACCAGTGCAGCGGGCATTAGAGAGGCCAGGCCAGTGGCACGGCTTCACCCACCTCCTCCCTCCATCTTCTCCAGGCTCCAGCGCGGCATGAAGACAACAACAGGGTCTCTCTCTCTGCGCCGCTGCTGGCCAGTCAGTAATATAATTGCCCCATTCCCCCCGGATCCGCCCCTGGCAGCAGCACAAGCCTAGCAAAGTCCAGAAGTCACATTAGCAGGAAGTGGACCAGCAGCATCTGCCACAGAAGGTATGGGACAAACTCTGCTTGGAGGAGAAGAGAGGCATAGCGGGAGGCCAAAAAAGTCAGCAAGAGCATAAATCGGGTGCTAAACAAGCAAAGCAGTCAATACAAGCAAACTGCTCTTGCTAAGAGACTTTCTTTGGGCCGATCTTTACATTTCTGCAGCTATCTAGAATATTTGGTATGATTTTTTTTTTTTTAACTGACAGAGCATGTTTGCTTTATGTTGCCCTTAAGCTTTTTACAGTTGGCCTGCATTATGTGTGTTATTTATAATGGCATACCTGGATAGAGCAGAGTACAGGAGATTGAGGAAGACAGAGATGCAAAGTACTGGGGTTTATTTTACTCACAGGATACAGGTCATACACAGCACCTACTTTATTGGGGCACCCCCTAGGTGGGTAGCTTGCCACATTTTTCTTCTTCAAGGTGTTCCTTCAAACTGTGCATGCATATCTTAGTGCCTCTTATTTTAAATCTTTTTATTTTGTCTTTATACCTTAAATGTCTGCTTCTTATTCCAAAAGTCTGTGACCATTAGTTTTGAGGAATTGTTAAAAATGAGGGCATGAAATTGTGAGTGTGGCTAAAAATTAGGGTTTTACTTATTTTTTTGGTATCCTTAAAAGTTGGCATGGTCAGTAAGATGTCCCTGAATTTTGTTTTGGAAAATCTGTTAACCGTAATATAGATTTAATTTAAAGTGGCATTCTATGCAATGTCCATGTATTTAGAATGCCCCCTCCCTTGCCACAACAACCCCTTCAACGTTAAAATATAGCTATAGGAGGGAAAAAGTAAGGTAATATACAGTGGAACCTCGGATTGCGCATAACGCGGTTTACAAGCGTTTCGCAATACGAGTTTTTTTTTTTTCAAATCCTGACTCGATTTGCAAGCGTTGTCTCGCAAGACGAGCAGGATTCAAGCCGCTGGGGTGTACAGCACCACATTTGGCCAGAGGTGCGGGGGCGCTGGTGACACTCGGTTCCCGAGTGTCTCTGGCGCCCCTGCACCTCTGGCCACATGCGGTACTGCATACACTAGCGCCTCCGCACCTCTGGCCACATACAGTACTGCATACTCCAGCAGTCACTGTGGAACGAACTATCTGAGTTTCCATTGATTCCTATGGGGAAACTCGCTTTGATATACGAATGCTTTGGATTACAAGCATGCTTCTGGATTGGATTATCCTCCTAATACAAGGTACTACTGTACTCATCTTTTCCCTGCCTCTCATAAAACAGTGGTGACATCACCATTTGTCTGGCAAGATCCTGAGGATTACTGGTAACTACAAATCTTATGAGTTGACACTACCACACAGTGTACAATCATCTTCTTGCAAGATTTGGAATCCTCAATATCTCTGAGGATCTCGCTGAAAGGATGAAGACATCACCCTCACCTATAGCACCATGTTTACTGAATTCCCACACTGAAACTCTACACTGTAATAAAGAAGCTCTAATTTCTACATATTAACTTGGCAGTGTCAGTAAGGGTTTGCACATTTTCCTTGGCACAGCATTTCTGCAATACTAGGCTTTTACTGCTGCTCTTTTACTGTACATTAGCCAGCCAATTTCTCTGATTTTTTTTTTAAGCTTTTCATTACCACAAACAAAGTGGATCTGTTTTTGTTATTTTGTTTCTTTTATTATTATTTATTTTCATTTATTAATATAGTTCACTAACATTTCACTTTATAGAGTACATGTTCTGCAGTGTACATGTGACTTCAGTACCTATTATGGTAAAACAAGCAACCATACAACCCTATAGTTATTGGAAGCAAAAGCCATTTAACTTGATTTTTTAGATGTTGAAACAAGAATGGGGAAGCAATATGAAACCCACACAAGCATAGGGAAAAAATTAAAACTCAAATGCAGATGGCATCCTTGGTTGTAGCTGAGCCCAGGATCTCATGATTTCAGGGCAATAATCCTAGCTGTAACTCTGTTGTGCATAGAAGATATTTTACAACTGATATGCAGATAGTTCATGCTTTTTACCATTGCCTGTTGCACAGATCATAATGCTGAATTCAGCTGCAGAATTACAGAACTACATTGACACGACACAGCTTACAAGAGACCTGGGTGGCACACTGGATTATTGCCATAAAAACTGGCTTTTACATCGGACGGTAAGACCTTTTTGTTATTTAACATTAGGTTTGGATTGATATTTGGCATCTGAACAGCCTGTATCAGATTGGAAACTGCCTTTGTGGTTGGTATGCATGCCACAAATGCTGCGATTATAGTCACTTTGGTTGATTAGTGTTACAGGGTCACTCCGCCCAAATATGATATTTTAAATACATATCGAGACTGATGAGCTGAATAAGCCCCAGCTTTCTATTTTTTTTTTGGTACTTTAGCAATGAAATTTTGAGTTCTAAAATAGAATTTTGGGGTTTTCCCACCTACCTTTTCATGTTCCACCTCCATTTGCATTCTCCATATTATAAAATAAATAAAACATCTAAAGTGATGACTGGGAACCCCTCATAATGGCCCCAGTATGTGTCCTGTCCAGAACTAAAGGGCAGATATTTTCTTAACAGAGTCCTTGAGGAATATAAGAACATACTTCATTTTTGGTAGATGCAAAAGTGTTACTTGTTTTAAAATGACTGACCCTTTAGGAAAAATTGCTTGTAGATTAGTCATTTTGAATTTACTTTGCTGTATAAGAAATACTATATAAATAGCAACTGAGTTAAATTGTGTTCAACAGGTTTGCTTTTTCTTCTGACTTGTTCTTGCCCTTTAATCACTTTAGTAAAGATTATGCTATAGCCGTGGCGCTCAACTGGTGGTTTTCCCAGCCTACTTCTGGCATGGCCACTTTTTTTTATAACTGTTCAGTTATTTTTGTTATAGTGATTAGGAGAGTGAGGTGAGAGCCTACACAGAAATTGAATAGCTGTTACTATGATCTTGGTCATAGATGATTCAAAGAATTAATAGAACCAAAAGCATATTTTTGTCATTGTGACAAAACAGTTACTGGGATTACAGTTGCCCCAATAGGCAGCACTATGAACTTTTCTTTGGTGCAAACTTGTAAAAGTAAAGTATGTCCCTGCTGAAAAGGTTGAGGCTACTTAAATGTAATTGGTTTCCCATTAGTATGTTATAAACTTATTACCGTGACACTTTTTTTTTCTAGGCCATAGAAAGTTTTGCATTAATGGTGAAGCAGACAGCACAGACACTGCAAGTCTTTGGAACAGAGTTGGCTGAGACAGAGCTCCCCAATGATGTGTCTACAACCACTGCCCTTCTAGCTGTGCACACTGAGAAGAAAGAGAAGATGAAGGTGACTACACAACTACCTAAACCTGTGTCTACATGGTTGGCCAAAGACCTTCTTACCAGTACTCATAGTAGTAGGAATAGTACGTCTAAACAGTGATGGGGGGATTGTTGTTAGCTTGTAAAGGTTAAGTTAAAATAATATCAATTATATAAATAATATAAATTATGTCACTTTTCCTACACATATTTAAAGTACTTTGCATAAATATTCACACACCCCTTTATCTTTTCCACATTTTGGAGTATTACAACCTGAAATCAAAACATATTTATTTGGGATTTTCACCTTGCATTTTACATAGCATACCTTAAAGTAGAATTCCAGGTATTGGACCAGCTTGGACCAATGTAACTATACATATACCATACCTGGCTCATGCCCCTTGAAGCTGGAATTCTCTGAAGTAGACACTGCTACTCCACTGATCTCCACTTTCTTCTGGGTCATGCACCGAGCGACTGCCCTGCTGCATTCTGAACACAGGAGGTTGGCCGATTGGCAGAGGCACTATTCAGAGAAAGGTATGGTATATATACATTGTTAAAACTGGACCAATATAACTACAAAGAAAATATAGAACATAGAAAATATTGATACCTGGAATTCCGATTTTATATTTAGAGGGTAGTAAATGTGTTTATTACTAAATAGCAGAAGTGGGGGCAGGGGCAGCCCCCCTGTCAGAACATCAGATAGTTAGTACAGCGAGCTCCTGATAGTGTGTACCTAGCTTAAGATGCGTCTTAGGCAGCAGCATATGCTGGAGAATAAAGTAAATGGTATGATATTTGGCAGGATGTGCGGGAACAAAACTGCAGAAGGTCTGACAGTTGGCAGTACTGTATGTGCAGGACAGGATTGCAGAGGGAATGATAGTGGGCAATATGTGCAGGAGAGCAGTGGTAAGGGTATGATTGTGGTCTTTATGTGTAGGTGAGGTGTATGGAAGGTATAATGAAGGCAATATGTGCAGGGAAGAAGTGGGGGGGATATGACAACTGACAAAACTGTTTATCTTTTGACTCAGAAATTGTGTTTTTTAAGTAGCAACAAAATAACAAAACATAACAGACAATATGGTTTTAGCCATACAGGTAAGTGATAGGTGGGGGGTTGCTCCCCTTAATGCCTTTTAGCAATAATTTACTGTACTGACTAATTATAAAGTAGCAGTATGGGAGCCAAGCACTTCACACAGAGGGTTTTATGGAGAAGGGATAGAGTTCAAAATCCGTGTCCAGAATTTGTGCAAGCTAAAATAAAATAGGTTGTTCTGGGATTGTGGAGGGTGTTTGGGGGGATGAGTGTGTTAGCAAAACTGCAGATAGGATTGCCACCTGGTTGGGGTTTTACTAACCTGGCTGGTAAAAATGAACTTGTTTCCACTATTTTTAATTGGAAAAAATATTAGGCCAGTAATTTATTCCTAGAAATAATTGCAAACCTAACTGTAGACAGTGAAGATGGTGGGAAGGACACAAAACTTTAAACAAGAAGAGGGAGTCAGTGGAATTTAGGACAATGGAAGATGAAAGGGAGACACCAAAATGTAAGCAGTTTATTAGCAGGGGATGTGTCATGGAGTCCTGGAGTAGTAGAAGTAGTGCTGGGGATGTGGGAGATAGAGCAGGGCTTTGTTGCTGTGGAATGTTTTAGGAAACGGGACTGTGGAACTGAGATTACCACTGGTCCAAAATCAGTTCTGATGAGACTTATGTTTGGCATAGTACACTGAACAAATGTGAGGAATTATCCCAAATGTGCTGAAGCCTGGGTGCCGAGGGATTAAAGTACGAAAGCTGTGCAATGAGGAGTTATTGCATATATGCTATGGAATGACTGCTGAGGGTTAATATACGTGCTGGTGACTAGCACATGGGCTAGGTATGATGGTTACGTTTTCAGCCTCACCCATTGGACAGATTGGGACAACAATCTAAGCACCAGCAGGCTGACTGAGTGATTGTCACTAGGGCAGTTCACTGAACTTTTAATTCTTTGCACACACACACAGTAGCCACTACCACCACAAGTTTTGATGGAAACGCGCTGTTCACAGCATCCGCTGTTGCAGTTGTGACCTTTGAAAAAATGTTTAGGAAAAATCACTATCTACCCTGCAGAGTGAGGAAAGTAACAATGTTGTAAAACCGAGTTTACACAATGGTAGCTTAGAGCATTCAGAGATTTAGCATAATACGTTTTAAATATCCTTTAAAAAAAAAAAACAACTGTGCAGAAAATATTTATTTAAAAGATATTACAAAATGGACATGGGCATTAATAAAATAAAACCGTTTAAAAGTCAAAAATATTTACGTAGAGTATTTGGTTCAGTGCGGAGTAAGTCCAGTCTTATATGGCAGAGTCACTGGCCCTCTAAAACGTGACTCTCATTATCCTTTGTAGTTTTGACGTAAAAAAAAAAGGGGCCCAGCTTTTACTTGACTCTCTAAATCAGGGGTAGGCAACCTCAGCCCTCCAGCTGTGGTGAAATTACAAGTCCCATGAGACATTGCAAGACCCTAACAATCACAGGCATGACTCCTAGAGGCAGAGGCATGATGGGATTTGTAGTTTCACCACAGCTTGAGTGCCACGGTTGCCTACCCCTGCTCTAAATGGTGTCTCTGGGTTAACTCCCACCCAGTTAAAAGGTCTGAGGGGTCTGTTGGAGGGGTGCTGGAACCTTTTATTATGCTACAGTGGGCACTCCCTTGCCGTCTACCCTGGCTACATATTTATTCCCATATGACAAATTTTCACAATCCAAAGCCCAACATATTATATAGCAAAATTTAATTAGGATTTGGTATATACCAAATATTATATAGATCTTATTTCTTTTAGGAGGACCAGTGTCTTATCCCATCTGAACCATGAGATTTATATTTGTGCTTGGTAAATGATTGGTATCTCTACTTATACATTAGTGTAGCCTTTTTTGTAAAGGTACAGTAACTCTATTATCTTTAGAAGTCATGGAAAATGACTTAGAGCTGTATAAAATTCAGTTTTAGGATCACATATGTGTATTGCTGCTTTACAGATTTTTTATGACAGGGCCATTTATGACAGAGCCTCATTAGCAGTCCTTTGAATGTGTGCCTGCAGGAGAAACCTAGAGTGTGTGCTGGGGGAGGGATACAGGGGAAAGAACAATCTGAATACACTGGTTGCAATCTCATTCAGTAAGGACCAGAAAGAGGCAGAGTTGCACAGTGGTAAAGTGAAAGTTGAATGTGTGCATTATATAATAATGTTTCAAATTGCTTATAATTGCCATAAAAATGGCCAGCATTATGGAGAAAAAAACTTTGCAGTCTTCTGTACACTATATCTGCTTCATTACTCCATCTTCAGTGTACCATTCACTACAGGGGGATTAACACATATTATTTATAGCACTATCAGCTCCAATAGCACAGGGATATTTATTCAAGCCACATACAGTATGTATAGCCTTGATGTTATAGCTCACTGCAATTTTCTTATTTACGGCTTTAATTGGTATTGTAGGATGATCTGAAGCTGGCTTTGAAGCAGGGTAGTGACATCCTGGAGCAGATCAAGCAACCTGTTAAAGAAAACCCAGAATACAAGATGAATCAAGACCAAACGGACAACCAGACAACTGTAGAAAGGTGAGAACAGTGGAGTACACCAGGGATTTTTGTGGTAAGGGGAAAACGTCAAATCAAGATTTAATGATTTATTGTTGCTGCCTCTTTATATTGCCACGTAAAAGGTAATTCAGGATCAGTATACTGTATCTGGAAATATGCCTAATGTAAATGAGAGTGGGGTTCTATCAGAGACTATATTACAAGAGAACCAAGTGTAATGGTTTAATTTTTGGAACTTTAACAAATGTCTTATATGTTTTACCTTCCTAGATGTATATATATTAGTGAAATTGTTCATTTTTTCTGTACGATTATAGTTTTCCACAACGTTTTCTCAGGGTTACAAATTTTTTTTAAATTAAAAATGCAGGTGAGAAACAACGTTGCTTTTTTCTCACATCTTTTAAAAAGCGTTGGCTGTTTTAATTTTTAAAAATGTTGTAGTTTGTCTGATTTCTTATAGTTGCACCTCAGCCTCTGTCCTATTTAGAGCAGTGCTTCACAATCTGTGCAGGGGTTTGAAAAGCACCGTTCAATATTATGGTGTCCAAGTCCATATGGGCTCATGGCTACCATAATACACTATGTAGGACAAGCCACAGATTATACAATCTTATTTCACCATGGTGGAAGGAAAGAAAATGGCTTGATTCCCCAATCAACACAGTCAGTGTAGATGGAGAATCTCTCCTGCAGCACTATTGTATTATGCCGGCAGGGAGACTTCCATGCCAACAGAACACAATGATTACTGCTAGTAGCTATAGCCACTGGCAGTGATCTCATGCACAATATCCGACAGATCAATTGTATTGAAGTCGATCGATTGACTTCAGTACAACCAGACTGCCCATAGATGGATCGAATATCGGCTGGTCCCTGCTCAACCCGCTGATATTCAATCCATCTATGGCCAACTTTAATTCCTGGTGCATGTACAGATCACAGAAAACCATTCTGAGCATTAGACACTGGTGTTACATAATTAAAATTTGCTGCCGTGTGAGAGGGATAGGAGCAAGATCAGGAGAGTGTACGTGAAGGCACACTTCTCTTAAAAAAAATAAAAATACTAGTGAGCATTTCAAATATTTTTTGTCTAATTCTTTCAGTGTGGGGCATTTGTGTTTCTGATTTTTACTATTATGCCGCGTACAAATGATCAGAATTTACGTCAGAAAAAACTTGGATGGTTTTTCCGACAGAATTCCGCTCAAGCTTGCCTTGCATACACACGGACACACAAAAGTTCTCTGAACTTTCGACCGTCAAGAACGCGGTGACGTACAACACTACGACGAGCCGATAAAATGAAGTTCAATGCTTCCGAGCATGCGTCGAATTGTTTCCGAGGATGCGTGATTTTTTGCGCGTCCGAATTGCATACAGGCGAACGCATTTTCGAATAGGAACTTTTCCCTACCGAAAAATAGAGAAGAGAATAAAGAAGTTTAGCAGTCTGCGTTATGGCTTGTAAGTGCAGCTCTTTATAGCATGGAACTGTCTCTAATGCCGCGTACACACGACCGGACTTTACGGCATACTTGGTCCTGTGGACCGGAGTCCGTCGGACAATTCGAACGTGTATGGGCTCCAGCGGACTTTTTTCCCCCAAAAGTTCGACGGACCTAGAAATGAAACATGTTTCAAATCTTTTCGACGGACTCGAGTCCGGTCGAAAAGTCCGCTCGTCTGTATGCTAGTCCGACGGACAAAAACCGACGCTAGGGCAGCTATTGGCTACTGGCTATGAACTTCCTTGTTTTAGTCCGGTCGTACGCCATCACGTACTAATCCGTCGGACTTTGGTTGATGGTTGTGTAGGCAAGTCCGTTCATTCGGAAAGTCCGTCAAAAGTCCGCAGGACAAAGTCTGTCATAAAGTCCGATCGTGTGTACGCGGCATTAGAGCGTGGGAAAAAAAGTATTTGATCCCCTGCTAATTTTGTACGTTTGCCCACTGACAAGGAAATGATCGGTCTATAATTTTAATGGTAGGTTTATTTTAACAGTGAAAGACAGAATAACAACAAAAATATCCAGAAAAACGCATTTCAAAAAGGCTATAAATTGATTTACATTTTAATGAGTGAAATAAGTATTTGAACCCTTTGCAAAACATGACTTGGTACTTGGTGACAAAACCCTTGTTGGCATTCACAGAGGTCAGACGTTTCTTGTAGTTGGCCACCAGGTTTGCACACATCTCAAGAGGGATTTTTTCCCATTCCTCTTTGCAGATCCTCTCCAAGTCATTAAGGTTTCGAGGCTGACATTTGGTAATTTGACCATCAGCTCCCTCCACATATTTTCTATGAGATTAAGGTCTGCAGACTGGCTAGGCCACTCCAAGACCTTAATGTGCTTCTTCTTGAGCCACTCCTTTGCTGCCTTGGCCGTGTGTTTTGAGTCGTTGTCATGCTGAAATATCCATCCATGACCCATTTTCAATGCCCTGGCTGAGGGAAGGAGGTTCTCACCCAAGATTTGACAGTCCATCGTCCTTTTGATGTGGTGAAGGTGTCCTGTTCCCTTAGCAAAAACCCCCCCCCAAAGCATAATGTTTCCAGCACCATGTTTGACAGTGGGGATGGTGTTCTTGGGGTCATAGGCAGCATTCCTCCTCCTCCAAACACAGCGAATTGAGTTGATGCGAAAGAGCTCGATACTGACCACAACACTTTCACCCAGTTCTCCTCTGAATCATTCAGATGTACATCTATAGTTTGCTAATGAACATGTGCTTTCTTGAGCAGGGGGACCTTGCGGCTGCTCCAGGGTTTCGGTCCTTAACAGCGTAGTGTGTTACCAATTGTTTTCTTGGTAACTATGGTCCCAGCTGCCTTGAGATCATTGACAAGATTCTCCCGTGTACTACAGGGCTGATTCCTCACCGTTCTCATGATCATTAAAACTCCACGAGGTGAGATCTTGCATGGAGCCCCAGACCAAGGGAGATTGACAGTTATTTTGTGTTTCTTCCATTTGCGAATAATCGCACCAACTGTTGTCACCTTCTCACCAAGCTGCTTGGCGATGGTCTTGTAGCCCATTTCAGCCATGTGTAGATTTACAATCTTGTCCCTGACTACCTTGGACAGTCCTTTGCTTTTGTTTATGGTGGAGAGATTGAAATCTGATTGGCTCTGTGGACAGATTAGAAGCACCTTTAGGAGAGTGCTTCTAATCTCAGCTCGTTACCTGTATAGAAGACACCTGGGAGCCAGAAATCTTGCTGATTGGTAGGAAATCAAATAAGTTTCACTCATTAAAGTGCAAATCAATTTATCACTTTTTTGAAATGCGTTTTTCTGGATATTTTTGTTGTTATTCTGTCTCTCACTGTTAAAATAAACATGCCATTAAAATTATAGACTGATCATTTATTTGTCAGTTTGCAAATGTAAAAAATCAGCGGGGGATCAAATACTTTTTACCCTCACTGTACCATGTAGCATTGTCTAGAAACATGGCAGGTTTTTCTGAAATGTTACAGTTTTTTTCATGTGTAGTTTTACCTTAAGAGCCGCTTGGTAGATTGGGTTCTTTGTACTTCTTCCTTGACTCTGAGAACAACCTCAGCCCCACTGACACACCAGGTTAAAGTAAATGGATACTGCAGTGCTACTGGGAGCACAAATATAGATACCCTGCACACAACTAAGGTTCACTATCAAAAGGCAAACATCTGACTGTTTAGCGGTAAATTAACTCAACATATTGTCATGGGTTGCCATAAATAGCAGTATGCACATAAATGAGTAATTAAAGGTTTCAGGTAGGATTGCACCGATACCGAGCATTTGCACGAGTTCTTGTATTTGGGCAAATGCTCCAATGCCTAATCTGATACCTGGGTAGCCTCAGAGATGATCGGTGCTGGGGTGGGGGGAGTTAATAGGACTGATCTTCCTGTGTGGCTTTTAATAAAGCAGCTGACAGCCACTTCTCCTCCTCTCCCTCCTGCGGCTTTCAGCTGCTTTATTGAAAGCCACACAGGGAGATTGGTTGTAACTGCCCCCACCACCACTGTAATCACCCCTGACTGTCCCCTCTATCCTCCTCTGGCTCCCTGGGTCCTCGGTGTCCTCCTCTGATCCCCGTCCGTGTCCTCCTCCGATCCCCGTCCGTGTCCTCCTCCGGTCCCCGTCCGTGTCCTCCTCTGGGTCCCCATCCGTGCAGAGGAAGGCGCCAAGATATATATGTGATCACTGACTGTTCATTCATAACTGAGCAGTTATGATTGCACAGGAGCCTCTGTCTCCTTTCCATTCATCTTTAGTGCGGCTGAGGCTGCAAAGAAAGGGACTTAGGAATCTCTGTCCTCCAATAAAGCAGATGACAGCTGCTTCTCCTCCTCTCCCTCCTGCAGCTTTCAGCTGCTTTATTGAAAGCCACACAGGGAGATTGGTTGTAACTGCCCCCACCGCCACTGCAATCACCCCTGACTGTCCCCTGTATCCTCCTCCGGCTCCCTATCTGTGTCCTCCTCTGGATCCTCATCCGTGTCCTCCTTTGGGTCCCCGTCCCTGTCCTCCTCTGAGTCCCTGTCCTCCTCTGGGTCCCCCTCCGTGTCCTCCTCTGGGTCCCCCTCCGTGTCCTCCTCTGGGTCCCCCTCCCTGTCCTCCTCTGGGTCCCCCTCCCTGTCCTCCTCTGGGTCCCCCTCCCTGTCCTCCTCTGGGTCCCCTCCTGTGTCCTCCTCCAGTTCCCCTTGCCTGTCCTTCCCCATCCCGTATCTGTCAGGATGGAGAGCGGAGGAAGGTGCCAAGATACATATGTGATCACTGACTGTCCATTCATAACTGAGCATCATAAAGTGTGTTTATGATGTCTCAGTTTATGAATGTACAGGAGCCTCTGTCTCCTGTCCATTCATCTTTAGTGCGGCTGAGGCTGCAGAGAAAGGGACTTGGGAATCTCATTCCCTGTCTCAAAAGGGAGATGTCAGGGGTCTGTTTAGACCACTGATATCTCACTAAAGCCTCCCCCAACAGGGCTGATAAAAAAATAATAATAAATAAATAAATAATTGTAATGAATAATTTAAAAGTTAAATTGAAAAAAATAAAATTAAATTAAAAAAAACACTGACGCTGTCTACTACCCCCCTCCCCAAAAGAGAACGCATTGTAAAAAAAAAAAAATTACAAAAATAACAAAAAAAAATTTGTAAAATTAAAAAACTACTGACACAGTCCATGCCTCATCAGTGCCACCTATCAGTGCCCATCTGTGCTGCATAATAGTGCCACTGTCATATGACATTAAAAAAAAAAAAAATCGGTAATCAGGATCGGCGAGTACTTGAAAAAAAGTATCTGCGCTAATCACTGGCAGTGAGACATTTCCCGATCCCTGCAACCGCGCATCGGGAAATGTCTCACTGCCTTTGATTAGCGCAGCGCAGTGCCGACTTCCTGGTGGGCTGTGCGAACACGCTGGAGCTCATCCTTAGTTCATAGTAAAGTTTCTTTCCCGAACTTAATTTCCCATGATTCAATGCTGCCAACCATGAAGCCTCTTGAGCTCTTTCTGCTTGTCAGCTCCCCCTGGTGGATGGAGGAGAGGTGATTTTAATCAGCTGAAGTCCATTGGGAGACAGAGAAGGTACTGCAGCACAGTGTCCTTAATTGCTTTCTGTCTGTAGGCAAGCACCAGGCTACACATGAAGAAAAAAATATTTTGTAGTCTTGTATGTCCAGGTTCATGTTTTTTTAAAAGCAAGTTGTGAGTAGGTGTACAGATCCCAGATATGGGTAGATGCGTGACTCCAGAGAGACAAACCAGTTCTCATTTTCCTTGTTCACAGTATTGAAAACCTAATGCCTGTGCCTGTGTAATATGAAGTCAATTAATCACTTTTATTTTCTTGCAGGCTCATCATACAACTTAATGAAACAGAAACGGCTTTTGATGAATTTTGGTCTAAACACCAACTAAAGCTTGAACAGTGTCTGCAACTTCGGCATTTTGAGCTGAAATTTCGAGAGGTGTGTTTTTATTTTTATTTTTCAACACTTTCATAGTGAACAGAATTTAGGTTCCTTTTTTGATATGTGCTTGAGACTTTGCGTTCTTAATTCCAAAACCCTGTGATAAGGGCCTTTCTTTGAAAAAAAAACATAGGTTTTCCAGCTTTCTTATTTAAAAGTAATTTTGTTATTTCTAAAACATAGCTTAAAAAGTGATAATATAATATATTTATTGCTTGGGATCACAACACTTGTGCCTATTTGTTATGCAATTAAGAGGATTAAATAATATAGAGAGTTTGCCACTAAAATTTAGGCAGCCATTAAAAAGTGTTCACCTGTATTTTAATTTTGCTAATACAAATGGTTAGTACTTTACAAAATTTTACTGCAAAAACAAGGCTAATTATATTGGCTAGTCATTAATTCCTAATTTAATCTGAAAAAAATCAAGTCTTAAATATTGGTTGCATTATGCATTTTTTTTTACCACAAATTAACTAATAATTTTTGGAACAGTAAATGGCATAGCATGTATGTTTGAAACACATATCTTTCCATTTAGATTAAGGCTGCTCTGGATAGTATCTCTGAGAGGGCAACAACATACAGAGATGTGGGGAACAGCTGCTCACATGTAGAACACATCCTGAAGGATCTCTGCAGTTTTGAGGAAAAGTCCCAGGTGAGGATGGTCTCTCATTTTGGTTTGGGCTTGCTATTTTTTTAGTTCTACATGATAATATAGAGCATTTGTTTAATGCTATCCACTGGAAAAAAAACTCCAATCCACATGGACCTATTTTTAAACACAAAATATTTCATATTTTATTTCCTTCTGAAAACACCAGTGTGCTTTTGTCTAGGAAGAGATACAGTCTGCACAAGCCTTAGCAAGAGAAGGTGACCATCTCATTCTAAGCAATCACTATGCAGTGGACTCTATCCTTCCAAAATGCAATGAGCTTCATCACTTGTGTGGTAGCATCAGCAGTAACATCCAGCAGAGAAGGGCATATCTTTACAAGTCTTTAGAACTACATCGACGCCTAGAGAAGGTTAGTGACAATCTATTGTTATTGTAAAAACATGTTCCTATCCTAGAAGTGCACGTTAGTGTAAATGGCGATTATCTTGTGCGTGTCTGTTTCAAGGCCTTTCACCTTTTTCCTCTGTGTCTTAATGTTGTACAAGTTTGTATTGCTAGAACACACAACTGAACAGCAAGTCTATCTGCATGTAGATAAAAATGTGGCTAATTACGGTACTTATTTTAAATAAAATCTGTCTGTTGTTATTAGATACCTTATTTAGACCCACTGATGTCATCACTGGGCCTCTGTGCTTCGCTACACAACGCAGGCCGATCATGGTGGCAGAGGCCAGAAGGTTGCTCTACCTGGCTTCCTGAAAACATCACTGCACCCTGCCTCAGTACTCCTCAGGGCCGGATCTAGCATGTCTGATGTGGGGGTGCAGTAAAAAAATGTCAGGGGGGGGCAGAGGATGCAAGTTCAGCAGGGCAGTGTATAGGATGCAGTAGGGCAGTGTACAGAGGATCAGCAGTGCAGAGGATAGGGTCAGCAGTTTGTAGGGCAGCGTACAGGGGGCATTAATTTGTAGGGCAGTGTACAGTGGATTATCAGGGCAGTGTACAGGGGCTGAAGGCAAGGAAGTCTGCAGGGCAGTGTACAGGGAGACAAAAGGGCAGAGTATGAGAGGTCAGCAGGGGAGTGTACAAGAGTCAGTAGGGCAGCGTACAGGGGGTCAGTAGACTAGAAGACTAGGGTCAACAGAGCAGTTGACAAGGATCAGCTGGGTGGAGAGCAGGAGTTATCAGGGCAGAAGATAGGGGTAAGTTGGGCAATGTACAGGAGTCAGCAGGGCAGAGGACAGTTGTCACAAGGGCAGAGGATAAGGATCTGCAGGGCAGTGTACAGGGGTCAGTATGGCAAAGAAGAGGAGTCCCAAGGGCAGAGAAAAAGGGGTCAGCAGGGCAGTGGACAGGGGTCAGCAGGGCAAAGCATGGGGTCAGATGGAGAATGGGTCAGCAAGATGGAGGACAAGGTCAGCAGTGCAGAGGACAAGGGTCAGCGGGGCAGGTTACAGGGGTTCAAATAAACACTCCCAGCACCCTCCTAAATCCGGCCATGGTACTCATCAAGTGCGCTCTGATGCAAGTAGTAGTCTGGTTCTTGGGAGGCGTTATGAATATCAACATGCCTTGAAGAGTATATGATAGTCTGGCAAAGTGTGGGCATAGTTAACACCCACATGTGATGCTAAGTTTCCATGACTGCAAAAAGTGGGGAGGAAAGAGCTACATGATGCTGGGCATCCTTTAGCCAGGAAAGGAGTTGAGCTCTTTCTGTCTTGCTGCAGCTTCTAATGCACACTGTGAGAAGCTCACAGTGTGTAGTGAAATCAGAGTTAGGTAAGGCTGCGATTCAGATTTAGGAATGCTTGCAACCCATTTATTTGAACAGAACATATGCACTGGGCTTATGAAACCTTGTCAGGTTGATGTTATCTACACAATTAGTATAGCAGTTTGGCTCACCAGTGTGTTTTTGCTATATACTGCAGATGCGGCATAATAATAATAATACAGCAAGTACTTAGGAAGGTATAAAGCAGGGGTCTCCAAAATTTTCAAACAAAGGGCCAGTTTACTGTCCTTTAGACTTTAGGGGGCCGGATTGTAGCTAGTGATGGTAAACAATGTCACATACCCAGCATCAGTGAGAATAAACATTGCCTCGGGGTTGGTGGTAGGTTACATAGCACCTATGGTCAGTAGGAGGAGCAAATGGTGCCCTCATTGGTATTCCTGGGGGGAATAGTGCCCCATCTTTAGTATTTCTAAGAGGAATAGTGCCCCATCATAGGTATTCCCTGGGAGGAATAGTGACCCATCATTGGTATTCCTGGGAGGAATAGTGCCCTGTCATTGGTATCCCTGGGAGGAATAGTGCCCCATCATTGGTATACCAAGGAGGAATAGTGCCCCATCATTGGTATACCCGGGAGGAATAGTGTCCCATCATTGGTATACCCGGGAGGAATAGTGCCCCATCATTGGTATTCCCAGGGAGAATAGTGCCCCATCATTGGTATTCCCGGGGGGAATAGTGCCCCATCATTGGTATTCCCTGGAGGAATAATGCCCCATCATTGGAATTCCAGGGGTAATAGTACCCCACATTGGTATTTCTGGGAGGAATAGTGCCCCATCATTAGTATTCCTGGGGAGAATAGTGCCCCATCATTGTCAATCTTGGGAGGAATAATGCCCCATCATTGGTATTCCTGGGAGGAATAGTGCCCCATCACTGGTATTCCTGGGAGGAATAGTGCCCCATCATTGGTATTGCTGGGGGAATAGTGCCCCATAATTGGTATTCCTGGGGGGCTAGTGCCCCATCATTGGAATTCTGGGGGGGTAGTGCCCCATCATTGGTATTCCTGGAAGGAATAGCACCCCATCATTGTTTTTTTCTGGGAGGAATAGTGCCCCATCATTGGTATTCCGGGGGGGGGGGGGATAGTGCCCCATCATTGGTTTTCCTTGGGGGGGGGGGGAATAGTGCCCTGCTATTGGTGTTAGTGGTAGGAACAGTGCCTCATATCAGTGGGAGGAATAGTGCCCCAAGGACCAGATACTGTAAAGGCAAAGGGCTGCAGTTTGGAGACCACTGGTATAAAGGAATATCCTGTGTTATTTCTAACCATCAGCCTTTCTTTCTCTTAGACAATGGAATGGTGTGATGAAGGTATTTACCTACTGGCTTCTCAACCAGTGGATAAGTTCCAGTCCCAGGATGGGGCAGAATCAGCACTGCAAGAGATAGAACGGTTCCTTGAAAGTTGCACTGAAAACATCATAAAGGACTTGCCTACAGTTTTGGCACAGTATGAAGCAATTCTCACAGCGGAGTTAAAGGTAGATAGCAAAAAATTATGGATTTTAGCAGATTCTGTTTGTTACTCCCGAAATTCAGGATCAGTAATTGAATTTTGCACCACAGGAGCATGTCAATAAAGTGTTCCAGAAGCAGCAGAGTACACAAGAAATGTTTGAGAAGCGAAAAGGAAGCCTTAGAAAACTAGCTGCTAAACAGACTCGGCCTGTGCAGCCTGTAGCGCCTAGACCAGAAGCCTTTGTCAAGTCCCCCAATTCCTCTCCAGGTAAAGAAACACCAATCTCATTAAACATTTCAGTATACTTACTTGATACATCAAGGGTCATTTTTGGTATTGTGAATATATAAATTGCACCAGCGTATTTGTTTTTTTTCATTGAAAGTAGTTTCCTATTTAGAGCAACAGGGTTTACCTGATTCAGAGCATGAATAAGGAAGAGTCCCCAACACCAGTCATTTATAAGACCACAGTTAAAATGGGAGCCAGAGGGCCTACTCTTGAGGCTCTTTCTTGAGGATATATCAGAAACCATATGGACACATGGATTTTGCAATCGCCATGTTACTGTGGGATTATGGGTCAAGGAATCCACATTGCCCGCCATCATACCCTTCACTCTCCTCCCCTGCACATACCACCCTCCGTCTTACCTTCAACGCATACTGAATGCTTCACCATGGTTTTTATATCTCCGACCTTTCCTGTTCAGGAAGGGCACACTTTTGTAAGATGGCCTACTTTGCACTAACCTTTATTGGTAATATGTAGATACCACAATTGTAGATATCACAATTCCCTTAACAACAGTATTTTGTGTCAACATCCAGTCCTCCAAAGGGCTTCAGAGCTCAGAGGTAATCCTGAAAATGTTCTTCAAAGAAGGATGAACTACAGGAGAGCAAAGGTAACCAACATTTTAAAACTTATACCCCTTTTTTATTGAAACTTTTTGTTTCAACGATGTATGAACACATTGCAAACAGCTAAAATTACATTTTCAGCATGTCAAGGTTTCATTTTTTTTGTAGAGTGAGGTGGATGGTCCAGTCAGGAGTTGTTCAGTGATGGAGGATGAAGAAAATCTGGCTGTGTTAAGAAGGTACATTATATGGCATGTTCTAGTATGATGAAAATGATATGGATTGATAGCAATTACTCATCGAGGCTAAGCCTATTTGAGTTTTCATTGGATCGTTAGCGCTCAGGCCTAGCCATATTATTCTGATTGTAACTGTAGTAATGATGCATTCAAGCATTTGAGAATATTGATTTCTATATAATAGTTTCTCCATCTGCAACTAAAAAAGAAGCCTTATGTTAAAAGCTGTTGAGAATGTGTGTTTTGTCTTTGTTTCTTAATTGTCTGCGCTACATAGACAATAGAATAGAAGTGTGCTCAGACTTTGTACACAATATTTTGATGGTATATTGCAAAGGGTGAAAGAGGAAAATGCCTCAGAGTTGGCAGGGGCTGATGGGCAGCTGACTTGGGAGAGGAGGACCGCGGCAGTATGACATCTGTAGGTAGGGAAGCACTCTTAAGTAAGCACAGGCACCTAACAGGGTTCAGGGTTTATGCACGCCATGACTTGCGCATATACTGAGGTAGAATGGGGAAAACCCTACCAAAGTCTTTGTCATCTGATATATTTATTCTTCTCAATCACAAATATCTCTCACCCTCTAAAGCTAGGAGGGGGACATCACTACTAAAAGTCTGCAAACCTGTAGCTTCCTATGGTACATCTTGCATGCAGCTTGCTAATTGGTTCTAAATGAGCACCACCGCACTGCTGCGGTCCTACCTGTGGTCCATGGGCATCCGCAGAACTTTTTTCGGGGGGGGGCATCATTTTTGGGTCACCCATGCACCACCCCTTTTTGACAATGTCATTATCACATTATCATGGTCAGAGACTGCAGACGTAGTACAGTCCCTAGGATAAGTAATAGATAATGGCCGACAGGCCCTCTTACCAGACCCAGAGAAACTACAGCAGTGATCCCTCCGATTAGACGATCGCTCACCCTGGGTTTCCCGAGGGCAACTCTGGTCAGTAGTGTAGCATTTCTGTACCCTGGTAGTGGCTCAGTCTTTCGCTCTCTGGTGGTGCTGGGCAGTGTGTCTCTCTCTCTGGCTTTTGCCCAGCACACTCCTCGTTCTTTGTCCTGTAGCACTCTCTCCCTCAGCTTTTTTCCAGGCTGCAGTCTCTCAATCGCTCTCTTGATCGAGCTGTAACCTCCTCCCTGTGGAAAATGGGGCCGCCAATATTTGGGACTACATGTCCCATGATGCTCTCCTCTCCTAGTCTCCTTTGATTGGCCCTCAGTTATGGCAAATAGGGAAGGAACGGAGCGGGCAGGAAGCTGGGTGGGGAACTGATGAGAACCACCGTCTCTTCTCCCTGACAGGAGAAAGGGGGGCGAGCGGGGGATACCTCTGACAGCCCGCAGCTCGCCTTTCTCCTGTCACAGCACCACTGAGTTCTCTGCTGAACTGAGCAGGGAACAGAGCCAAAGTCACACTACACTGATGGGGGGCTTGCCAGCACCTTGATAGTGTCACCCCACTGGTGGGTGGCACCCGGGTGCGAGCTGCTCGCACTCCGATAGCGACAGAACTGTGCTGAATTTAAGATTCAATCCCTGATTCCAGGGGGGGCACTTGACCCCCCTTGCCCCTACCTGCGGACGCCCATGCTGTGGTCTACCTCCCTTTCAGCTCTTAGTACCTGACAAATGTTAGTGTAGCAGCACTGCACTGGCACTCCCAATCTCAGCCATGTTGGAGATTAGAGGACATTAATATAGATTAAGCATTTAGGTGAATACGTATGAATCCATATTTTTACTGGATATTTTGCATATACTGTATGTTTAGTGTTACACGTTAAAGATGAAAGTTTAAGAGTACAAAGACATGAACTCTCATATTTTATACCTAGAATTTAACTTTTTTCTTGAATGTATCATAATAATTCTTTGTGAACACCCTTGGTCTAGATGCTGATCTGGTTATTTTGTTTCCAGGCATGTCATGAATGAACTCATTGAGACAGAAAGAGTTTACGTTGAAGAACTTCTCTCTGTTCTTGAGGTATAAAGCAAAAAACTGTTTGCAACTTAACAAAATTAATAAAACTAAAGTAGAACCGTGTTCTAAAACTTCAAATTGGATTTAGACTGCAAATATCAATCTGCTGTATTTTTTTTTCTCTATACCCCCCTGTAACATACTATAAATGCCTATTGATTTGGCTGGGAGATATGTTGAATAGCCACTTTCTTGGAGAGTGTAACAACACTCTGCTTGCCCTATTGAAACTACAGAAGTGTTGTCAACTCTGCAGCCATTGCAGCAGTAAGTAAGGATGCAAGAGTTGTGTGGCTAGCAGATTAGTTACTGCTGTTTTTGTACTTTCATACTGTCAGTCTTCGGACAGCCACGCCAAGCTTCAACCTCATATATGCTCTAATAGAAGCTTGGCAAACAGGATATTGTAGATTTTGCAGAAGCTTAGATATCTTAGGGAAATGATATGTAATAACTGCTGGATCCTTCCCATCTTCTGTGATATCCTGGTGTATGCTATACAGGCTGGCTTTAAAACAAGAAAGAGCCATTGCTGTAAGATTCTATTGTCTTATTGTCTTATCTTATTGTCTTATTTTTCAGTCATGGTCTTCTCTTTAGGTTTGTTTTGTCCCAAACACCATCACATAAAACTAACTATGTGTCACATGGATAAATATTTCATTATCTACAAAACAAAATTTCTGAAACAATTTGCTTGAAGTACATTATTAACGAATAGTGTGTTTTTTTTTTTCTTAAGGGTTATGCTGCTGAAATGGAGAGTCCCTTAGTAATGCACCTGCTTTCTCCAATGCTTCACAATAAGAAGGATGTATTGTTTGGCAATATGGAAGAGATCTACCACTTTCATAACAGGTCAGCCTTTTATTTTACACTTTCTAAATGTTACACTAACCTTGCATTGTGAAAGCTAATACATTGTAAGTAGCAATCAGAAATACATCACAAGCATGTTATACATTCTCTGCATCTTTGTTCAAGGGGAAGTATAATGACTCCAGAGGTTTGCTAAATAAAATACATCAGCTACTAGTTAATAATTGTGTCAGGGCCAGGACTTGAACCTGGGACTTCTCCTGAGCCTGGCAATGACTCTTCTCGCTGAGCTACCTGAGATGCTGGACAGTACCCTGTCTGATCCATTGGACAACCCTGTCTTGTGCCTTAACTTCTGCTGAACCTTGAACTCTCATGAACTTCCTGATTTAAGCCATGTTTCAGCACTTCCTGTTTGCCATAATATTGTCCAGCCAGTATCTCACACTCTTTCCTGCTGCCATATCTTTATTACTACTCATTACTGACCCTTGACTTTTTCCTCAACTACGCTTCAGCTTGATCCCAAGCTGCAACTACTTTTTACTGACCCTTAGCTTGTTTACTGACTACGCTTCTGTTTGATCCTTACCTGCTGTATCTGATACTGGACCCCGGCTTGCTCACCTCCTGGTGGGGTGATCCTGAGGACTGCGACCTGGTACTAACATGCAGCTAAACCCATCTCCACCATCAGGAGCTCTGGTGAACACCGGTTAGTACTTAGACACTCCGCACCTCAGGTGAGCCTGCAATATTTGCCAGGGTGACCTGCTTGTATACCAGTCCTGCTGGTCGGTGGGAGTCTCTCTACTGCTATAGCTACTGCTTTTGAAGCCTGACGTCTGCTCGTGATAAACTGTATGTGGAATATGGTAATGTTTGAAACACTTTTTTCCTATGTATAGTTTAAAATTATATATGTACATAAGAGGACCCATATTTGCTGGTTACATATGCAGGTATGCTTCCTGCTTTGCTGTTTGTTGAGGCTCCTCAAAATGTTATGTCACTGAAGTGTCCACCTCAATTAATACAATACACTCCCTGTGTGGCAGATAGTTCAACAGTTTACAGACAAAATAGGTGCACTGAGCCACTCAGAGCTCCTGAAGTTTGCCAGAGTACAAATCTCTATATTTAATACAATACAAAAGTTAAGGAAGAGAAAGCATGTTAAAATGTAAAGTGCTACTACTAGCAATTATTTTAAACATAAATATTAACCCAAAATTTGGGTCATTTTTTTGCACTTCAAATACATGTGAACTATGCATGCTTTCCACTATAAAAGTTTTGAAAAACATTGCATTTTAACATTTTCTGATTTTCAGAAAAGATTTTTTCAGAAATGATTCAGATTTTTTCAGACGTGTTCAGAAATGATTTTGTTTCCTAAATAAATTTAAGATTTCGACCATTATTATTTGGACCATTTACTCATTTATAGCAAAAGAAGGATGTATGAACCTTTAATGTTAATCCAGTACTGAGTTTAAATTTTCTTGTTAGGATATTTTTGAAAGAATTGGAAAACTACATTGACTATCCGGAGCTAGTAGGAAGATGTTTTCTGGAAAGGGTAAGCATTTAACTTACAGATAGACTGACAACTTTAATATGGACACTTGCAAATCACAATTTATTCACAAATAAATATTCGTGACCCAGGAATAAACTATTCTACATTCAAGGCAAAGTGAACACTTTCATTTCCTCAAAGAAAAAAGAAAGAAAATTAGGTTGTTTGTTTAAAATGGCTGTGATGAAAGCTGTGTGAGGACTGCCATTATTGGCCTCCTTCTAAAAATGCCAGATGCCTAACTGTGTCTAACTTTGGTACTTTTGAGCCACATACCCAGAAAAAAGTATGCTGTAAATGAGCGAGAAAGTGTGTCAGGACTACTTATCTCTATATAGTTTTTCCAGGTTAGAAACCCAGACAGCATTGAAACCAAAGCTTTAGCAAGGCAGTCATGAAAAAAACATTCTCAAAAACAGGGTTTAGCAATGGTAGCCTCCATTATTCTCTCCTGATGGCTTCCTTTTAATGTACCAATTAAACAGGTGTCAGAGGAAATAATAATTGGACAGGTAGTATACGTTTTCTAATTGTTATTGCGTCTCACAGGATGAGCAGGCTCTGGAGGTGTTTCAGCACTTTTTCCCCAGATAGTCATACCAGGAAAACTTGGTTGGGCCGAGCAGTCAGGTGTATGCTACTTTATGCAAAAACAAATGTGTGAAGGCAATTGGCATGTCTATCCACTCTCAATTGTCCACAGGAAGCTTAGGGATGATATTGAATCTACATTGCTGGGTCACAGGACCACCTAAAAGTTCTGTCTAGTCATGCTGCAGTGTTGGAAGTGCTAGCCACTTCCTAGTCATGCTGCAGTGTCAAAAGCAATGGATCCTGTGCTGGTTTTACTGACCAACATGTAAATTTAAAATGTATTATAATATTTCTCTCTAAATATGGACTGCATTGTTTGAGACACTTTACAGGCTATAATTATTTGATTTGAATGCCCTGTTGTATACATCACAGCAGCAATGCATGGAGTCTATGGTTTCTATGTCAAATCAGTCTAAATTCGCATCATTCACACCATGGTGTATATATTACATGTAAAATACCATATGCTTTAGTTTTACTTGAGCACAGAGAAAGGCATAATTTATTTTAAAGAACATTTCTAGTGTGATGGAAATCAACAGCTGACATTATACAGATTTTTTATGGTGAATACAAGCATGGTATTGTGTAAACCACTAACATATTTAATTTTACCAATAATACACTGTTTTTCCCAGATGGAAGATTTCCAGATCTATGAGAAGTACTGCCAGAACAAGCCCAGGTCAGAAAGTCTGTGGCGCCAGTGCTCAGATGCAGCTTTTTTCCAGGTTACCATTAAGTACTTTAGCCTTGTAAATCAGATTTAAACTCATGGCTCAATCTAATATAAATATTTTGTGGTTGCAGGAATGCCAGAGGAAGCTCGATCACAAGCTTAGTCTGGACTCTTATTTACTAAAGCCTGTACAGAGGATAACAAAGTACCAGCTTTTACTAAAGGTAGATGTTACTGAAGCAAACCTCACTGTGTTGTGTAATGTGCGATGGGAAGGACACCTGCAGTAACAATTTGTCATATTTGTAAGAAACAAACAATGTAACGATTTATGACTTTTATTTTTTAATTTGAGGACACAATGAAGTATTCAATTTTAACATGTAAGTTCTAAAATGAAATATTAAAAACCTTTTTAAAGTGTATATAAAAAAAACAAAAAAAAAACACGTCCCAATACTTTGGCTTTGCAAAGCTTACTGATTTTTCTAAGCAAAAAGTCCAGCACAAGATACTTTTCTGAAAATATTCTGTCTTATACTCAGATCAGGTGACTTGTTTGTTTACAATGACAAAGGAAAAAGTGTACTAAACACTATATTACAGCAAAAATTACAATTTGATGACTGAATCGCACTAACATAATTTTTGTGATTTGGCATATATTACCAATATAAACCTTTTTTCATTCAGGAAATGCTGAAGTACAGTAAGAACTGTGAAGGAGCTGAAGATCTGCAGGAAGCTTTGGCTTCTATTCTTGGTATACTCAAGGCTGTCAACGACTCCATGCACCAAATAGCCATCACTGGTTATGAGGCAAGTGGTTACTTTTTACAATTACTGATTTGGTTAAACAAACTTTAGAACTGCAGCTTTAAGTATTTTAAGCATAGGTATAGTTAGGTATAGTTAAACAATCTAAACAAAAGGATTATTACACAGGTATACAGACTAAATATAAAAGTTCAAGCTGCTGGCAACAACACAACAGAACCAATCGTGATAAACGTGAAACAAAAAAATGTTGCCGTGCTAAACCTAGATGGTGAATAAACAGGTGTCCATAAAGTGTGAATAACTGGTGCTGTTCTGAACAATGTAGGTGAAATTCTTGATGAACATCCAGTTACAGTGAATATAATTGATGTGTATCTTGATCACCCAAGTGCACTTCCACCGATATTGATATAAAACGCCTCCTTACCAGAGGTCTGGACTCCAAATTATAACAGTCAAGACAGGCGTGATATAGAAATAGTAAGGCCCATGAAGGAAAGATAAAACAGCCACATATTGTAAAACTGTTTGACAGTTTATTAACACCTACATAAATCCAGTATACAAGGAGCATTAATAGATCCAAGGTATCCTAGAAGTCGATTGACCAGTATACAGGGTTGGCATGCGTGGTACCTCACAGACATGGACTCCAGCTGACGCGTTTTGTTAGAATAAATGTTATCTGAGGCATTCTTTTATTTAAGATTTTAAAGTATTACAATGCAAAGAAAACACATGAAAAGCATTCACTACTAACATTAGTAATATATAAACAAATATTGAATACTAAAAAAATAATAATGATAGTAATATGGACAACAAAAATATGAGTAAATGCAGTGTTAAAAATATATATTACATGACAATTGGGGAATTGTCATCAGAAGCTAAGCAATGTACTACGCACAAATTTAATAAACTGCCAGAATTCAGTCAGTTGTGCACATGAAACAGAGCAGTAAATGAAAAACAGGGAAAAAAGCCTTCAAAAGTGACCAGATTTCAGCGTGCTGTGATAGGCAGTAATTATACAGAGTCCAAGTTAGGCAATAGCAATATATTGTAGAAAGGTCCAACACAATCCAACCATGCCCAGCGGGTAGGCATGCCCGTCCAGAGCCACTTATGAGCTGTAACGGCAGTCTGTAGACTTGGAAGATGCTGCCAGCATTTGCAGCGAGGAGCGGAATATGGCCTGGGCAATCCACACTCAAAAGGGAAGGCTTCCTGAAGCGAGGTAGTCCTTGCACTGTCCCTACTCCTCCAGCTGTCTGTCCAATCAGACAGCTGTCTCCTTGTGACCACAGGAAGTCCTAGAGGAACCAAGTTCTTTACAACTTACTTCTCCTTTTGCATTTCTGCTTTAGTTGAGTGCTACCTACAGTGGGGAGTACAGACTGCACCTGCCTACAGGATTTTTTTGCCAAGTTAGATCAGGGCAATTTCGATCTTATTTCCTTTTGTTCAAGCAAAACCAACATTTTTACATTTTTGTTTTCTTTGCAGTTTCAACAAAAAAATGAATTGAAAGTTTGATCTCTCCACCAAATTGCAGCTAGGAATACACTGATAATTAAATCTCCTTGCTACTGAGCGTTTTAACTGCTTGTTGGAAGTCTCTTCATGTGCAGCACACAGATTAATGTGAATCCAATGAGATAACTGTCAACAATCAGCTTAATCTCTCAGCAGCAAGGAGATTTAACCTTTTCACTGCCAACGCCATTTTTCAGTTTTTTGCGCACATGTTTAAAAAATCATTTTAGGCCTGAAGATTAGACAAAACCCCCAAACATTATATATTTTCTGAAAGCAGACACCCTAGCGAATAAAATAGTGGTAGTTTCAAATGTCAAACGATATTACCACAAGGGTTAAGTAAAAGAACACACTAAAGTGAATTTTAGGGCACATAAACACAATAAACTACCCACATTTTTGGTGAAATATAAAAGACAAGGTTGCACAGAGTAAATGGATATCCAACATATTAAACTTTAAATTTGTGTGTGCCTGTGAAATGGCAACAAACTTCAGTACCCTATATTGTCTATCGCCAAAGCTTCAAAAGCCCCCTATAAGTCATTAGTTTAGTGTTACAGAGGAGGTCTGGTGCTAGAATTATTGCTCTCATTCCGGGTGTGTAAAGCAATATGTAATGTGTATTGCAATCGATGTGTTCACACGTAGGTGCCCCCGATACATGCATTGATGTTCATACGTGCATATATGTGGGGGGGCCTCAAAAAAAAATTGGGGGGAATTTTATGTGCTTGGGTGTAACTTTATCTTCTTGCAAAAAATAACATTTTTTTTACTTGTTTTTTTTTTTTTCTTCACATAGCTGACAAAAACTCCCCTATGTTCTGATTTTTAGGGGACAGGTTCTCTTTACTGAGACATGCAGGGTCTAAAAGACCCTGCATGTCTCCTGTGGGCTTCCACTAAATGTTTTGCAATGCAGATTGTACTGCAATACATCCCTTCCCTGGTATGCTAACTGGGTCACTGAGGGCCTGACCTGGAAGTGACATCACAGACATCGCTTTCCGAGGCACAGCAAAAAGAGGAGATGTGTACCTGTTCTTCTGCCTCCGGGGCGTCAGTTCCAGGAGTGTGTGTGAGCAGCGGCCCAAATGCTTTCACCTGACAGGCAGGAGTCTGCCTGTCCATTTTACACACAATCCTGGTCGCTACAGCCACCGGAATGTGTGTAAACCCCCCCCCCCTCCCCCCGTACAGACCTGGCAGCAAAAAAGGTTAAAAGCTAACTCCACCTTTAAGACTATGTTATGGCTATATTTAGGATATAACATGTACCATGGTGCCAAGCAGCTGTCTGATTCAAAATTGAAACAGCCCTGCATGGCTTCGCCCACATAGCCTCATTATTCATTCACAGAGAGTCCTGTCTGCCACTGCAGCAGTTGGACTTGTAGATGCATTGATCACCACACTCGTAGTCCATAGACACTTCCTCTAGGTCTCTACCTGAAAGCCTATACCTAAGTTCTGTTCTAGAAATTTTAAAGATAGGCAACGCCTATCCTCATATTGATTAGTGGTTCCAAATTAATAACTACTGCAGTAGGGAACAGACACAAAAGATAAACTCTGCATCTTTCCAAAATAACTGTTCTGTTTTATTTGATGCAATGGAAGGTATTTATACACATGATTACGTAGGTTTCACATTAGTAATACAATTGTACTTTTATGGTAACACGGGCGTAACATAGGCAGGCTAATTCTAATCAGGACTCGAAAGAATGCAAACATGTAAACAAAATATTATTAGGCTCCATACACACTGTCTTAAAAATCACTGCTTCTACAGGAGTTTTGTTTTCTGCCTGTAGAAGCAGCTCAATGTTATCCTATGTGTCCTTGCACATTAGGACGATTACAGGCGTATTTTGAGCTCAACGTTTAGAGACAGGAAAAAAAAAACCTTTTGGTTCGCATTTCTGATTGGAGCTTACTGGCAGAAGAATCTGAGTATCATTTCTCCTTGATCTACTTTGTCTGTTACTTTCGCTTCGTTTGTTTAAACTCTTCGCTCTTATTTCCTTCTCTTCTCTCCTCCTACTCTCTCTCCTCGATTTCGTTCTCACTTCTTGCATTCTCACTTCACCCTGCTTACCCACCTCCCTTACTTTGACATATTCCAGCTTAGGGGCGGGGTCCGCTGACATAACTCGTTTCCATGACATCGGCGGCCCCAGCACAGCAGCGTCCCTCGTTGTTTAGCTACCGCCGGCCAATCGCGCAGGCACAGTCAGCGGCCGCTGTTGTCTCCCTCATACGCTGGTATACCAGGCACTTCAGCGTTCCCTGTTGCCCCGGTTACCGCCACATGACGCAAGCGCGTCCTATGATTATTGCTGGAATCTCACCCCACAGCCTCCGATCCCTGCACTGGCGCCGATCCGTTGCAGGATCGTGCGCTGCAGCCTGATGTTCCCTTACAGCTGTTTCATCCCCACAATGGTTTTCAACATTATCAAGAAGGTACCATGATGACAGTTTCATAATACTTTTTTCTAAACCTTCCTTTGTCATTTGCTTTTCTTTCATTCATGAAAATTTTCTTTTTTTTTTTTTTAAACATTTGTTAGTGTTTTTTTGGCGGGATTTGTGACATCAGACCAGTCTGTGGGTGGGAGGAGCTTCTCTTTTTGGTTGATGTTTCTTTAAATATTTTCCACTGTTTTTCCACATTTATCACATGCCTGATGAAGGGGTCCTGTGTGACTCCGAAACATTGCACTCTCCTTGTGTTGTCATCATGCAATAAATTACACATTTGGGCGCTAGCTACGCTGTTCCATGGTGTGCTGGCAAATATCTTCATCTTGGCTGGGGGGTTCTTGGCTGTTGATTGGATAGATTGATAGCAGTGCAGCCATTGGATCCTGCTGCTGTCAATCAAATCCAATGATGCGGCTGCTGGGGGGCAGGGCCCAGTCCTGCATTCAGCGTTTATGGACGCCGAATGCTGGACTCGGGAGCGTGCCCGCAAGGTAACCCCCTGGGTGAGTGCTTCTCCCAGGGGTTTATCTAATGTGGAGAGGAGCCGAGAGAGCCGCCGAGGGACCCCAGAAGAGCAGGTTCGGGGCCACTCTGTGCAAAACGAGCTGCACAGTGGAGTTAACTATGACATGTTTGTTAGTTAAAAAAAAAAAAGGGAACCTTTAGTATCACTTTAAGTTTCTTTATCATCTGTGAAAGGAAATATAAAGTAGCATGTGGGGCAGGATTGACTCTTTTCTTTCCATCTTTAGTTTATTTCATCTTGGTAATTTGCAATCATTTAACTTAAAATGTTACAAATGTATGTTTTCCTTTGTAAATAATCATCCATACCCAATGTTAATTCCAGGGAAACTTGAATGATCTTGGGAAACTTTTGATGCAAGGCTCTTTCAGTGTCTGGACTGAGCATAAAAAAGGCCATTCCAAAGTAAAGGACCTGGCAAGGTTTAAACCAATGCAGAGACACTTGTTTCTGCATGAGAAGGCTGTGCTGTTCTGCAAGAAGAGGGACGAGAATGGGGAGGGCTATGAGAAGGCCCCCTCCTATAGCTTCAAACATTCCTTAAATGTAAGTCTGTTTTCTCTGCACTATTATGACCATGTAAAGCTATAACAAGTCAGATGAGCATGTTAATAGTGATGGTTAGAAAGGGCAACAACTATTTTAGCATACAACCATTTTTATAAATGCTTGTATGTCATAGGTAAATATTTTGTTAAGTAGCCCAAGTCATTGTTCCTCTAAGGTGCGTGTTCAGATTATTATAGTAGCAATATTATTATCGTTTATTTTCAAAGTGCTAACGTACTAGTGGCATAGTGATTTAATTCTAAAAAGATGTGAATTAAGTGATAAGGACATGAAAGGGTTTATTTACTAAAGGCAAACATACTGTGCACTTTGCAATTGCAGTCACACTCTGAGATGGGCATTTGCTCCAGAGCTTAGTAAATGAGGGAAGCTCTGCTGACTTCCATCATCCAATCATGTGCCAGCAAAAATGCTGTCTTTTTTTTTTTCCTTTGCAGGTGATTGGGTGTTCTTTGCAAAGTGAAGCTTTACCTCATTTACTAAGCTCTGGAGCAAATACCCTTGCCGAGTGGAACTGCACTTTATCATCTGTGAAAGGAAATATAAAGCAGCAAAGCACACAGTCTATTTACCATTACAGTAGTAAATAATTGAAAAAACGCTAATGCTTTAGAATGGTAGCCTATCAGTATCGCTTAAATTAAGTTCTTTATTTTAGGTTGTCTTGAACTGTGAACTTGAAATAATGGACATCTTTATGCAAACTGAATTACAAAGAATTATTCTTCTATCTTGTTCAAGTTTGCAAATGAGAAGAAAACTGGTAGCACACCGCGATTATAATCTAATAAAACCTCCTTTTTTCTGAAAGCATGGGACAATAGCGCAGGATAGGTTACAGTTGACAAGTTTCACACGTAGGAGTGCTTAATCATAACGTCATGATTAAGCATTCCTACGTGTGAAACATGTCAACTGTAACCTATCCTGCGCTATTTTCCCATGCTTGAAGAATAAAGGAGGTTTATTGGATTGCAATTGCGGTGTGCTATCAGTTTTCTTCTCATTTGCATGTCACTGCGATAGCGAGTCGGGGTCAGCACCTTTGAGTCATCCTTTACATACCACACCTGAGCGGTATCTTGTTCTCTACTTTTGTTCAAGTTTGCCAAAAATACACATTGTTTAAATGGCAGACAAGTCAAATAAAAGTTAAATTGAGGTATAATGTTATTTGTAATGCCAAAAGTCATCTTTAGTTATCCTTTGGAAATCATGAACGTTTCTGCATCTATCTATCTATCTACATACTAAAACAATTCAACTTTCCTTCTTCTTTTCTAGATGGCAAATGTTGGAATAACCGAGTATGTAAAAGGAGACAACAAAAAATTTGAAATCTCTTACAATTTAAGAGAAGAAGTTTACATTGTTCAGGTAATGTTATTTTGCTTTCTGTTACTAATGCTTTAATATGAACATTAAAGATGAACAGCACTCATTGATCCTGTGATCATGATCCAGAAGTCTCACACTATAAATTTGCAGTCCTTGGGCTCCATATAAGACCCATAAAATTCACTGGGGAACCTTCAGTGTCTATGCAAAGGTAAGTACAGAATAATACACCAGGACACAGAGGTTAATGTAAAGTGATTGGGATATGGAGTACTTATTCCATTTTAAAAATTTGTGTAGCTTAAGTGAGAAGTCCTTTTTAGGTATTGAACACAATCCTTGTTAAAAACACGATGATTTGTTCAACCTGTTATGTTAAGGAAGCGAATGTAGACTACATGGGCTACTACAGCACTAATGCCATAGAGCAGATTCCTAAACTCATCATGCTTACCTGTTTGGCATCTGCAGTCTGTAAATTAATGTTTTCATACTCTGCTTCCTATGCTGTTGCAACATTACACTATAATATAGCTGTGAATAGGTGGTGCACATCTGTGTGTGCTCCAATTTTGAGACTGAGCTGTCAATCACAGGTTCAGGTCTCATGTTAAAGAAAAGGAACCAATCAGCATGTTCCTCAATCATGTGGACCACCATGACGGCCAAATATAGTGATCACTAGCATTTTGTTTGCAAACGTGGCTCCAGCCTGCAGATTGCCCTGGTTAAAGAGAGGCATAGTTATATTGTTTAGCATTACTGTGTATAAAAAATGATTTGTTTAAAACTGTTGTGTATAAAATAATCACGTGGCAACAGACCACAATAAAAGCATATAAAAGTTGTAACTTTTCCCCACTCTACTAAAAAATCTGTTTTTATTTATGTCTGTGTCCTGGTTTGAGAACTTTCTCATTACTTTCTGTCCTAACAGGTGGTGAGGGAATTCTTCTTAATAGGGAGACAGATGACAATAAAAAATATGACAGAGTTTCTAACCCTCTTGCTTTATCTAAACCCCAAAAACATTTGGCTAGTGTTGGGACTTATTAATGGAGTTTTTGTTTTAATTTTGAGACCACGTTGCATTCCTAATATGGAAATATACAATAAGTGCTTATTTTAAGACAAGAGTTTGTACACTTGGGTATTTAACTTTTTTTGCATACAGGGGTTGATTTACTAAAACTGGAGAGTGCAAAATCTGGTGCAGCTGTACATGGCAGCCAATCAACTTCTAACTTCAGCTTGTTCAATTGGGCTTTGACAAAAACACCTGGAAGCTGATTGGTTTCTATGCAGAGCTGCACCAGATTTTGTACTCTCGAGTTTTAGTAAATTAATCCCAAATTATATTTGTCCAGGTTTAATGGATTACCATATGCCATTTGTGAGACTTTAGATAATGCTGTTTGGAAGATGCATTTAAATGTCTGTCTAATGATTCTATCATATGTCAACATTTTTGACAGGCTCCAACACCTGAAATAAAAGCTACATGGGTAAATGAAATTAGAAAGGTGTTGACCAGCCAGCTACAAGCATGCTTAGGTAAATTCCTCTTTTTTTCTGCTTATGGTCGTTTCCTACTTGTTTTCTTTATATAGCTCAGATACATTGCTTTTACATTTTATTACAACCTCTGATTTAATGTTGCCTTAACTGTATTTAATTTTCTGTAGCTTTTATTGCACACAAAATATTTTACTTGACTGATATAAAGGCGCGTTTGGTGTGTTTTCAGAAGCCAGCCAGCACAAGTCTGTTGAGCAGACCAAGAGTTCTCCACTACCAACTCAGTCTAGCACCAGGTGAGCAGGGAACACATCATCCTTAATGTCCACATGCCTTTTACCACAGCTAGGGTACTCCATTCCCATTTGTTGAGACTTTTGCAGGTAACCAGGTATTTAAACTGCTGAAAACATTTGCATCTTTTTAAGTTAAATCGATGTCTTGGAGTCAAGAAACGCTAATGTTAGATGGATGCTATAGGAATGTGACAACTGAAAAAATGCTAAAGGTTTCCCAGAGCACCTTTCTAGTAGAAGCCTGGCCTTGTCACATTCAAACATACAATATGAGTATGATAAAACACCTTTTGAATTCCATTTAGTGTGTCATGTTGCTACATCATCTTATGCTGCATGTAGTGTCCCAACACCCTAATTTGACAGCATCTTTGACAGATTTAGGCAAAAGTAAAACAAGTCAAAATATGACTAATTTGGAATTACAATTGTGCAGTGCATTAAAGCACACACGTTATTTTACAAATTAATATGCTTTGCATTAATTCTATTAATTTTGAATGTGCTGCCAACACACTCCAGTGTGTCCACATAGAATCAGATGTGTCCATTTTTTTGGTAAGGCAGCACAGGACAACAAACTAATGTGTTGCCCTGCATTGTAGGGTGCCATGAATCAGGTGCATTGGTGTGCCATCAGGGGCATTTTATGAAATCAGTGGGTCTGTGTGCATGATCATAAGTTGGGCCCCATTGCTTGAAAAAAAATGACATGGTGTGCTTAGTGCGCCACAGTGAGGAGTGGGCATGGTTGTTGATAGGATTGTAAAAGACTTGGATCACCTTTGAGCTTACCAAGTAGTAATATGGTGCGTGTAGGGCACCACGCTGCACAGTAGGTGTGATCAAATTGCATTAATGGTGGGCAGGGCTTAAGGCACATGGTCAAATAAAACAAGGGCAGTCTGTCTCTCAGTACAACCACCCTCCCCATCCAGGTCAGTCTGTCCCCCAGTATAACACCCCTCAGATCAGTCTGTCCCCCAGTATAACCCCCCTCAGATCAGTCTGTCCTCCAGTATAGTCCCCCCCCCCCCCCCAGATCAGTCGGTCCCCAGTAAATTCCCCCCAGGTCGATCTATCTCCCAGTATAATCTCCCCTCCAAGCCAGCCTGTCCCCCAGTATAATCGCCCCAGGTGGGTCTGTCCCCCCAGTATAATTCCCCCCCCCCCAGGTCAATGTGTCTCCCAGTAAAATCCACTCAATTCCAGTCTGTTCCCATGTACAATACCAATCATAGTTGATTTTTAGGCACCCCAATAGTTGGGCAAATGTTTATCAAATTACTGTTTTCACTAAAAATACACTAAAATCTTTATTAGCATACATAAACACAACATAACTTTAAAATATCCTGGTAAATTTCTAGTAACGCCTCATCCACGTATACAAAAGTGTACACACGTGTGAGGGACATGATTATGTGCATAGGGATACACAGGTGTTTCATGCATCCCTGTGCAAGCAGTCCCATTCATGACAATTGAGACACAGCAGCTGCACGGACACAGTCGCTGCTCCTAATCTGATATCTGAGCTCCAAATGCAGACGGTATGAGTTCAGGGACATGCACCCACAATCACACAGGTGTCAGATCGAGCACTGCAGCTGTGTCCATGCAGCCCCGGCTTCCCAATTGACATCACTGGGACTGCCTGCACAGGGATGCACGGAACACCTGTGCATCCCCGTGAGAGTAGTATGCACTGTGTGAACGAGGTCTTAATATGTTATTTTTAATATCTTTTACTTTTTTGGGTAGGGTTGGTGACACATCAGTTATTTAAATAGACCCTGCATCTGTCTTTTTTGAGACCGGGAAGGATTGCTGTGCATTTAGAATGGGGCTGGTATGTTTACCAACCACTCCCCCCACCCACACCACACCAATCTCCTGCTCCAGCAGAAGCTGAAGCGGACAGGAGGGGGAGGAAGGGAAGCAGGCCAGCAGCTCTCCAAGGAGGGGCCAGAGGATCTGTGAGGGAGGGTGCCAATACAGGGGGGAGCTATTTGCGGAGGTAAATCTCCCTATGGCTCCCCTGCAGCACCTGAAGCTGGTGGGAGAGGAGGAGATTTGGGAAGCTTCAGGGGGGATTGGCGTTCTTGCAGAGATCGGTGTGCAGTGTGTGAAAGGGAACAGTGGGCCCCTTTTCCCTTTTGGAGTCCATATGCCCCACACACACTTGCACACTGGATGATACTCCACTGGGTGACATTTAAAATAAATGGCATCTTCATATCACACCAATGCATATGACTCATTACTGTGACTAAAGTTCCTTATGGTAAGAATGTTTCTAGCAAAACTGCCAATTGTTATTCTCCATAAATATGTATCAGGAAAATAAATTGTTCATAGTTATGTGGACTCCTTCTTTGTTGCCTATTGCTATGGTAACTGAGCATAGTGTGACAATCGCCTATAAACTAGATTTGTTGGTATGTTTTTTACAGATGATATTTTGACATGAGTTCTGAGACAAGTGTTTCTTTATAATCTTTCATTTCAGTCCTCTGAGAAGTAAATCGGGAAAGATTAAGAAACTGGAAGAAAGAAAAACTGAGCCCTTAATAAGTCCCGAATCTACTGTAGTGACTTTACCAAAGTACCTTGAGAGAAGTAAAGGTAAGTTGAAAGTCTTATTGTCTGTGCCTTGAGGATCCTACCAATTAGAAAAAGTAGAGAAATGACAGTTTAGGTGGAAAGTGCCAGTATGTCACTGCATATACATATGGACCTACTATCTAACTAAGGATGCTGGTGCTTCTTGTATTCTTCCTTCTCTGCTGCGCTGTATGCATGTATGTGTCCCACACAGGTCTATTTCTTTTGTCTTCTGTGTCTTTCTTGTTTCTAGATGGCACAATTACTAGCCCTACCTCAGAATCTTCTGCAGTTTCAAAAAAGCGCTTCACTTTGCAGGGTTTCCCTAACCTCAAAACTCAGAAAGGTAACCTAACAACCTTTGCACTAATCGTACTCTCTTCAACCTTCTGTCCTCTGCATTTGTTTTAATTTCAGAAACAAATACATAGCATTAGCAAGATTGGCCAAAAGTGAATATGTCACTACATGAAGTATGCATAAGTGTATTTATCTATGCTGAAAATCTGGGTGACTGCAGACCAGAAGGGAGAAGAGTTGAGAGCTATAACTGCTCTGATCTTGTCCTGTGTTTTTTGCCAGACTCTCATGATTTTTGTAACCAGATTCTGGCTACATATAGAAATTGAAACAAATGACTATTCCCTTTTCTTAGGAAGATTTGGAAGTATACTTTCATAATCAGAGATTTTTCATCACAATGGGTGACTAGCTCTAGAAATGCCCAAACATGACTAGCCATGTTGTCAGGTTTGGTTTGACAACCACCCCTTAAATTTGATAACAATGCAATCACCCTTTTATATGATATTTCATTCTTTGTTACCTGTCACGCAATGTAGAGTTTGCACAGACAGAACACTGTTACTTGAAGAAAACAATAGTACCTAGATTATCAGAATATTTTTTTAAAATTTTTTTTATTTTATTTTAGTTACTTATATAGCGCCATCAATTTACGCAGCGCTTTACGTATACGTTGTACATTCACATCAGTCCCTACCCTCAAGGAGCTTACAATCTAAGGTCCCTAACTCACATTCATACGTACTACGGACAATTTAGACAGGATCCAATTAACCTACCAGCATGTCTTTGGAGTGAATAGAAAGTGTCTGTGTTGTACAAAGCAGAAAAAAAAAAAATCCAATTTCAGAGTGAAAAGAGGAAGCTGATTTGTTTCGGGTAAAATAAACGGTGAACAGGCTATGTATTTCTGGGCCAGTTATATTTTGTAAAACAGTGAAGTCACTACGGAAAACTCCAGCGCATGTTGTCCATTACACATTGGATAAGTCAATAGGCCACAATTCTGCACCTCCTAGGTCATTCTTTTGTGGATTAAAGGCAATGAAGTAAATTATCAATGCAGTATTTAGCAACAAGTTAGTTTTCATTTATTAACATACTTTGGAAGTAGAATACCTGGTTTCTTGCTATGTACAACACTGACATTTTTCATAGTAACAGTCAGTTCAAATGGTCACAACCACAACAAGCATATAGTGACACGAAAGGTTCATAGTATGGAAACGGAGAAAGACCAGTTACTTTTATTCTTTTTCTACTAATACTGATCCTGTGCAAAATGGTCTTTTTTCTAACCATTCTTTGTAAATGTATTAGTAATCCACTAATTTATGGTTCTTTCGCTAACAACTTCACCATTAAAAATTGTGTTCTAACTTGCTGCCTTTGAGTTTTTTTGGAATGATATTCTGCTGTGTTGATTTTAGTAATAAGCAATTAAAAGCACCAGTGTTTAGTCCCTATCAGAAACATCATCATCAACTCTAAGGATACTGCAATCCAGTAAAGATTATAGTGTTTGACCTGTTTCCTGCTTGTGCTTTTACTCAATAAAAGGCCAGGCTGTATCAGCATTGTAGCAACAAGCACTGCTAAATACTTTCTTTTCATTAAGCCTCTCAATTCTGCGCTTTATGAAGTAAAAGTGCTGAGGGTAGACTAGTCTACAATGTATCAACAAATATACATTCCTTACTTGAAATGCTTGTGCAATATTTGCACTTTCTTAATGACTCCACCATTACATTAAGTCAAATAAACATAATAATAGTATGAATACAAAATGTGGAATAGTAAGGTTTGCTACTAAGTATTTACTAGCATGTTCTATTTCCATACATTAGAATAGTGTGACATTGTGTATATAATACATCTGCAAAGACAATAAGTAAATTTTATCTCAAAACTCCACAGTACTGTACATAACTTTGAAACCTAAAAAAAAAAAAAATTGCAGATTTCAACATATTGACCTTTGTTCAGCTGTTTAAACCATGTCGTCTATCAGCTGGATGTGCCACTCTACACAAATACTCAAAAAGAAGAGGGATAACCACACACAGACCAATGCCATACATGTACAGTGATCTGCATTTACCACCATATTTGATAGCGGTATCAAATTTACTGCTATAGCAGGCCCATGTAATAGGTTGTCATTTGATTTGGTAAATTGGTGTTATAGTCGTTAGGATACAACCTCTTTTATGATGGAAATTTTTATATCCCAGAAGTTAATGATCTATTTAAAATTTTGAGCAAGTTCTAAAATTCTTTAGATAAAATGTTTGATGGCCTTTGGGTGCTATTTTTTATGTGGATTTGGAACAAGTGAGGTGCTTTTGAGTTTCCTATATAATAGGGAGATAATATAGAGCAGATAAAGACTATACTGTGGCAGTGATAACTGCATAGATGTTGACTTGCAGACCACTCTACTCAAGTTCTACTCAAATTTTAAACTGAAACCTATCAATCATCCCATGATAAACTCAAAGGTAACTGTTGACATTGATCACCCTATCCTCTCCAGACCTTCAATACCTGTATTTCTCTTTTTCCTCTTCATCCTCCTGCAGCTTCCCCTACCAGCCCTGACAAAAAAACTAAACGCCATGAAGTAAAGAGTGACCCAACTCCATTTGGTTTAAGAGGTAGAGTGATTCAATTGTTTCATCCTTCAGATTATTACTGCACATTGCATGAATGTGGCACATGAAATCATGAGTAGCAGAAATATGGGTTATTTCAGTGTTTGAAAATGTGACTGTGTATGTGTATTGCAAACCATTACTGTTTATACCGGGGCATACGTTATTTTTGAATTGCTCAATTGTAGAGTACATTGAGGAATTGTAATCTTAAAAATGGATTATTTAAATATGAAGCTTAATGTTAAAATTGGGCATATTCTGCTTTGTGATTTGTTCCTAGATGAACGTTTCATAGGGTATCTTAAGTTAAAACTTTTTTTGCTAGTGAGGGGTTATGTCAGGTATTTTTTCTGCTTTCTGTCTCCACTCAGGAGATGCTCTCTCCATTTGTCCTTTTCCCAGAACAAGAATAGATGGAAAATCTTTTAAAGGGGGCACCTCTTCCAGTGACGTCTAAGAGGGGATTTTCCCCTCACTCTGGAGAGATTACCTCTCACTTAATTTTTTGTTTGCAGGACAGGAAGTAAAGGGGAAAATCTCTCAAATGGGACACAGATATAAAAATAACAATCCTTTTCTACCTCATATTAAAGTTTTGGCTTTAGATACACTTTAAAGTTAACTGAGAGTTTTGCTTTTTTATTTTCAATGGCACAGTTCTGATCTTTACTTTTTAAGCTGACCATACATGGATCAAAATTTGGCCAGTTCAGCAGGGACCGGCTGATCTTCAGTCTATGTATGGGTAGACTGGTTATACATAAGTCAATCTATCGATCTTGTGTACATCCAGCCTGTCATTTTATTCTCGAACAATCTGTGCAGCCAGCTATAGCCAGCAATACTGACCATTGTAATATGATGGCGGGAAAGTTTACAAATACAATACCACAGCGGGAGGATTTCCCCGTTCACATCGAGTGTGTGGATAGGGGAATTGGATCATTTATTTTTTATTTTTTCTTTTAACACGGGTTGCAGGAAAGAAATTTTCTCGATTCCCCCATCAACACAGACAGTGTTAACAGGGGAATTCCTCTTGCTGAGCAGTTGGTGGGTGGAGGAAGCCATCTCCACTGGGAGAAGACAGTGATTATCACTAGCGTCTATAGCAGCCGCTTGCATTAATTGGAAACAAATCCGGCAGGCTGGTTTTACCCAAGTTGATCAATCGATCACCTTGGTAAATTCAGCCTGCACATTAATGGTTTGAATTTCGGCCGGTTCAAACCGTGTATGGCCGGGCTTAGCAAGTTGTGTGACTACTAATTTTTGGTGCAGTTTCCTAAAACACAAAAAGGCGGTTGAATGGAACCATATTTGAAATGCATTAAAAAAAAATAATTGCACATCTGCTAAACCCCCCAGATGTTCTTCCCCTAGTAATATAACCTTTCACAGCACCCCGTAGCTCAGCTTTTGTAACTGTCATTTTTGCAGCATGGTCTGCCTGAAGTCGTTGCTGTCAAAGTCTGTGCTCACAGCCTGCTAGCCTTGACAGCCTTGACAAATAGGTATAGACTGCTGCTACGTGTGTAAAGTTGCAGGGGTGGAGAACCAATATAATTGTGCTACGGGGTTGATTTTGTTTAGACTAGAGGGAGGGATTTAATAAAAATACACATATCTGGAACCACACAAAATATACTCTCCTCAATGGAAAATGCATACAGAAAGCAAGTTTGTGCTTTTAAGCACAGCAGTGTACAATAAATGAGCCCTAAAATAAACATTCTAAATTTGTATGTATAAATATCCATAATCTGTACACAACTCATGTCACTCTATAATTTTAAGAACATCCATTTCTGTAACTCCCTTACATATTACCGGGTATTTTTAGGACTTGTGAACCCAAAAACAACTGGTTGTGCACTTTATTGCTGAGCTAGAACTGTTTTCATTTGAAGCAATATTACTTGGGTAAAATCAGTATTTATCAATCTCCCATCCATATAAGAATCATTAGAAGGATAGAACTTATAACCAGCTCTTTCACAGATACATGTGCCATTCTCCCACTGAAGAAGTCCAAATGGCTTAGTACATCCCACCTGACCTCCGCAGACAGCCGTCGAAGAGGTATTGGGGAAAAAAATGTGTGCTTGTTTTTGAAGTGCATAAAGAGTGCTTCTTTTTCTGGCATGCATTTGGATTTGTTTGCAGTGCACATAGTGTGGTTATGATGCACTAATGTGACATATGATCTTTGTAATTTAATTTATCCCTAATAGACATATTTAGATAAGATAAATTCTGAAGGTGCTAAATTCTACTTAAGATTTAGATTTAACCAGCGGTATGGAAGCACAATGTAGAAACTGTTAAGGGCCTATTGCTTTGGGGGACTCATCTGTGACCCTAAATCAAAAATACTTGTCTCTTGTCCTCCAATCTACACCAGTAGAAGCATTATTTTCATCACATCTTTAATTGCTTGAGAATGCTATCAAACTTACAAATGCCTCAAGTCTTAATAGGTCACTGTGGGTATGGTAGGTGACAATAATTGTTGGATATCATGGAGTTTTTTTCGTTTATGAATTGGGGCCTAAAATAGTTGATCTATGTTCCTGGGTCTGATTTTACAGTAGTATATGAACCATTGTGTTTGTGTATTATGGTAGAAATTGCCAGTAAATATCCTCATTAACTGCATGTAATATTATTGAAGTGTATATCTGTAAGCAAAGTAACTCTGTATCAGCTGTATATCTGTATGGGCTGTATAGCATCAAGGATGTGAAAAAAAATGCCATCATCACTCAGAAGCATAAACTTCTGATTGATGAGAGGTTTTTTGTTTTTTTGCTGCCTTGACGCAGTATATGGTGTCCATTACAGGATATTCCTTTACAGGCAGCCTCATCCAAACAAACCGGCACATAAATCAGATTAAAGCTAGCCATACACTGTTAGTTTAATTTGCTCAGCCATAGGGCTGAAAGGAAATTAACCAATGGATCCCTCTATTCATGCAAAGGAATGAATGGAGGACTACCCTCTGCCAGGACATTATATTCTGCATACACTGATCAGCTGCTGCAGCTGCTGATTGATGGAAAATTGTCCAACATGTCCCTTACCAAAAAACAAAAACCTTTAGTATTGCTTTAATATTATTTTTAAGTAACAAGGCTGACGGTCTTATGTCCCAATTCCAGGATTTGCTGTTTACCCACTTGGGGTAGGATTAATTAAGAAAACATTGCATACATATAATATTTCCTTGGGTCTTTGGTCCAGCCATTTGATACCACAGCTTCTTGTTCACCACTTCTTAGTCTGACAATAGGCGGGTCTTGAATGCTGCAGAGAATGGAGCTGTGTAATGATATGGTGCTGTTCTCTGCAGTATTTTCCTTGGAGCCCAGGCTGGTTTGATTGCATACCCCTAGGAAGCATGTCCCTAATACCCAGAGGCATACAGGAAGTGGATGGAATGACCCTAGGTGTCATTCAAACCAGAAGTCCAGTTCTGGACCTCAGAGCAGTGAAACTGCAGGTGACAGCACCAGAGAGGAGAAGAGTATTGCAATAAGAGCTGATTTTTACTTTAACAAGGCCAAGGCTACTTATTGTTTTAAATTTTAATTTAACAGTGTGTAAAGTACCTAGGTGGCTTTTAATATCCAGAAACACAGAACATTCTGAGGCTAGTCAATATCCAGAGATGTCTATGAGTTGGTTTCCCGATTGGAGAAGATGTGCTCTGACTGCACAGAAGTTGTTAGAAGAAATCAGACAGAGTGGCTTCTTTTTAGAGGGAACATACAAGAATGATAACTGTACTTAAACTGAAAGTACAGTTGTCCTTTCTGTTTTCAGGACAATGTTTTTAGGAAGAAGAATAAGGACTAATGGCTTTTGAAGATTTGCATGACAGCACATCTGTGTTTGGAGGACAGTAATCCAAGGTATACATGTTTGTAGGTTGACTGATCTAGGACAAGCAAAAGCAGGCATTTAGAGGATGATAAAGGCATGTTATTTCAGTTTAGAAGACAGCTAACTCTGTTTTTGATTGAGCTTGGCCAAGTCTTGAAGGAGTGGAATGGGATTTGGAGACTTGTGACTCATAAGGATATCAAACTCATATGCATATATCATTATTAGGTTGGAACAGAACATCCCAATCACTGGATGCCTCAGAAGAAAATAATGATGGATGGTCCAGTGGGGAAGATCCAATGAATTCTTCTGATGCTGAGGAAGAAGGTGGTGAAACAGTAGATAAAAAGTTGGTAAGTGCCATAAACTTTTTCTGTAAACTTAAAAAACATTTTAATTAACAGTGTTTTATGTACTTTTTCTTATTTTTTATTATAATAATATAATGTTAGGAAATTGTACATTGTATTAGACGTGAGCTGAACATGTTAGATTGTGTATGATTTATCACTTTAATAAATTCATACTACTGGATGAAGAATAATATCTGAGCTCTGATGGTTTCTATAGTATTAGCAATTATCAAATAAGAACAGCAGTGCGCAATCTGAGTGTAGTATATTAACATATTTACTGTGGTGAAAGGACAAATGGCTACTCACATTGTGACACTTAAAGAGGAAGGAAACTTCCTCTGCTGACTTTTACCTATAGGTAAGCCTATAATAAGGCTTACCTATAGGTAGTGTAAATATCTCTTAAATGTGTACCGTTTAGGAGATACTTACATTACATGCAGCCAGTGACATCACTGGCGCATACGCTCTGAAGGAATGGCCACCGGCGCGCATGCGCTGGAGTGATGTTATCGCGTCTCCGGCCAGTCACAGAGCCGGAGTCTGCAAACCCGGAAGGAAGACTGGGATGTAGATGGACGCCGTCTCCAGCGATGAGATTGCATTGCTGGAAGGCTTCGTTTTAAGGTAAGTTTCACATAATGTGCTAGTATGTGATGCATACTAGCACATTATGCCTTTGCCTTGCAGGTAAGAAAAAAAAGTGCAGCTGTTTAAAGTCAGGCTCAACACATAGTAGGGGCTTCCACTAGACAGTCTTATAACAGCAAACCTCAGACCAGGATAGGAATACTAGGTGGATGGATACACCTGCAGGGCCAAGAAAACACACCGGGAAAAGGGGGAGGCACCTAACTAAGTGCAGCATTAATTGTACTGAGAAATACTTGTAAATTAGCAACTCACATGGGGAGAAGAAATGGCACTTTCTGTATATAATCCGTGAGCTGACAGCTTCTCATGCATCTGGGATGGGGAGCCTCTTTCTACAGCTTGCAGCCTGGAAAGTCTGGACGTCAGGCTGGATAACAGCTTAGATGAAGAAGTGGAAATAAATATGATAGCAGAGAGCTTCTTCTGGGATGCAGAACAGACCGGAAGTGATGTCATCTGGATGACAGGGGGTGAAGCTATGCATTTTCAAGGCCACCCAAGCCTCTGTCTCAAGCACTCAGCTTGAGACAGAGGCTTGGGTGGCCTTGAAATGCATATTTGCTGTTCTGCATAGACATTTATGTACACACTGCATTTATTGAGCCATATACCCTATTACTACTGTATTAGCAATTATCAACCAATCCATCCAAAACTGTTAAAATTGCCTGGCAGTCACCCTAAAGCCTCGTACACACGGTATGATTGTTAGCAGCGGATTGTCTGTTGACAGACTGTTGTCCTAACATCTTACCGTTAGTACGCTCCTTTTTGAAAAGTGTTGTCCAATTTTCCGCCAACAAATGTTGAATGACAGGCTAGTAAATTTTCGGCGGACAACGGTTTGATGTCAGATTTTCGTATGGTCAGTACACAAATCCGTCACACAAAATTCAAAAGTACAAACACGCATGCTCGGAATCAGTGCTTTCCAAACACGAAATTAGCAGAAGGGGCCCAAAGGGTGTTGCTCAAGAGCTGAAAATCCTCGTAGTAAGTCACTACGTTTGTGTTTGTGGCACGACAATTGTGTACCGTTAGTATGCAAGACAAGATCCTGGCACATGCCCTTTTGACAAAAATCAGACGCTCAGTTGACCAACGTGTGTACGAGGCTTTAGATATACCCAAGGCAAGTCATAGACATGATATGGCTATTGGAAGAAGAACCTACTGCTGAAGTAACTCGCAACTACAGCTATTTCCACAACCATGCATGATTTCTTTCTCGAACATCACGGGACACAGAGCCACAGTAATTACTGATGGGTTATATAGGTATCACTGGTGATTGGACACTGGCACACCCTATCAGGAAGTTCAACCCCCTATATAATCCCTCCCCCTTGCAGGGATACCTCAGTTTTTACGCCAGTGTCTTAGGTGATGGACGTGTAAAGATGTCCTGTGCTGAGCTCCAAAGGGAATATCCTAAGATCCTATACTGGGGCAAGCCAGGTGAACCGGATCCATTCAAAGTGTCTTTTCATGGCCGAAATGAATGGTACCCGGGCCTCGTGTCCGAAGAAACAAGGTTTTACCCGTAATGCTTCTCTTTTTAGAGAGCTGGACCCCGCAGATCAGAAAATGGCTTTAAACTTCCTAATTTCCGGCGAGGTGCTTTACGGTCCCAGAACTGTTGGATCCCCCTGTTCGTAGGGGGCCCCAGTCTCTGACGGTTTTTTCAAACGGAGCCCACCATGAGAGGTGAAGATTGGGTCTGTGTAAACAGCACCCTGCAGCTGGATAAGGTAAGAGGAGATTCCACAGAATTTTTGAGTTCTAGTGGCTTTTCTCCTTTAAGGTAAATGCATGCTATGCCTATTGTGACCACCGGGGGCTGCCAAGAGCACAAACCTGCACATGCTGACTGTTTGTCTCAGTGTTTTTTCATCGCTGTCTATGTCCCAGCGTCTCAAGCCGGCTGCAAGGTAAGATGGAAGGGGGGATTTCTCATGTTTGAATGTTCCCCCCCAGGCTAGAGAGGGGCCACAGGGGTCTAGAAAGTGGTTATACCACCCGGGCTCTGTGGCCTAATGGCCACCATCTCTGAAGATAGCCGTTTAGGCAGATCTTGTTACCAGCCTCCCTCCCCCCCCCATCCCCAGCCTTTCTCCAGAAGCATGACAGGAGAGTCGGCCAGCGCGGGAAGCACTCGTTTTTTTCAAAACTCGAGGGGGGGGGGGGCGGTAGAGGAGGGGGCGGGACATCAGCACAGGTGCTTAGACTCCCACTCAGGCCAGCTGCAGGCTATTAAAGGCACTCTGTACAGGTGCACACAGCCTTCTGAGAGACACAGAGCTGACGGTCGCATGTAAGGTGGGACACAGGCATTCTCCTAGGCAGCATTTACTGAAGTAACACCAGACTGAGCATTGGGTAGCAAGGCTTTTAGCCAGACTACATCGCTCAGCGGGCAGTGTTCATTTGTATACCTCACACCTTGTTGCTTTGCACTATGGGTAGAAGAGGTTCAAGCACCCCAGGAACCAGAGACACTAGGGGATCTCGTTCAGGTTCTGAGGGCCCCCTGTCGGCAGCATCCTCCCCCCCTAAAGATGGGCCAGGGACAGCTAGCCAGGGAGAGCCATCGGGGTCAGGGGCTACACCTGCTTCTGGCACTTCAGCCCCTGTATATATTACACAAGAGGTTTTTTCCTCAACCATTAATGGTCTAGAGGAAAGATTAATGGCCGTGATTACGTCTTCACTCAGTGGAAGAAAATGCACTAGGCTTTCCTCTGTTCCCCAGGGCCCTCAGACAGAGGAGCTCTGGGATAAAGGAGATGAATCCCTTTCAGAGGATCGGGATGGGACGGATGATTCCTCTTCGGAGGATTCAGGTGGAGAGGGACCCTCTGCGACTTCCCAAGAGGAGAAAGTCTTAGTGCAGATCCTCACTGGATTGGTCCGCTCCACATTTAAGTTGCCCATACCTGAAACTGCTAAAGAATCCTCTTCTGCTTTGGGGTCACTGAAACCTTTCCAAGCAGCACATGCTTTTCCTGTTCATTCTTTACTTGAAAAGCTCATTTATTCTGAGTGGGAACACCCAGACAAACGTTTTTTTCCGCCGAGAAAGTTTTCAACACTTTATCCGATGGAAGAAAAGTTTATTAAAATGTGGGGAATACCGGCTATTGATGCCGCCATTTCCTCCGTAAATAATAGCCTGACTTGTCCTGTAGACAATGCTCAGATGCTCAGGGATCCTGTAGATAAAAGGATGGAATCCCTATTGAAGGATGTTTTCTCCTTAGCAGGATCAGTGGCTCAACCTGCAGTAGCAGCGATTGGAGTCTGTCAATACTTAAGAGACCATGTTAAGCAGGTCATCAAAGTATTACCTGAACAGCAGGCCCAGGGGTTTGCTAACCTTCCAGCGGCCTTATGCTTTGTGGTTGACGCCATTAGAGATTCCATCGTGCAAACCTCCCGTCTTTCACTGGGGTTGGTGCATATACGTAGAATCCTATGGTTGAAAAATTGGTCAGCCGAAGCACCATGTAAGAAGCTACTGGCTGGGTTTCCATTTTGTGGTGCAAGGTTGTTTGGAGAGGACTTGGATAACTATATCAAGAGAATCCCTTGTGGGAAAAGCACTCTCTTACCTGTCAAGAAGAAGAGTAAGCGTCCCTCTTTCAAACGGACTCTTTCCCCAGCGCCGGGGGCTTCAGCCTCCAGGCAGTCTCGACGGCCGCCTCCATCGGGGTCCAGAGACAAGAGTCAACCCCAGGGACAAAAGAAGTCCTGGGGAAAGAAGCCTACTAGGCAAAACACTAAGATCTCTGCATGAGGGGGCGCCCCCGCTCACTCGAGCGGGGGGAAGACTGCGACAGTTCTCAGAGCTCTGGCAGGAGGACTTCCAGGACAGATGGGTAATCTCCACGGTAACCTTAGGGTACAAGCTGGAGTTTCAGGAATTCCCCTCTCCTCGGTTCCTCAGATCAAGTGTTCCCGGAGACCCAGAGAAAAAGCAGTCGCTCCTTCTAGCGTTAGAGCGACTTTTGTCGCAGGAGGTCATTATGATAGTTCCCGCAAAGGACCAGGGATTGGGCTTCTATTCCAACCTTTTTACGGTCCAAAAGCCAAATGGGGATGTCAGACCCATTCTGGACTTAAGGGATCTGAACCGATTCCTAAGGATTCAATCCTTCCGCATGGAATCAATTCGAACAGTAGTTCCCACCCTGCAGGGAGGAGAATTTCTGGCATCAATAGACATCAGAGATGCATATCTGCATGTGCCCATTTTTCCTGCTCATCAGAAGTTTCTGCGCTTCGAGGTAGGAGGGCGCCATTTCCAGTTTGTGGCTCTGCCTTTCGGGATAGCCACTGCACCTCGAGTGTTCACAAAGATCTTGGCTCCTCCTCTGGCCAGATTAAGGGCTCAGGGTATAGCTGTCATAGAATACCTAGACGACCTGCTCTTGATAGACCGGTCGGTAGCCTCTTTGAATGGAAACTTGAGGACCACAGTCAGGTATCTAGAACACCTGGGTTGGATCCTCAACTTAGAAAAGTCTTTCCTAAAACCAGTAAGAAGACTGGAGTATTTAGGTCTGATTATATATACAAGCAAGGAGAAAATATTTCTACCCCAGGCAAAGATCACTGCTTTGAGAGAGCTGATTCTGACAGTAAGGACCAAGAAGGGTCCCTCAGTCCGCCTTTGTATGAGGCTACTAGGGAAGATGGTGTCTTCATTCGAAGCAGTTCCCTATGCTCAGTTTCACTCAAGAAGGCTGCAACACAGTATTCTGTCGACCTGGAACAAGAAAGTTCAGGCATTAGACTTTCCGATGCACCTGTCGCATGCGGTGCGTCAGAGCCTCAATTGGTGGCTCATACCCGAAAACCTGCAGAAGGGGAAATCCTTTCTACCGGTTACCTGGACGGTGGTAACAACAGATGCCAGTCTGTCAGGTTGGGGAGCAGTTCTGGAACAGGCTGCGGTCCAAGGGGTATGGTCCAAGACAGAGAGGACCTTACCCATCAACATTCTGGAGATCCGGGTGATACATCTAGCTCTAAAGGCCTGGACTATCAGGCTACAAGGTTGTCCGGTCAGGATCCAGTCCGACAATGCCACAGCAGTGGCTTATGTCAATCATCAGGGAGGCACCCGGAGCCGAGCTGCTCAAAAAGAGGTGAACCAGATCTTAGTCTGGGCAGAGATGCATGTGCCATGCATATCGGCAGTTTTCATCCCGGGAATAGAGAATTGGCAGGCGGACTATCTAAGTCGCCAGCAGTTACTTCCAGGGGAATGGTCTCTGCATCCCGACGTCTTTTGGGCCATATGCCAAAGATGGGGGGTTCCAGATGTAGATCTCTTTGCGTCCCGATTCAACAAAAAGATAGACAGATTTGTGGCAAGGACAAAAGATCCTCTTGCATGTGGGACGGATGCGTTGGTGATTCCGTGGCATCGGTTCTCACTGATTTACGCATTCCCGCCTATTCTGCTACTACCACGACTCCTTCGCAGGATCAGGCAGGAAAGGAAGTCAGTACTTCTGGTGGCCCCCGCTTGGCCCAGAAGGACTTGGTATGCAGAAATAGTAAGGATGACAGTAGGTTTCCCATGGACCCTACCGGTACGCCCAGACCTGTTATCTCAAGGTCCAGTGTTCCATCCTGCCTTACAAACGCTAAATTTGATGGTTTGGCTATTGAGACCCACGTTCTGAAGAGTCGTGGGCTGTCAGGTCCTGTCATATCTACCTTGATTAATGCAAGGAAGCCAGCTTCCAGGATGATTTATCATGGAGTCTGGAAAGCTTGTATAACCTGGTGTGAATCCAGAGGTTGGCATCCCAGGAAATATGTCATAGGTAGAATTCTTGATTTTCTACAATTAGGATTAGAGATGAAGCTGGCCTTGAGTACCATCAAGGGCCAGGTCTCTGCTTTATCAGTATTATTTCAGCGGCCACTTGCTTCGCATTCTTTGGTCCGAAACTTTATGCAGGGGGTGATGCGTCTTAATCCTAAGGTTAAAGCGCCCCTAAACCCCTGGGACTTGATTCTGTCTGTGTTACAGAAACAGCCTTTTGAACCAATACGTCAGATTCCTTTGGTCTTGCTGACAAGGAAGTTAATTTTTCTGGTGGCCATCTCTTCTGCTAGAAGAGTATCAGAATTAGCAGCTCTTTCCTGTAAAGAGCCTTATTTGATTGTACACAAGGATAGAGTGGTACTGCGCCCTCATCCTAGTTTTTTTCCGAAGGTGGTTTCAGATTTTCATCTAAACCAAGACATTGTTCTACCTTCCTTTTTTCCAGATCCCTGTTCTCCTGAAGAAAGATCACTACATTCTTTGGATGTAGTGAGAGCAGTTAAGGCCTATCTGGAAGCGACTGCTCAGATTCGCAAAACGGATGTTTTGTTTGTGCTGCCAAATGGTCCCAGTAGAGGACAAGCAGCATCAAAAGCTAGCATTTCTAAATGGATTCGACAATTGATCATTCAAGCTTACGGTTTGAAACAGAGGATTCCTCCGTTTCAGATCAGGGCACATTCCACAAGGGCTATTGGTGCTTCTTGGGCGGTGCATCACCGGGCCTCTATGGCTCAAATCTGCAAGGCCGCAACCTGGTCTTCAGTCCATACATTCACCAGATTCTATCAGGTGGATGTGAGAAGGCATGAGGATATCGCCTTTGGGCGTAGTGTGCTGCAGGCAGCGGTACAGGGTCCTCAGGTCTGATTGCACCCTATTTGGTTGTGGTTCCCCCCCCTCAGATAGCATTGCTCTGGGACATCCCATCAGTAATTACTGTGGCTCTGTGTCCCATGATGTTCTAGAAAGAAAATAGGATTTTTTAAAACAGCTTACCTGTAAAATCCTTTTCTTTCGATGGACATCACGGGATACAGAGGTCCCGCCCCTCTTCTAATACACTTATATTGCTTGGCTACAAAACTGAGGTATCCCTGCAAGGGGGAGGGATTATATAGGGGGTTGAACTTCCTGGTTAGGGTGTGCCAGTGTCCAATCACCAGTGATACCTATATAACCCAATTACTGTGGCTCTGTGTCCCGTGATGTCCATCGAAAGAAAAGGATTTTACAGGTAAGCTGTTTTAAAAAATCCTATTTTTTACTACCTAGTAATGGTAAACAATTGTTTCTCAAGCTACCCTAAACAACTCCTATCTGTTGATAGTGAAAGCTACCTTTAATGCCTAGTACACACAGGCTGAATAGAATAGAAAGCGGCCAACATTCGGCCAAGGGGGAACAGAAGCCGGTTCCGACAGAAGTCGCCCTTTTAGCTTCTGTGGAAAGGTCATGAACAAAAAAGGTCTGAAGACCAGCTCACGATCACGCTCTCAGCCAGGCTGAGAGTGCTGACTGGAGTGTTCTGGCAGGGGGGTTGTCCTCCTGTCAGAACACAATAGCTCAGCAAGGGAGATCGCTGTGTTAATATTGGATAGTTAGCACCACGGCTCCGATCTGAGTTGTCAGGTTTTTTTTTAACGAAAAAAGACTATTAGACCCCTTTCACACTGGGGCGGTTTGCAGGCGTTATTGCACTAAAAATACCGCCTGCAAACCGACCCAAAACAGTCGCTGCTGTTTGTTCAGTGTGAAAGCCCGAGGGCTTTCACACTGAAACGGTGCGCTGGCAGGAGAAGAAAAAAACTGCAAGCCGCATCTTTGGAGCGGTGAAGGAGCGGTGCATTCACCGCTCCTAAACCGCTCCTGCCCATTGAAATCAGTGGGGCAGCGCGGCAATACCACGGCTATAGCCGCGCTATGCGAGCGGTTTTAACCCTTTTTCGGCCGCCAGCGGGGGTTAAAACCGCACCGCTAGCGGCTGAATACCGCTGCAAAAACGACGGTAAAACAGCGCTAAAAATAGCGCTGTTTTACCACCGACGCCCCCACCGCCCCAGTGTGAAAGGGGCCTTAGTGTGTACTAGGCTTTAGCCATTCCTGAGAGTAGCGAAATCTTGGTGATTTTCAGCAGAACAGATACAAATGAAAGTAATGCACACTATTTTATCTCAAGGTTAAGAAGCATACTCATTTAATACTTCTGTAGCTAAGGACTACTTGTAAGTGTAATCTCCTTTTTATTTTTCCAGTGCCCTGGGAAATATACAATAGCGGCTGACTATGGAAAGAGTGGTTCAGAGGAGCTTCTAGTGAAAAGTGGAGATACAGTTCAGCTTATACGTGAAGAAGAGGAGGGAATGTGGTAAGGAGTGCATAGTGTCTTGTTGCTTTCACAATACAGTATACACTAGGAATGCTGATAAGACCTAGTACTTTGTGTGTTTTACGTCATGTTTTATAGTGTAATCTGATTTCAGCATTTGCTATAGAGACCAATTTTCAGCACAACTCTATAGTGACTACTGAGTCAGAGAAATAAAAATATGTATGCTTCTGATGTGTGGAAAATGCATGAACAAAAAATCTTCAGATGTATCTATTCTTGGAATACTCATATGATTAAAAGGAGGCAGTCACTGCTATTTAAAAGGAAGGTCACCTTTACTCCCCCTTTAGATGAGATTTGTTGTATACTAAAGGTATCGCACATTCATTTTTAACATCTGTTGTGGTTAGGATGTGAGTGTCTAGTGTTGAATGACCTTGCTGTTGGGGCAAGTTACACAGGTCTAAGTAGAACTGGCCACAGCAGAGAGTTAAGTTAGAAGTTGCAGTTTTGTCAGGAAATACTGTATGCAATTATTGTTCTGGTACCAGCGCACATCCTCATGAGAAGATTAGATCTTTTCTTCAAACATCAAATAAAGTCACAAACCATTGTTTCCAGCCCATGCAGGATTCCTTTGCCAATACAAAGTGATTCCCTAGCAAAGGAATTCTACATGTTATTGTGTGATCATTACCTGTTTTGGGGTTTTAATAAAAGACCCATGCTAAAAGTTTAATGGTGCCATCCATCCCTTTACTTCAGCACCTAGCAGGACACTGAGGGAAAATCTGTATAGTTTTCAGATGGAATCCAGCGTCAGGGAATATTGCAGTATAGAAGAAAATGATATGTCGGATTTGCGTGTGCAGTGAATAAAGGTGCTTTTTATGTTTTTTTATTACTGAAAATGATGCAGGTTTGTGAAGAATCTAAGTACCAACAAAGAAGGAATAGTGCCTGCCAGCAACTTAATGACTCTTATTGGAACTTCCAAGTCAGTGCATTCTCTTAGCAGTTCAGGTGAGCTTCTTTGTAGTCAGAATTGCTTTGTGTGGATTGTTTCTTTTTAACTGGTGGTGATAATACATCTTTGTTTTAATCGCTACAGAATCAGTAACAGCTTCCAGCACTTTAAGCACCTCGTCAAGTTGCAGTGAAAGCTGTAATGCCAGCAGCACCAGCTTTTCAGATATCAAGGGCTGAACTTCAACAAAATATGAATGCAGGAATGACCTGGTTGGCTAAGTCCAGATTGCAAAACGAATGGGAAGAGCAGGGTGGAAAAATGCCTGGCGGAGGTCCAAGAGTGAAGATGATTACCTGTTCCACCAAATAGGCACAAAGTGCCTTGATGGCTCTCCTTACCCTGATCAGTTGCATGCGAACAATCCAAGCCAATGAATAGGGTAGTCAAGGAGAAATGATGTCACGTGCCAGAGTGAACCACATTTGAACTCTGCACTTTCTGTATTTGAAGTTCAGTTTACACAGCTAAAACCAGTGTTTACACTATCAACATTTCACTTTCTTGTGGTGAATATCATCACCACTGCAGGACTACGTGTCCCAGTGTGACATCAAATATGGATGGTGCTTTTGCTCCACATTCCAAGACCGTGCACTTTCCACAAGTGCATCCAATTCTTCACATACAGGTGCAAAATTAATCTATAAGGACTATTATACTTTGTACCTTTTTTTTTTACTGTGTTGTTTAGACCAGCTCAATGTTTTGTGACTCAATTTTTAAAAGAAAGAAAACACTGTCGGTTTTACATGGCGTGAAAATTTGATAAAAGATTATTTTTTTTCCATACTTCAGAAGCAAGCCTTTGTAACTGTAGAACATTTGATTCAGACTGAAGTGTATTAGTTTAGCTTGCATTGGCATTTGTGGAAAATAGCTACTCCAAAACATTAAATTGACCAGGTGTTTTCAGGATGCTTTGGGGAAAGCATAAAGCATAACATACACTTATACTATTTAAAATACACTAGTAAAAATTGAAATTCTATAGCGCACTTTTATATTTATTAGCAGAAGGAATATGAGGGAGGATAACATGTTCCAGGCTCAGGAGATGTTTGGTTCAGCACTGTACTGCCCATCGTATAATTCTCCTTGTACCCATACATGGAGTAAAATTTCCACAAAAGCCAAACAGTTTTATCCCAGATTGTCAGAATATTGATTATGATATCATGATATTGATCCTCCTATATACATAGGTTGGAACGTTTCCAATGATTGTACTCTGGTACCGTGTGTGTAGAACTTCAAAGCAAGGCTACCATACGGTCACTGACTGTTCTGTGTTTACCAGGACTGAAAGCAGGATCACCCCCAAGGGTGGTGAGTGGTAAAAATACCTCATGTATGGGTATAATAACTTAACACTTATCTGATTTTTTTTTCATTGAGCATAAATGTAGCTCCCAATCTCTTATTCCCAGCTGGGCTGGTTTTCAGAATTGCAATATATGCTTCACAAGTGTTTCTTTTTACATTGTTTTTCTTATCTGGGCTTGTTTTTATGCTTTCTTTCTCATAGAGGCAAAATGTTATTTGGTCATAGAGATGAATGATCACATCTGAATCATTTTGACAGGACATATCAAATTGCTGTTTTCCCTGTTATAAGATGGCCTGAAAGGTGTCTCCCCAAGTCAAGTTCTCTCTTTCCAGCCCCAATCACATAAAAAAAAACTATTTGAGCATACAGCGCTCCTTTTCACCTCTGCTATAAATAGGAGCACTCGAGTGACTAAAGTGCTGCTGTTTAGGGTGGCTACATTCATTCTCCGTGTCCCCCTTGTGTATGTGAATGTAGCCACCCTTTCCTGCTCATCACCAAGATGGACTACACATCTACCTGCTGACACTTTCAGCTCTATTAGAATTGTAGCACAGAGTGCAGCATGTAACCAGAAATAATGGCACTGCTCACTCTACACTAGTAGTGGTGAGATACATCAGTGGAGGATAGGGTGTGTGCACAGGACAAAACAGGAGCCGGAGAACAATGGTGAAAGACTTTGTAACAAAAAATTAAAAGAAAGCAGAATCATGTTATGCTTGATATTTTAGAATGATTGATGTAAAATAAAATTAAGTTTAGTTTCATGTTAAGTGTGTTTAGTGCTAAAAATTCTACAGCCAAAAATGGCCTTCGGGGAGAAAATGGCCCAGAAAATATTGTGAGATAGACTGTTCACTTATTACTATGGCCAGCTTTAATTAATCTGGAAAACAGATCATAAAAACATCTTTTTCTGTTCTTCACATGCCCAAGGGCAAAAGTGACAGTTCTGGCCAGCTTAAACATAAGCTGCCAATGATTGTGCAGTAAGCAAGAATACCAATTAGGAAATAATTTGATATTGAATGAGTAAATTGATGTAGTCATACAGTGACTGCCTGTCAGGAAAATGCAGTCGAGATGTGACTACTACTTTTGCTTCCACAATCTCATGCAGTTTGGGCAGCAACCATTCAAGACATTAATGACAGCATTGGTATTTGGCACTTTCATTTCTGATAACATTAGTGGTCATAATAATTTCAACATTGCTATGTAGTATGTATCTGTGCTAGATCTGATGCACACAACTTTCTAGAGTAGACTGAATCCTTATCATATATATATTTTTTTTTACTGGAAAGCATATTCATGATGTATGATTTTGGGGAGACTTTAGCGACATCAACTGCGATGTACCCTTAAAAAGCATCAGAATGTTTGGAATGCCAAAAAGAATTGATGCTAAAAATAAAAAGCGACTGACCCCACATTAGTGACTCCTTAATAATACTGCAAATTGTCAACCTCCTAATATTATTTTCTTTTTGGCATTTAGATTATAACCGTGGTTTTATGTAAAATATCTTCTGTATTAGATATATAAGAACATTTTTATATAAAACGTTAAAAAAACAGGTTTAACAAGTTTCTTTTAAATATAGGCGTGTGTAAATCATTACGACCCCCCCCCATGCCTTTAGCCCTCGTTCACACTGAACGCTGGTTTTAAATCGTGCGACTTCAGTTGAACTCGCACGATTTCGAACCCAAATTATAGTGCGAGTCGGGGGAGATGTGAAAGACATCTGTGTGGGTTCATGCACAGATATCTATTGAAGCCGCCCCCGAAGTCGCCAAAAGTAGTGTAGGAACTACTTTTGGAAATTGGTGTGGCACTGCAAAGGTGGCGTCGCACCAATTGGGACAATGCCGTTGCCGGCAATAAGCTGCGATTTGACATGTCAGATTGTGCCGATGTGAACGGGGGCTTAATGATAGAAAGATCAGCCAATGATCAGGATGTCTATGCAGTGTTGTAGATCTAAGTGTTAACCCACTGAAAAGTGATCTTGGGTGACAAGGCCATTGGCCAGCATGGAATTTTTGCCAGCGATAGGAACGATAAAATGTTTGCATAGGCAGGGAATGAGGTTGCAGATCTCTGTCTAATATTTGAGAGAAAAAAAAAAGGGTTTGTTTCGGTAATCAGATTGTTTGGGAAGTTTAACTGCCATATGTTGCCTATGACAGCATTCAGGTTTCCTCATGGTAATTCTAGAGCTTTTCCAATAATTCCATGAAACAGGGTACACACTTCAGGTACTATGTATACATTTAGTATTTTAGTGTTGATCCCCTGATGTTTGAGCATAATGCAATAATGCAATTTATTTTACAGTTCAGTAATCTGCAAGCCTTGAATCTAAACTTTTCATTTTTTTTATATAAAAACTGCAAGGTAAGGAGGTTTACCGATTAGTAATAGTCTTTGAATTGTAGTGTAGCCAGCCATTACCTATGCCATTCATTCTGAAAAGTTTTAATTTACAAAGTATATTCCAAGTAGGTTTGAGAAAATAAATTGCTGAACCTAATGACATAACTGTATATGCTTATATTATAAAGGCAGAAAATATTGTGGCTGGATTACTAAAAGAATTGAAAACCTTCACACAATAAACTGCGAATGTTCACTTCAGTTATCCAAGCATGCGAAAAGCAAATTTTTATACATATAAAATTTGCACATGAGTGAAGTGAAAATTCACACAATTTTATTGCTTGAACGTCCACAACTTCTTTACTAAATCAGCCCAATTTTATCTGTAATTCTATTTTTATAAAAGTATGGAAGTGCATGCATTTTGACAGTTCTTCTATAAAAGAGAATGCATGCACAGAACCAATAAAATTAGTGTAAAGTATAAAGCAGAATCTCTTCAATGAATTAAGTGAACAATGCAGACATGAACAAATATATGTTCAAATACCCTTTAAATAACACAAGTTTGCACATTAAACAAAAGGCAACATTAAAAATGCTCTATTATATTCCTCAGCAATTAATACCCTTACCAGTCAAAAATTGCACCAAAAAGTTTTCATTTTTTATATTTAAAAAAAAAAATTCTTTATTGGGATCAATTTTTTTAGACAGGAACAATCAGAGAACTCGTAGGTGCTACAGTTTTTGTAACACTTGTTAAATATTAAGAGCAGGCTACCATTTCTGAATTTTTTTCAAGCCTGCATTTATGCCAATAGATGTGTTAGCTAGTACCAAGCTAGTTAGCTCAGACTTTTCCTAACTGAGAATTTGCAATACTTCTGTATATATTTATATTAAAAAAAAAAGATGCCTTGTGCTAGTGCTAACATTAGAAATAAGCTTTCTGCACAAAGATCACGGCATGCATACCACCATTGTGTCCCAGCTGCATAGTTAGTAAGCAATGTCCTTCCATTGTATAGCAGCAGCTTATTAGCTTTTTCTAATTATGCAGGACATACAGTTGTGGGCTAATGCTTGTTTTGGCTACTGTGATGTTATTCTAGCCTTTTTGGCCAAGCTTGCTTAGCCTAAGCAGGAAGATGGAAGATATCTCAAACTGTGCAGCAATGTCCCAATTTCATGGAAAGGTCACTTGGCACAATGAGTTTTAAAATCTGTTGTGCATTCGGGGCAAAGTGCTTGTACATTTTCCCCATCAGCCTTATTATCCTGGATCAAATTTTTGAAAAGTTCAAAACAAAAAGGAAATGGGTATAAAATGTGCAGAATTCAGCAAAGATAGGTTCAAATGTGATCTCCTAAAGGACCACACTTTTTTTCTGTGTTGCAAAATATATTTCCTTGAAGTTAGCCTTTCTCTATTTCAGTTAGTTTGCCGTTTCATTGGTGATAAGTTGGCACCGCTATAGCATGATTGATACAAAAGGGAATTGGGATCACGGGACAATCTGTTACTCCTCGGACACAATACACCATTACTAGGGTGACTGTGTTATATAGAGATGTTTATTCAGTGGTGATACCGCAATTTGCACAGATGTGGGCTTCTCTACTATATTGTAAGTTATTTGTAAATACTTTGTACAATATTTGACTGTTATTGAAGAATAATGTGTAGACATTTGTGGTAAACCTTATTTTTCTCATGGGAGTTTGTCACTATTTGCCTGTGATTTATAAGTACTTGTCACTGCACTTTACAGAAAACATCTCATCTGTTTATTTTTCTGCCATTGATGTAAATTTTAGTACAGAATGTGAAATACTGTATGTATGAAGATTTCCTGGAAACATTTCAGCAACACTTATTGTATTTCCCTGCTGTATGTCTTTATAAAAAAAACAATACTAATTTTAAATTGTGTTTTGTGGTCTCTTATTGCAAAATCTGAGAAGAAAGCTAATGCACAGAAATGTTTTCTTTTAGAGGAGCTTCATTCCCGTCATAAAGGAACAAGAGTACTTTGTTCTAATATTTCGTTTTGGATAGGGTAAGGGAGGGGTATAAACAGTCCATTTATTTATTTTCTATTTTTTTTTTTTTTTTTGTTATCAGTGTTCAACTGGGAAGATTTCCTTTCACATCCTGTCCCGTAGCCAAAACGGGAAACGAGAGGAAATCCCCCCATAGTAATGGAATCCCTGGATGTCATCAGAAATAGTGTCCCTATTAGAAGATTTCCCCTCTATTCCTGTTCTGATCACAACCCAAAATGTGGGATTCTCTTTCACTTTTACTCTGTGATAATGGTAAACAGAACAAGTATTGGAGTGAATCTCCCTAACAGAGGCACAGAAAGCAATAAAAATCCGACAGGTGTTCTAATCCCTCTCCACTCTTTCCAAACCCCTTTAACTTTAGCCCTTTCCTGCCCACCTATCATTCCTTTAAATGGGCTATTTTGCCCAGGGGGTGGGAAGGTCTGCCTAATCATGTGACCACTGTGATTGGCTGTTACGGTGGTCACAAGATCAAGAGTTGGTCCCGCATTGTTTCCGATCCTTAGTAAAGACTGAGATCTGTCTTTGGCAGCTCAGTCTCTGTGCTGGGAGCACACAGTAAGCGTGCTCTCTGCACAGAAACCTATGCCACCTATAGACGCATATGAGCGGCATGTGTTCATTAAAGCTCACCCTCTTCACCTCTGCACATATGCGTTATGCGGGCGGCAAGAGGTTAACTATCAAAATTCAAAATAATCATATCTAGTATTCTGGTACCTCAAGAAACACAGCTCCATTTGCAAAATTTCTCTGGCAGAAGTCCATAGGGAAACCAACACACCCAAGACTGTTGATTAATCCTTGGGTCCCCCGCATTCGTCACTGGTTCTTCCGCCTGACTTTCAGGTCAGAATGAGCAAACCACTATACTATGAAGGGGATTTAGAAGACTGAAACTCTCTAAATCAAGCATCACTAAATGGTGGACCACAGTCCAAATCCGGACCCGTTAACAGTCCTATCCGGACTGCAACTTCACCAAATAGTTGCCTGAGTGCCCTTTCCCTGATGCCGGCTCACCTGTCTGCCGCTATCATCCTTAAAGCGGTAGTAAACCACTGAAGGAAAAAAAAAAACTGCAAGACAATGGCATAATGTGCTAGTATGCATTGCATACTAGCACATTATGAAATATTTACATTAGAACGAAGGGGGCTGACATGTCGCCTCACCGTTTCTTCCGGGATCGCTGACTCCGGCGCTGTGAATGGGCGGGGCCGCAATGAAGTCATTCCCGCGCATGCGTGCAGGAGTCCTCCATTCCAGCATGATACGCCGGTCCTTCGCCGGACCTTCGCCGGACGTCAGTGCCTGCATGCAGAGTGAATATCTCCTAAACCATTTAGGTTTAGGAGATATTCATTTTACCTACAGGTAAGCCTTATTATAGGCTTACCTGTAGGTAAAAATGTCCAAGCGGAGTATACAACCACTTTAATTACATGGGAGGTGCAGCTGGTCTGTCCCTTTCATCATCACAGCACTCGCCCCCCCCCCTCCTCCCCACACTGCCCTACCTTATTCACACAAGAAGGGGAGCACGGCAGGTCCAGACAGTGTGGGGAGGGGGGAGTGCTGCGATATTAGGAGAGGGGGGTCTGTGATGAGGGGGGTCTGTGATGAGGGGGGTCTGTGATGAGGGGGGTCTGTGATGAGGGGGTTCTGTGATGAGGGGGGTCTGTGATGAGGGGGATCTGTGATGGAGGAAATCTGAGATGGGGGGTCTGTGATGGGTCAGACTGTGATTGGGGGGGCTGTGATTGTGGGGGGTCTCTGGTGGGCTGGTCTCTGATGGGGGTCTGTGATTGGGCGGTCTGTGATGTAAAAGGGGGGATGTGCTGTAAAGGGGGGATTGAGGGCACTGATGTGAAAGGGGGTCTGTGATGTGAAGGGGGGACTGAGGACACTGATGGTAAGGGTTTGTTCACACTTGTGCAGAGATCTGTTTTTCTGCACTAGAAAAACACAGGTCTCTGCAAGGGCACTAGAAAATAATTGTGACGTGCACGGGAGGCTGTGATGTGAAGGAGAGTCATAGCACCAATATGGCACTCGGACCTCTGCTGGAAGAAAGCTTTACTGACCGGACCCCCATGAATTTTAATTCAGTACCCCTGCTCTAAAATGTTTTCATTTTAGACTTCAGTCAAGGATTTCTCTGAAGCGGAAAAGGTTAAGGTCCACTTGCTTTTTTCCAAGTATGACTATCTTACATTTTGATACCCGATGACACTTTATAATATAATTCCAGGTTTCATGTCACTTTAAATAGCTTGTTTAGGCCAAGCTGACCCAAACAAGCTACTTCAATTACTAAACAATTCGGCCACTGTGTGTGCTAAAATGTACTGTAGTAGCATTAGCTACATACTGTACATTAAGTGGAGCTATATTCTGGCAGCAGTATGGGCAATTTTCAGTCTGTTGCTGGACTTAAAAAGGGTCGACCTGAGTGCTTCTCCATCTTTCAGGAGACACCTTTTATTTTTATCACTGAAACAAGTCTTCCTCTGATTGGTCAAGGTGGAGAGGCGAGAGGATGATGTCAAGATTTCCACCTCGGCCAATCAGAATAACCCTGGTATTTATTGTCAAAAATACAAGGCTTCTCCTGAATGGCAGACAAGTGCTAAGGCTGACTATTTTTAATTCTATCCGAAGATGGGAAGTTGCCTGTACTGATGCTGGAATATAATGCTACTTACTGTATGTAGCTAATACTACTACAGTACATTATAGCACACACAGAGGCCACATCATTTAGTTTGTTTGGGCCAGCTTCCATTACTAAATTGTCATGAAACCTGGAATTCAGCCAAAACTTATTCTTTTTTTTTTCTTTCAATAGAATGGGTAAAAGTTGGAATCTGTGTAAGTTTTTTACCATTGACTGTCTGAAGCTCCATTGGGGAAAATCCCCTTCCTGTTCTGGAGGGGATGTTTCCAGGACAGAAAATAAAGGGAATATGGGAAGGCTAGAACCCCTATTAGCTTTTTATTGCTGTCCATGTCCTTGTTGATTTTCCCTCACTTTTCTAAATGGATTGTCATAGAGACAGGAAGTAAGCCCCAACCTTTCCCCCAATGTATGTGTAGCGCCACCCCCGAAGGAGCCGCTTCAGTATGTTTGGTTCTGTACTCTACCTCTCAATCCAAAAAAACTGTCTCGGCCCCTCTGGCACACCTAGCAAATCCGGTTATTATGTACACAGCGGTAAATGGACACAAACTGTAGTAAACCAGAAAGTATGTTTACTGAAAGACTCTTTACCATCAAGCAAACAGTAATAGTGTAACCCAGTAGTCAAAAAAATAGCAAAACTCTGATTTAGAACAGTATAGCACAAGGTCAAGTGCAAATTTCAAATAGCACAATAAACCCACCTAAAAAGGCTCTAAAGTGATCTATGTGCTCAGGCATGAAGGGAAATCGGAATGGCTTGTTGAAGGTCAGTCTATTTCCCCAAAATCCTAAAATCACAGGCCCAGGTGGTAAACACGTGATGCAATACGCAACAATCTGAATTATCTTTAAGTTAGAGTTCCTCCTTAGTGAGCATAACTGTGATCACTGAGTCAATGCTAAATGCAGAATAAACAGGGAAATCCTCACAATGGAGATGCCTGATATCTTCAGCTAGCTCTTTAAAGTATGTTTGAAATATCCTGGCTAAGTGGTTAAGGATAATCCCTTTCAGCAGGGTGGAACAGGTAATGCAAAAGGGCCCCCTCACAGGGCTTGATGAAATGAGCAAAGTAAAGGTTTCTGCATGCAGTGTCTCTGTATGATGGGTAAACGCCCGCTCACAGGATTCTGTGATCAAGGCCCAAAGGAGATATCCTGGCAGACAGGTTCTTCAGGTTGTCCGACTGGCTACCTCAAAACCGTAACGTCTCACGCCTGCAGGGAAGCCTGGAGATGCACCAGGGGTCCTCTCTCTGGTGGGATGTCTGCAACCAGCCATGGAATTGTGGCAGGCTCACCGACCCTGGATGGCAGCACCTCTTCTCCTGTGTCCGGTCTCTCCCCCACCTCGTGGTCTCCCCTTCTCCCAGGCAGCCTCATGACCTGTCTTTTGTTCCTTAGTCCCTGGGCATGCTGGGTTGTGTTGTTTTTACCCCCTGGGATCACAGTGGGGCTGCCAGTGCTGGGGACTACATTCCCAGGATCCTTTGTTGCAGCAGTCCTAGAGTCCCATTGGTACTCTCCCCCTGCCATTGAGGGGAGGGAACAGAGCATACAATACAGAGCGGGGGGGATTTCCCAGCGGCTGCAGCTCTTTCTGTGTCCCTTCACAAAGCCTGTCAGTGTCAACTCTGCTGCCTTGTGTCCTGTGGCAGCTGGTGGAATATGCGGAGTGTCTGGCATTGGCACCCGCTACATATGTCTTAAGATTAATATTATACAGGATTTGTATAGCACCAACAGTTTACGCAGCGCTTTACAACATAAGGGCAGACTACAATTACAATACAATTTAATACCATAGGAATCAGAGAACTGTGCTCATTAGAGTTTACAATCTAAGAGGGGGAGTAGCATAGCTTTTGTACTTTTGTCGCAGTCACAGCGGGTGTTGAAAGCATTTACCATTTTTCCAAAATTATATGACAAAGGAAAAAATTTTTCTGTATCTTGTAGTCTAATGCCGTGTACACACGGGCGGACTTTTCGACCAGACTGGTCCGACGGAACGAATCTGTCGGACAATCCGACCGTGTGTGGGCTTCATCGGACCTGCATGGGACTTTTTCGGTCGAAAATTAGATGGACTTATGATTTAAAACATGTTTCAAATCTTTCCGACGGATTAGAGTCCGGTCGAAAAATCTGTTCCTCTGTATGCTAGTGCGACAGACAAAAACCGACGCTAGGGCAGCTATTGGCTACTGGCTATGAACTTCATTATTTTAGTCCGGTCGTACATCATCACGTATGAATCCGTCGGACTTTGGTGTGATCGTGTGTAGGCATGTCCCTTCGTTCGAAAGTCCGTCGGAAAGACTGCCCGACCTTTGATGCCGAAAAGTCCGCCCGTGTGTACACAGCATTAGACCACATACACGCTATACAACTTTTTTTGACTGATTTCCTTTAGATTTACCAAAACCACGTAGTGCAAGGGCCTGCCTGATGGCATACAAATTAAAACTCATAAGGTTTGAACTCATGTTATATGGTTTTGGTAAATCTGAAGAAAAAAATCTACAGAAAATTGTATAGTGTGTATCCAGCTTAACAAACATCCAGAGCTGCTATGGGACTTTTAATATACTACATGGTATGTTTTTTAAATTATGTTTAATCTATCCACTGAGCATTTTAAACTAGAGCATTTCTTCTACTGCCATAGATGCAATGTTCATCTCATGGCTATAGCAAGCATAGAGAAAACATGAAAGGAATGTACAGGCTGCCAGAGCTGTCCAAATATGCTGTTTGCTTGGATGTCATTCTGATCCAACAGCTTTAGTAATGGTATATAGATCAGGATATCTATATTCACTCTGACTCCAGTCTTTGTATACTTGTTCCTGGTCAATGGCTCAACATTATGGAGTCTGTCTGGGTTTACATGAAGAGACAGAAGGATTTGAAGCAGCCTACATCCACAGAAGATCTGTGGTTAGTTCTCCAAGAAGTTTGGAACAACCTACCTGCCGAGTTCCTTTAGAAACTGTGTGCAAGTATACCTATAATAACTGATGCTTGTTTAAAGGCAAAGGGTGGTGGCACCAAATATTGATTTGATTTGGATCTCTCTTCTGTTCATTTATTTTCCATTTTGTTAATTGAAACTAAAATATGTAATGCTTCTTTTTCTGAAGGCATTCTTAATTTACAGCATTTTTCACACCGGCCTAAAACTTTTGCACAGTACTGTACACGAAGGTCTACAAAGTACCTAAGCCCCGTCAGTGTTCATTTGTGTTTATACTCTTTAAATCTCCAGGCAGTGCAGGTACTGTGTATATGGATACTACCACATCAGAGTCAAATGTATTTTCTGCCCCCTAAGCTATCTGTAAATGCAGGAACAGAAAGCAAGGGACCATTTCCTCAACCAGTAGGGTTGTATTTGGATTGGCAATATACTGTACTTTTAACAAAGTTCCCTCCTTTGTCATGGCTTTGGTTTGGTCAAAAAGAAAGCCAGAATGCTTTTGGGGGTAGCATGCTGTCTGATTTATATTCACAGATACCGTATATATTTACTGTACAGAGCAACAAGCAAGAGAAAGGAGACCAGGCTTTGTGTTTTTTGGATTGTAGTGAGTCTTTTGACCCCATGCACATTGGGCATTTAGCTGTGGATGGAAGGCGCAGGTGACCCATTCAGCTTTGCTGCTGGCAGCCTGTCAAACTTGGAGCTGCTGTGGCTGGACAGTGGACTGCCCTAGGTACTGTCCCACAATTGCCATTATGGTTAGTACATCCCTGTCATCCAGAATACAGAGAGCAGTAAATGACCATCAAGTCTGTCTTGTCCACAATTCCATCCAAAATTATAAACACATTTTTGGGGGGGGGTTTAACTTCTCCATTCTAATGCCCCGTACACACGGTCGGATTTTCCGATGCGTATTGTCGGATATTCCGACCGTGTGTGGGCTCCATCGGACATTTTCCATCGGATTTTCTGACACAAAGTTGGAGAGCAGGAGATAAAATTTTCTGACAACAAAATCCATTGTCGGAAATTCCGATCGTGTGTATACAAATCCGACGGACAAAGTGCCACGCATGCTCAGAATAAATAAAGAGATGAAAGCTATTGGCCACTGCCCCGTTTATAGTCCCGACGTACATGTTTTACGTCACCTCGTTTAGAACGATCGGATTTTCCGACAACTTTGTGTTACCGTGTGTATGCAAGACAAGTTTGAGCCAACATCCGTCGGAAAAAATCCATGGATTTTGTTGTCAGAATGTCCGAATAAAGTCCGACCGTGTGTACAGGGCATAATAGTTTTTTTTTTTTTAGATGAAATATGAATTGGCTCCATTCTCCAAGTGTATGGGAAGAGATAAAATGGCTGCTCCTCCTGTGATGTGAGGTGGGCCAGCACTGAGCCTTCTTAGCGGAGTGCATGGATCTGTAACAGAGTAAAAGCCTCTATCAATTTTTGTTTGTATTCTTTATCCCTGGCTTTCTACCATACTATTTCTTTTTTATTAGACTGGGTTCTGTGAAAGCGGATTTATTTTTTTTCTGTTACATGCATGTATGCTTACCACCTAAATTAACTGCTTCCTATGTTACATGCATTCCGGTATAATACTGGCATATATGGCATACTGGAAAGCATGGCATACATACAGTGCCTTGAAAAAGTATTCAAACCCCTTGAAATTTTCCACATTTTGTCATGTTACAACCAAAAACGTATTTTATTGGGATTTTATGTGATAGACCAATACAAAAAAATGACACATAATTGGGAAGTGGAAGGAAAATGATAAATTGTTTTCAAAAATGTTTACAAATAAATATGTGAAAAGTGTGGCGTACATTTGTATTCAGCCCCCTTTACTCTGATATCCCTAAACTAAAATCTAGTGGAACCAATTAACTTCAGAAGTCACCTAATTAGTAAATGGAGTCTACCTGTGTGTAATTTAATCTCAGTATAAATACAGCTGTTTTGTGAAGTCCTCTGAGGTTTGATAGAGAACATTGGTGAACAAACAGCATCATGAAGGCCAAGGAACACACCAGACCGGTCAGGGATAAAGTTGTGGAGAAGTTTAAAGCAGGATTAGGTTATAAAAAAATCCCAAGCTTTGAATATCTCACTGGGCACTGTTCAATCCATCATCCGAAAATGGAAAGAGTATGGTACAATGCATACCTATCAAGACATGGCCGTCCACCTAAACTGACAGGCCGGGCAAGGAGAGCATTAATCAGAGAAGCAGCCAAAAGGCCCATGATAACTCTGGAGGAGCTGCAGAGATCCACAGCTCAGGTGGGAGAATCTGTCCACAGGACAACTATTCGTCATGCACTCCACAAATCTGGCCTTTATGGAAGAGTGGTAAGAAGAAAGCCATTGTTGAAAGATAGCCATAAGAAGTCCCGTTTGCAGTTTCATGAAGCCATGTGGGGGATACAGCAAAAATGTGGAAATCAAAATATAAGAGAGTTACCCAATCCTAAATGCTAACACATCATTACCACAGTGTAATAAATTGATGTAAATAACAATAATCTATAACTATAACTAATTAAAGTCCATAAAAAGTTCATGAATCCTTAAAAAGTTCATAAATTTCATAATCTTCCAGTGCAGCTTCAAATTTTCAGTTGTGCAGTACAAAGTGGCAAATGCTGAAAAAACAATCTGTGTGATCCGTGCTCCCCTCTGTGTGCTCTCTCACTCACCAGATATCTATGATTACTGTGACAGAAGTCACAAGCGCTTGTAAGGATGGCTGGGCTCTGTTGTCCCATGGGCCGTGTCTCAAGCTGTAGCGTAAGTTGTTCTCAGTATACCGTCATGGGATGTAAATGAATGGTAGAAAAAGCAATATAGTGTAATTCCGTTTAATACTCATAAAAACAAACAATATCCACTCACGGAACCGGAAGTAACCAGTGACGCGTTCACCAGCCAGAAATTGCGTCACCACCCGCGGTCATCTAACGCGTTTCGTCCCTTCCACAAGACGTTATCAAAGGATATCCCCGGTTGGTGTTGTATGTCAATTCTAGAGTAAACCTCCTCTCTCACACACCTATTCTGAATAAACAGCTTAATGGCTGCACAGTAATGTCCTATCCTCTTCCTGTATCTGATTCTGGAGGTGCATTAAGCTTCACCTCTTCTAAATTCTCCATCTTAGTACACCCAAATGTCACAAAATTAGATGAATGTCTCTAGCAGCTGTATTATCCTTTTGTCTTGGGGAGGGTGAGGTTGAGGGTAAACAAGTGAACCACAACATGATTGGAAATATTAAAAATATTAAAAATCAATAATTTTAGTATATGTTAAATTATATATAATTTAGGTTTAGTAAACCGAATATTCACAACTAGCACCATCCAGCTGCCAAATAAAGAATCCATCACCCCAATGTTAAATTCTATGTTTACCTATATGCTTTTGAGATGTATAAAATGATATTTTCCACTTCAAGTGTAATTAGTACTGATCAATTTAAATTTAAGTGCCTTTACATACTACTAATACCCCTTCTAACAAAGTGGTAAGTACTAAATGTATCCCTACTATATATAACTTGCAAGATATTTTACTAATATAAAGTAGATACTAACTTCAAAGGGAATTTAATATTTTATATTATAAGGCACCACTGTCAGTAGTTGGATCTAATCCATTTTTTGTAATATATATATATATATATATATATATAATATATAGATAGATAAAATAAGGTGCTCTGGTCAGATGAGACCAAAATTTTACTTTCTGGCCTCAAAGCAAAACACTGTGTGTGGCAGAAAACTAACACTGCACATCACCCTGAACTGAACATCCCCACTGTGAAATATGGTGGTGGCAGCATCATGTTGTAGGGATGCTTTTCTTCAGCATGGACAGGGAAGCTGGTCAGAGTTAATGGGAAGATGGATGGAGCCAAATACAGGGTAATCATAGAAGAAAACCTGTAATGCCCCGTACACACAATTGGACATTGACCGGATATTCCGACAACAAAATCCGTCAGATTTTTTCCAACGGATTTTGGGCCAAACTTGTCTTGCATACACACGGTAGCACAAAGTTGTCGGAAAATCCGATCGTTCTGAACGCGGTGACATAAAACACGTACGTTGGGACTATAAACGGGGCAGTAGCCAATAGCTTTTGTCTCTTAATTTATTCTGAGCATGCGTGGCACTTTGTGTGTCGGATTTGTGTACACACGATCGGAATTTAAACGATCGGATTTTGTTGTCGGAAAATTTTATATCCTGCTCTCAAACTTTGTGTGTCGGAAATTCCGATGGAAAAAGTCCGATGGAGCCCACACACGGTCGGAATTTCCGATAACAAGCTCCGATCGCACATTTTCCCTCGGAAAGTCCGACTGTGTGTACAGGGCATTAGAGTCTGCAAAATACCTGAGACAGGGCGGAGGTTCACCTTCCAGCAAGACAACGACCCTAAACATACAGCCAGAGCTACAATGGAGTGGTTTAGATCAAAGCATATTTATGCGTTAGAATGGCCCAGTCAAAGTCCAGACCTAAATCCTATTGAGAATCTGTGGCAAGGCTTGAAAATTGCTGTTCACAGATGCTCTCCATCCAATCTGACAGAGTTTGAGCTGCTTTTCAAAGAAGAAAGGGCAAAAATTTCACTCTCTAAATGTGCAAAGCTGGTAGAGACATCCCCAAAAAGACTTGCAGCTGTAATTGCAGCGAAAGGTGGTTCTACAAAGTATTGACTCAGGGGGGCTGAATACAAATGCACACCTCACTTTTCACATATTTATTTGTAAAAGATTTTGAAAACCATTTATCATTTTCTTTCCACTTCACAAATATGTGTCACTTTGTGTTGGTCTATCACATAAAATCCCAATAAAATACATTTATGTTTTTGGTTGTAACATGACAGAATGTGGAACATTTCAAGGGTATGAATACTTTTTCAAGGCGCTGTACATGGTGATTCTAGCAGTCAGTTTGTCTGTTGACATAGACCCACATAGCATTAAACTGGCATGTAAAATCTGAAAAAAGTGGATGTGCTAAATAGAAACAGCAAAATCGGGAAGTGTAAAAAGGGATAAAAAAAAAGTAAATCTAACTGTGAATATTTTTCATAGGTCAAAAATACTGTGTAAATGTACCCTCGTGAGTCCCTAATTTGGTCACCAAAAAGTGGCACAGATAGCCCAGCTAACACTCACTACAGTTCCAGTCCCGACTCCACATTGGGTTGACATGGAAGCCCTGTCATGCTCCAGGGGTTTGATTGCAGCTATGATGTCGATTCCTAGCACTTTGCATTCCCCATATGGCCTATGCTTTCTTTCTCACTATCAATATGGTACAGACATCAGATGAGGAAGAAACTCTGTTTGCCAAATACTCCTTTATCTCCCCTGTTAAATAATCCTGAGTTCATACCGGGACTCTCCCCTTTTTCGATGGTGGGAGAATAAGGACTTCCTATCTGGAGATAAACACTACTCGCTGGACCATTATAAATTCACATTACCACTACCTTCCTCAAATTATTTTGATATAACCAAATCATTTCGTACTTGAAGGACCAACTTAACAAGACTCATCGGCCTCTATCATTTTCCTTCTGTGAAAGCTCTTGTCAAACTAGGAACCCAGTAAAAGGCCATATCTCTGTTGTATATAGCTATCTGAAGGACCCTGCACGCAAGCTCCCCTATATGGAACACTGGGAAAAAGATGTATTGAATAATCACCAGCACTTTGGAGAAATGGGAATAGCAGGTTTGAGCAGCTGTACTATACTCCCTATTAAGGGGTAATGAAGTCTATTTTTACTCTATGAACAGCACTAACCTGTATACTACATTACATCTAGGTGCAAATATTACTAATAAATACAAACAAAATGTATTTAAAAATTATCCACAGTGAATACAAAATTCTATTTTTCCAAAACAAAGTGCCAGCGTGCCGTGCAATAGGTTTTTAGTGTTAGAATATTCCACAATAAAGTGCAAAATTAGACTCTATAAATTCACAGTCATCAGAAGAAAAGTGCCAGCGTGCTGTACAACTGAATTTAGCAGACAAAATCTTCACCAGCTGTTTAACCGTTTTAGCGCCCAAAATTTTCCATGACAAGTGCAAAATCCAACTCCTCAATCCGCAAAGAAACGTGCTTGTGCAAGTGAAATGCTATCCAACAACACTCAAGGTGTTTTAACAAAGTGATTTATTGCTCCACCACCTTTTGCAAGCTGGAAAACTCACCAAATTTGTAAGGGGTTTCCTTTATCCTTTCCTTTCCTTTTTCAATCTCCATCAAAAAATCTCTTTCCTCTATATTAAATAGCCAGTATCATTTTCACATGGGGTTATCCGATGTTACATAAAAAACAAGGGGGATTGATATAGTGTAAAACCTTTTAAAACATTTTATTGAATCACAAACACTTTCCATGGACAAACGTCTATGTGACAAAATACGTAAGGGCAGGACTGGAGATGACGCTATCACGCAACATACACCGGGAAGTAGGCCTTGGTACACTGGGGAGAACGGTGAGAGGAGATACTGGAAGTGGTATGCACACTATACACTCGGTATTTAGAGGACAGCATGAATGCTGTAGTTGTTTTCTGTACTAATGGTGAATACCCCTCCTCAGGAAACTCACTCTCTCCCAACACATCATCTATTGCTGCTTAACTGCTATATTTACATTGGTGCTGAATGAGCACACCATTAAGGCTGACTTATGATCTTCTTTTGGCTGAAGCCACTCTCTTGCATCACTGCTTATCCTGTCCTCTATGCAATCCACTGTTCATCATTAATGTGATTGACAGCGCAGTACTTTTTCATCTCTTGAGTCTCTGGAAAGTAGCAGGAATATTCTCCTATTTAAGCAATTGCTTTAAACATGTGATGATCAATGTATGCAACGGTCAATATGGATATTTTATGTAATTGTACCAAGGACACTTAGAAAGCCTGGGGCAAAAGACTAAGTACCAGTGCGTGCCACCGAGGTTTCCCAGGACTCTCTTTAGTTCTATTCCTATACCTAACTGTGAACCCTCACACTACTGGTTGACTTGATCTGATTGACACGTGCGGCTGATATTGGCATGGCTGAGCTCATGGGCGTGCATTTTTAATTAGAAACGTAATTTTTATTTCACTGTGTGCAATTACCTATTGTTTATGCCTTTTTGTTGAATCTATTTCTACTAACATACCTTTTTGAATAAAGATTTTTATCAGGTTAAACAGCTGTCAGTTCCTTCTCCTTTTCTGGAGGTAAGGATATCTGTTGGTTCCTCCCTCCTCCCACCTTTCCCTAAGTTTGACTGCCTATCCTGTCCTTATAAGGAGCTCCACCCTGGACTGGGTGAGTCGGTACACCTGTAACCTGAGTTGACCAGTGAGACTTTTGGTCATCAGGATCCTGACTGTTCTTTTGTGACCCTATACATTTGGCGTTTAGAGGACAGTATTATTGCTGCAGTTATTTTATGTACTAATAGCGAATACCCCATGGTGCCAGGTGAAGCACCACACAATGTGAGTGGAAGGAGGGAAGGTGTTTGTGATTAAATAAAATGATTTAAAAGCTTTTATACTATATCGATTCCCCTTGTCATTTACTGTATGTAAGATTGGATAAACCCATGTGACAATGATACTGACTTTTTAACATAGAGGAGTGAGATCCTTTGGTGGAGATTAAAAAAGGAAAGGATAAGGCTGGGTTCCCTGCATCCAATTCACATGACAGGAGAGTATGCCCAGGACTGTGGGCCGCGGCCGCAGCATGAGTGAACCCAAACTCCTTACAAATATGCCTTCCATGACTCATCTGTAATGGGTGGTCATGGTGATCTGGTGAGTTTTCCAGCTTGCAAAAGGTGGTGGAGTACTGAAGCACTTTGTTAAAACAACTTTAGGCCTGATTCACACCTATGCAGGTTGCAGTTTGCATATTCCAGGTGCATTTTTCGTTTTTCAATACACATTTTTGATCCATTGAAGTCTATGGAACCAAAAACTGTGAAAAAATCCCTGTCCCTTTCCATAAAATGCACAGATGTGAACTACATCCATAGGAAACCATGTTAAATAGAATGCAGTGTGTTTCTGCAAAACTGAAAATGCACTAAAAAAATGCATATGTGTGAACCAGGCCTTAGTGTTGTTGGATAGCACTTCACTTTCACAAGCATGTTTCTTTGAGGATTGAGTATTTGAATTTTGCACTTATCATGGAAAATTTTAGGCACTAAGGCCTGGTTCACACCATTTTTTAGTGCGTTTTCACTTTTTCAGAAACACGCTACACTCCATTTAACATGGTTTCCTATGGGTCATGTTCACATCTGTGCATTTTATGGAAAGGGCCAGGGACTTTTTTTTGGTTTTTGGTTCCATAGACTTCAATGGATCAAAAAACGTGTATTGAAAAACACAAAATGCACCTGGAGTATGCAAACTGCAACCTGCATAGGTGTAAATCAGGCCCAAAACTGAAACAGCTGTGGAACATTTTGTCCACTAAATTCAGTTGTACAGCATGCTGGCATTTTTCTTCTGATGACTGTGGAATTTATAGTCTAATTTTGCACTTTATTGTGGAATATTTTAACACCAAAACCTATTGCACGGCATGCTGGCACTTTGTTTTGGAAAAATTTAATTTTGTATTCACAGTGGATAATTTTTCAGTACGTTTTGTTTGTATTTATTAGTAATATTTGCACATAGATGTAATGTAGTATACAGGTTGGCGCTGTTCATAGAGTAAAAATAGACTGGGAAAAAGACCTCAACATTTCTTGGGAACTCCCAGAATGGCATGATACAATCAGTAATCTTTCAATCAACACAGCCTTGATGGAATCTAACTATAAGACGCCATTGTGATGGTATACGGTTCCATGAAGGATTTCTAAAATGAATTCACAAGCTTCCTCCTGGTATTTTAGACTGTGGTCAGGAAGGCACCATGGCACATGTTTGGTGGCAGTGACCAGGTTTTGGATTAAAGTGTTTAATTTTATCCATTCAGTTACAGACATGAATCTTGTTTGTTGGAACCAGTCAGTAGTAGTAACATTTGACTGTGTCAAACAAAAATTAAAGTGGATCATGATTAACTATAAGATAACCTGCACCCTCCATAACAATCAAGCTAAATTTGATAAAACACGGCAATCCTGGATACAATATTTGTGTATGGATGCATGAGGTCTGGGATGGCACGGCCCTGACTGCCCTCAACTTTCCCTCCCCCTCTCTGTTTTTTCTCTTTTCTTCTCTCTTATCTTTCTGGTGTACCTTCTGTATTGACCAGAATTTAAGTACCCTAGTGATATGGTTTGTGACCTATTGAAGAGTCCTACATACTGTATATTGCACAGTGCCTGTCTTTTATGGTGGTTCACTTACAGTCTCACCTGGACAAGAAACCTGGCCTGTTTGTGAATTCTCTATCATTTGTATGTATACATACTGTCCCTTTGATACTACTAATGTTCCTGCATCATGTAGGGAGATCCCTCATCATAGGTCAATGTGTAATATGACTATGTTTGTTTCATATCTTTGATATGTTTTCTCTCTTTATGTGCCTTATTAACAGTGTTATATGTTTACATACCTGTTATGGTTTTGTACTTTTTGTGTACTATGACAAGAAAACCGGTAAACTGATTGGAATGAAATATACCCTCACAATTTAGTGGACCCAGCTGACAAAATATATAAATGCTAGGATAATTATAAAGAGTGAATAAAGCCCAACATTTCTGCGCAAAGGTTATAGGCTATCTACACAAAATCCACTAGTTTCCAAAGAGAATACAGGCACAAAAACTAGAGATGAGATAGTCCACCCCAAGCCAATGACACCTAGAGATCCTCCTGCCAGCCATTGTAGTGAAATTGAGAACATCTGTAGCAAGTCAGGACCTGCAGGACAAAACACACCAACAACTGTCCTTGTTATTCTATCCCCTCCTCCATCTATTTCCTAATATTTGAACAATGGACTTTGTACTTGCAATGTTCTACTGAAAACAGAGCGTTCCAGGAGAGGAAAACCTTCCCCAACATGGGGCTAGGGCAGAGAGAGACCCTGTTCTGCTTTATTTTCATCTTAACACCTCTCCTAACATTTGCAGGTAAGCAATAAAATGTGGTAAATCTTATTTAATCAATTAAATACAAGGATTGTGATATGGCATTTGATTAAAAAAATGGTACTACATTTAACACTTTGTTTTTACATAGTGGTATGTGGTAGCATATGTAGCTGGGGAAAAAAAACTTGTTTATTATCATACAAATAATTTCACATAAATAAAACCGGCTGAGAAAAGTCAAACTTGACATCCAGCATCAAAACATTTCTATATACCTAAAGTATATGTGCAGTTTAAATGTAGAAATGCTTGTAATATCTCATCTTGTAGTCAACAGTCATTCAGTTCCAACTATTGTCCCTGACAGAGGACCTTTAAAGATGGCATGAGACAGTGTAGAGAGTCACAGATCACAGAATGTAAAATTCATGGTGTTGTTTTCATCGGAAACACAATTTGTGAGAAATGTAGATTTCTCTATGCAATATATGTGTACTACAGAACATATTTTGAGTTACTATCGCATAGTTTGGAAAACTACCGGTATATTTTCATGATAGTACTTAATACATAGCTATGCAGTTTCCCGCTTCCTTGGATATCTTTATGTTAGACTGTGCAAACTACCTTGCTGATAGAATCATTTACATGATAAATTGAGTACGTTTTTTGGGCACAATCATTGTGCAGCACTACAAAGCTGAAAGCAAAGAATGTATATGTGATAAGCTTCCCCATAAACATATATAAGGTCAAACTAGCATAGGAACAAAGCTTTTAAAGCATTAACACTTGTTTTTAAGCTGTGTACTCTGTCCCACTTTGTGAAATGTAATATATTTGTTCACGCAACTTGCAGCCTCGAAAGATGTTGGTAAAGGTCTGTGCAGTTCTTTTTTCAAACCATATGTCCTCTGCCTATACCGCTGTGTTTCAGTAGCTAGTTTTCTGAAATTCATTGAGACAAAACAATGAGTAATGAATCTAACATGATGCAAATCTTCCATTGCCCACCATTGTCTCCCTATGTGATCAGTAGCTCAATGAAGGAAAACTATGAAGTTCTGTGATATTCACTGGGAAGCTTCATGAACCACTACAGCTTTCCTGTATGTAGAAGAACTGCTGACAATAGATACAGTGCATCCGGAAAGCGATCACAACGCTTCACTTTTTCCATATTTTGTTATGTTACAGCTTTATTCCAAAATGGATTAAATTCATTATTTTCCTAAAATTTCTACAAACAATATCCCATGATGACAATGTGAAAGAAGTTTGAAATCTTTGCAAATTTATTAAAAATAAAAACAAAAAAATCCAATATATTGTACATAAATATTCACAGCCTTTGCCATGACACTCAAAATTGAGCCCAGGTGCATCCTGTTTCCACTGATCATCCTTGAGATGTTTCTACAACTTGATTGGAGTCCACATGTGGTAAATTCAGTTGATTGGACATGATTTGGAAAGGCAAACACCTGTCTATATAAGGTCCCACAGTTAACAGTGCATGTCAGACCACAAACCAAGCCGTGAAGTCCAAGGAGTTATCTGTAGACCTCCGAGGTAAGATTGTATGAAGGCACAGATCTGAGGAAAGGTACAGAAAAATGTCTGTAGCATTGAAGGTCCTAAATGAGCACAGTGACCTTCATCATCCGTAAATGAAAGAAGTTTAGAACCACCAGAACTCTTCCTAGAGTGGGCCACTTGGCCAAACTGAACTATCAGGGGAGAAGGGCCTTAGTCAGGGAGGTGACAAAGAACCGGATAATCACTCTGACAGATCTCCGGTGTTTCTCTGTGGAGAGAGGAGAACCTTCCAGAAGAACAACCATCTCTGCAGCACTCCACCAATCAGGCCTGTATGGTAGAGTGGCCAGACGGAAGCCACTCCTCCGTAAAAGGCACATGACAGCCCACCTGGAGTTTGCCAAAAGACACCTCTGAAGGACTCAGACCATGGGAAATAAAATTCTCTGGTTTGATGAAACAAATATTAAACTCTTTGGCTTGAATGGCAAGCCTGAAGGAAACCAGGCACCGCTCATCACCTGGCCAATACCATCCCTACAGTGAAGCATGGTGGTGGCAGCATCATGCTATGGGGATGTTTTTCAGTGGCAGGAACTGGGAGACTAGTCAGGATCGAGGAAAAGATAAGTACAGCAATGTACAGAGAAATTCTTAATGAAAACCTGGTCCAGAGCGCTCTGAACCTCAGACTGGGGTGAAGGACAATGACCCTAAGCACACAGCCAAGATAACAAAGGAGTGGCTGCAGGACAACTCTGTGAATGTCCTTGAGTGGCCCAGCCAGAGCCTGCACTTAAACCCTATTAAACATTTCTGGAGAGATCTGAAAATGGCTGTGCACTGACGCTCCCCATCCAACCTGGTGGAGCTTGAGAAGTTCTGCACAGAAGAATGGGAGAAACTGGCCAAAAATAGGTGTGCCAAGTTTGTAGAATCATATTTAAAAAGACTTGAGGCTCTAATTGGTGCCAAAGGTGCTTCAACAAAGTATTGAGCAAAGGCTTTGAATACTTATGTACATGGGATTTTTTCCTTTTTTATTTTTAATACATTTGCAAAGATTTCAAACCAACTTTTTTTCATATTGTCATTATGGGGTATTGTTTGTAGATTTTTGAGGAAAATAATTAATTTAATCAGTTTTGGAATAAGGCTTTAACATAACAAAATGTGGAAGCAGTGAAGCGCTGTGAATACTTTCGAGATGAGATGCACTGTACATAGGGTTGGCCATGTGACTTAGGTCTTGGAATAGGTCACATCAGTGCCAAAGCAGACCAATAAAGTTACCTTTTCTATACTGAGCTCATACACCTGGGTGGCTAGGGTTGATTGTATCACCTACAGTGCCTAATCTTAGTTATGAATTCATCAATGTCTGTCCATCATCAAAGTCTTTTGTGACAATCCACCAAGATTGGTCCTGCACCTCCTGCTTACCAATTTTTCTGTTAGTCAAAGAAGCTATCCATCGCATCAAAGGACCAATAGGAAGGTTCAGGTGGTGGCTGCGGATGTGACTAAGATCACATTTTAACCACTTCAGCTCTGGAAGGTTTTACCCCCTTCATGACCAGGCCATTTTTAGTGATACCGTACTGCATTACTTTAATTGCGACACGGTACCCAAAAAAAATGTATGTCCTTTTTTTCCCACAAATATAGCTTCCTTTTGGTAGTATTTGATCACCTTTGTTTTATTTTTTGCACTATATACAAAAAAAGGCCGACAATTTTGAAAAAAAAAAATATTTTTTTTTACTTTCTGCTATAAAATATTCTCAATAAAAAAATGTAAAAAATCTAATTTCTTCATCGATTTAGGCCAATATGTATTTTACTACATGTTTTTGGTTAAAAAATCCCAATACATGTATATTGATTGGTTTGCGCAAAAGTTACAGCATTTACAAACTTAGGGATATTTTAATTTATGATTATTTTTTACTAGTAATGGCGGCGATCAGCGACTTATTGCGGGACTGCGATATTGTGGTGGACAAATCTGACACCGAATTGACACTTTTTGGGGACCAGTGATCAGTGCTAAAAATATGCACTGTTACTGTACTAATGACACTGGCAGGGAAGGGGTTAATATCAGGGGTGATCAAAGGGTTAAATGTGTTCCCTAGGAGTGATTGCTAACTGGGGGGGGGTGCTGTTACTGGGAGAATGTAAAGACCCTGTGATCAGCACATTCCTGTCTCAAAGAACAGCGGTCTGTCTTATTTACATAGGCAGAGCGCGGTTCTGCCTTTCTTGAGATCGATTGGTGGGTCCCAGCGGACATCGCTGATTGGCTCCCGCTGCTGTGTCCAATCACAGCAGGAGTGGGTCACTGGTGGCGTGTGTGCGCCCCAGACCTGGAACTGTCAGATCACGTACCAGGTACATAATCTGGCACAGAGCGGCCGTCTTGCCACAGTTAATCTATGGTGGGCGGTCGCTAATCGGTTAAAGTAAATTTAAAGGCAAGACTTTTTTTAATTAGTTTTGGATAGAGTAGAGAGGGTTTAGAACAATCTATTTGTCCTGTTCAGGGTTATCACATTCACTGAGAGTGAAATTTAAAACAAAATTCCAAATTTTGGGTTGTCACCAGAACAGGAATGGAGCGGAAATTTTTCAATTGGGACACTAGTTCTGGTGACAACCATGGATTCCCTCACTTTTAGGGATTTTTTTCACACTTCCTGTTTTTCCTTTGGGATAGGAAGTGAAGGGAAATCTCCCCATTGGAACACAGGCAGATGTTAAAAACCTCCCTCACATTACTTTACTTTAATTATTCATGTAATATTTATTATTATACAGGATTTCTATAGCGCCAACAGTTTACGCAGCGCTTTACAATATAAAAGGGAGACAATACAGTTATAATACAGTAAAATACAAGAGGACTAAGAGGGCCCTTCTCAGAAGAGCTTACAATCTGAAGCCTTGTACACACAATGTGAAATTCAGAAGAGGATTGTCGTTTGACAGGCTGCTGTTCGAAATTCTTACCATTAGTACGCTCCTTTTGACAATTGTTTTCCAATTTTTGAACATCAAATGTTGGATGGCAGACTAGTAAATTTTTGGCAAACGACGGCTCCGCGTCTGATTTTCGGAAGGTCAGTTCACAAATCCGTCACACAAAAGTCGAAAGTACAAACACACATGATCGTAATCAAGGAATGACTGGGAAGAGCTTGTAAACTACTGTTTGTAATCTAGAATTAACATTCGTGATGCGGCAATTGATGAAATGTCAAAATTCTCTTTAATTCTTCTTTAATGGGGTAATAATGAAGCTGCTTTGCTGATGATACTGATGTAGGTATGCAAAACGTATTTTAAAAGGCATTTGTTTTGTATGATCTGAAAATCGTGAATCAACGCTCACCAAACTTCTACTATCATGAAATTAGCAAAAGGGGCCCAAAGGGTGGGGCTTGAGAAATTAACTTCCTCTTTATACTCTCATAGTATGTCACTACGTTCGTGTTTATCAAATGACAATTTGCGGATAGTTAGTATGCTAGACAAAATCCTTCACACGCCCTTTTGACGAAAGTCAGACGCTCGGTCGTCCAACAATCAGACCGTGTGTACGAGGCTTTATAGGGTGAATGAATAATTACTGATTGCATAACTTGATACATTTTGCAAATACTTGTTTTTGCTACGCTTACAGTGTATTAAAACCAATATATATTTACCTATCTCTCTGTTTGTTTTGTGTGATTTGCTTTGCAGTTTTCCTAAACAATAAAGAGGCAGCCAGTGTGTTGAAGGGTAGGGTGAGGAGAGCCAACTCCTTTTTTGAGGAGTTCAGGGCACCCTCTTTGGAGCGGGAATGCATTGAAGAAACCTGCTCATATGAAGAGGCCAGGGAAATATTCAAGGATGAGCGACGTTTGGTAATCACACACATTTCTCTAATAAGATTACACCATAATGTTAAGTCATAGATTTATGGCATAATACAAGTACCATTAAGAAAAAATTGGTAGGCTATAAGAATCAGTGGTTGTGACCTGCCCACTGAGCAGAAATGTTTTACTTATTCCTATACATCGATATATATGTTTAAAGCACTTTCAGTTTAAACCTGCATAATACATTCCAGGTGTATCAGAATAAAAGGTGTGCAAAGCCTTACAGTTTGATTTCTATAAAAATCAGCTACAGGAAAAGCCTGTTGCCTGCCAGCAGCTGCAGAGTTGGTACCCTTTTGTGGGTAATCAGCGATCTCTTTGCAGAGGTCCAACACACTCCCTACTAAGGCAGAGCCAGAGCTCTCCAATCATCAGGGAGCATGAACTCTGCTGATTACAGGGCTATAGGTCTGGGTTAGTAGGGGGTCTTAAAACTTTAGAAACAAAGTTACCGTCCTTTAAATATTAGGGGGCTCACACTGTGGCCAGTGGGAGTAGAAAATGCCCTGGCTTCAGTGGGAGTAAACATTGCAGTGGGAGTAAACATCATTACAGTTCACTGATTGGTTGCTAGAGATTACAGCACATCATTACGGCTCACTGATTGGTTGCTGAAGGTTACAGCACATCATCTCCTTACTGCCTGCACACTATGGACTGGGGAGGTGAGGGGACCAACCAATACACAGAAAACTCCTAGAACTTGTTACTAGCAATGAGCAGAGCACACACAGCTATGAAGGTTAACTGAGAGCAGGTAGAAACAGAGCCTAATGTAAGCAGCATCCCCGAGAATGGACTGCCAGGAATAATAACTAGTCATGCCACCTGCAGTAGAAGGTCCAGCTGGAAATACAGAAGTCATACAGGACAAGTGAGACTTAAACAAAGTTTGTCCTCCTGGTGCAGCTCCTTGTCGGGTGTCCGCTAGCTCAACCCACTCAAGTCAGCACAGCTCTGGTCAAGCATACTTTAATTAACCTCTTCACGCCAAACGCTCACAAATATGTGGCCTCTCGGTGGCTGGGCCTTGGCCTCGAGCAGCCGCATATTTGCGTGCAATATCGCCGAGAGTGCACGCCTTGCACTCTCCCGGCACAGTGACTGGTGGCTCAGGGAAAGTTTCTGATCTCCTTTTTCCAATCATGTGACCTCCGTGACAGCCAATCACTGTGATCACGCAAGCCCCTGTCCCACCTGTCGGCATAGTAAAGCCCTTAAAGGGCTGGTGGCAGCCGGCACCAAAGGGTTAGACATATATAAGTGAGCTGTAGTGCATCACCTCTGCTCGAGAAGGTTTTACCCCCCTCATGACCTTTTGCTATTTAGCACTGCGCTACTTTAACTGGCAATTAATGCAACACTGTACCCAAACTAAATATCTATCCTTTTTTTCACACAATTAGAACTTTCTTTTGGTGGTATTTTATCAACACTGAGTTTTTATTTTTTATTATATAAACGAAAAAAAGATCAAAAAATTTAAAACTGGAAAAAAAACTATATTTTTTACTTTCTGCTATATAACATAGCCAATTTTTTTTTTTTAATCAAATTTCTTCAAAAATTTAGGCCAAAATGTAGTCTGTTACATGTCTTTGGTAAAAGAAAATCCCAAGAAGTGTATATTGATTGGTTTGCAAGAAAGTTATAGCCTCTACAAACTATGGTATATATACTGGATTTTTAATGTATTTATTTTTATACTACTAATGGCAGTGACAGCGATAGTGCGGCGGAAAATCTGATGGGAACTGACTAACTACCACTGATATCACCAGTGACACTAATACAGTGATCAGTGATAATACTGTACACTGCCACTGTACTAATTACGCTGGTGGGAAGGGGTTAAGATCTCAGGTAATCAAGAAGTTAAATGTGTACCTAACAATGTGTAATGTGTGTTGATTTTTACTAAAGATCTCTTTGCAGGGAGAAGAAATAGAGAGATTGTTCCCTCTGTACAGAGCCCTGTGTCAACACAGTGCTCTGGGCTGTAATTGGACATAGCCGATCAGCAGGTCCTGGCCATGAATTATTGGCTGGGACCTGCTGACAAACTCCCGCTGTGTGCAATCACAGCGGATGTTGGCGCCATAAAACCTGGAAACAGCCAGTGACATACCAGTACATCGCTTAGCCTGTACAGGCCGGCCGTCGGCAGTACATTGTGGGCGGGTGGTCCACAAGTGGTTAAAGAGTTAAATAAATACAAAAGTAAACAAAAACATTTAAAAACTGGTAGTAACGGTAAGCATGTAAACACTGAAGATTGGAGGACTGCAGACAATAATTACATAAACAATTATTCTTCATGGTAAAGAAAATCAGGTGAAAAATCACTACATGCCTAAAAATTAAGTAATGAAGTTGCCCTGTGCAACATAATATGCCAACAAATATACGGTGGTAGTGGAGTACCTAACATAGTTGACACCTGGGTGGATTATATTGCTTGGGCAGTATAATGGCAGGCTAAGGCTAAACCTGCCTCCATACTGCACCGACCTTCATAATGTACCTAGTACTTCCATACTGCGCTCACCTCCATAATGCACCCAGTGCCTCCATACTGCACCCACCACCATACTGCAGCAACTTCCATACTGCACCTAGTACCTCCATACTGCACCTACCTAGTATTGCACCTAGTACTGCCATACTGCACCCACCTGCATACCACACCTAGTACCTCCTATACTGCACCCACCTCCTCCATACTGGACTCACCTCCTCCACACTGCACCCAGCTCCATACTGCACATAGTACCTCTATACTGCACCTAGTACCTCCATACTGCACCTACCTAGTATTGCACCTAGTACTGCCATACTGCACACACCTGCATACCACACCTAGTACCTCCTATACTGCACCCACCTCCTCCATACTGCACTCACCTCCTCCACACTGCACCCAGCTCCATACTGCACATAGTACCTCTATACTGTAACCGCCTTCTCTGTACTGTACCCACCTCCATACTGCACCTAGTACCTCTATACTGCATCTACCTCTTCCATACTACACCTAGTACCTTCATCCTGCACCTAGTACCTCTATACTGCACATTGGTACCTCCATACTACACCTACCTCCTCTGTACTGCATCCACCTCCATACTGCACCTAATACCTCCATACTGAACCTAGTACCTCTATACTGCACCGACCACATCCATACTGCACTCACAGTCTCCATACTGCACCCACCTCCTCCATACTGCACCTACATCTTCTGTACTGCACCCACTTCCTCCATACTGCACCTACATCCTCTATACTGCACCAGGGAGGGATAGTGCCCCACCATTGGTATTGATGGGAGGAATAGTGTCTCATCATTGGTGTCAATGGGAGGAATAGTGCTCCGTTGTTGGTATTGGTGGAAGAAATGATGCCTCATCGTTGGTGTCAGTGGGAGGAATAGCGCCTCGTATTAATGGGAGGAACAGAGACCAGTGCCACATAAAGGCAAGCAAAGGGCTGCATTTGGCCTGTGGGCCTCCATTTTTTAAATCACTGACCTAAGCAAGGATCCCAATCTGCAACTGCTAACAGAAGAGCAGCAGGCTTTTCTACTCAGGCTTTGGCTGCTTCAGAATCAATGGACCTGTAAGACCCCGAAGATCTTTTAGTACCACTGGAATATAATTAGCTGATTTAAATTTGGGGTTCAATTGGACTATAATGGACTATAATGATTCTTCATATGTTTAGACCAGTACATAATGGTTACATTTGTTAACCTTTTTTTCTTCTACCAGAAAGAATTTTGGAGGACATACGCAGGTATGCTACAACAATGCATTCTAATAGGAAGGTGGGGGAGGGGGGTGATAATAGAAATATATTACATATTGTTTGTTTACAGATGCCGATGACTGCCTCTCCAACCCCTGCTTGAATGGAGGTACCTGCAGTGACCAGTTTCAGTCATATGTCTGCACCTGTCCGGAAAGTTATGAGGGTAGAAACTGTGAAACAAGTAAGCTTCTCTCTATATGTGCTGGGTATAACTAATGCTGAATGCTTAAAGAGTATTTCCACTTTTTCAGCCATATTGGGAAAACATAACAGTTATGTTATGGCATGTTAAGGAGAGGCAGGGGAGTTAATATTTACCATAACTAACCCTGTCTGTACTGTGCTGGCCAATATCATTATTAATTGTAAACTAGATTGGAACATGGTCTGTCCTAACAAAAGGTCTCAGGGCTTGGGTTCTGCATTAACATGTATAGTATGTTAAAGCAGTTCTTCAGTCAGCTTTTAAAAAATTAAAAGTCAGCAGCTACAAAAACTGTAGATGCTAACTTTCAATAAACAGACACTCACCTGTCCCAGGATCCAGTGATGTCCTCACCTGGCAGGTTTCTTCACCGGTCTTTGGTCCTTGGCATGGGCATACTAACTGTGGGCAGCTGGCTGTGACTGCTTGTGTCTGAATGGTCCCACAGCTTTCTAGGATCAGAAGGTTTCAGAATAGAAATACATACATAGCAAAATGGCTTCTCTGTCCTTCGCAAAGACATATAGAAATAACCTTCAAATCTAATATCATTACATTATGACATTTATATATATTTTTTCAGAGACTTTTATCATTTAAAATAATATTAAACTCTAAAACTCCAACAATGACATATCCCAGAAGGCTGTGGGGGAAGGAGGGGGGCGGCTGAACCTCTGCATGGATCGCCGTGGCAATCTGACTGTAAGTGGGGTAGCAGTTACCCCCACACACACACACACACAAAAAATTAAGGGCCAAATAGGGATGGTCCAGATGTTCGAGTCGAACGTAAGTTCTTTTAGGGGTCGCAACATATTTTGTAGCAAAGTGAAAATTGATGCAAAAGTATTAGCCAAGTAAGGTTCAGTTTTCAATGTCTGAATTAGTATCATTTGCTAGCAGTCCTTGGCTTATGCCCCGTACACACGATGAGATTATTGGACAAATAAACGTCCGTTTTTTGGGGGTTTTTTTGCATGCCAATCTCAGATCGAATCTGCGTTTACTAAAGTCACGAAAATTCCCGTACAACAGAGAAAAAATTCAGAAGTGATGTCATGTGTTGTAATGCATTTGTATTGCATTTTCGAACGATAGCTGTACTGATTAAATGAAAATCGTACGATCTGGCATTGTACGAAAAAAATAATATCGGATGAACTGTCATGATCGGCTCTCGAAAGCTCTGTACTAACGATCCGATTATTGCACGATCGATTCAAAAGCGCTATTTTTCGTACGATTTTCTGATTGTGTGTACGGGGCATTAGGATATTTGAGTCACTGAAACTTTAAAGCATTCTATGCATGAAGGTGAAAAACCTTTTGTGTGCAGCAGTCTCCCCCCCCCAATACTCGAGCCCCATCTCAATCCAGCGATGTGCACAAGAGCCTCGGCACTGGGCCTGGGGACACTCACTACTCATTGGCTGAGGCAGCGGCGGGAGCCATTCGCCTGTGAGCCAATGAGGAGAGAAAGGGCGCAGGGCCAAGCCGCGGCTCTGTGTGTAAATTGGCACACAGAGCCACAGCTCAGGAGCGAGGCTGCTTGGGTGCCCCCAGAGCAAGCTGCTTGCAGCTGAGATTAATAATGAGGTCTGATGTCCAAGTAAGATGTGGACATAGGAATGCTGGCTTTATTTTATTCCAACCAATGCCTCCAGGCTCTAGTACCCATCATACAATTTAGAATTTTAATTTTAAAAAAATGGTTTTTACCACATCAGCCACTAACCCTTGAACCCCACAGCTTTTATGTGTAAGAAACGTAGGCAACACATATACACCGTCCACAATTCAGCTAACCAGTGCCTCACAATACATACCCTAGTCCCACTGATAGCATAATTACCATTAACGGCAAGAATATTCTATAGATTAAATATTTCCGAATCTTCTTTTATGGAACTATTGTTCTTCTTTACAGCAGCTCTGCCTGCCCATTAAACCTGCTATGTTCAGCCATTCACTATACTATGGAGGGAGATAATACTGGTGTAGCGCACTACCCCCGTATGAGCTATTAGTTCATTACAGTACATGCTGGTTTAACTCCCGCTTCTTCCACCCCGCTGTAGTAATCACAGACACCGTTGAACAGTTCAAACAATAACTTTTATTCCTGATTCGGCAGTTGTGTTACTTGAATGATGCAAACAGATATAAGTTGCCTGTTGTCTAAGCTGCACGAGTAGCTAGAATCTTCCATTAACGAACCGGCTCATGCCCCTCTGAAAAGCATGTGGTACTACTGAAATGCTGGGTGTCTCAGGCCTCACCTGCCTTCTCACTTCCGATCACTTCTTCCCTCGCCAGCTCAAGGAAGTCCAGGAACCCCCGGTCTACTCAGGTCGGTCTGCAGCCACTTCTTGATTCTTGGTTGATGAAACCTTCCAGCTATGGAGTCTCTGAACCTCCATGCCTTCCGGCAAAGCTCTGTGGCTTTCCAGCTCTGGGTCTCTGAACCCCAGGCCTTCCAGCCCTGATCCTTAACGTCACATCTTGCTGCCTTTCCACCCCTACCACACCAACTCCACCTCTGGGAACATGTGACCCCCACTGTATATATATGAACCCGCCCCTGCCCAAACAAATTAACCAATGGACCAGGACCATACACACTGCCTGTCTTTCAAGCCCTGACCCGCCTCCTTTCCAGAACATTACTCTGGAGAAGCAAGGGAGGGTTTTCCAGGGTGAAGATGAACAGGTGGTCACACCCCCCTCTAACCTTCAACTCCACCCTAACCCAAATCAAACCTCCTGACCTGTACAAACAGTAAGGCACTGGTAATTTAACCTGTCTTTTAACCTTATAGCACTCACCTAACGGTGGTGGGCGCTACACTGGCTATTTAACAATATACTTATGTCTTATTTAATGACTGTATTTTTATAAGCTGTACCTGAAGTTGGCTGTACATGTAGAAGCACATTTTTGTCTGATCATTGGGAGATCCCAAGTCGTTTATACACACTATGCAGTGTATGTTGGGCAGTGTCCCTGTTCTGCTCAATAGGATGCGCAGTGTGCTGCTGACTTGTCTTTGCTGAATCAGCAAACGGCAATACACAAGCAACAACATTTCCCAATGCACCAGGTTATCTCTTGTAATGAGACTGTTCACATTTCATACACTATTAGATTACCCTGTAACCCCCCCCCAATTTTTTGTAACGCTAGGCCAAACACAAAAATTAATAAATGCAAAAAAAAAAAAAACTTTAAAGCAATAAACAAAGTATGATAAATATGTATATTCCCTCAGCTGTGGAAGAGTCAATAACATGTGAAAATGATAATGGACAATGTGATCAGTTCTGCCATAGCTCTGTGGAAGAGCATCGGCAGTGTGTGTGTATGGAAGGCTACGCTCTGGACGAAGATGGATTATCATGCATTCCAACAGGTGGGTGGTATAACACTGACGTTTTTAAAGAATCTCTTGGGAACATTTCCAAAGTAAAAATATGCTAGGTAGATCCTGACATGCTCCAGACAAAAAAAAAAAAAAAAGAAAGAAAAAAAAAAAAAAAAAAAAAAAAATATATATATATATATATATATATATATATATATATATATATATAAATAGTTTTTTTGTTTTTTTTCTGTAAACCACTAATCTTCCCGCTGTTGTTGGCAAAACATGTTGAGGAAAACAACAGTGTAGTGTATATGAAGGAAAGAGACATTAGAATTCCTGCTGTATCTGTAATGTAAAATTTTACTTTTTAATGTGATATTACATGAATACTTAACAAAATTGTAGAAAAACTTTTTTGATTTGTATTAGCACAATAAAAGTCCCATATATCTGGAAAATGTTCTATATATTATTACCGGGATGTTGGTGGCATTTTTTTGTGAATTATCTCCTGATCCAGTAACAATTCATGTGAAAAAATTAGTAAACTCCCCACCCCTTATGTACTGGTGATAAACAAACATTTTTTGTATTCCAGCCTGGGTGACAACCATAGCTGCCTCCATAGATACAGTTGAGGAGAGAGCGTAGATACTCAGGGACAGAAAGTGTGTTATTTGATGAGAACCCTAAAAAATATGTTTTTGGGTTTAGATACACTTTAATGAGGATCATTCTTCTCAGTTTCATGTCAGTTGTGAAGGAATGTGCAGTAATCAGACACAGCTACTGTTTTAAGAAGGTTTCCAGTAGAGCTTTGATGTGTCTTTCTGCAATGTGCTCCTCTGCGTATGTCAGTAAGGGCTCATTCACACATGTGACTAACATAGCTGACCCTCTGAAAAGCTATCTGTTGTACATTGCTTTTCAGAGGACATTTGCTAGGTGGTGAGGAAGCAATATATTGCCTTATCACCATTTGTTTTAAAGGGGTTGTAAACCCTTGTGTTTTTTCACCTTAATGCATCCTATGCATTAAGGTAAAATAACAATTGGCAGTGACCGGCCCCGCAGCCTCCCCCCCCCCCCGTTTTACTTACCTGAGCTCTGTATTTCTGTCGGCGGAGATGCGCTCTCCCTCTCTCCACGGGGTCCCAGCTCTTGATTGGATAGATTGATAGCAGCGCAGCCATTGGCTTCCGCTGCTGTCAATCAAATTCAATGCTGCAAGCGCCGGGGGGGCGAGGCTGAGTCCGGCATTCGTGTCTATGGACGCAAATGCTGGACTCCGGAGCACGCCCACAAGGTAACCCCCCCCTCGGGAGAGCACTTCTCCTAGGGGGTTATCTGATGCGGGGAGGAGCCACGAGAGCCGCCGGGGGACTCCAGAAGAGGATGTTCGGGACCACTCTGTGCAAAACGAGATGCACAGTGGAGGTAAGTATGATATGTTTATTATTTAAGAAAAAAAAACGAGCCTTTACAATCACTTTAACCCTGAAAATCCACTGACTTCCCGTTCCTAGGAAAATTATTTATGCTGCTTTATGGGACAAGAACAAAATAGTAGTTAACTTTTTCTGTTTTAGCACCACCCACTGTGTTATCAGCAAAGCCTAAGCTTTCATTATCAAGAAGGTCCCATATGTGGAAAACCATTTTATTATACAAAGATATATGATTATTATTTTTTATTAATGTCTGATTCTGATTATTACAGAGAATAACTAGACCAATGTGTCAAGGCCATCAAAAATGAAAGACCTTAAAATATTTTTTTAAACAACCTTTGACCACATCAGACCACACCTCACCAAGAGTTAAAAATTGTGTCACACGTCATACTTCAAGAATATGAATTATGCATATACAGTAGCATGTGTTAAAGTCTAATGAAATAAATAGTTTGTTCCAGAAAGGCATTCAGAAATGAGGCAGGATAAAGTCTATCTGCACAGAAAACATCAATTGATTGATTCCACTCACTCAGAAGTTAGTTACTGGTCTTTCAACAGTATAACATATATAGTAGATAGTATTAGTGCAGCAGAGCAGACATACAGTACATGGAGCATAAGCAAAGCAGAGCAAGATATCAAAGAATCTCCGAAAGTCAGAATGCAGAAAGATCCTGTTGAACCAAGCTCAGCATTCCTTATGGCAAAGCTTTATCTGAAAATCAATAATGGATATATTTAACATATAAAACACATTTGTTCAGTATAACGGACTTTTCTTTTTAAAATGAAAATTATTTATTAAGAAAATATTTCCAGAGAAAAAAACTCCAACTTCCAAAGCAACCATGACATATCACAATACTCATAGCCATTACTGATAATATGTCAACAAATTGTTAAGCAACTGGATAGTTACAGCAAGTAACCTGGGATAAAAAACATATCAAGAAAGAAATCCCACTGCAGGTTTACAAAAGAAATGGAATGAGTATTAGAAGGTGCATCTTTCAAGTTATATCGGTAATCTGTCCACCACTAAACCGAGAGGACTAATGCCCTGTACACCCGACCGGTTTTGCCGTTGTAATAAACTTTGAAGGTTTTTACAACAAAGTTCCGACGGAATTCCGCTCAAGCTGTCTTGCATACATACGGTCACACCAAATTCCGACCGCCCAGAACGCAGTGACGTACAAAACGTACGACGGGACTAGAAAACGGAAGTTTAATAACCAGTAGTCAATAGCTCCTTTTTGGTGCGTCGGAACAGCATACAGACGAACGTTTTTTCCGATAGTAATTTGTTCCGTCTGAAAAATATAGAACATGTTCTCTATCTAAGTCCGTCTGAATTTTCGACAGAAAAAGTCAGATGGTCGGAATATACAATGAAAAGCTCCCATCGGACTCTTTCTGTCAGAAATTCTGCTCATGTGTACACGGCATTAGTCCCAGAGTATCCAACCACAGGGACCAGACCCTCTAGAATTTTCCCGCACATCGCCTATGTTGGTGTATATATCTTTCCAGCCTGAGCCTTTTCGCCCATTTATTTTATCCAGTCAGCATGAGTGGGAGGTTCTGCATACTTCCAATGCAAAAGAATTCATCTACGGGCCTGGAACAAAGCTCTGGCTACAGCTTTGTATAACGGAGTTTAAAGAAATGTTCCAGGTACGGATAGCAGCTGCCCTGCTGCATTATGAACACAGGAAGTCACCCAATCGGCACAGGCGCCATTCAGAGAATGCATTGCATTTTCTAAATAAATGCAACACAATCTTTGACTGGATGAGGTGGTGAGTGTGATGTCATATCCCTGCCTCGCCACCTCTTCCAATCAGTGAATGCTTTGCATTCATAAAGAAAATGCAGATCTCTGAATGAATGGTGTCTATGCTGAGCAGGTATCTTCCTGTGTTCATAATGCTGCAGGGCAACTGCTTGAAATGGATCTGGAAACTAGTAGAAATCAATGGAGTAGCAGGGCCTAGTACAGTGATTTTCAGCTTCTAGAGGGAACCCACAGATATGTTATCTACATAGTTATATTGGACCAAGCATGGAACAATGTAACTATGTAAAAATACACATAACTGGAATTCTTCTTTAACCCCCCTGGCGGTATTCACAAGTGTGGCTTGGGGTTAAATTTCAGTACCATTAGCAGTAACCCCGAGCCACACTCAGGATTGCATTGCAGAATCCTGGTCCAGGTAACTTACCTTGTCCCCAGGATCCTGCGATGTCCCCCCGCTGTGTCCTCTGTCCGATGCTTCTGTGTTGCGGGCTCCATTCCCTGCGAGCATCGCGACGCATGGGGGCGGAGCCTGGTAGCAAATTTAAAAAGTACAAAAATCATAACACATACAGTACACTGTAATATTACAGATTACATTAGTGTATCAAATCATTTCACATCCCTTTTGTCCCCAGTGCTTTTTCCAGTGCCCTGCATGCAGTTTTATATGATATATACTGTTCTTTCTGCCTGGAAACTTGAGAATGTCCATGGCAACCAAAAAGTGTCCCTTTACGTCAAAAGTGGTTTTAGACCAGCTAGAAAACAGCGATAGTAAATTAGAACATTGCTGAATTAAGCAATAATGATTCGCGGGGAAATTCATTTTATTATTAATATATTATTATTTTTAAAAATTATTTATAGCTATTTATTATATTATAATTTATGATTTCGTGTCTCAAACTTTATCATAACCAGGATGTCTACTAGACTCTTGTTTGGACAGATTTAAGTGTGTAGTTCCTAAGAATCACAGGCGTACAATATAAAACGCCAAATTTCTATGCAAAACATTGTACCGCTTTGAGATTAAAAAATCTGACATAATAATACCGCCAGGGAGCGCTACGGCAAGATCTTACATAGACCCCATATTAATCATATATGTCCCTCTAGGCTTTTGAGATAACTTACCTAATGTGCATTATTTATTGAAATTCCACTGCTGCTGGACAGAGTAAAGAGGAATTAGAACCGCTATCAGTTTTTTTTTTAGTGCTGTGTGTGCCCCCGTTAGGGAGATTCACCCTTTCTGTTTGTCCTGTTTTGACTATGGGACAGAAAATTAAGAGAATTTTCTGCAATGGGACACAGATGTATCCAAGGGGTATCCAAGATGAAAAAAACATATTTTGCCTCTAGTTCTATTGCAAATGCAGGGACCAGAATCCTAGTATCAATTCTAACTGATCAGTATCCCATAGTCCAGCAGCCAAGCATGCACTAATTTGATTGTTGATAATCATATTTCACCCAGTTGAGAAGGTAAGATAGCAAGGAAGCTTCATATAAACATTCATGCTAAAGGTAGCCCACTCTGCTGTATTATGGATCCATATCTGCAGATATTCTAGTCAATCAGGGAGGAGGGAGATCTGGCTGGAGGAACCCCACCCTGGCCATAATGCTTTCTTCACAGAATGTGGTTACTTTGTCAAATGTAGTGTTTGATAATGACTGTCATTGACCATGCATTACAACTTAGTGATGTAGATCTCCTACTTTCACTTTAAACGACTTCTACATGCGCCCACCCCAGTGTCAGCTGCACATCATTGCACATCTTTGCTCTGGGCTGGCTATCTGAGATTGACAATGATGGGCCATGCTTGTACATTGTGTTGGCACAACCGCTGTCGTTTTTACCAGGGGTGTATATTACACAGTGACAACAATCTTGGGCTGTCCTACACTTTATTTCTTGTTTCCCATTTAGGCTGGGTTCACACTCAGGGCCGGATTAACATAGGGGCTGGTGGAGCTGCAGCTCCAGGCCCCTCCCTCAATATAGGCCCATGCCAGTGGCTTATCGATATCTGTGTGCCTGAAGGAAGAGGAGCCCTCCATGGAGGAGACAAGTGTCAGTGCAGCCGAGTCTTGTCTCTGTGGATGCCTCCTGACTCCTATCACAGGATCTGTTACACTAACACAGATCCTCCTCAGTGTCTGGGAGCTGTCTGGGGGAGGGGCGCTGATGTTCTCCTAACCAGCAGAAGCCCGGGAGGAAGGACATCTTACATGCTGTTATGATAAGGTCAGTACATTTGTTAGGGGGATGTTGTGTAATTATTGTGCTAGGGGACAGACTGCCAGCTTCCCCCCATGTAATGTGCTCTCTTGTGCCCACCATGTAATGTGCTGTCCCATGCAGTGCTCACTATGTAATGTGCAGTGCCCACCATGTGCATTGCATTGCCCTTCATGTGATGTGCAGTGCCCCCTATGTCGTACTGTGCCTTGCAGTGTCCACCATGTAATGTGCGGTGCCCACCATGTCATGTGATGTGCCATCCAGTGCCCACCATGTAATGTACGGTGCCCACCATGTCATGTGATGTGCCATTCAGTGCCCCCCATGTAATGTGCAGTGCCCACCATGTCATGTGATGTGCTATTCAGTGCCCCCCCATGTAATGTGCAGTGCCCACCATGTCATGTGCTGTGCCTTGCAATGCCCGCTATGTAATTTGCAGTGTCCACAATGTCATGTGCTGTGCCATGCAGTGATCCCACCATGTAATGTGCAGTGCCCACCATGTAATGCGCTGTGCCATGCAGTGCCCACCATGTCATGTGCAGTTCCCACCATGCCATGTGCTGTGCCCACCCTGCCATGTGTTGTGCCCAGCATGCAGTGTGTTGTGCCCACTGTGTAATGTACTGTGCTGTTCAGCAGTGCCCACCATGTCATGTGCAGTTCCTAACATGTAATGTGCAGTTGCATTGCCCACCATGAAATCTGCTATGCCATGCAGTGCCCACCATGTAATGTGTTGTGCCCACCATGTAATGTGCTGTCCCATGCAGTGCCCCCCATGTAATGTGCTGTGTCCAGTATGTCATATGCTGTACATTGCAGTGCCCTCCATGTAATGTGCAGTGCCCACCATGTCATGTGCTGTACATTGCAGTGCTCACTATGTAATGTGCAGTGCCCACCATGTCATGTGCTGTGCATTGCATTGCCCTTCATGTGATGTGCAGTGCCCCCTATGTCGTGCTGTGCCTTGCAGTGCCCACCATGTAATTTGAAGTGCCCACCATGTCATGTGATGTGCCATGCAGTGCCCACCATGTCATGCACTGTGCCCGCCATGTAATGTGCAGTGCCCACCATGTCATGTGATGTGCCATCCAGTGCCCACCATGTCATGTGCAATGCCCACCATGTCATGGGCTGTGCCATTCAGTGCCCCCCATGTAATGTGCAGTGCCCACCATGTCATGTGCTGTGCCTTGCAATGCCCGCTATGTAATTTGCAGTGTCCACCATTCCATGTGCTGTGCCATGCAGTGATCCCACCATGTAATGTGCAGTGCCCACCATGTCATGTGCTGTGCCTTGCAATGCCCGCTATGTAATTTGCAGTGTCCACCATGTCATGTGCTGTGCCATGCAGTGATCCCACCATGTAATGTGCAGTGCCCACCATGTAATGCGCTGTGCCATGCAGTGCCCACCATGTCATGTGCAGTTCCCACCATGTCATGTGCTGTGCCCACCCTGCCATGTGTTGTGCCCAGCATGTAGTGTGTTGTGTCCACTGTGTAATGTACTGTGCTGTTCAGCAGTGCCCACTATGTCATGTGCAGTTCCTAACATGTAATGTGCAGTTGCATTGCCCACCATGAAATCTGCTATGCCATGCAGTGCCCACCATGTAATGTGCTGTGCCCACCATGTAATGCGCTGTGCCCACCACGTCATGTGCTGTGCCATGCAGTGCCCACCATGTAATGCGCTGTACCCACCATGTAATGTACTGTGCCATGCAGTGCCCACCATGTAATGCGCTGTACCCACCATGTAATGTGCTGTGCCATGCAGTGCCCACCATGTGATGTGCAGTGCCCACCATGTAAATTGCTGTGCAGTGTCCACCATGTCATGTGCTGTGTTGTGCCCACTATGTCATGTGCTGTGTTATGCCCACCATGTCATGTGCTGCACCATGCAGTGCCTACCATCTAATGTGCTGTACTCACCATGTAATGTGCTGTACATTGTCCACCATGGCATGTGCCGTGCAGTACCCACAATGGAATGGGTTGTGTGGGGCTCACCATGTCATGTGCTGTGTCCACCATTTAATGGGCTGTGCTCACAATGTAATGTGCTGTGTCGTGCAGTGCCCAATGGAATGTGGTGTGCAGGGCTCACCATGTCATGTGTGGTGTCCACCATTTAATGTGCTGTGCTCCCAATGTAATGTGCTGTGCTGTGTCATGCAGTGCCCACCATGTCATGTGGTGTCATGCAGTACCCACCTTGTCATGTGCTGTGCAGTGCCCACCATGCCATGTGCAGTGCCCACCATATAATATGCTGTGTGCCCACCATATAATGTGCTGTTCAGTGCCCACTTGTAATGTGCAGTGCCCACCATGTAATGTGCTCAGCTGTGCCCGCGATGTCATGTGCTGTGTCCATCATATAAGGTCCTGTACCCACCGTGTGCATGTGCTGTGTTGTGCCCACCATGCAATGTTCTGTGTTGTGCAGTACCAACCATGTCATGTGCTGTGCCCACCATATAATGAACTGTGCCTACCTTGTAATGTGCTGTATTAGGCAGTGCCAACTGTGTAATGTGCTGTGCCCACCATGTAATGTACTGTGCTTTGCTTACCATTAAATGTGCTGTATCCATGTATCCACCATGTAATGTGTTGTGCCAACCATGTAATGTACTGTGCTATCCCCCCCGCCCCCCCGTGTTATGTACTATGCTGTGCCTTCCACAGACTCACCCCCTCACTCTCACCCCCCCTCTCTCTCATCCCCTCTCTTTCACCCTGTTCTCTCTCTCTCACCCCCTTCACCCCTTACCACCCTCTCTCTCTTTCACCCTCTCTCTATTCCCCTTTTTCTCACCCCCTCTCTCGTCCCCTCTCTCTCTCACCCCCTCTCTCGTCCCCTCTCTCTCTCACCCCCTCTCTCTTGTCCCCTCTCTCTCTCACCCCCTCTCTCTTGTCCCCTCTCTCTCTCACCCCCTCTCTCTTGTCCCCTCTCTCTCTCACCCCCTCTCTCTTGTCCCCTCTCTCTCTCACCCCCTCTCTCTTGTCCCCTCTCTCTCATTCACCCCCTTTCTCTCTCTTTCCCCCTCCCTCTCATCCCCTCTCTTTCAACCCCCCATCTCGCTATCACCCCCCCCCCCTCTCTCTCTCTCTCTCTTAACCACTCTCTCACACCCCAATCTCTCTTTTTAATTTAAATTTAACAAAAATTGTTTGCGTTTTCATTTTATTTATTTCCATAAAAAGGCCCACCAAAATCCTTAGCACCAGGCCCATGTTGCTCTTAATCTGGCCCTGTTCACACTATAGCAATGTTAGACATTGCATGTGACTTGCACCGCATTGCTGTGCAGATAACATGCGATGTCTGTGCGATGCGAATTCAGCCATACAGTTTGAATGGCTAAACTCGCATGGCATTTGGACCAAAATGGTGCAGGACCTTTTTTTTAGTCCGCACTGGAATCGGATCACATGGGTATGCACACCCATGCAATCGGATTCCTGTCCGAATTAACAGTTCGCACTGTGATCTGCAAACCGATCTGGGGATGTCATTAACTTTGTATTGACACCCGCAGCGGTTCGCAGGGGGCAGTGTGTACTGGCAGCGATTCAGGTGCGATGCGGGAACCAACACTGGATTTGCAGGGTTTCCCGCATCACACAAGTGTGAACCGAGCCTTAATGTAGCCAGTCTTCCACTTTGAATCACAGCCACTATTAGGCCACATGCACACTGGACATTTTTTTTTTTTTTTTTGCCATCTCTTCTAGATGCCTTTCCTCCTGACAGCAGCTTGTTGCCAGAAAAAATACTTGATGCTTGTAAACACATGCAACGCATTTAGGCTCATCAAGTGTTTGAACGTTAATTAATTTCATTGGCCAGGATAATAATTTATTCTGGCCATTGAACTAAATTAACACTCGAGCACTAAATGCGCTAGCGTGTGTTTTCTGCCAAAACATTGCTGCCCCTGGATGCGCTGGCAGTTGGGTATTTTCCTGCCTTTAAATGCCTCTTAACTCCTCTTACTCTGGGTTCAGACCTATGTGTTTTTTAGTGCGTAATAGACTTTCAAAGGAATCACACTAAAAACGCAAGTGTTGTGTTTGTGATGCGATTTTTGATGTGTTTTGCATTTTGCGGTTTTTATTTTTCTGTTTAAATACTGTATAAAGCTGGTTGCTAAGGAGGGAGCTGGGAAGCCGGTCGCCGTGTCCTTAACAACTGATGAGTCATCAGTTGTCAGTGGGGTTCCCCGCTGACAGCTGAATGTAAAAATTCAGGCCCATACCAAGCCCTTCGGGTCTAGAGTAGATTCGGAGAGGACCCCTCACACCAACATTGTTTTTAAAAATGGTATGGGGTCCCCCCAAAGCCCATACCAAACCCTTATCCGAGCATGCAGCCCAACAGGTCAAGAAAAGGAAGGGGACGAGTGAGCACCTCCCTCTTCCTGAACCATACCAGGCTGCATGCCTTCAACATGGGGGGATGGGTGCTTTGAGGGAGGACCTCTTCCTGACAACCGTGGGCTGTGGTTGTCAGGGTTTCGGGCATGGGGCTTATCAGAATCTGGAAGCCCCCTTTAAAAAGGGGGCCCCCAGATCCCGGCCCCCAACATGTGAATGGGTATCGGGTACATTGTACCCCTACCCATTCACCCCAAAAAGGTGAAATGTAAAAAAAAACAAGAGCCGGTTTTTGCAAGAATACCCAAGCTGTCTTCTCCCCAGGCTGTCTTCTCCTTGTGCCAAAAAAGAGAGAGACGAATTCCCCAATTGGGGTTTTTAGGCAGCAAAAAAAGGAAGGGTAGAGAGGCCAATACGTAAAAATGTATCTTTATTGTACAAAAAACTTCAACACACTGGTTAAAAAGAATGAGCTCCCATAGGGTGTTTACCAATACATGACACTCAACACATACACTGTATATATATGTTCATGACAACTTGGCATGTGCGTTTAACTTGTGGCAAAATTATGGAACTGACGCGTTTCGACCTATATATTCCAGGTCTTCTTCAAAGGTCAATTTGCTAAAATTATATCAAGAAATGCATGTGTCAAAAAAATTAGTGTATATTGGAAACAAGTACATAGCATATCAATACAGCATATTTACCCAATAATGAGTGTCCTAAGCCCAGGAGCTTCTTGTTGGGTAGATCCCTTTAAAATCAAAAGATTGCCCGTTCGCCTTCCCCCGGAGGTCTCATGGCATCACCGCCGCAGCCCACATTCCCAGGGGAGGATCCCAAAAGGATGTGGCTTACAAGAGGTCACATTATAAGGCACCCCCTAGGCGCAGACCACCCAGCCGGTTAAATAGGGAAGACACCTGCAGCAACAACCCAGGGAGAGAAGAATAACAAAGATAGAGACAATGTATATTATGTATTGGTGTGCACTCCAACATAAGGTCTAAGAAGTGCAAGAAGTGTATATATGTTTGTATCTGCTTGGTTATAAAAACCATAGCTACCTATATCCACCCATTACATTGGCCGTGGCCTGTGCATACTGGGTGTATGTGTCTGTGCGTAAAAAAAAAAAAAAAAAAAAAAAAATCCGCACAGACATGTACATATGTGTGTGCACACACACATATGTATACCATACTTATGGTTTTAAGGTACCTATTTTAGTATGAGAGATATGGCGGAGTGCACACTATGGTAGGAGAAATAACAGAAGGGAGTAATAGATTACAAATTAGTACCTCAACCCTGTAGAAAAGTGTAAATGGAATAGGGAGTGTGATTAATGAAAAATAACACTGGAAAGTGAAAAAAGTTGTAGGAACCAAGGACGTGAATCCCTGATGTGGACAACAAGTATGTGTGAAAAGTGAACACGCAAAAGAGTGAGAAACAAAGACCATTTAAAAATAATGAATGTGAAAACCGGGTGAACAAGTGCCCACAGGTGGGGAAAGAAAATATATAAGGTGTGCCAAGTATGTTACCTAATAAACAAGGTAAAAGCAGTGCAGAAACCACACTATGTTGCCCGGTATGCTTGCACTTAGGTATGACCTGACCCGGGATTGGTCACTGCCTAGAACTGGCTGAATAAACGCCTGTCCAGGTTACCATTTGGCAAGTCTGAAAGTATAAAGTAAATAAAAAATATTGTATACATTTGAGTATTTAATGGTCATTGTAATAAACCAAATGTTATGTTATGGGGCAACAAAAGTGCAATGACGTAAAACAAAATAGTGTACTTACAATGTGAAGCCGCAGGAGAGACCGTCAGCTGGACAGAAAGTGTTCAGAGTGATAAAAGAAGGATGAGGAAGTGTATATAAGCCCCTAATATTAGGGCGGGACTCCACATGGGTTGATTGGTAGCAGGTGCCAGTATTCCACTGATGAGACCGCTCCGGGGGGACCGAGCCCGGGGGCATGGCGGCCGCAGGGCGGCCTCGTGTGATCTCCTCGGCGTTCAGGGCGAGCGAACGCCCCGTCCACTGACGTCATCACCGTCGCAAATGCGTGACGCACCCGCATCACGTGGTACGCGCGGGGCCCCGCGCATGCGCAGTGAGCGGAAACGTCCGGGGATGTCCCTGAACGCCGCCGGCAAGGGGGAATCCCCAATCTGGCAACCAGGTCCACCCTGGGTATCCAATGGGGAACGGCGGGAGGGGGAGCCATCCATAGAGGAGTCCCACCTCCCCGCCTTACCTTGCCGGGAAGACACATCCAGGGGAACCAACCCCGGTACTGGGGCGGCGCCAGCAGCCATGATGACTACTCATGGGGGGAAGGGGAGCAAGCTATAAAGGGGACAACATTTCAATGATTGTACAAGATCAAGAACATACAAGAATGGTATAAGATATAAATGTAAGCGTATCATCCTATATTGATACATACAATTTTTGGCGGAAAGGATTTTCACATGAGACATCCATATATGCAGGGTAAATTCACATGTCTAGGTATATGGAGGTAACATGAAATAAAAAACACATTCTAGAGCAAAAAAGAGACAACACAAGGTGAAGCCAAAATCACATATACACTGCACATCAAAGAATGTATGCAGAATAAATACATAAGTGGTCATAAATGTCCCTAAACTATCAGAAAGGGAATGGGAAAAAGGGAGGAGGAGGAGGGGGGGGGGAAAAAAAAAAAAAGGAAGGAAGGGGAGGGAACAGGGAAGGCAAGGGAAAGACGTAGAAACTAGTAAGAAGGGGGAGCAGGGGAAAAGAGCCCTAAGGGGCACAGTTGCTTTCTAATTTTGTGGGGATATTTTGAGGTAAAGGATCTATTTCACTCGTTCCAATTATTGGACCATTCGGTCCAAGATTGGAAAATGTGGGTTGTTCACTTATGGGAGAATCATGTACACTTTCCCCATTGTTCTCCACAATACGTTTTTTCCTTTCCTGCTCAGGTGAACCCCTGTTATTGCGATTTCTTTTGAATTTCCCAGATCCCTTAGGAAGTCCCTTTTTGTTCTGGTTGGAATCAGATTTATCATGGGGTTTGAGTACATTGTTTGTATTCTTTTTGTTATTAATATTCTTGAGTTGTTGTTGTACTGTATATTGTTTGTTCCTTAGATTGCGCGAGATCTGGGTATTCCATTTATATGCCCGCCCATCTGTAAATGCCGATTTGTCCCTCCAGAATTTTGACTCTTTTTTCTGTAGGATGCCTCTATTATGGGCCGACAGGCTATCCCGAAGGTTCCCCTGTAGTTCCAAAAAGAGGGCATGCTGTGTAAAGGGTTTTAATGCTTCTTCTATATGGTTGATTTCTTCATCTAATGATGCTATTTGTTTATTGTACTCTCGGGTGAGGATAACCATCATCTGCCGAGAGCATGCATCAAGATTGGCCTCCCATTCATTTTTAAGGTCGACACTAATTTGATCCAGGTTGGGGAAAACCTGGATCCGTAGTCCCAGAGGGTTAAATTTTTTCTTCAATATACCTTTTTAAGGATTTAACGTGCCAGAAAAGTGCTGATTTTTTCTCCAAGATTTTATTTAACTTTTGGACTAAGGATGAGATCAGGGTTTTCATGCGATCACCCTGTTCAAAATCCGTCTCGTATCCCAACATTAGATTGGCCCATTCCTCTCCCTGATAGTTGCTCATTTTGAAAAAAGTACAAAAACCTCTAAAATATCATAAATACCAAAAAAGGAAAACATATGAATAACCCTACACCCTGGAGCTCATATTTTTCTTCCCGTGTGTCAACGGGGAAAGGGGTGTTTAACCACCCAAATTTGACAAATGAAGGAGAGGGGACACAGGGAAGAAAGAAGAGTGCTGCTCACCCCTGATGATTGAAACAAAAAAGAGAGAGACGAATTCCCCAATTGGGGTTTTTAGGCAGCAAAAAAAGGAAGGGTAGAGAGGCCAATACGTAAAAATGTATCTTTATTGTACAAAAAACTTCAACACACTGGTTAAAAAGAATGAGCTCCCATAGGGTGTTTACCAATACATGACACTCAACACATACACTGTATATATATGTTCATGACAACTTGGCATGTGCGTTTAACTTGTGGCAAAATTATGGACCTGACGCGTTTCGACCTATATATTCCAGGTCTTCTTCAAAGGTCAATTTGCTAAAATTATATCAAGAAATGCATGTGTCAAAAAAATTAGTGTATATTGGAAACAAGTACATAGCATATCAATACAGCATATTTACCCAATAATGAGTGTCCTAAGCCCAGGAGCTTCTTGTTGGGTAGATCCCTTTAAAATCAAAAGATTGCCCGTTCGCCTTCCCCCGGAGGTCTCATGGCATCACCGCCGCAGCCCACATTCCCAGGGGAGGATCCCAAAAGGATGTGGCTTACAAGAGGTCACATTATAAGGCACCCCCTAGGCGCAGACCACCCAGCCGGTCAAATAGGGAAGACACCTGCAGCAACAACCCAGGGAGAGAAGAATAACAAAGATAGAGACAATGTATATTATGTATTGGTGTGCACTCCAACATAAGGTCTAAGAAGTGCAAGAAGTGTATATATGTTTGTATCTGCTTGGTTATAAAAACCATAGCTACCTATATCCACCCATTACATTGGCCGTGGCCTGTGCGTACTGGGTGTATGTGTCTGTGCGTAAAAAAAAAAAAAAATCCGCACAGACATGTACATATGTGTGTGCACACACACATATGTATACCATACTTATGGTTTTAAGGTACCTATTTTAGTATGAGAGATATGGCGGAGTGCACACTATGGTAGGAGAAATAACAGAAGGGAGTAATAGATTACAAATTAGTACCTCAACCCTGTAGAAAAGTGTAAATGGAATAGGGAGTGTGATTAATGAAAAATAACACTGGAAAGTGAAAAAAGTTGTAGGAACCAAGGACGTGAATCCCTGATGTGGACAACAAGTATGTGTGAAAAGTGAACACGCAAAAGAGTGAGAAACAAAGACCATTTAAAAATAATGAATGTGAAAACCGGGTGAACAAGTGCCCACAGGTGGGGAAAGAAAATATATAAGGTGTGCCAAGTATGTTACCTAATAAACAAGGTAAAAGCAGTGCAGAAACCACACTATGTTGCCCGGTATGCTTGCACTTAGGTATGACCTGACCCGGGATTGGTCACTGCCTAGAACTGGCTGAATAAACGCCTGTCCAGGTTACCATTTGGCAAGTCTGAAAGTATAAAGTAAATAAAAAATATTGTATACATTTGAGTATTTAATGGTCATTGTAATAAACCAAATGTTATGTTATGGGGCAACAAAAGTGCAATGACGTAAAACAAAATAGTGTACTTACAATGTGAAGCCGCAGGAGAGACCGTCAGCTGGACAGAAAGTGTTCAGAGTGATAAAAGAAGGATGAGGAAGTGTATATAAGCCCCTAATATTAGGGCGGGACTCCACATGGGTTGATTGGTAGCAGGTGCCAGTATTCCACTGATGAGACCGCTCCGGGGGGACCGAGCCCGGGGGCATGGCGGCCGCAGGGCGGCCTCGTGTGATCTCCTCGGCGTTCAGGGCGAGCGAACGCCCCGTCCACTGACGTCATCACCGTCGCAAATGCGTGACGCACCCGCATCACGCGGTCTCATCAGTGGAATACTGGCACCTGCTACCAATCAACCCATGTGGAGTCCCGCCCTAATATTAGGGGCTTATATACACTTCCTCATCCTTCTTTTATCACTCTGAACACTTTCTGTCCAGCTGACGGTCTCTCCTGCGGCTTCACATTGTAAGTACACTATTTTGTTTTACGTCATTGCACTTTTGTTGCCCCATAACATAACATTTGGTTTATTACAATGACCATTAAATACTCAAATGTATACAATATTTTTTATTTACTTTATACTTTCAGACTTGCCAAATGGTAACCTGGACAGGCGTTTATTCAGCCAGTTCTAGGCAGTGACCAATCCCGGGTCAGGTCATACCTAAGTGCAAGCATACCGGGCAACATAGTGTGGTTTCTGCACTGCTTTTACCTTGTTTATTAGGTAACATACTTGGCACACCTTATATATTTTCTTTCCCCACCTGTGGGCACTTGTTCACCCGGTTTTCACATTCATTATTTTTAAATGGTCTTTGTTTCTCACTCTTTTGCGTGTTCACTTTTCACACATACTTGTTGTCCACATCAGGGATTCACGTCCTTGGTTCCTACAACTTTTTTCACTTTCCAGTGTTATTTTTCATTAATCACACTCCCTATTCCATTTACACTTTTCTACAGGGTTGAGGTACTAATTTGTAATCTATTACTCCCTTCTGTTATTTCTCCTACCATAGTGTGCACTCCGCCATATCTCTCATACTAAAATAGGTACCTTAAAACCATAAGTATGGTATACATATGTGTGTGTGCACACACATATGTACATGTCTGTGCGGATTTTTTTTTTTTTTTTTTTTTTTTTTTTTTTTTTACGCACAGACACATACACCCAGTACGCACAGGCCACGGCCAATGTAATGGGTGGATATAGGTAGCTATGGTTTTTATAACCAAGCAGATACAAACATATATACACTTCTTGCACTTCTTAGACCTTATGTTGGAGTGCACACCAATACATAATATACATTGTCTCTATCTTTGTTATTCTTCTCTCCCTGGGTTGTTGCTGCAGGTGTCTTCCCTATTTGACCGGCTGGGTGGTCTGCGCCTAGGGGGTGCCTTATAATGTGACCTCTTGTAAGCCACATCCTTTTGGGATCCTCCCCTGGGAATGTGGGCTGCGGCGGTGATGCCATGAGACCTCCGGGGGAAGGCGAACGGGCAATCTTTTGATTTTAAAGGGATCTACCCAACAAGAAGCTCCTGGGCTTAGGACACTCATTATTGGGTAAATATGCTGTATTGATATGCTATGTACTTGTTTCCAATATACACTAATTTTTTTGACACATGCATTTCTTGATATAATTTTAGCAAATTGACCTTTGAAGAAGACCTGGAATATATAGGTCGAAACGCGTCAGGTCCATAATTTTGCCACAAGTTAAACGCACATGCCAAGTTGTCATGAACATATATATACAGTGTATGTGTTGAGTGTCATGTATTGGTAAACACCCTATGGAAGCTCATTCTTTTTAACCAGCGTGTTGAAGTTTTTTGTACAATAAAGATACATTTTTACGTATTGGCCTCTCTACCCTTCCTTTTTTTGCTGCCTAATAACCCCAATTGGGGAATTCGTCTCTCTCTTTTTTGTTTCAATCATCAGGGGTGAGCAGCACTCTTCTTTCTTCCCTGTGTCCCCTCTCCTTCATTTGTCTTCTCCTTGTGCTGCCTTCTTCTGCCGGTTACCCACTAGAAACAAAAAAGGGCAGATCTTCTTCTCAGGCTGTCTTCCTCTGTTGTGATGTCGCCTGCTGTCTGGCCACTCTTATATAGCCATGGGGCGTGGCCATCCGATGATATCACCCAGAGAACCCGCCCCTTGTGACGACACGTGACATGCGAAGACAGCTCAGGGCTTCTTTTTCAATAAAGTATTTGTGAAAAACCGGCTCTTGTTTTTTTAACATTTCACTGCTTTTTGGGGTGAATGGATAGGGGTACGACGTACATGATACCCATTCAGATAACGGGAGGGCCCCCAGATCCTGGCTCCCCAGCTTGTTAAAGGGGGCTTCCAGATTCTGATAAGTCCCCTGCTGGCAGACCCCAACAACCACAGCCCAGGGTTGTCGGGTAGAGGCCCTTGTCGCCATCAACATGGGGGCAAGGTGCTTTGGGGGGCAGAGCCATGTTGAGGGCATGCGACCTGGTATGGTTCGGGGGGTGCACTCACTCCTATCCTCCCTTTCCTGACCTGCCGGGCTGCATGCTTGGATAAGGGTCTGGTATGGATTTTAGGGGGGACCCCACGCCATTTAAAAAAAAAAAAATTGGCGTGGGGTGTTTCTCCCAGAAGCAGGTGAGTGAAATCAATCCCCCAGCTTCGGAAACACAGTAAAAAAAAAGGGGGAGGTTTGGGACTTTGAGTGAGGCAGAGACCTAGGTATGGTCTCATGCCTTCATCCCTATATGTATAAACAAAAAAAGGGGGGGGGGCAAGGCGGGACTTTGAGTGAAGCACGTAGTCATCAGTGAGGGGTCAAGACAAGCTACTTTATTTACATATCATAAAAATACATACAAATAAATAAGTAATGTCACAATATAATTCATCTATATATAAAAAGGAACATGATAATACATGACAGTGGAAAGGGCTTGAGCCTACACAACCTGAGAACTTCCTAATATATCAGAATTATTTAAAACTCATGAACATATACAATAGTACATATGAATAATATAGATAACGTGGTCGGTTTGAACATTGCATATACAAAGGCTCCACACCTTCTTGAAGTATTTATATCCACTCTTCAGGAGCAGCAATGTAAATATCTGAAACGAAACATATAGGTTTCTGGGTCACTGCCTTAGAAAAAAGAAAAAAGCAAACACAAAAAGAGTGTAAATCGAGAATGCACCCTTATCAAAGGAATACTCACAACCGCCATGTGACAGTGCAACATTGAGAGCTGGAAACTCCCCTTAGAGCATCTTTTCCGGGAGCTGTGGCAGCATAAGGCGCAAACAGGGCCCCCACATGGCCACACCAGGGGAGGACAAAACAGTTGTAGACAGACTAGAAATGTCTTGAATGACTTATATAGGGAATGTGAATATATATAACATTAGCATTTGTGCCAAATACTCTGTGCTTAAAAGATAACAAAAACATGGAATAGTGCAGCTTCGGAAACACTGACCAGACAAAAACAATATATTACTGCTCCACTGACTGAAGTGATGGCAAAAACTAAATTTAGCCTAGTAGCCCAATTAGAAGAGGATGCTACACTATAACTATTCTTGATATTTTACAGTAAACTATCCATGTGGACAAATACCTGTGCTGAAGAAAAAGAAAAAACTTTTACGGATTGTTGGCGGTGAAGAGTGTCCTAAGGGAGAGTGTCCCTGGCAGGTGAGTCTACATATCCTAATAAGAATGTCAGATTGATCCACCACCTTTATGGTTCCTGCTTTATTCCAGCATCAATGTCACTTCCCAGAGCCAGCAGCATGAGTCCAGTGCAGACTATCCTCTCATGTCTCAAATGCGAGGGGGCGGGGCCATTCTTTCCTCTGGTGACCAATATATACTGAATATTCCAATGTAAAGAGCCATCCCTCTTGTGACCATCATTGTAAAGAGCACTGTCCTTACTGATCCTCACTGTAAAGGGTATTCCTTCTGCTGACCATCAGTGTAAGTCACTAGACTAACTATTGACACAAACAAAATTCTTCACACTGACAGCAGTGTAAAGGGCATTCTCCTAACTGACCATCAATGAAAGTGAGAATTCTTCCCACTGGCCATTAATGTAAAGGGTCACTATGCTGACCATTAATGTAAGGAGGCACTTCTCCCACGGACTAAGAATTGTAAGAAGCTGTGCTCCCACTGACTACCAATATTAAGGGGGTCCTCTCCATTTATGCTGAACACCCATGTAACTGGGGCATTTATGCTACTCATCATTGTAATGGGGCATTTACTGACCACCTATGTAACAGGGGTATTCACACTGACCAAAGTAACTCAGTCATTTAAATTAAGCACTGATGTAAGGGGAGTGTTTACAGCGATCACCAATGTAATGCTGGCATTAACACTGAGCACCGATCTAACAGGGACATTTACCCTAAGCATCAGTGTAATGGAAGTGGTTACACTGAACACTAATGTAACAAAGCGTTTATACTGATCACCAGTATAGAGGGGGCATTTACATTTACCACCAATGACCCTGACAAAATGGAGCAAATACTCCTGCTATACTGTTGGTCAGTTTAAATGCCTCCATTACGATTGTGTTCATAGGAGGAGGGTCATAGTACACTGATCACTGTAATGCCCCTCATCAATGGTGTTGGTGTCAGTGGGAAAAGGACCCTATTTTTGTGCACATTGGTTACTTACCTGAGGTGCCTGGATCTACACTGCTGGCTCTTCTTACTGATGTTGGCATGGAAAATATCAGGTAAAAATCAATCCATGCATTCGATCAGTTGGGGTACGTTCACTCTTGTATCTTGGCTGTTATCTAGCCTCTAAGGTCCTAATGCCTATTAAAAATAAGAACACCCTGCCTATAATGAGCCACAGGATCTCATAATCCACTGTGGTCCTGCAATGGCCGCACAGGTCAAAATCTATGTCTGTCTATGATCAGCACATGAAAAAAAATTCTCTGTCTAGTTTTATTAATTGGATTGTTTATACACACACAGATAAATTGATTTACTTGCCTTATTAATATAGCTCTATCCTATTGTATTACATCTTACAGAGAGCATACATACATAATTGTCTAAGGCCAGTATAAAAAACAGAGCACCTAGAGTAAACCTACAAATGCACAGGAAGGACGTACAAACTTATTTCACATAGTGCTCTAGACCAGCCTGAGGTGCCTTCAGGTTTCTTCAGGTGTGCCTTGGCAAAATGCCTAAATATTCACCAAAAGTTGTATAAACGCCAGCGGGTTTTTCCAACCTGCCTTTTGGTTACACAAAGCCACAGGTTTTCATTGTAGCCTTTAACCTTATAACCGCTGGTGTCCTAACATCCAATGATGTAATCGGTTTATAAGGAGGGTCTCGGGTGCCTCTACACTACAGTATCCTTATTTGGCCCTTCCTTGCCCCTCTCCATCAGCACTGGGGTCACATTAGCTGAGTGAGGAACAGACATTTCCTTTGAAAGGATAAATCACCGTTAACAGTTGTCCTACATGTGGATGTTGCTGCATTTTGTAAAACTGTTAGTTTAGTTATTATTTTTAATTTTAGAATGGGGTGCCTCGAGATTGCAGAATTTTAAAGGGTACTTTGACTGAAAAAAGATTAAAAAACACTGCTCTAGACTAGTATGAAATGGACCCAAAATGGTGCTGCAAACACATCCTCCACACTGCTCATCAACTGTGTTAATGGGATTTTTCGAAGTAGTTGCTTTTATTGTGCTTTTTGCTTTTTGTGAAATGTATATCAAGCATTATTACAAAGCAGAGTATAACCATTTTATATGTTTGCAGGCTAGACTGGTCTTAGACAAAAGATCCGATTCTCTTTGTGGAGGGACTTTAATTGCACCAAACTGGGTTATCACTGCTGCACACTGTGTAAAGCCTAATTTTGTAAATAAACTGTGTGCTATACTTGGTAAGTATCAATGAGACAATGAAAAATGAGACAAATTTGTCAATCCTCAATCACTGTTGAAGTTTCAGGGCTTTTGTTCTTATATTTCTGAGTTATAAAAGCCAAAACACATATGTACATATCAGGTATTCTGACACTTGATATGCGCTGCTTGTTTCAGGACGTGGAGAAGGAACTCCCCCTTATGGGACTTTAATGGCCCAAATAGCAGTACACAAAGAGTATGTAAAAGGAGTATACACAATTTATTGAAATATAAACAATTAAAATTTGAATCAATTGGTGGCTATAGACATCTGAATTACATAGATATGGCAAAAAAAAGAAGAACAAATCTGTAGAGAGGTCCAGGACCCCATCCGACGCGTTTCAGGAAACTCCTCCTTCAGGGTTGTGTTTAGTAATTTTGTTTATATCTTTAAAAACAGACAAAAACAATGTTAATAAATAACATGTACAGAAAGACAGGTCTATATACATCTATGCAGAATATACAGCCATTAGTTATTCAAAAACATATCTGAGTACAGGTATATGAAGAAAATAGAGAGGAACAATTACATGTCGGGTGCTATCGCCGCCATTGCGGGTAAGGGAACCCGGCAGTGTAACCTTACGGCTTCACGCCGGGAACCCTACTGTCCAATCTGTACTCAGAAATGTCCTTGGAAAAATTGGTTGCTTCCTTCCAATAACCCTGCAACACGCTCTCTCTCTGTGATACCAGGCTAGATCCTCAGATGACAGTCCCTCAATCAGCTTTCTGCAGCTTCCAGCAACGCAGGCCTTCAGGTCGCCTACCTGAAGTTTTTACACCCTGCAGACACATGGCAGGATGGCCTTAGGGGCGCAAGAAGCCCCCCTTAGGCTGTGATCCCCTAAGGAAAAAGATCTGAATGCTCTGTGTCTCCGAGTATTTATACAGGCTCCCAGCTACCATCTGGGCGACCCCCCTCAGGGATTGCATAGGGTTGTATGATTTTTTTGTTGCTGATTAGACTCTCCCTGCCCACTAATTTCCAAAGCCTTCAGGAGGAAGCAGTTAATCCTTCAACTACTGAAACATGGAACAGACCAAAACAATCAACACAGCCACACTGGTTACAGTGAGGCAAACTAAATTTGCCTAACAATGAACAGCAGATCTTCTGGATTCAGTGAGCCATGACTAAGTTTACCCAAACCTAGCACCTATTCTAGGAGGTTGCTAGACTGGGAGAAAAAAATCAAACAGCAGCAGGAGAAATGTAGATAGCACAGATGAATAAATGAAGCAGAAGCCAGGGAGATGCAATGAAGGTCCTCAGGTACAGTTTCCCTTCTATCAAGGAGAACCCTGAGCAGTGCAGGGGATCTGAGAAAAAGAGAAAATTGACAGCTCTATACAATCCTTTTGCACAGAGCAGGTAAGTATTACATGATCATTATTTTAGGAACAGAAAAAAAACAAGCCTTTACAATCATTTTAAAGTGGATCTACATGTTTTAGTGCAACTTAAATAGCTCTGATTGGCTGAATCGGAGACTGTGACATAATCTGCCTGCCTCTCCGCATCAGCCTATCAGAGGAAGCTTTGTATCTATTCATAGAATACAAAGCTCCCTGTGAATGGCTGGGCAGCACCCTGCCCAGCTTTATTTTCTGGAGTATCCGTCCCACTGCTGGAACAAGCCATTGCATGTGTTAGTGAAGTAAAGTAAAGCAAAGTAAAGAGTTAGACCAGCTTGAGCCAAAGGAACTATTTAACCCTTTTGCTGCCAGAGCTGTTTTTACATTTTATGCTCACGTTTAAAAAAATAATTTTAGGCCTGAAGATTACATAAAACCCCCAAACATTAAATATTTTCTGAAAGCATACAGCCTAGAAAATAAAATGTTGGTTGTTTTATGTCATACAATATTAATGCAACAGTTTAGGAAGCACAGGATTTTAGTAAAAAAAAATACACTAAAGTTAACTTTAGGGCAAAAAAAATGCAACAACATAACCAATTTGTGGTAAAATATAAAACATGAAGTTGCGCCGAGTAAATAGATGCCCAACATGTCAAACCTTAAAATTGCATGTGCCAGTGAAATGGTGACAAACTTCAGTACCCTATAATTTCCATAGGTGATGCTTTAAAAGCCCCCTATAGGTCATCAGTTTGGAGTGCACTGTGAATAATGAGCCTATAATTACTGCTCTCACGCCACTGTGAGCAGCGATATGTAAACTGGATAGCGCACTCAACTTTTTAGTATGTAGGTGGCCCCTAATGCCTGATTTTATGTTCGTGTGGGGGTGGGGGTGGGGGGGCTGAACATTTTTTTGGAGGGGGATTTTAAGTGCTTGGGTAGAACTTTAATATTTTACGATTTTTTAAGTGTTCTCACCTGTCCTCCAATGAAACGAATGCATTGCAGATCACACAATGGATTAGTTTCTTCCCCAGCAAATACTGGAGGAGGAAAATTAAATGAGTTAAATGGGAAGTGACCTTTTACATGTCACTTCAGGGTCAGTAAAACCCCTTTCACACTGAGGCAGTTTTCAGGCGTTTTAGCAATAAAAATAGTGCATGAAAAGCGCCTGAAAACTGCCTCTCATTCATTTGAATGGGTGCTTTCACACTGGGGCGGTGCGCTTGCGGGGCGGTAGAAAAAGTCCTGCAAGCAGCATCTTTGGGGGTTTTTTTTGAGCACTGTAAAAAGTGCTCCAAAAACACCCCTGCCTATTAAAATTAATGAATGAGCAGCTCTTCCAAAGCGCCTTAAAGCGGTTTGAAAGCGCCGCAAAATGGGTATTTTTTAGGTCATGTGACCTTAAAAAAGCGACCCGCTAGCTCCCGAAAAGCGCCGGTAAAGCACAGCAGAAACGTCCGGCGCTTTAGCAGCTGTTTTAGCAGCGCTTCAGTGTGAAGGGCAGGACAGTGAACAGATGTTCGCTGGGTTGCCTCCCTTATACCCGGAAGCACCTTCTATGGTGGTCCTGGGAACACCATTAGGCGCACAAAGCCCAAAATACATGACAGGGGCTTGTAGAACTAATCAGCAGTGACTATGAAGAATCAGCCATAACAATGCTAGCCACAGCCCCTGCAATATGTAGGCACAGCCTACATGAGAGTAGCAACTCTGCTCAAAATTCAGGAGCAGTGCTGCATTGTTGCTATGCAGGATGCTGGTGGAATTCACTGGTAGGTTCAACAGGTATTCTCAGGACTTTGCATGGGGACAAAGAAAACACTGTAAGTTAAAACATTGCAGCACATACAGTTGTGCTCAAAAGTTTACATACCCTGACAGAATTTATAATTTCTTGGCTATTTTTCAGAGAATATGAATGAAAACACAAAAACTTTTCTTTCACTTATGGTTAGTGTTTGGCTGAAGCCATTTATTATCAATCAACTGTGTTTACTCTTTTTAAATCATAATGACAACAGAAACTACCCAAATGACTCTGATCAAAAGTTTACATACCCTGGTGATTTTGGCTTGATAACATGCACACAAGTTGACACACAGGGGTTTGAATGGCTATTAAAAGGTAACCACCCTCACCTGTCATCTGTTTGCTTGTATTTAGTGTGTGTGTGTGTGTGTGTATAAAAGGTCAATGAGTTTCTGGACTCCTGACAGACCCTTGCATCTTTCATCCAGAGCTGCACTGACGTTTCTGGATTCTGAGTCATGGGGAAAACAAAAGGTATGTCAAAGAATCTGCGGGAAAAGGTAGTTGAACTGTATAAAACAGGAAAGTGATATAAAAAGATATCCAAGGAATTGAGAATACCAATCAGCAGTGTTCAAACTCTAATCAAGAAGTGCAAAATGAGGGGTTCTGTTGAAACCAAACCATGGTCAGGTAGACCAACTAAAATTTCAGCCACAACTGCTAGGAAAATTGTTTGGGATGCAAAGAAAAACCCACAAATAACTTCAGGTGAAATACAGGACTCTCTAAAAACATGTGGAGTGGCTGTTTTAAGATGCACAATAAGGAGGCACTTGAAAGATGGGCTGCATGGTCGAGTTGTCAGAAGAAAGCCACTACTACCCAAATGCCACAAAGTATCCTGCTCACAATACACCAAATAACACAGAGACAAGCCTCAAACCTTCTGGCACAAAGTCATTTGGAGTGATGAGACCAAAATTGAGCTTTTTGGCCACAATCATAAACGCTTCATTTGGAGAAGAGTCAACAAGGTCTATGATGATAGGTACACCATTCCTACTGTGAAACACGGAGGTGGATCACTGATGTTTTGGGGATGTGTGAGCTACAAAGGGGCAGTATGTTATCAAAAAATACTGGCGGGACATTTGCATTAATCAGCCAGAAAGCTGCGCATGGGACGTACTTGGACATTCCAACATGACAATGATCCAAAACACAAGGCCAATTCGACCTGTCATTGGATACAGCAGAATAAAGTGAAGGTTCTGGAGTGGCCATCTCAGTCTCCTGACCTCAATATCATTGAGCCACTCTGGGGAGATCTCAAACGTGCAGTTCATGCAAGACAGCCCAAGAATTTACAGGAACTGGAGGCTTTTTGCCAAGAGAAATGGGCAGCTTTACCATCTGAGAAGATAAAAAGCCTCATCCACAAATACCACAAAAGACTTCAAGCTGTCATTGATGTTAAAGGGGGCAATACCCGGTATTAAGAACTGGAGTATGTAAACTTTTGATCAGGGTCATTTGGGTAGTTTCTGTTGTGATTATAATTTAAAAAGAGTAAACACAGTTGATTGATAATAAATGGCTTCAACCAAACACTAACCATAAGTGAAAGAAAAGTGTTTGTGTTATCAGTCATATTCTCTGAAAAATGGCCAAGAAATCATAAATTCTGCCAGGGTATGTAAACTTATGAGCACAACTGTATAGGGGGGCATAGTTCTACCCTAATGTCATTATTTATAATCACTACTGGAGATTATTATTGTTGTTACTGCTGTTATTAGTTAAAATATATTTTTCCTTTGCAGGTGACCATAAAATAAGTGCCTATGAAGGAACAGAACAAGAGCGCAAAGTGGTTGAAATAATTATTCATGAAAATTATCGTAAGGTTACAGCAAACTATGACCACGACATTGCACTTCTCAGGTTGAATGCTTCTGTCAATTACACTGACTATGTGGTTCCCATGTGCCTGCCGGAGACACAGTTTGCCGTAAAAGTTCTCTTGCACCTCAGCAGCTCTTCCACAGTCAGCGGGTGGGGTCGCCTGTTGGACGGCGGGGCAACTCCTGACATCCTGAGGAGGGTGAAGCTGCCTCGAATTATGAGCCAGCAGTGTAGGGAACAGACAGGGTTGAACATTACAGAAAATATGTTTTGTGCTGGCTATACCGATGGCTCCAAAGATGCTTGCAAAGGTGACAGCGGTGGCCCATATATCACAAAGTATAAAGGGACATATTACCTCACTGGTATTGTCAGCTGGGGCTTGGGGTGTGCTAAAGTAGATAAGTATGGTGTTTATACAAGAGTGTCCCGATATACAACGTGGATAAATAAGCACATGAATCAAACTACTACTTGAAGGTGTTTAATACCTAGCATAATCTACATCTATTTAAATATTCTAATAAAAGTGTCTGTTGATCTTTGTTACATAAAAAGAATATGTTGTCATCCTGTCATTTAAAGCTAACCTGGGACCTACACAAAGCAGAACAATAAATGAATGTTTTAATTAACACAGTATACAGCTAAATGTGATTTATTGTATACTCCCTTTTTCATGCGTGCATGAATTCGCTATCCTCATATTAATGCATATAGAATAACAGAGTCTGCAATGTCAAATCATGATGATCGTGCTTTAGTGACCCTTGCTCAGGTACCAAAAGTCACAGTGACTAACTCTAAATAGATGCAATAAATTAGTGCAAAGCTTTTAACATGCTATTCCATACAAAAAAAGGATTTTTTTAGGCAGTCATACATGACTGTAAATATACGTTACAATTCAGATTTTATTCACACCACTTCACACACAGAAGCCTTTCCTATGAAACCAACAAAAAGATTTTCTGTGTTTTCCAATGCAATCCATTTATCAGGCATGGGAAAATGCAATATATATATATATAAGATAAACTGGAATACATACATGTGTATTTTTGTATAATATAATTTTGTTTATTTTATTTTACACGGCACTTTACATATTGTACATCAGAATATGCAAGCTCCATGTAGTTAGTGTCCTGATCGGAACACATCTGAATGTAGAATTTATTTAGTCACATTTATATGTTACATGTACTAAAAGACTTCATTATGACTTAAAGAGGAACTTTGCCCTCTCCCATTAATTTTATTCTCTGCTTACAAGATGCTGTGTTTTGCACAGGTCAGATACTCATCCACCCAGCAGATCAAGCATTACCCTACGAAGATCCTCTTCTCTGCAGCCACCACCCGGGTCCCATGCCGCCATGTTCCCCTGTGACGTGATCGGGAACCTGCTGGCTCTTCCATGTTCAGGCACAACCTCCCAACCACATGCTGCTAGGCCTGTCCTTATCCTGCTTTAATGAATGTATTGACTAATGCTCCATTCACTGGGGGACTGCACATCATTTACCTAGGCAATTTGGGAGGACAGGAGGTGAGACTGAAACCACTAAATAAGTATGTAAACATACATACTTATTTTCTTCTTCCGTACGTTCCACCCCCCCCGGGGGAGGGGGGGTGGAACGTAGAGAGGAGGAAAGTTCCTTTTAAGAGTAAAGATCCACTTTAAAGAGCAAGCCTACCTAAAAACAATAAGTCCCTCTTTGGTGGAGTGAGACTCCTGGGTTGTCATTGCTAACACCATTTAACCGGGGAGTCCTACTTTGACTTGTAACTTCGGGATGCCAAGAAATAGCCCAAGCTGCAAGAAGAAATCCTAGCCAGGTTTGGAGTTACCATAGCTGTCTGTAGGCAGCATGTGTTCACATGGAAATATGACCCTGGGGAGCCTATGAAGTCTTAAAAGTATGATTTTTTTCACCTTACAAACAAGCGATTGCAACAGGTACTTAATCCTACTCAGATTGTAAAGCAAGTGGTCGGTGACTATTACATCTAAAAATGAAGAAAGAGCTGCGCTAAACCAAATAAAATAATAAATGCAATGAAGTGACCAAAGCAGTTGACACACAAACAAACCAAGTCCACTAAGTATACAAAAAAACAAAGTGCAGCGCTAGGAGTATCCAGTTTATACTAGACACATATGTGAAAAACAAATAAAATAATTATTGAACATATACATATAACACCATCAAATGTGAAAAGCCAGGCAAAAGCCCTGCTTTAATTGGAGTGTCCAAATAAAAAAATCAGGACAGCAAATGGTGAAAGTCCATAACATGTGAGGTAAAGAAAGGTGTCTTCTCCAAACGGAGCGTTTCGACTAAATAGTCTTCAACAGACTATGCCCCTGTTGAAGACTATTTAGTCGAAACACATAGGGCTAGCATTTTCAGCTTCCCGCATTGCCATTTTTTCCTTGTCAAAAGAAGTTTATTGAGTATACAATGTTATAAAGATACATAAAGTAAGTTTACAAGGATCTATAAAGTAAGCTCATTGTTTTACAGTAGGGTTTATATAGGTAAATATCATGAAATTTCAAATATTAAACATTGGGTTCACGTAAACCTAAATTAAAGATATATATCATTTCCTTAGTTACTTTTATAGGTATTTAAATGATTTATACCTACTATACATATTGTTTACAAGTAGAGTGTATATAGCTCAAATAAATTCTGATAATGAGCTTTAATCGTAAGGTGGAGAAAAGGAAAGAGAAAGAAGAAAAAGGGTTGAAAGGTAGAGGTATGGTCCACAAGGTTGTCCCGCTCGTCAGTTTATTATTCTTTTTAGTTCTCTTTGAAGCCTTAGAATGGGTGTCTCTGTAAGTCATTTAATCTGTTACCATGGCAACAGGACAGAGTCATTGAAGTTTGACAGGAACTGTTGTTTTATCCAAGGATGCCAAAGTTTTTCAAACTTTGGAATTTGATTTTGATCGATGGCTACCATCTTAGCATGGGACATTGTATTATTCATTCTGTGAATTGTTTCTGCTAGTACCAATGTAGGAGATTTCCATGCCTTGGCCACTGTTTGTTTTGCAGCCGTTATTAGTTGGATCATAAGTTTGAATTGAGAGAGTGTTAACCATTCCGGTTTTAGATTAAGTAAAGTTAAATATGGATCTGGCTGTATTATTTTTTTAAATATTTTAGATGCAATCACGAAGACTTCCTTCCAGAAGGTTTGGATTACTGGGCAAGTCCACCATATGTGTAAATATGTGCCTATTTCTGGGCATCCTCGAAAACAAAGAGCTGAGGTATTAGGTGAATATTTTGCCACTCTAGCGGGTACAAGGTACCAGCGAGTTAGGACTTTATAATTTGTCTCCAGTGCTAAGATGTTGGGTGAAGATGACTTAGATGTGAGCCATATGTTAGACCAGTCCGTGTCTTCTAAAGTTCGTCCCAGGTCCTCCTCCCACCTCTGAACGTAAGAGGGTCTATTAAGATTTGCTACTCCATATAATTGATTATAAAGTGATGAAATTGTACCTTTAGCAAATGGATCTTTTGTACAGATTGATTCAAAAATGGATAATTGGGATAATGGTGTATCCCCCTTTAGGAATGGTGTATAGAAATTTTTGATTTGGAGATATCTAAATATCTCAGAGTTTGGTAAATCATATTTTTCTCTAAGCGATGGGAAAGAAAGGAATGATTTAGATGCTATGAAGTCATTTAGTGTCTGAATGCCTGATGTTGTCCAAGCTTTAAAAGAATTTGGGTAGATCCATGCCGGATAAAAGGCCGGATTTCTGATAAAAGAAAGGAGAGGATTGTGTGGAGATTGTAACTGATATTTGGTTTTTAGTTTATCCCAGAGAGATAAGAAGTGTTTAGTTATGGGATTATGAATTTTAAAGCGGTCTTTAGGATCAAGCCATAATAAATTTGATATTAATAGAGGGTCATTTTCTGAAGCCTCTATAAATACCCATAATGGGATTTCCTGTTTTGCATGATATTTGGACAGACTGGCCAAATGTGCTGCTCTGTATTAGTTAGTAAAATTAGGGTATCCCAGGCCTCCTTTATTTTTGGGAAGATGTAGTGTGTGTATAGGTATACGTGGTTTAGAAGAGCCCCATATAAACGAAGTTGCTCTTTTTTGTACTATTCTCAAAAAATAGGAAGGAATTGGAATAGGGAGGACTCTGAATAGATAAAGCAATTTGGGTAGAATAGTCATTTTGATTGCATTAATCTTCCCTATCCAGGATAAAGGAAGTTGCGACCATTGTTTTATTAGATTTGTGATCTGTCTTAATACAGGAGGATAATTGGTTGAGAATAAGTCAGAATGAGATGCTGTTAAATGAATTCCAAGATATGGGATTGATTTTTCTGCCCATGTGAATGGGAGCGCAGCCCTAGCCGGGATCAATTCCATGTTTGTGAGTGAAATATTAAGCACTAGGCATTTCTTAGGATTAATCATAAGGCCGGATAGGGCTGCAAATCCATCAAGAGCTGGTATTAAGTTAGGACCAGAGACCTGTGGTGATGATAGAAAAAGTAATATATCGTCTGCAAATATACATAATTTGTGTGTAATACCTCCTACTTCAATGCCAGTTATAGTTTGGTTTGTTCTGATGTATTGGGCCATGGGTTCGAGTATAAGGGGAAATAATAAGGGAGATAATGGGCAACCCTGTCGGGTACCTCTTTCGATATTAAAGGCTTCAGATTTGTATCCAGCATATTTTATATAGGCTTTGGGTTTATTATATAATGCTTTGATCCATGTTAAAAAGTGGGGTCCAAAACCCCATTTTTGTAATGAATATTGCATATATTGCCAGGATACTGTGTCAAATGCCCTCTTAATATCGAGAGATAGAAAACATAAAGGGATTTTCCGTTTTTTAGCAATATGTGCCAATAACACTGCCCTGCGTATATTATCGCCTGCCTGTCTATTTGGCATGAAGCCTACTTGATCTCTATGTATTAATTTTCCTATAATGCTATTGAGGCGTTTTGCTATTATTTTTGCTAATAATTTAATATCGAGGTTTAACAAAGAGATAGGCCGATAATTCACACAGGAAGTATCATCAGAAAGGGGTTTTGGGATCATACAAACAATTGCCATTAGTGTTTCTTGCCGAAAAGAATGTCCATCTAGAAGTTTGTTAAAAGTTTCAGTGAGAATGGGAGAGAGTATTTCTGAGAATGTTTTATAGTATAAAGCCGAGTAGCCGTCTGGGCCTGGTCTTTTGTTAAGTTTTAGGTCTTTTATGGCGTTAGCAACTTCATCTATAGTTATAGGCTCATCCAAACTGCTTTTTTGATTCTGGCATAACTCAGGTAAGGTTATTTTTGAGAAGAAGGATTCAGCCTCTGTAGGATTAAATTCATTGTTTGTCTTGTATAAAGTTGCGAGATGTGAGTGAAATTTATGGACTATTTTAACTGGATTACAAGTGTAAACATTTTTTGATAATTTCAAACGTATTGGTTTGAAAGATTTGTTAGTTGAATTTAATGCCCGAGCCAAATATGTACCTGGTTTGTTTGTATTCATGTAGAAATTGTGTTTGGAGCGTTTGAGGGATTTATCAACTGACTCAGTGAGAAATAGATCGTATTCCAATCTAGATTTTTCCAGATGAGATTTTGTAATCTGAGATGGATTATCTTGAAATAATATGTAGGCTGCATTAAAATTGAGTTCTAGTTTTTTTGCTAGATTTTTGCGTTCCCGTTTAAATAGTGCCATTTGTCTTTGTATTGTACCACGCAAGACAGGCGTATGAGCTTCCCACAGTGTTATTGGGGAGATGTCTGTTGTATTATTAATTGATATGTATTCCTTTAAAGCTTGTTCAATGGCCATCTGATGTAGTGGGTGTTTGAGCATTATGTCCTGTAAGTACCACGTTGGGTCATGCGCTTTTGGTATGGCTGAGGCTATAGTAGTGTATACTGCATTATGGTCAGACCACGGAATCGGAATTATATCTGATGCAATAATTTCTGGTATCATTCCTATTGTTAGAAAAATATGATCTATTCTGGTGAAGGTTTGATGAGGGTGCGAGAAATAAGTGAATTTCTTTTTCATTGGGTTACTTTCTCTCCATGAATCTACCAGATTGTATTTGGAAAGAAGTTGAGAAAAAGGTAATCTAGAGGTTATTTTGGATGGTGTAAAAGGTGATTTATCTAGAAATGGGAGGAGGACCTGGTTTGAATCCCCACACATTATCACTGTTCCTATTTTGTGTGTATTAATCACTTGTAATATATGTGAGAGGAATGGTGTAGGTTGTTTGTTAGGAGCGTAGTAGGAAATCACCGTGATTGCTGTATCCATTATATAACCCATGAGTATCAGGTATCTACCTTCTGGGTCTTTAATTTCTGATGATAAGGTGAATGGTGTGGATCGGTGAAATGCAATTCGAGTTCCCCTTTGCTTGGTACAGGCAGAAGCCGTGTAAATTTGTTGATAAAAAGGAGAAATATATTTTGGAGTAGAATCTTTGGTGAAGTGTGTTTCTTGGAGGCATACTATGTGAGCCTTCTTGGTATGGAAAGTACGGAAGGCTTTGGTCCTTTTTTGAGGGACATATATTCCCTGAACATTCAGGGAAAGTATATTCAGTGGTGCCATGGCAATAGATCAAATAGTTTTGACTTACTTTTTGTTATGCAGAGCTGACTGCGCAGATCAACCTGTGTGGACTGAAGAGATGAATAGATAGAAAAGAAACCAGTGAATTCTGGAGTAAAGAGTAAACAAAAAACATATGAGATTAGATGATACATTGTATAAATTATTTTTTGCAAGTAATCACAATTTACCCGTGAAAGAGAATAAATATCTCTCTCAGGGGAATAAGTGCCTTCGTCACACTCCCACATAATATGGTTGGGAGAATGAGGAGGGCTAATGGGGGTACACGGATCTTCCGCTTACAGGAGAGAAGTGCTATGTCAAAAGACATCAAAATGATGTTTCATTAATTGGAGTGCAGAATATAGTTTTTGTTGAAATTATTTATTCCAGGGTGGTTGTATATGGTTAGTCTTGCCCTAGGCTAAATAATTCAGTTAAAAAGGTACTGTTAATAACTTTGGTATTGATGAAGATAGTTTGAATTATTTTGGGATTTTAACCTTTTAGAGTAAACAATTACATATTTTATTCATATGTAACTGTTTAGATATGTTAACTCATAAAATTGAGGTTGTATTGCTTCAGATTAGAATAAACAAAAACATAATTCTAGGAACTAGTTAGGTAATAATATATTTGTTTTAAGAAAAGAAAGAAAAAGCTTCCATTACTTCTGGATTATTGAACATATTTGTCCTAAAAAGTAATAAATCTATTGTTATTACCTGATAATATATAACTGAACAAGAATTTCCTTATTTCACTTATATATTCTAAGGCTATAGAAGTAATAAGAAATATAACTGGAATGTAACATGATCCCACACAGTGTGTGACTATCAGAATGCAGTTACATTCAGTTATAAATATAGTTTTTTTATAGAGAACCATCTCTTAGTATAATAAATGAAGAGATATCAGGAATTAGGATGTCAGTCCATTGAATCTTCTTGGTCCATGGATGATGTGGCATAACGGCCTCTTTTGTGAGAATGATGATTCCCATTTTGTTCTGGAATTTTCTGGGTGCTGCCTGAAGGTGAAGATGATGCCATTCTTCTGCGTGTGGGAGTGTTGCTGCTTGTGGGTTCTGTCAGATTTAATTTTAAAAGGGTTTGCTGTAGTTCATCTGCTGATCTGCTTCTGTAAATTGTACCTTGGTAGTTAAATCTGACTGAAAAGGGGAAGCCCCATTGATACATAATGTTGTGGCGTTGCAGTTCCATTAGTTGGGGTTTCATGGATCGTCTTTTAGTAATAGTAAGTTGGGATAGGTCAGCAAAAATTTGATAATTGTGTCCTTGAAAATTAAGTTCCTTTTTTTCTCTTGCAGCAATTAGTATTTGTTCTTTCGTTCTGTAATAATGAAATTTTGTGATTATATCACGTGGGGGTCCATCTTTCTTTTTGGCTGTGAGGGCTCTGTGTACTCTGTCCAGTTCTAAACGTTCAATAGGGATATCTGACTTTAGTTCTTGTAATAGAGCAGTAATAGTAGATTGCAGGTCTGTCACAGTTTCAGGTATTCCCCTTATGCGCAAGTTTGAACGTCTGACTCTATTTTCGTAATCTTCGAGCTTAGTTTGAAGTATTAAATTCTCTTTTTTTAATTGTTCCAATTCTGTTATATTTTCTTGGGTTGTAATTTCAATTTCATCCATTTTTATTTCTAAGGCTGCGGTGCGGTTTCCCAGCTCTCTTATTTCTTTGGTTAGGCTTTTTGTTATTTGGTCTGAGGTTTGAGGTTTGTTTTAAAGCCTTATGAAGCATCTTTTCAAATTGTAATAATATTACTGGGGATACTGAGGAGGCTTGTGGAGAAGTTTGTGAGAGGATTTGTTCTGTATCTGACTCAAATGGAGAGTCTTGCTGTGACATTTTCTGTCTGTGAGAGCGCCCTGATGCTGTATCTTGTGAGGTGACTGGAGATGCTTCAGCTGCAGTGAGTGCCTGTGAACTCTTTGTGAGATGATTTTTATTTCTGCCACGGTTTCCTCCCAGTACCATATTTCCTGCCCAAACTTTCACAGTTTGTTCCCTGGGGCAAAAAGGTTCAAATGGATACCTTTTGAGCCTGCAGGCTCCGCTTTGTCCTTCTCTTCTCTCCTCAGCGGTGTGGAGCTCTAACAATGCATGTCTGCTCCGCTAGGCTCCGCCTCCTGCCCCCGACCCGCATTGCCATTTTTAATCTTTTTTTGATCACTTTTATTCATATGGTTTTTATCCAATAAATCCCATTTTTTTTTACCTACACTATGTGGAGCTTCCTTTTTTCTTTTTCCATGGCCTTATTTTGAACTGCTGTCTTTGGATTTTCCCGGTCCGGAATTGGAGGACGTATGCAGGAGCTGTTTGACTTCCACCTGTGATCATCGCTACCTTTCGGTGACCGTGGCCTGTGGGATACCATCCCGCTGGATATCACGGGAGATCATCCCCTTATGCCTATTTGATGCACTGCTATACAGTATGTGCGTTGTACGGATCCGGTAAGGGTATCCATTTATACTCATTGGAGATCTATGTGCTGTGGTATCTGCTGTCGCCTTCCCATTTGAGTGCACACACGCCTCCCAGCGTTTACTGTTACCCTCTGTTTGGAGAAGACACCTTTCTTTACCTCACATGTTATGGACTTTCACCATTTGCTGTCCTGGTTTTTTATTTGGACACTCCAATTAAAGCAGGGCTTTTGCCTGGCCTTTCACATTTGATGGTGTTATATGTATATGTTCAATAATTATTTTATTTGTTTTTCACATATATGTCTAGTATATACTGGATACTCCTAGCACTGCACTTTGGTTGGTGACTATTACATCACAGCCTTGCCTATTAAGATACAGTGGCAAATTAGGTATACAGACCCAACAACGCTGTATCCTGGCCTAGGCCGGCAAGGCCCAGGCCTAGGGCAGCACTTTGCAGGGGGGCAGCACGGAAAGAGTCCCCGCCAGTCTTATGGGGCGGACTGGGCTGAGAGGCAAATTAGTCTAGCCCCATAAAGCGCCTGTACTGCTTCGGGTATGCGGGCGGCTAGCATTCCGTAACTCGAGGGGGGTGTCGCTTCTAATTTTGACTGTCCTATCATCCTGGACCACAAACCTTTCTTACTGTGCTATATGTTTTCTGCTGCACCATTGGCATGGTTATATCTTCTTAGTCCTCTCTATAAAATGATCAGAAATTTGTGCTTAAATTAGAACTATAGGCAACACTTTTATTTTTTCATTTTGGATAGAATAAGGGAGGGTTATAGCCCCTGTCAGTTTATTTTTTACCATCCCTGTCCCATTGCAGAGATTTCCCTTCACTTCCTGCCCCAAAGCCAAACAGGAAGTGAGAGGAAATCTATGCAAATTAAGGGAATCCATTACTCCCGAACTAGTGTCCCCACGCAAAAATTTCAGGGCGGGTCTTAAACAGCAAGGGGTGTGGCCTTGACAGGAAGGGGTGGGTCATATTTAAATTGAGGGGTGCACGAATTTAGTCAGGTCTAGGGCAGCACAAAACCTAAATACACTACTGTACAGACCCCAAGACTGTTGATGAACTGGTGTCTCTTTTGGAGTGACATATGGCTTCAAAGGACTATCTGCAGGATCTGCCTACTAAGGCAAATGGAAACAGGAAAAAATCAAGCAAAACTGTCCCCTTTTGTCCGAGGGGTAAACTATTTCCCAGGGCTGCACACCTGTACATCAATATTAGGGCAGACACAGGGGTTTATTTACGAAAGGCAAATCCACTTTGCACTACAAGTGCAAAGTGCACTTGAAATTGCACTGAAAGTGCACTTGGAAGTGCAATCGCTGTAAATCTGAGGGGTAGATCTGAAATGAGGGGAAGTTCTGCTGATTTTATCATCCAATCATGTGCAAGCTAAAATGCTGTTTTTTATTTTCCATGCATGTCCCCCTTGGATCTACGGTCACTGCACTTTCAGTGCAATTTCAAGTGCACTTTGCAATTGTAGTTTGCACTTGTAGTGCAAAGTAGATTTGCCTTTCATAAATAACCCCCACAATCTCCCCGTTGGATTTGTAAGATAGTATAAAACAGTAGAACTGTAAAATAGTCTTGGAATTATGACAAGAAGATTTTGCTTTTGTGTCCCCAAGAACTACCATTGCCAGTAGATTACTCAGTCCACCAGATTATATAGAAAAATTGAAAATCTTTGAGGAATATGGATTTTCTTGGTACCACCATAGACATCACACACACAATTTCTGTTAAAAATATTAAAAGTAATTACAAAATTACAAAAATTACTTTAAAATAAATCCAATGATCAAGACATTACAAATTTAAATACTAATCCAAGATCCTACCTCCCTAATAGCTGAAATGCAGTTCCTATGTTCTGTCAGATAAACATAATTGATATATCTCAATAATTATTCATGATCAACAACGCAGGGGAACATGCATTCAGCCAATGTTTCTCAACATGTTTCACAGTAATATGCCGCTTCCTCATGAGGTTAGGGAGCATAAGGTGCCCAGGGGCGCAGGACAGACTGGCCAGCGCAGAAACGAGGGATCAGAGGGACACATCCCTCCCTAGGTGGACATGGGAGCAGTATTGACAAAGTAAGAATAAAAGCACAGTTCAGCTATACTGAAGAGTAAATAAATGGAGGGACAATGCATCAGGGACTTTGAAAAGATGAGGCTGAAATCCACTTTAGTCAAAAGCATCCTAAGTATACAGTATACAGGCATGACAGATTATAATACATCAGATCCAAAGAGGTCTCCAATTACAAATGCAAATGTCAAAATAGGGTGTCCCGCCAGACATGTATATACCATCTTGCCATACAATGATTCTATAGGAAAATTAAATATCACTTATGGGTGGTACCAGCAAGACCAACAGTGGAAAGTCTTTATAAAAATGAATAGAGATTCTTCTGTACAACCGTAAAAGAAGCAGTACCCTTCAGGGAAATTTCCCATAGAGAGGCTGTGTGGCTCCCAAAGGCTGCACAGTAAAGAATTCCACTGAACATGGACCGTTAAGTACAAGGCCAATGTCATATTGGTGATTTTTAGCAGCTACCAAAATGCTCTTCTTCGAGTTTTTATGGTAGGAAAAAAATTCATGGAACTCAGTGAAAAGTCTGTGGGGGTTATTTACTAAAGGCAAATCCACTTTGCACTACAAGTGCAAACTACAAGTGTAAAGTGCTCTTGAAATTGCACTGAAAGTGCAATTGAAAGTCCAGTCGCTGTAGATCTGAGGGGGACATGCAAGGAAAATAAAAAACAGCATTTTAGCTTGCACATGATTAGATAATAAAATCAACAGAGCTTCTCCTCATTTCAGATCTACCCCTCAGATTTACAGCGACTGCACTTCCAAGTGCACTTTCAGTTCAATTTCAAGGGCACTTTGCACTTGTAGTGCAAAGGGGATTTGCCTTTCGCAAATAACCCCCTATGTCACTAAAGTGATTTGTAGCCCAGCAATTGACTTTGTGCAGTGTTAAAGCTATTATCAGAACTGTCATCTCCAGTAGTTATTCATGTATATTAAATTCAGCTGCTAATGACCAGTGATTCGTAGCTACATAAATAAGTATTATAGTAATTTGCGGTAGCAACTAACAACAACAAAGTTGCTAATGTGACATGGCCCGCATGAGAAAAGACTGTATTTGAAGTGCAAGTATCATTTATGCTGAGACTGTGTATAAAGCTTCATACACAAGTGGTGATAGCTAAAGGTAGCTACATAGAAATTACCGTATTTATCGGCGTATAACACGCACCGGCGTATAACACGCACCCCAATTTAGGAGGGAATTTTAAGGGAAAAAAAACTTTTAGGAGGGAAGTTGAAGGGAAAAAAAACTTACATTTAAATGCCCATAATTGCAGCCTTCTCAGTGCAGCCTTCCCCAGTGCAGCCTTGTCAGTGCAGCCTTGTCAGTGCAGCCTTCCCCAGTGTCCATTGCAGCCTTATCCCAGTGCAGCCTTGCCCCAGTGCAGCCTTCCCCAGTGCAGACTTGTCAGTGCAGCCATGTCAGTGCAGCCATGTCAGTGCAGCCATGTCAGTGCAGCCTTGTCAGTGCAGCCTTGTCAGTGCAGCCTTCCCCAGTGCAGCCTTCTCAGTGCAGCCTTCCCCAGTGCAGCCATGTCAGTGCAGCCATGTCAGTGCAGCCTTCCCCAGTGCAGCCTTGTCAGTGCAGCCTTCCCCAGTGCAGCCTTGTCAGTGCAGCCTTCCCCAGTGCAGCCTTCCCCAGTGCAGCCTTCCCCAGTGCAGCCTTTCCCAGTGCAGCCTTTCCCAGTGCAGCCTTCCCCAGTGCAGCCTGTCCCTGCTTCAAAATCGCCGACCGCGATTTGAAAATGGCACCGAGTATTTTCGGATAGCTCCGCTCGGGACTACGAGTGGAGCCGAAAGTAAACGAGAGCCGCCGGAAAGAGCCGAGGACCGGCTCTGTGTATTTCGGCGCCAGCGGCGCCATTTTCAAATCGCGGTCGGCGATTTTAACGTTTTGACAGCTCCAGATCGCAGGGCATCGGCGTATAACACGCACCTGCGACTTTCCCCTGATTTTAAGGGGAAAAAAGTGCGTGTTATATGCCGATAAATACGGTAAATATTTCAGGGATTTCAAAAGTGCTCACGTTAGTATCATACCAGTAAAATAGCAGTGGGAACTTATGTGCAGCACCCTCTTAGGTTGCTAGGTATATTTAGTTATAAGGTATAAGGTATATTTAGTTTTTGGCTCATTTTGTAATCAAGGGAGCAATAATTGTTTGGTATGGTCTGCTAAGGGTTTCACTGCTTCCCCTTGCCTCGAGAAGAAGTTTATGGAGGTTAGCGAGGTAGAATTCAAATAGCCTGAATATTGATCAAGGTCTAGCCAATTCCTGGGGAGGTGTAACCAGATGATGACTGTGAAGCTGATAATTATTCTGAAACTCTACAAAAACTGTCTTTCCCCAGGAAGGAGAGTTCCCAGCGTCAGGGGGTGTTGATGCTCATGAGGCAGCCTAATGCCGCGTACACATGAGCGGACTTTCCGGCAGACTTGGTCCAGGGGACCGGACTCCGTCGGACAATTCGATTGTGTGTGGGCTCCAGCGGACTTTTTTTTCCAAAAGTCCGACGGACCTAGAAATAAAACATTTTTCAAATCTTTCCGACAGACTCGAGTCCGGTTGAAAAATCCGCTCGTCTATATGCTAGTCCAACAGACAAAAAACTACGCTAGGGCAGCTATTGGCTACTGGCAATCAATTTCCTTATTTTAGTCAGGTCGTACGTCATCACGTACAAATCCGTCGGACTTTTGTGTGATCATGTGTAGGCAAGTCCGTTTGTTCGAAAATCTGTCGGAAGTCCATCAAAAGTCCGTCGGAAAGACCGTCAGACCAGTCTGGTCGAAAAGTCTGCCCGTGTGTACGCAGCATTAGGATTAGGTAGCTTTTCTGTAAGGTTCTGGGAGCTGCAGTGCTGGGGCCCAGAAGCAGCTTGGATCTGAGATTTCTTTATGGGATCTGGTCTAGAGAAGGAAGGAATGAGTGGGGTCCGGAGGAAGCTGGAATGAGGCAATGGTCCAGGGAACTTGTAAGACCTGTGACTGTTTAGTGTTCTGAAGTTGCACTGGGTACCAGCAGTTATACATTGGAACAAGGTAACCAGATACCAGAGTGATTTTGCCATGATTTGTTCACAGTTGCTTAACAAGAAGACTGTTCTCTAATTGCTAAGTACTAAATGTTTTGGAGTAGCCCATGGGTAGCACTACATAAGTTTAGTAGGTCCACGGATGAAACAGAAACTGTGTTTTATACTGCCTGGCTGTAGCCTTGCTGTTCTGTAACAGTACATGGAATAACATAGGTTCTCAGGAAATGTCAGTTCAGGCTTATCTCATTTCCCTGCACAAACCACTTCTTCCTGGAGGTTATGGCCATGCACTTCTGAGAACAGTGGACAGAAACATATGTTCCCATCATAAAAATAATAATGGCATAGTATATAAAAACAATGCATTATCATTCCCTGTTTTAGAGAACGGAACAAGATCATTTAACAGCAAGTCATCATTGTGACTTAAAATCGGATACATTTCAAGCTGTTCACTAGCCTAACAAATGCCCATAAAGCTATTGTACTAAAACAATGAAACATAATAAAATGCATTCACTTTAAGCCTCATGCACACAGGATGTCAAAATCACTGCTTTTACAGGGGTTTTATTTATTTTATTTTTTTTGCCTCTAAACGCTTCTCTATGTTAGCTTATGTGTCCATGCACACATAAGCGTTTAGAGGCAGAAAAAAAACCCATGTACGCTTTCAGAAAGGGAGCATTTGGACGAAAAGTATGCTACATGTTTGCGAGTTAATCCATTCTGTTGGCCAAAATACATTAATATTTCGGCTAATAGAATGCATTAACATGTCAAAAGTGCAAACACGCATAAACATGCATGAATGCATATGCAAAATGTGGCTTTTTTTAAAGCTTCATTTTCCTCCCCTGAAGCAAAGGCAAAAGCATCCAGGGAAGGAGAAAAAAAATGTCCTTTGTGCATGAGGCCTAAGAATTATGTTCATGCCAGAGTTATTTGTATCTGGAAGCTTCTTATTCGATTCAGGCTGTCAAGAAAAATTCCAATAAAAAATTATCTAGGAAAATGCAGTACTGTTTTCAGGTGTATATGAGTTGTCAGTAGCCTTGTGCAGTCCCAGTACCTGAAAGGTCAATCCACCCAAGAGCGATATTTTAGTATTTCAGTTTTGGCTAGGTATAGAACAGTTAAACCAATCAACAGTTTCTTAGATTTCTCAGGGGCTCTGCTGTGGTCCATAGATGGTATATACTCTATGTGTGGGATAGTTAAACCACCTAAAAGTTTTTTATGTCTCTTAGGAACATTTACTCTTCATTTACACATGTGCAATGACCTGCATCTTTTTGCACTCGATCAACAATTGTTTTATACTGTATGTACCTAATACACACCAAACCATTGGTATAATGTGTGGTGCAGCGCAGTACAGAAAAATGCAGCATATCTGACACCGCATGCCACCACACTGCAGCGCAACGCACCCGGCTGCTGTGCACAGACATGAATGAAGTGTCTGCACTTCTGCTGTGACCATTACTAAGGCTTCCTGCTATCCTGTTGGAATTTTGTTTATTTTCTATTAAAGAGAATGCAACAAGAGGAGCTGAAACACACAAAGGTTTAAAAAATCCCCACAACACCTTGGATGACAGGAGTCAGGAATAATGACGCTAAAATCTCACTGTCAGAGTATCCAAGAGGCTAGGAGCTGTCTAAGCCCACCATGCTCTACCTATAATTAACACATCACTTTTAAGTGGAGTATCCCTTCAAAGCACCATAATGTTTTATTTTCTTATGCATGTAGTGCTGATGATTTTCGTGTAGCATTTTCGAGAACTATTCAGTCATACAGATTCATTTACCAATCACTGATTTGGTGTGTGTTATATATCGTAAGCAAAGGTGGTGAATACAATGAATACAAGTTTATGTATCATCATTGCATTAATTGTTCACTTAACAAAGGTTTTCCACCCCAGTTAGGACTGATTTCCATGCATGATTTTGAATATAATCTGGTTATGAGCCATTTGATATGTCAGTGCTCTCTCTGTTCTTTGCCCTTTGAATATGTCAACTGAGTAAATACAAGGTATCTGAATGCAGAGGGACAAGTTGCATAATACAAACAAACATTTTTGTTCAGAAATCGCCATCTCTATGTAGTCTGTAGTCCCTTCCTTTCCATTGCAATAGGTGTCAAACTATTTAGGCTGTCAATGGCTTCTAATGATATATGGCTTTAACAGAGGGGACTGTCCGCTTTCTTTTCAGCATTTTGTTCTCAGGGCAGGAATTTCCTAATTTCCCTTAGCAAGCTGCAGCTTGAACTCGTGACTCTCATTGTCACATCAGCTACACAAAGAAAATAGAAAGATATCATTAACTAAGATCACAGAATGGCTGGACAGACATACCTGATCATTCTTACATTTCTACCTGTCGTTCTCCTGGAACAGCCACAGAATGGTAAGAATATCTCTTATTTGAATGTGTTGGGTGCCTTGGGTGACACTTTAGTATCACTTATTGTGTGGAAGATGGTATATAGTGCCAAAAAAAAAAAACTTCTGCTGGTGTACATTACCCATAAAAGTCTTCTAATAGTTTATACATCACCCATAAAAATCTTCTGATGGTGTACATTACCCATAGAAGTCTTCTAATAGTTTATATCACACATAAAAATCTTCTGATGGTGTACATTACCCATAGAAGTCTTCTAATAGTTTACACATAAAAATCTTCCGATTGTATACATTGCCTATAAAAGAAGTAATGGTATGAACAGGTTTTCACATGATTTTAATTATTTACCATGAATAAAAGTCTGATATATATGGACATAAAACAATTGCAGCAGACTTTAAGATATTTGAAAACGGACTGGAAAGTCTTTGCTACCGAATAAACTGAGATAGGACTGCAGCCTACTGCAGAGCAGTACCAACCATTGTATATTTATTGAATGTGAGATGAATAAATAATTGTCTGGGGGTCTGGTCACAACCCTAGAGTGTTCTTCTGTTACAATTAAAAAAAAAGCATAAAATGTAAGTCAGAAGTGAATTCTCAATCATGTTATAGTACTGTTGCATATATTTAACGTTTGAATAGAGTAGAGTTCTGCAATGCGTCAGAAAATTTACTAAAATATATGTGTAAGTTTAATTCTTGAGATTGAAACCTATACACCTATAATTACCAATAAAATCAATATAAAACTGTAATAGATGCATACGGTACATATGTAAATACATACAGAGACCTTACAGATATTTACATTTTGCTATGTGATATGTTGTCTGTTACTGGACAAGGCCATGTGCAATGCCTAATGCGACGGTTGATAATCAGTTATTAGAATGAAAATCCTTTGATTCAGATTAGCTTTGTCTCAATACATTTGCTAAACTAGCTTTAGGATACTTGTACAAGTACTAACTAAGCCTAATATTAAAGTGATAATAAACCCTCCGTTTTTAAAGCACTTTTAGCAGCTGATTTAATAATTTATAGAGTAGGCATCTTCTTTATCTTTTAATCCTTGTCTGTGTGCCAGTTTCAGCTGGTACCATAACCATTGCCCCAGGTTTCCTGTTTCAGGTTGGCTTCTTTCTCTTGCAGCATCTGATGGAGCCATCCTTGCATGCAGGGACTAGAGTTGTGTCTCCCTACACTGTGTGTATCAATATAAACACATAGCTATAGGGCACTCCCTTGCTTCCCCTATCCCCCCCCCCCCCGCCTTTCTCCAAACTAACAGACTGGCTAGAGACTGCCCTTCCCTGTGAAGACTGGAAGTTCAGGGAAGCATCACTGTATAAGCAGCAGCTAGAAGCATTGAAAGTTGTAAACTGCAAGTGCTGGGGTAAGAATCCTAACAAATCATTTACTGGAGAATGTTTATTTTATTGTGCTTAATATGTTAAACTATAAAATGTTGAGTGCTTAATGCTACTTAAAATAAAATGTATTACTCCACTTAAGTGTACGTTTTATAAATATAAATAGATATGTACATTAATAGATTTTCACACAGAACCTTTCCCAGCCTCTTGGAAGGTAAAAATGTATTGGGTAATAAAAAATAGCATTTCCGCGTCTATAGAATATTTGCATTTATCACTGATCCGTGAACTCCTCCTACTTGTAAGAAATTAGGTAGGTTGGAGTTTGGACCAGTGTGAATGGAAGAGTATGTTATCACTGGCATGATTTATGTTATCATTACTTGCATGACTGTTAATATTAGCCTATGGGGATTGAATTATGGGATGTGCCATTTTAAATGGGCAAGTTCCAGAGATGTTGTCCTGATTCTGGATTCACTAACCCAGTGGGCCTGGAACAAGAATAATTGACATCTGTAGAATCTGCACCCTTGAAAACAAATTGGCAATGAAAGCTATCATATTTTTTCTCACTAGGGATCACCAATATGGAAAAAAGACATCAGAGGTTTTAAGTTCAGCACATCTTTAAGTAGATATTTTTTTAAAGAGAGTACAGCTTTCAATTGATAACATGTGTGAAAACACCAACAGATGCTAACCATATCCTATTTCCCACAATTCGCCTTGTAGTCTTTAAGGAAAGCTGTACTAAGAGAGATGCAGAGTATGTCTTTACTGGCCTTTTTCTGGAAATGCTACTTTCTGGGCTTCTGACCTGGAAAAACCATACCGATTAAGCCTTATGTTGCTGGGCTTTTCCATAGGAATGTAAAGCCCACCAAGTCAAATGCAGATCAGAAATAAGTGATCTGAAGGTCTAATGCACCTGTCAATTAATTATGAATTCTGAAAGATCTCAGAAACGTCTCAAACTGATGTCAAATTGATGCCATTAACACAAGCCCGTAAACAACAATGGCCCTTTAAAAAAAGAGTGAAGTTATAATACCTGATCTTTTTCCAGGTTGGAGCATATACAGATCTTAGTGTGAACCCATGAGATTTGGCCTGTTAGGAAGCTGTCACCTCTACTGTGCCAATTGTAAGTGGCCGAGACATTCCCCCCCCCCCCCCCGCAGCTGTATGTATACATGCCACTTGCATCCATGTGGCTCTGGGGGGGGATTCCTCGTTTAGTTATGATTGGCACAGCATCCTAGTGAGTTCGTTCACGTGGGTTTGGACTAGGATCTCAACACGCCCAAGCTCATCCCTATTAGGAAGTATTGAAACCCATGGATCAGTATGACAGCCAAGTAATTAGTATTTTCAAAAGCAGAGTTCAAGAATTTTAATCTGCATATTTCTTTAGTAGAGGATGTGTTCTATTCTAAGATGAAGACTTGTCCAGTGGCACCACCTCACTTCAACTCTAGGACAGTATGCAGTTTTTGTATATACTTCTTTCCACAGAACTTACAGGAAAGTTCAATGTCTGACAAAAGTATGCTTGAATTTGTTGGAGTAAACCTCTAATAATGTACATGACTCTCGAAGTAACAGACATTCTTGACTTGCAGTTTTTGTGAATCATGACACGGCACACAGCATTTTGGGGAGGTTCAAGCGAGCAAATTCGGGTTTTGAAGAATTTAAAAAGGGAAATCTGGAAAGAGAGTGTCGTGAGGAAACCTGCAGCTACGAGGAAGCTCGGGAGATTTTTGAGGATGATGTGAAAACTGTAAGGATTGCTTCGCTTGCATGTCTGCTATTTTGTTAAACCCTTCCTCAAAGACTCTAGGGAAATATAAATCATTTAACACTTTTTGCAGAGAATTTTAAAATACTGATGTTGCACCTCCAGAAAATCCAGTAAAAATGTTTTGCCTGAAGAATCCCATTATCTTCTGTTGAAGATTCTGTTAATACAACCTGGTGTAATGTGTTACACTTTGTTACCGGTAATAGCTTGTCCTTCATGTACAGAACAGTTACTTTTCATGGATAAAATAATCTTCTTATAGTTTGATAATTTCTGCAGATTTCCTTGTGTATTTCCAGTTCTCTAAAAATGTTATGCAAAGAAGCAGAACCTGATCATCCACAGGGCAACCTAGGCAAAAGCCTATGGCGTAGTGGATATCCAGGGTGTCGAGCTAAAACCTGCATGGTCCTTCATGGTCATTGATGAGCATGTACATGCTCATCAAAGCCCGGAACTAGGCACAGTCGTCGTCATGTGAAAGGCAACATTAAAGCAGACCCCAGCTTAGGGATGAGCAATACAGTTTGCAGAAGTGTGATGCACACTGTTCCCTTGTAAGATGGTCTGTCCCCTGTTCTGCACACCTTTTCTCGATGAATGTTGCATTTAGGAAGGACACCACTGAGCCTTTGCCCTCTCCACTAGTCCAGCATATCTCTGCCACCTCACTCCCAGTAACAGAATGGGGTCCCACCGTGCACTCGAGTGGATCTCATGCATGCACTTAACTCCTCACTCTCCTGTACCCTGTGGCTGGATATATGGGGTCTCTATACAGTGGATCCAGTCCCAGTTACCTTTGTGGGAACCAACCTCTAGGGAGGGAGGCAGAATACCGATCCCCTCGCTACTGGAACACTTAGCCTGGTACCGCTTCTTGCTGTCTGGCTGCTATTCACTTCTCACCAGTTCATGATTACATGAACTGATTACATGAATTGATTGGCAACTACTCTCCTGATCGAACTCTCCTTCTGAGTTAACCCTTGTAGTAGCCTTCCTCCTGTACTGTGTGTGTGCTTTACAGGCCTGTTCTTCTAGATACGCCATTTTCCACCATGCACCCATTTAAATAACTTCAGACCAGATATGAAACAGTTAATGAAACTTTACCGATCATTCAGCAGCCCAATTCAACAGTACATGAAACAGAGTTCCACCCTAACTTACTAATGTAGGCTGCCCAGGTTCATACCTTCTCCAAAGAAAGTCCATTTAGTTAAATTTTTAAGAAAGATGAGGGCAACAGGATCAGAGTAGACACCACATCCCAATTTTTATGAAGAATACATAGAAAGAGGAAAACTGCAGGACTTTAAAGGTGTCAAAAAATAGAAAGATAGAATTATTATAAAAAATATACTTTATTTGTAACAATAAAAAATTATCATAAAAATTCTTTGTTGTATTGCCAATTCAATTCATATACACGTACAGACACTACCGCTCTACATGTTTCGCTTCGAATGAGCTTCTTCAGGAAATTCTAGAGTGCTTTATGAATTGGTTGCTAAAAAATAACAACAAAGAAAACAACAAAATTGGAATAACATAAGGTTTTAGACAGAACTGTTGCATCTATCATAACATGGGTATACAAAAGGTACACTTTTCTTTGGTTTAACATGCTATTTTACAATCAATAAATATTTTATTTTGGATATAGTGCAAATTGAAACACAGATGGACCTACCAGGTACAGATGGTTAAGGATAAATCGCGAAAGCAGTGGGCTTATAAATGTCCCAAACCAAAACCTCATTCATGGCGTGTAAAGTAACCATGAGGGGAGAAGTGGATAATTCACACATGTCCTATAGGAAAAATGTATGTGTGTGTATATATATATATATGTGTGTGTGTGTGTGTGTGTGTGTGTGTGTGTGTGTGTATAAAGAAGGGAAATTCTTTATTTGGTTATTATGAATATTTAAATGGCCTATTTATCACTATAAAAAGATATCATAGTATTAGTTACCTCATTCACATTGGTATGATAGGATCTATTGATTTAATATCATTCAACAGAGTAGATTAGCCTAATGGTAGTAGTTGAGGGAGTGAAGGATGTTACTGCCAAAGCTCTTAGATGGCAGGATCAAAATCCGTCAGGATATCTCTCCACTGGATAATCCCGATGGTTCTCCTCTTTTGTATAAGTGAGAATCAAAATCAATTGGAATGAAGCCTATAAATCAATTCAAGTAATAAAGGCTTCATTAATCATAATGTATAGTAATTGAATTTGGGCCAAATATAATCATTATATGCATGGGGTAAAAGTCCCTAGTAGAGCAATGTAGCAAAGCTTACCTGTCTGTGAAGAGAAATCGAGGAATAAGGAGGGAGAGGAGAGATGTATACTCTCTCTCACACAAGGCCTCTGACAGAGAATGGCGGCGTCTGCCACATTCATATTTCCCCCCTGTTCCGGAAACGGCTGACATCACTTCTGGAATGCAGATGTGAATTTGGATGCTGGTGAGCATGCGCTGAAACCAAAGGGCGGAAGTGGCGTAGTGCAGGGTGCACAGTTGCCGGATACACCATTTTGGAAACTGGCTGCCCACAGATCAATCACAGTAAGGTGAACAAACACTGAATAGTGTCTGGCTGTGGGATAGACTGCACTATTGGATGAGAGTAGAAGGGAAAACCAAAAGAATGGTTGTGATCTCAAACCAAAGGGGCAATATTAGCCTTATAACAATCAGGCTCCATTCGATCTTAGCAGTTGATCAAACAGTAGAAATGACAGGTGCCCGGGGTGTCCGTGTGATCACTGAAAATCCAAAAATTGAGGCTGTGTTGTTTAAACAAATACAAAGCATATAGTAAATGTTGAGTGATCTGTGGGCAGCCAGTTTCCAAAATGGCGGATCCTGCAACTGTGCACCTTGCACTACGCCACTTCCTCCCTTTGGTTTCAGCGCATGTGCTCTAGCATCCAAATTCGCGTCCGCATTCCGGAAGTGATGTCAGACGCTTCCGGAATGGGGGGGGAGATATGAATGCGGCAGACGCCGCCATTCTCTGTCAGAGGGCTTGTGTGAGAGAAAGAGTATACATCTCTCCTCTCCCTCCTTATTCCTCGATTTCTCTTCATAGACAGGTAAGCTTTGCTACATTGCTCTACTAGGGACTTTTACCCCATGCATATAACGATTATATGTTGCCCAAATTCAATTACTATACATTCTGATTAATGAAGCCTTTATTACTTGTATTGTTTTATAGGCTTCATTCCAATTGATTTTGGTTCTCACTTATACAAAGGAGGAGAACCATCGGGATTATCCAGTGGAGAGATATCCTGACGGATTTTGATCCCGCCGTCTAAGAGCTTTGGCAGTAACATCCTTCACTCCCTCAACTACTACCATTAGGCTAATCTACTCCATTGAATGATATTAAATCAGTTGATCCTATCATACCAATGTGAATGAGGTAACTAATACTGCAATATCTTTTTATAGTGATAAATAGGCTATTTAAATATTCATAATAACCAAATAAAGAATTTCCCTTCTTTATACACACATATATACATTTTTCCTATAGGACACGGGTGAATTATCCACATCTCCCATCTGTGGTCACTTTACACTTCATAAATGAGGTATTGGTTTGGAACATTTATAAGCCCACTGCTTTCGCAATTTATCCTGATCCATCTGTACCTGGTAGGTCCATCTGTGTTTCAATTTGCACTATATCCAAAATAAAATATTTATTGATTGTAAAATAGCATGTTAAACCAAAGAAAAGTGTACTTTTGTATACCCATGTTATGATAGATGCAACAGTTCTGTCTAAAACCTTATGCAATCATTCCTATTTTGTTGTTTTCTTTGTTGTAATTTTTTAGCAACCAATTCATACAGCACTCTAGAATCTCCTGAAGAAGCTCACTCGAAGCGAAACATGTAGAGCGGTAGTGTCTGTACTTGTATATGAATTAAATTAGCAATACAACAAGGAATTTTTATGATAATTTTTTATTGTTACAAATAAAGTATATTTTTTATAATAATTCTATCTTTCTATTTTTTGACACCTTTAAAGTCCCACAGTTTTCCTCTTTCTATGTATTCTCCATTTAGTTAAAGTCCATAGCTGGTAGAGTCCTGGCTCCAGGGAGAAACACAGGGTGACCGAGGAGGGGGCCACGTGCTCCAGTAGGACAACATGATGTAGAAGTCCTATCTTTGAAATCCCATGTGGAAGAGAGCAAAGCTCTGAGCTCTCCCCTTGTATTTATGTGGCTTACAACAAGGGGCAGGACCCAGAAAGCCCAGGAAAGTGTCTAGACACAGTTAACCCCCTACCCACCCTGAGCAGCTTGTAACTCACTACATAGCTACACAGTACAATTAACACAGCAGCGGAAATACTTGCAATGATACCCCACAAGCACCTGCTTAAATGCTACTACAGTGATCTCCACTAGCTTCTGGGTCCCATGCCACTTTTGTTCTCATACTTTCCTACCTTTCAGTCTGCTTTTTCTCTGTAAATTGGCAACTTGTCTGTCTTAAAGTAAACCTGGAGCTGTAGTAATATGCCAACCTGTTCTTTTTTTCTAAGGCTCTTTTCACACAGAGCGAAGTCCATTCCGATCAGCAGGGAATCCGTGAGCATATTCCCTGAGGAATCAGAGCTGAATGGTACAGATGTCAGATTTTTTTTACATCTGTGCCTATTCAGGTGCGCCTAGCGGACAAGTGCAGACCCATGGCAGCTCCATGAGCAGCCGGATGTAAATGGACTGCACTGTTTGTTTACATCGGGCTACCTCCAATCTGTCACATTTTGGTCAGGTAAAATGGAAAAGAACGCAGTCTTTTTCCATTTTTTTCCAGGCCAATTTTTTTCCACCTTCAAATCAAGTTCACCTGAAAAGCTGAAAGGCGGACTTGTTCGGCATCCCCATGTTAAAGGGCCCTATGGCTGATTTCACACCTGCCTGTTCTGAAGCATTGTTTTAATATACAAGTGTTAACGCACATTGCGCTAAGGCGGCCCATTCAAATGAATGAACTGCCATTATACCAGAATGGACAAAAAATCTGATATGCACCATTTTTTCTAAAGCAGAAAAATCAATCCGTATCCAGTCAAGTAGACCCTTGCACTACATTAAGTAGCTGTTGGTAGATCTAAAGGAAATTAGGGATGAGCCGAACCCCCCCCGGTTGTGTTCACACCAGAACATGGAAACAGACCAAAATTTGTGTGAACATGCGAACACCGTTAAAGTCTATGGAACACGAAAGTGAAAAATTTATTTTAAAGGCTTATATGCAAGTTATTGCCATAAAAAGTGTTTGGGAAACCAGGTACTGCCCCAGGGGACATGTGTGAATGCAAAAAAAAAAAGTTTTTAAAACTGAAGTTTTTCAGGAGCAGTGATTTTAAGAATGCTTAAAATGAAACAACAAAAATGAAATATTCCTTTAAATATCATGCATTGGGGGTCCCCATAGTCTGCCTGTAAATTTGCGCATCTTTCTCATGTTTTACTGTGCCGCAGCAAAATGACATTTCCAAAGGAAAAAATGTCATTTAAAAATGCTCGCGGCTATAATGTATTGTCGGAGTCCGGCAATATAGATAAAAATCAATAAAAAAATCATTGTGGGTTCACCCTCATTCCATACCAGGCCTGATACCCATTCCCTATGTGAATGGGTATCGGGTACATTGTACCCCTGCCCATTCACCAAAAAAAGTGTCAAAAAAGTAAAAAATGACAGGAGACAGTTTTTGTCAATTCCTTTATTAAAAAAAAAAAAGTGTCATGCGATGTCTATCCATCTTCAATCATGGCGCCTGGACCCGAAAAATAGAAAAGAAAAGCTCCGCCTCAATGGGAGGCCTCCCGCGGGTCCACCCAGTGACGTAAACGGGTGACCCCGCCCCATGTGCTGTCAGAAGGGGGTGGGTCACCCGGTGACGTCATTGGGTGGCCCCGCCCTTGCCTATATAATGGCTGTCACAGCCAAGAGACAGCAGTCGGCAGGACGCCTCTCATCAAGGCAGAGCTTTTTTTTTCCGGGTCCAGGCGCCGTGATTAAAGATGGATGGACATCACGGGATACTTTCTTTTTTTTCTTTTTTTAATAAAGGAATTGTCAAAAACTGTCTCCTGTCATTTTTACTGTTTTGACACTTTTTTTGGTGAATGGGTAGGGGTACGATGTACCCCTACCCATTCACATAGGGAGGGCTGGGATCTGGGGGCCCCCTTGTTAAAGGTGGCTTCCAGGTTCTGATAAGCCCCCCGCCCACAGACCCCCACAACCACCTTTAAGGGTTGTGGGGATGAGGCCCTTGTCCCCATCAACATGGGGACAAGGTGCTTTGGGGGGGACCCATGTCGAGGGCAAGCAGCCCGGTATGGTTCCTGAGGGGTGGTGCTCTCTTGTCCCCCCCACCTTTCCTTGTCTGCCATGGCTGCTGGTCCGGATAAGGGCCTTGTATGGATTTTGGGGGGGGGGCCCACGCCATTTTTTTTATTTTGGCAGGGGGTTCCCCTTAAAATCCATACCAGACCTGAAGGGACCGGTGTGGATTTTGGGGGGGGGACCCCACGCCGTTTGTTTTTTTTTGGTCAATGTGTTATATATACTACACTGCCCTGCACTGACTGAATATAGAGTCTACACTGAATATCTATTCTACACTAAATGCAGAGTATATATATATATATATATATATATATTAAATACACTGCCACTAACTAACTAACCTGCCTGCCTAATCTAGCTCAATCCATCTCCGTCCACACCAACAGTACTATATACGGCCGTTATGTAAGCAGCCTTATATAGTGTGGGGCGTGGATTTTGTCCCCCTGAGCCATGATTGGCCAAAGGCACCCTGCCTTTGGCCAATTGTGGCTCTCGCAGCAGAGCGCGCTGTGATTGGCCAAAGCATGCAGGTCAGGTGCATGCTTTGGTCAATCATCAGACATCAATGCATTATGGGGTGTTCCGCGGTGCTCGAATGTGCTGCAAACGCCCCATAAAATTAGCTGTTCGGAATTCATTTTCCTTTTCGGGCTTTTTTTTCCTTTTTTTCATTTGGTGATTCAGCCAGTAAATCTGTTGTTTTCCAACAAAACAAGCTGTCTTGCAAATGTAGCAAGTAGATTGGTGGCACAAACTATTTACCGCTGGTAGGGGTGCTTGCAATGATCAGCTTTTAATTATTAATGTAAAACCTTTATCTTAAAAGAAAAAAAAACTGTTGCTGTAACTGCTTGTGTAATTACAATGTGAGTATCTAAATCTGCTAGTATATCTATTACTCCCCTCCCCCAGACTGACAATGCTGTTCAAAGGTGCACCCTGTGCTCCTTCATCCAAAGTGGGGGCACTCTAGGAGGTGTGTTAGTAGCAGGATCACTGGGTGAAACCAGAGGGAAAAAACCCTAAAAAAAGAAAACAAATGCAGCCACCACATCCAATGATTGGTAAGCTGTATATTAGATTTTTGTTTGTGGGTTTAATACTGCTTTAAACATTTTGTGACCTACACCTATAGATCGTCTTCTCTTTTTAGAGAAATAGAAAGGCTTAGGTGGTCAAGGGGCAGGTCCAAGATCACCTCTAAATCCTCATACACGCTATCAGTTTTTCTCCTGAGTTTTTCCTTCAGATTTACCAAAACCATGTAGTGCAAGGGCCTGCCTGATTGCATACACATTGAAACTCCTAAGGTTTGACCTTATATTATATGGTTTTGGTAAATCTGAAGGACAAACTCAGCAGAAAAACTGAGGCCCCTTTCACACTGGGGTGGTTTGCAGGCGCTATTGCGCTAAAAATAGCGCCTGCAAACCGACCTAAAACTGCCGCTGCTGTGTCTCCAGTGTGAAAGCCCCGAGGGCTTTCACACTGGAGCGGTGCCCTAGCAGGAGGAAAAAAAACCTCCTGCAAACAGCATCTTTGGATCGGTGAAGGAGCAGTGTATACACTGCTCCTTCACCGCTCCTGCCCATTGAAATCAATGGGGCAATACGGCTATACCGCCGACATAGCACCGCTGTAGCGGCGCTTTGCGGGCCGTTTTAACCCTTTTTCGGCCGCTAGTGGGGGTTAAAACCGCCCCGCTAGCAGCCGAATACTGCCCCTAAAACGATGCCCCCACCGCCCCAGTGTGAAAGGGGCCTGATAGTGTGTATGGGGCTTTACAGGAAAAACTGAGAATTGCATAACATTTAAGTTGTTTTTATCTCTCATATCTAATGATCATTTGGACATCTGTTTTTCACAGAAGATAAAATGACTGATAATGCATTTTTACTCTCAATTTGAATTGTCAAGGTTTTCTTTCTTTTTACTTATTTTCTTTTTTGTCTTTGTAAATTTAAATTGATATAATGATTTCCTTTTCTGCTTTCTTTGATGTCATTGCTTCAGTTTTCATTAATGAACCTGTGAATTCTTTATGTTTTTTTTGCTATTTAATTGGCTTGACTAAAATCTTTTTGATTTGTTTTATTAACAGTACATGTGTTTTTTTTTTCTTTAACAGCAAGAATTCTGGAACAAATATCATGGTAAGACCATTACTGGATGTTTAGTGAAATAACTGGAAAAAAAAATCATCCTAAAAGGATGGTCACTGGGACAGTGTCTCTAGGTCTGCATTCAGTGCTGGCTAGTTATTATATCTACTGGAGGTACCTCTAGAGAATCAGACCACCAGTATTGGACTGGGATACTTTGGGTCCGCTAGAGGGAATGAGAATGGGGACACCTTTATACCGGTGCATGTATTTCTGCAATGCAAATATTGGGTGTAGAATACTGTGAGTGATTGTGAAGTAGGGACATGGGTTGATGGTGACAAGCTTGCATATTATATGGTGTTACATTAGTACATTATATTATGAGACTATTACATATTATACAAGGCCATCATTACAAATTAGATCAAGCTGCAACAACAGTTATATTATGCAGCAAAAGCATATCATGCCATAACGGCAATTATATTTGTCAGTTAGAACTTAAAGCATAACTCCACCTTTGTTGAGAAAAATACATTCCCCCCTTTGTGATCTATGTACATTGCAAGGATCATACAAAACTTTGTTGCAGATTCCTACCTTTTGTTATTCTGAAGAAATCCCTGTGTGCTTCTCTGTGCCTCTGTTCTGAGTAGGTCTAATGGGAGTGGTTTCATAATTAACTGTCGGGTGTGGAGCTACAGGGTACTAATGAGGAAATCTACTGGGCCTTCATCCATTTAGATGGGCTCCTATTGAATGTATCTCTCAAAAAATGACATCTTTGTTGCAAGGGATGCCTGAAATCGGACTTATATCTTAGGCAGACTTCTGGGAAAATTGGTGAGCCAATCACACAAGCAGGAAATTATGTTTCTGGTGAGGGGTCAGTACACGCTCTGTGTACAGAAAACTCCAGGTAGCCATATTGCAATGTATTCTCAGAAAATTACATTGGCTGCAGATTGAAAAGGAAAGGTAATTTTCAATCATATGCTCTATATTAAATAATGATATTTGAAGCGCTTCACAATGTGCATGAAAATGAATATATAAGAATAAATATAAATACTCAAATAAATCCAGCGGTGAGTAAAAATTCCTAAAAAAATCCAGCAATCAAAATAGTGTAAAATTATAAAAAATTAGTGACACCAAATGTGTAAAAAAATTCACATAAAAAATCCACATAAAAATAAATATATAGGGATGTATTCAGAAGGTTCAATTATACAAGTGTAGAATCTTGATTGGTATAGAGCTTTTGATCACTAGCAAAGCTGTTGAAAAACACTTGCTTAATTAAGGTGCTCATTGACCTTTATAGTAACAATGTGTTTTTTGCTTCTGTTCACAACCAATGTGAGAATCATAAACAGGTTTCATTAGACAGGCAGATAAGAGAAAAAACCAATCATTGTGCAATAGTTAGGATACCAAGGTACACAGGCAAACTTCAATCCACTCACGTCTGCCTTATAATGATAAGGCATATGCAGGTTTTACTATAGCAGTCAGCCACCTTAGACAGGAGCAGATTCAGTGCAGTACAATGTGTGATACTGCTGATCTGCACAGAGCGTCCTTGGCTCCTCCCACGCGTTACATCACAGTCACGTGACTTTTTCAAGGATAATACAAGCTCTGACGGACTCAGCTTTATAGCACAACAGCAGAGTGGTTGCCATGGCTACAGCATGAGTTTATCATCATCCTGCTTCCTGCATAGACTTCAATCCTGTTAAAACCTACTTTTATTAGACATGTAATTCATATGAATATCGTTGGTTTATCAAAACCACGATTCCATGTGTAAAAAACGCAGTGTGTAAAAAGTAAAAAATATATATATATTGATATCTCTAATCACGTTTACGTTTAATATTTTTTTGGTTCATATAAAAAAAAAATAAAAAAATATTAAACTTGAACATCAAATTAGTGAGACTAAAATCCAGTTCCTTGATCTTGAAATAGAACTAACAGCCAATATCATCAGCACAAAAACTTTCTTCAAACCGGTGGAAAGGAACAGCTATATACCAGTAACGAGTTGCCACTATGAGCCATGGTTAATCAACATTCCGAAGGGCCATTTTATTCGCTTACGGAGAAATTGTTCAGAAAATAATGACTATCTTAAACAAGCTCAGTGGATAGGTAAGAGGTTTGAAGAAAAAGGGTACAATAAATGTTTTATAGAAGAAAAAATAACAGAAGTCAATCAAACCTCAAGAGAAGCGCTGATCCAAGATAAAATCAAGGTAAATGACAAAACAGATGACATACCTCTGATAATGGACTTCAGTATACAACACAGGAGGATGGAGAGGATTATAAAAAGACATTGGTCTATTTTAAAAACTGATACTACTTTTGGCAAATATACTCCCAGAAAAACCGAGATTCATTTATAGACGAGCTCCAACTCTAAGGGACATCATAGCTAAAAATGTACCCAACCCACCCAAGAGAATAACTGATTTAACCTTTTTTCAGGGTAAAGGATTCTATCCCTGTAAAAGGTGTTATGCCTACATAAATACTAATCAAAATGGATACAAATGTCAGAAATTTTCTTCAACAAATACTGGACAAGAATTTGAAATAAAGGATTTTATATCTTGCAGGACTGAGGGGGTGGTATATGCTTTACAGTGCTCCTGCTCCCTCCAATACATTGGCAGAACGAAGCGACCAATGTGGAAGAGAATAAGAGAGCATATGCAGAACATTAGAAAAGGCTATCTAAAACACAGTGTTTCAAAACATTTTGATAGGTATCATAACAGAGACCCTAGGGGTCTCCAATTCTGGGCTATTCAAAAGTATAAGGCTCATTGGAGGGGTTCCCATAAAGTGAGGGAACTCAGCCAGAATGAATCCAAATGGATATTTCAGATGGGTACATTAGAACCCCATGGTTTGAACATTGAATTCGACCTGAATTGTTTTATTTCTGATTTTTAGAGGTTTTTCAGATTTATATATATATTTTTATGGTATATATTTTATTTCTATTTTTTATTTTTTATTTTTATTTATTTTTTGGTCCAATATTCTCATTATTTGTCCAATACCAGTTTTTTCTGAGTGGCAATATTTGGTTCAGTTCTAGCATATAAATAATGGTCATCATCCATTTTTGCAATATTCTATCATGGAATTTTTAGATTTTAATTTTACATTTTAATATTATTTCCCTATTTCTTATATCATATCTTATTTTAATTTTATATATGTATATTTTATATATATATATATATATATATATATATATATATATATATATATCTATCATGTCATCTTGTTTACTCCGTTTTCCATACATTTATGAGCAGAGCATGTGGATACCCCATTTTTGTGATATTATGGGGCACTGGTCAATTATCAAAACCATTAGAGACAATGCTTTGCCATATATTCCCTCTGTGAGATGTTATACCAATTGTGACCACTGGAGGGAGTTGAAGAAGTAAACGTGATTAGAGATATCAATATATATATTTTTTACTTTTTACACACTGCGTTTTTTACACATGGAATCGTGGTTTTGATAAACCAACGATATTCATATGAATTACATGTCTAATAAAAGTAGGTTTTAACAGGATTGAAGTCTATGCAGGAAGCAGGATGATGATAAACTCATGCTGTAGCCATGGCAACCACTCTGCTGTTGTGCTATAAAGCTGAGTTCCTCAGAGCTTGTATTATCCTTGAAAAAGTCACGTGACTGTGATGTAACGCGTGGGAGGAGCCAAGGACGCTCTGTGCAGATCAGCAGTATCACACAGTGTACTGCACTGAATCTGCTCCTGTCTAAGGCGGCTGACTGCTATAGTAAAACCTGCATATGCCTTATTATAAGGCACACGTGAGTGGATTGAAGTTTGCCTGTGTACCTTGGTATTCTAACTATTGCACAATGATTGGTTTTTTCTCTTATCTGCCTGTCTAATGAAACCTGTTTATGATTCTCACATTGGTTGTGAACAGAAGCAAAAAACACATTGTTACTATAAAGGTCAATGAGCACCTTAATTAAGCAAGTGTTTTTAAACAGCTTTGCTAGTGATCAAAAGCTCTATACCAATCAGGATTCTACACCTGTATAATTGAACCTTCTGAATACATCCCTATATATTTATTTTTATGTGGATTTTTTATGTGAATTTTTTTACACATTTGGTGTCACTAATTTTTTATAATTTTACACTATTTTGATTGCTGGATTTTTTTAGGAGTTTTTACTCACCGCTGGATTTATTTGAGTATTTATATTTATTCTTATATATTCATTTTCATGCACATTGTGAAGCGCTTCAAATATCATTATTTATTCTTTTTAAGTGACTCTGAAAACACTCTCTTTTGATAGCAGCCTCACTTGGTTTTATGTGTAATTATCAGCTATTTAGCATCACAGCGCTTTGTGTTTTATATATATGCTCTATATTATTTTTTCTTTATATGCTCTTTTTTTCCCCACGAAAGTGGAGTTACCCTTTAACAAACTGCAAATTTAGTGCTTCATTAGTTTTATATGCAGTCACAACAGTACATTATACATATAATACCTCCCAACTTTAAAATTTAGAAAAGAAGGACACTGTTGGGAAAAAAAATGCAGAGAATAGTTGATGTGCTTGCATTGTGCTCAGTATTAGGCGTGACTTAAAGTGTTGTGGTTAAGAAATATCTGAGCCCATTGGCATTGCACACTGTACACGTATGCTGCAGTCCTTGTACACACAAAATACGACTGTGCCACAGCCAGAATTGTACAAACACACAGCCTGGATTTCTGAGATGCCGGATTTTAATCTGGGACAGTTGGGGGGCTGTATATATCACACCACAACAGCAGATTATGTAATGCAGCATATTTTGTCAGTCAATGGAAGAGTAAATAAGTGGGTGGAATAGTATAGTCTCAATTAGTCAGTACCCTATGTACTTTTCAGCAGTAATCCCATCCCGTCCCCCCCTATTAATTTTAATATGTTTTCCTCATAAGCAATTACTTCACAGTTTTTCACCCTGCCGCCCACTATTAATATAATCCTCTCAAGCAATTTACAGCCCAAAAAAATTTGCAGACCCCTGGGTAGCAAACCTCAACCAAACCTCCTCCAAGTACCCCCACAGTTAGGATTGGTTCAGTACAATCACATGTCCCGCCACCTCCTTGCCTGAGCCTGCTCTACATACCACAGTGCTGCCATTGGGCTTCTCCCTTGGCTCTAAGTAGCTAAGCACAATTAGCAGGGAGCAGGACTAGAGAAGTTGATGGGCAATGCCAGCAGCGGTCATGGCACTGCTGTGCTGGGGGGCTCTTTTCTAAACACTTGTGCTGTGTGTCAAAGCTAAGTTGTCAGGGCCTACTGCAGGGTATTTTGCTCTTCCAGGGGGGCCACGTGTTTAACGCAATAAAAACTGAAAGAAAAGAAAATGTATCACCTTCTAATAGTTCAAGAGTTTGAAGTATATTAATCATTCATGTAGAATCTTGTGTTATTATGATTAGAACATGTTTGTTGTGAATGATATAAATTATATTCGACACCCTGATAGCCCCTTATACAGTATCTAGATTTGTTGTCTAGAGCAGTCTGCGTTAAACATATTAGCATAGTTGACAACATCTAAAAATTAGAAGGGACATCTTTGCAGCAAAAGAAAATCATGGCATGTAAAGCCTGTGAAGTGTATGGGGGCTGGGGGTGTGGCCAATAAAGTGGCTGTGACCAATAGAATGGGTGTGGCTTTTAGCTTTAGTATTCAGCTTGTAGTGTCACATTTTTTTTCCACTAAGTTACCATATCTATGACTGCACTTGATAGAAATTTGCACCCATTGTTTGAGTTAGTGGGAAAAAAAAAATAAGGGGAGACTTGGGAATTTTTAACCTGGGGGGGGATACACCTGAATAGGGGATGTAGGACACAGCATGCCACAGAATGAAGCAGTGTGGAAAAAGGAAAGTAAAGAGCAGAATACAGAAAAAGGGGGTGTGGAATAGGTAACGTACAGAGCACTGTCTAGAGGTGACGTGAAATAGGGAAATATACAGTGCAGTGTACAGAATATGGTGGTGTGGAATAGGGGGCTCTTACAGCAGTGTACAGAATGAGGCGGTTTAGAATAGGGGAATGTATAGAGCAGTGTACAGAATGAGGTGGTGTGGAATGGGGAAATGTATACAGCAGTGTACAGAATGAGGCGGTGTGGAATGGGGAAATGTATAGAGCAGTGTACAGAATGAGGCAGTTTAGAATAGGGGAATGTATACAGCAGTGTACAGAATGAGGCGGTGTGGAATGGGGAAATGTATAGAGCAGTGTACAGAATGAGGCGGTGGGGAATGGGGCAATGTATAGAGCAGTGTACAGAATGAGGAAGTGTAGAATGGGAAAATGTATTGAGCAGTGTACAGAATGAGGCAGTGTACAATGGGAAAATGTATAGAGCAGTGTAAAGAATGAGGTGGTGTGGAATAGGGAAATGTATAGAGCAGTGTACAGAATGAGGTGGTGTGGAATAGGGAAATGTATAGAGCAGTGTACAGAATGAGGCGGTGGGGAATGGGGAAATGTATAGAGCAGTGTGCAGAATGAGGCGGTGTAGAATGGGGAAATGTATAGAGCAGTGTACAGAATGAGGTGGTGTGGAATAGGGAAATGTATAGAGCAGTGTACAGAATGATGTGGTGTGAAATGGGGAATTGTATAGAGCAGTGTACAGAATAAGGCGGTATAGAATGGGGAAATGTATAGAGCAGTGTACAGAATGAGGCAGTGTACAATGGGAAAATGTATAGAGCAGTGTACAGAATGAGGTGGTGTGCAATAGGGAAATGTATAGAGCAGTGTACAGAATGAGGCGGTGGGGAATGGGGAAATGTATAGAGCAGTGTACAGAATGAGGCGGTGTAGAATGGGGAAATGTATAGAGCAGTGTACAGAATGAGGCAGTGTAGAATGGGAACATGTATAGAGCAGTGTACAGAATGAGGTGGTGTGGAATAGGGAAATGTATAGAGCAGTGTACAGAATGATGCGGTGTGGAATGGGGAATTGTATAGAACAGTGTACAGAATAAGGCGGTATAGAATGGGGAAATGTATAGAGCAGTGTACAGAATGAGGCGGTGTGGAATGGAGAAATGTATAGAGCAGTGTACAGAATGAGTCGGTTTAAAATAGGCCTATACAGCAGTGTACAGAATGAGGCAATGTGGAATGGGGAAATGTATACAGCAGTGTACAGAATGGCGCAGTGTGGAATGGGGAAATGTATACAGCAGTGTACAGAATGAGGCAGTGTGGAATGGGGAAATGTATAGAGCAATGTACAGAATGAGCCGGTGTGGAATGGGGAAATGTATAGAGCAGTGTACAGAATGAGACGGTGTGGAATGGGGAGATGTATGCAGCAGTGTACAGAATGATGCGGTGGGAAATGGGGATATGTATAGAGCAGTGTACAGAATGAGGTGGTGTGGAATAGGGAAATGTATAGAGGAGTGTACAGAATGAGACGATGTGGAATGTGGAAACGTATAGAGCAGTGTACAGAATGAGGCAGTTTAGAATAGGGGAATGTATAGAGCAGTGTACAGAATGAGGCAGTTTAGAATAGGGGAATGTATAGAGCAGTGTACAGAATGAGGCAGTTTAGAATAGGGGAATGTATAGAGCAGTGTACAGAATGAGGCGGTGTGGAATGAGGAAATGTATAGAGCAGTGTACAGAATGATGCGGTGTGGAATGGGGAAATGTATGCAGCAGTGTACAGAATGAGGCAGTTTAGAATAGGGGAATGTATAGAGCAGTGTACAGAATGAGGCGATGTGGAATGGGGAAATGTATAGAGCAGTGTACAGAATGAGGCAGTTTAGAATAGGGGAATGTATAGAGCAGTGTACAGAATGAGGCGGTGTGGAATGAGGAAATGTATAGAGCAGTGTACAGAATGAGGTGGTGTGGAATAGGGAAATGTATAGAGCAGTGTACAGAATGAGGCGGGTGGGGAATGGGGAAATGTATAGAGCAGTGTACAGAATGAGGCAGGTGGGGAATGGGGAAGTGTATAGAGCAGTGTACAGAATGAGGCGGGTGGGGAATGGGGAAATGTATAGAGCAGTGTACAGAATGAGGCGGTGGGGAATGAGAAAATGTATAGAGCAGTGTACAGAATGAGGTAGTGTGGAATGGGGAAATGTATAAAGCAGTGTACAGAATGAGGCAGTGTGGAATGGGGAAATGTATAGAGCAGTGTACAGAATGAGGCGGTGTAGAATGGGAAAATGTATAGAGCAGTGTACAGAATGAGGCGGTGGGGAATGGGGAAATGTATAGAGCAGTGTACAGAATGAGGCAGTGTAGAATGGGAAAATGTATAGAGCAGTGTACAGAATGAGGTGGTGTGGAATGGGGAAATGTATAGAGCAGTGTAAAGAATGAGGTGGTTTAGAATAGGGGAAATATACAGCAATGTACAGTATGAGGCGGTGTGGAATGGGAAAATGTATAGAGCAGTGTACAGAATGAGGCGGTGTAGAATGGGAAAATGTATAGAGCAGTGTACAGAATGATGCGGTGTAGAATTGGGAAATGTATAGAGCAGTGTACAGAATGAGGTGGTGTGGAATGGGAAAATGTATAGAGCAGTGTACAGAATGAGGTGGTTTAGAATAGGGGAAATATACAGCAATGTACAGTATGAGGCGGTGTGGAATGGGGAAATGTATAGAGCAGTGTACAGAATGATGTGGTGTAAAATAGGGAAATGTATAGAGCAGTGTACAGAATGAGGTGGTGTGGAATGGGAAAATGTATAGAGCAGTGTACAGAATGAGGTGGTTTAGAATAGGGGAAATATACAGCAATGTACAGTATGAGGCGGTTTGGAATTGGCGAATGTACAGAGCAGTGTACAGAATGAGGCATTGCACTGTAAGTTTAACATGTTTTCAAGTAGTAGGAGCTTATTTACAGGAAATCAGAATATACAAAAAACCTCATCCACACATCGGTGATCCTTTATTGTCAAGTCAGCAGGCTTTGTTTAGGGGGATCGCAAAGCTGTATTCCTTATCCTATAGTATTCCTTACCTATAGTAAAGAAAAGTAAGGTCACTTCACTGGATATACAGTGGGTTACAAGCATGCAAATCACAAAAGTGATTAAACACATTTTGTCAGTTAAAGCAGTTCACATTTATGGATTTCAACTGTTTATTCATCTGCCTGACTGGATTTCAGAACTAATTTATATATTTATATACTCTAGATGGAGACCAGTGTGATCCTAATCCTTGTTTTTATGGTGGGTCCTGCAAAGATGGAATAGGTGGATACACATGTCTCTGTAATGCAGGCTTTGAGGGCAAGAAATGTGAAACTGGTAAGTCCTTATTAAGAAAGCAACAGGTATCTACTGTTGCTTTTATTATGGACAAATTTTTTGTGTGTTTAACGTTGTCAACATCTACTGAGAGACATCCATAGTGTCCAGGTCTAGTTATATATTTCCTTATTGCTTTATGTTTTTAATATACAGTATGAGTATGATCATAATTACACCTTCAAAGTTCCATCTACTTGTTCATGTTTTGAGTATTTCATACCGTTCTTTTAGCTGTTCTAAATGTATGGATCCAGGCAGCAACAAGATGCCTTGGCCGGTGTGTGCTGCCTCCGGCAGCCTTCCTGTCATAGGCCACAACCTTTGTTGACCATGCAGAAACCCTAGTGGTTTTTACTGACAATCGATTTCCAGTCTGTGGTTAAATTGTGTTATATACACGGCTCTCTGTAAGAAATGACACACCTATGTGATTTATGGTTGTCAAGCAAGTACTGCATTTAGTTAGCTGATGGGCTCCATTCAACTAGCTGTTGAAAGCAGCTCCTACTTATAGTACCATAAACATAACGATCTGCCATGTTTATAAAATGTAAAGCTGGCCTGCATCCCCTCCCCCTGTCCTATTTAATATGCCAATTCATGTTGTATAATGTACCAACTGTGAATTTCATGGCTTTGAAATGACTTGCAGTTTCCACACCTGACAGTTCATGTGAAGCAGACGAAATGTCTATGGTCACTGTGTGCAGAAACCCCTGTGAGTTAAAACAGTCCAGCACTGAGAGCGGAGTTCCACTCATTTGTAAGTTTATTAAAAGTCAGCAGCTACAAAAAGCAGCTACTTCACAGCCGGGTGTGCACTGCGCATGCGCGAGTCGCGCTGCGCACTCTTAGTGGCCAGGCAATCTTCTGGGACCTGTGATGTGTCCCAGAGGATTGCAGAGATGGAGGGGGAGAGGAGAAGTCACCTAGGGGGAGAGGAGGAGTCACCTAGGTGGCGAGGAGACAAAAGCAGGAAGTGGGAGCTGGGTACCTGTCAAAATTAGGTACCCCCCCACCAAATAAAATGACATGCCAAATGTGGCATGTCAGGGGGTGAGGAGTGCTTAAAGCGGAAGTTCCACTTTTGGGTGGAACTCCGCTTGAAATACTCCCATTTCTTATCTACAGCAATATCATGCTTAAAGACCATGTAGTGGGCACTACTGAGTGGGCAGGCCATCGCCAAAGTGTTTTGTTGAGTTTCTCCCCCGACCTGACCTGTATTTGCATTCTGCTGCCAAACAGTTCGGCAGATGAAAGTCCACACTAATATTGTGTATGATGCTTTATTTTTCAGTTATCCAAAAAATGTGTAGCCTAAACAATGGTGGCTGTGAACAGTATTGCAAAGTGGAGAACAGAGAGGTAGTCTGTTCATGTACCACTGGCTATACGATTGCAGATGATGGCAAATCCTGCATTTCAAGTGGTAAGGAAGCTACATCACAATTTTTTAAAATGATGGGTTACAACATGTCAGCTTATATACAGTCCTTGTGTGCTCTGTTTATAGCCAGAGCCTTTCCAACACAGCCAGTTCCAAGTATTCTATAGTTCCAGCACAAAAATCAGACAACTACAGACAACTCTAGTGGGAGAGTGCCCCTTAGGGTAACACTCACAGTTCAGTTCTGCAGAGAGGCAGTGGGTAAAGATGTACCGACAGCATCTGCTTCCAGAAGGCGAAATGTGGCTTGGCCAGTCTGGTCCTAAAGGAGAGGTTTTCGGGCAGGACTGCAAGCCCCTAGCCTTTCCTTACTCATCTGGAACCTTTCCCTGCTGCTATCGCTTTCCCTGACAGATGGGTGCGCCTTCTCTACTGTAGCCAATTCACAAAATGCATGCAGGGACTTATAAAGACTTTGCTGACCCAAGATGGCCACCAAAGGTTGCCTGAATGCAGCGTAGCCAACCTGGAATGCTGCAGCCAGAACGCTGCCCCTAAGGGACAAGGAAACCATAGAGAAACTTTGTTTCTTACTTCCTCTCCAGGCTGTGGTGCCGCTATGGTTGAGCGCCACCTGCAGTGAAGAAAACAGACTGCACCTGCCAAAAGATAGTTATGGCTCATCAGAGATAGGCCAAAGCCATGACCCTGTGGACCAAAGGCTGACAGTTGTCACCTATGCTTGGTGGCAGGAGATGCTGAGTTGGCTGTCAATTAGTAAAATAGATTACAGAGGTGAGCGTGATTACTTTCTCCTGACTCCCCTGCTTCAAATTCACTGACATTGCACTAGTTATATGCTTAAAGGTGAGAAGTCAATGTATGTATGCTGGCTTTTAAAAATACGATTTAAGGGCTGACAAAAAAAAAAAAGATAAGGACGACAATGAACAGATTTTTATTATGGTTAGTTTCCATTTTGCATGGATATTTCCTCTATTCTTAATTTGCATTTCATAGCTATTATAAACTTTGTTTGTGTGGCTTAGAGCGCTATCCCTGTGGAAAAAGAGCAGCAATGTCAAGATCCAAGAGGTCAGTCTCTGAGGAAGTGGAAAAGGATGCCTCTCATAATGCAAACAATAGCATGAGTCCTGCTGACTCTATAACACCTAACAACAGCAACCAAAAAGAAGTTGTATCAACTGCCTCTCCAAATTATGATCAGGAATTTGACAATTCAGGAAGAATTGTGGGTGGAAGAGATTGTAAACTTGGTGAATGTCCGTGGCAGGTAAAACTTTCAGCATATTAACTCTTTAATCAATATATTTGTCTATTATTTTTTTACTTTTACCATCATTTGAAAGATTTTAACACTTTACCATCTCTTGTCTCTGTAGAATGCTGTTGTTCTGTCAAAAGAGCCAACTCGTCAAAATCTCCAATTACGTCACTTCCGGTTTACAGTGGCTTGAAAAAGTATTCATACCCTTGAAATTTTTCACATTTTGTCATGTTACAACCAAAAACGTAAATGTATTTTATTGGGATTTTATGTGATATACCAACACAATGTGGCACATAATTGTGAAGTGGAAGGAAAATGATAAATGGTTTTCAAAATGTTTTACAAATAAATATGCGAAAAGTGGGGCGTGCATTTGTATTCAGCCCCCCTGAGTCAATACTTTGTAGAACCACCTTTCACTGCAATTACAGCTGCAAGTCTTTTTGGGGATGTCTGTACCAGCTTTGCACATCTAGAAAGTGAAATGTTTGCCCATTCTGCAAAAAAGCTCAAGCTCTCTCAGATTGGATGGAGAGCGTCTGTGAACAGCAATTTTCAAGTCATGCTACAGATTCTCAAAAGGATTTAGGTCTGGACTTTGACTGGGCCATTCTAACACGTGAATGGGCTTTGATCCAAACCAGGGATATGCAATTAGCGGATCTCCAGTGGTTGCAAGACTACAAGTCCCATCATGCCTCTGCCTCTGGGTGTCATGCTTGTGGCTGTCAGAGTCTTGCTATGTCTCATGTGACTTGTAGTTCTGCAACAGCTGGCGGTCCGCTAATTGCAAATCCCTGATCTAAAACATTCCATTGTAGCTCTGGCTGTATGTTTAGGGTCATTGTCCTACTGGAAGGTGAACTTCTGCCCCAGTCTCAAGTCTTTTGCAGACTCTAACAGGTTTTCTTTCAAGATTGCCCTGTATTTGGCTCCATTCACCTTCCCATCAACTCTTCCCTGTCCCTGCTAAAGAAAATCATCCCCACAACATGATGCTGCCACCACCATGTTTCACGGAGGGAATGGTGTGTTCAGGGTGATGTGCAGTGTTAGTTTTCCGCCACACATAGCATTTTGCTTTTAGGCCAAAAAGTTCCATTTTTATCTCCTCTGACCAGAGCACCTTCTTCCACATATTTGCTGTGTCCCCCACATGGCTTCTTGCAATCTGCAAACGGGCTTCTTATGGCTTTCTTCCAACAATGGCTTTCTTCTTGCCACTCTTCCATAAAGGTCAGATTTGGGGAGTGCACGACTAATAGTTGTCCTGGGGACAGATTCTCCCATCTGAGCTGTGGATCTCTGCAGCTCCTCCAGAGTTACCATGGACCTCTTGGCTGCTTCTCTGATTAATGCTCTCCATGCCTGGTCTGTCAGTTTAGGTGGATGGCCATGTCTTGGTAAGTTTGCAGTTGTGCCACACTCTTTCCATTTTCGGATGATGGATTGAACAGTGCTCAATGAGATGTTCAAAGCTTGGGATATTTTTTTAATAACCTAACCCTGCTTTAAAATTCTCCACAACTTTATCCCTGACCTGTCAGGTGTGTTCTTTGGCCTTCATGATGCTGTTTGTTCACTAAGGTTTTCTAACAAACCTCTGAGTGCTTCACAGAACAGCTTTATTTATACTGAGAATAAATTACACACAGGTGGACTCTATTTACTAATTAGGTGACTTCTGAAGGCAATTGTTTCCACTAGATTTTAGTTAGGGGTATCAGAGTAAAAGGGGTTGAATACAAATTCACACCACACTTTTCAGATATTTATTTGTAAAAAAATGTGAAAACTATTTATCATTTTTCTTCCACTTCACAATTATGTGCCACTTTGTGTTGGTCTATCACATAAAATCCCAATAAAATACATTTATGGTTTTGGTTGTAACATGACAAAATGTGGAAAATTTCAAGGGGTGTGAATACTTTTTCAAGGCACTGTAGTCCAGCAACAGTAATTGCAGATTTCGATGACTTGGCTGTTTTCACAGAACACTGGCATTGTATACACTACAGTCCACAACCAGTTGGCTGTTTTGATAGAACAGCGGCTAAGCAGTAAAAAAGTTGTTGCCGCCTTAGTGGGGGCCATGTTGTTGGTTAATAGCAGCGGACTAACAATGCCCACTCATTATATTGTCTACTGTAGCGTATAGGCTGCCGGTGTTCAGTGAAAACAGGCAAGTCATCGAAATTTGCAATTACTGCTGCTGGAAAGAAACTGGACGTGTTGTAATTGGAGATTTTGAAGTTGGCTCTTTTGACAGAACACCGTCAGTTGGAAGCCTTGTTTTGATTTATGAATTAACAGCATAACTATTTTACACCATCAAGTTTTCCCTAGTATCACACAGCTTTGACTGTAGAGGCAAAACTGTTTATTGTTTTCGATAGAGTAAGTTGGAGTTACAAGCCGTGTCAGTTTTTGTTTTGCCCTATTGGTGAGATTTCCCATAGACAAAACAGCAAGAGTGGGATGTTTTAGGCTGGAGAGCGGGGGGAAGGGGCTAGTAAATAGTTCCTTTTCTAAATGAACACAGTGAAAACACTTGCTCACTGTTTCCATTCATAGCTGAAGCATAGTAAATTGGGTTTACTGTGCTTCAGTTTGTGAATGAACAGGAGGCCACTTCGCACAGAGCTCTTCCCATTCACTCACTGCCATGTGCAGCTGAGGCTGCAGAGAAAGGCATGTGTGTTTGAGCTTTGGGGTGCACACTCTAATGCAATAGACGGTGCACAACTATGGTGTTCCCATTGGAAGATTTCCCCTCTTGTTGTCCTGGTGAAAATGTGGGATTTTCTGTCACTTTCACTCTTGGTGATAAAGATAAACAGGATAAATAGTGAGTGTGAATCTTCCTTATGGGTACACAATCGGCAATAAAAAAAAAAACCTAAAAAGGTATTTTAATCTCACTCAACTCTATCCCAAAAACATTTTTTTTAACATTTTGTATTTAGGTATACTTTAACTGTAACACAAATAAACACATGGAACCTTTTGCTAGGTTAGAACAAGGTAAAGCAGGGTCAGCACCAGGCACTGAGGAGAGGTGGGTGAGGGACATTGTACCTTCAATGAAAGGGTACCGCCTGTGGGAATAACAATAGGAAATGCACCCACTCTGCATGCGCGAGCGGCGCCGCGCGCCGTGATTGCCCGCTCAGTCACCTGGGACCTGTAATGGGCCCCAGATGATTGACAGGAGGGAGGGAGCAGAGCTGAGCCCTTCCTGTGCCGAGGGGGAAGTGATGTCACCAGCTCAGGCACTGGAAGAGGCAGACTACGAGGGACCCCCTAGCAACAGGCATTTAGAGGTAAGTAAAAAAAAAAATATCCAAATTTTTTTTGTATTTTTTTTTAGGATTTTTAATGTAGTTTTTTTTTCTTTGGGTGGAACCCCACTTTAACTTCTGTGTAAATGAAAGAGTATATCTACTATTACAAAGTTCTCACAAGACTCATTCAAGAATCAGTTTACTGCACCTGCACATCACATGTAAGCTGGGATCACTGTATTGTAAGCAGTTCAGATATCTCCATTGCATTCAGTACTACTACTCCATGCAACAGTTTGGGTATGCTTTGGATAAAGTGCGGTGATAAGCCTAATTCTAGGAACTTTATCACTGCACAAACTAAAGTTTTTTCAGCACTGATGTGTGAGGGAGTCCAAAAGAGATTTTAGAATTGTAAAAAGCGCAAACCATCCAACTTGAAGGAGCTGGAACAGTTTTACAAGGAGGAATGGGCAAAAATCCCGGTGGTAAGATGTGGCAAGTTCATAGAGACTTATCCAAAGTGACTTGGAGCTGTGATAGCAGCAAAAGGTGGCTCTACAAAGTATTGACTTTAGGGGGGTGAATAGTTATGCACATTGACTTTTTCTGTTATTTTGTCCTATTTGTTGTTTGCTTCACAATAAATAAAAAAATCTTCAAAGTTGTGGGCATGTTCTGTAAATTAAATGATACAAATCCTCAAACAATGCAAGTTAATTCCAAGTTGTGAGGTAACAAAACACGAAAAATGCCAAGGGGGTGAATACTTTTGCAAGACACTGTATATTACACTCTAATCACAGAAAGCCCAACTCTAGAAAAACTTTTTTTCATTTCAAATGGAGATGGGAATTGAGCAATTCTGTTAAGTTTTAAAAGCTATCTGGGTCTCACTCTACTAGAAAATGTGTTCTTATTGCTGTCTGTGTTACTGTTGGGTACTTTCATCTCATTCCAATTTTATCTGATAGCCATCACATTGACAAGAAATGAGAAAAAATCTCCCAAATATTATATCAGTTGCACTCATATTAAGGCTTCATGCACACTGGATGTTTTGTTGTCTCTCCTAGACGCCTTTCCTCCTGGAATCCATGTTTTGGCAGAAAAAAATGCTTGATGCTTGTAAACGCGTGTATCAGGTTTAAGTGCATTTACGTGCGTTTAGACATGTCAAATGCTTGGGCGTTAATTAATTTAATTAAATCATTTATTCTGGCCATTAAAATGAATGCTCAGGTGCTATACGCGCCTAGTGTTATTACATGTTTAGTCTTGTTTGCATGCATTTACAGGCATTAAGTATTTTTTCTGCCAAAACGCCTCTATTCCTGGACGCACTGGCAGTGGGTTTTTTTTCTGCCTCTAAACACCTCGGCCTCTAAACTCCTCTAAATGCCTACCGTATGTGTGCAAAAAATTAAAAAACCCAGCCACCCCTAGGAGTAGTGTTAAAAACATCCAGTTTGCATGAGGCCTTAGAACAGTATACAAAAGATACGCTGCGCTAAGGTGAAAATATCAATCTGGAGATTATTAATGCATATGAGGTATACTGAAAATACCGCATAAGCGGCTTATCCAGCCACAGCAAGGCACAAAGGATATATATAAAAACACAAGTGATTTTAAAGTGCAATGTGTAAATAATATACTAAATGTATACCTTAGAATGAGAGTAGCGATTACTGAACTACTACCTGTATATATAATGGATGAAAAAATCATTTATATAGTCTGAAATTTACTGTGAAAAAAAAAAATATATATATATATATATATATATATATATATATATATATATAAATAAATATAAATAAATATATCACAGTGATAAGTGCAAAATATAACAAAGTGCCACACAATGAGTGTGAATATCAAATCCAAGATGTGGTACGTGATTATTAAAGTCCAATATATGAAAGAAATGCACATAAAGTCCATAAAAACAATTCATAAAAAACCCAACGTGCGTGCATTAATCTTGGTGCTTAGTGCTCCAGTTCCATGCTCAAGTGCCATCCAGTGACCCCCCGGGGACAGCCGCTCACCTCTGAGCATGCGACTCAGCTGTGAGACTGAGTCTAAACACGCTTATGAGCCATCCCACGGCTCAGTGATGGAATCCAGATACACAGTTTTCAGCAGCAAATTTGCAAGGTGCGTGAGTGCACCAATCTAACAGTCTCCAAAGTTTGCCTCAAAGTTTGCCTGTCAGGAGGGATAAGCTGTGCATCGCATCTCAGTGGAGTGAAAGGCTCCATGCTCCGTCCTGGCCCTTCCCCACTTAGAACAGTAGGTTGAATTTTGATCTTCATATGCCAACAGTTAACGCAACCTTACAAGTAACAAAAAAAAACAAAATGTATTCCTACCTAATTGCTTTTTAACCCTCCGTTAATTCTGATTAGCCCTAAATATTTCTTCCTTCACTACTCCTCTTAACGAATGTTTTTCTGATTTTTGTGGTAGTTTTTATATTTTTTTAATACCTTTAGTTTTTAATTAAAAAAAATGCACAAAGTTTAAAAAAAGCTCCTTTTATTTCAAATTACTAGCCCTGCAAATTTAACTCAGAACCTAGGGTAACTCAGTTGGGCTCTCAGAGGGCCCCCATCTAAGTGGTTTATAGATCTGGATGGAGTTTACCTCTATAGTTTTTTCATGCCATTATTAAAGGTATTAGTCTGTGGCAATGAAAGTTTAAATAAAGTATAAAAAAAGCTAAATAATCTTGGTAAAGTTGCCTCTATACATCTCCATAGGCTCTCTTGATAAGTGAAGAAAATGAGCCCTTTTGTGGTGGAACAATCCTGTCCAGCCAGTTTATCCTCACTGCAGCTCACTGCATGAATCAGACCAAATACTTCAAAGTTGTTGTTGGTAAGTTTTAGAGAAGACCATATTTAACCCTGAAATGTAAATAGGAAACACAGCCTGTTTGCTCAGTTTTTTATTTTGTTATCATAGTATATAGTGGACACTTTCAACACTTTAGTCTGTAATCTAGTCTTGCCATTACACGTCTTCTTGTTTGCTGGAAAACCCTCCTCACTAAACATGACCTACACAAAGCTTACTGGACTGACTTGCTATGCTCCTCAAAGATAAATTCCAGGTATGGTATATTTTTACATTGGTCTAGCTTTGACAAATATACAGTGGGGACGGAAAGTATTCAGACCCCTTAAATTTTTCACTCTTTGTTATATTGCAGCAATTTGCTAAAATCATTTAAGTTCATTTTTTCCCTCATTAATGTATACACAGCACCCCATATTGACAGAAAAACACAGAATTGTTGACAGTTTTGCAGATTTATTAAAAAAGAAAAACTGAAATATCACATGGTCCTAAGTTACATAGTTACATAGTTACATACATATAGTAGGCGAGGTTGAAAAAAGACACAAGTCCATCAAGTCCAACCCATGTGTGATTATGTGTCAGTATTTCATTGTATATCCCTGTATGTTGCGTTCATTTAGGTGCTTATCTAATAGTTTCTTGAAACTATTGATGCTCCCCGCTGAGACCACCGCCTGTGGAAGGGAATTCCACATCCTTGCCGCTCTTACAGTAAAGAACCCTCTACGTAGTTTAAGGTTAAACCTCTTTTCTTCTAATTTTAATGAGTGGCCACGAGTCTTGTTAAACTCTCTTCTGCGAAAAAGTTTTATTTCTATTGTAGGGTCCCCAGTACGGTATTTGTATATTAAAATCATATCCCTTCTCAAGCGTCTCTTCTCCAGAGAGAATAAGTTCAGTGCTCGCAACCTTTCCTCATAACTAAGATCCTCCAGACCCTTTATTAGCTTTGTTGCCCTTCTTTGTACTCGCTCCATTTCCAGTACATCCTTCCTGAGGACTGGTGCCCAGAACTGGACAGCATATCCTATGTGCGGCCGGACCAGAGTCTTGTAGAGCGGGAGAATTATCGTTTTATCTCTGGAGTTGATCCCCTTTTTAATGCATGCCAATATTCTGTTTGCTTTGTTAGCAGCTGATTGGCATTGCATGCCATTGCTGAGCCTATCATCTACTAGGACCCCCAGGTCCTTTTCCATCCTAGATTCCCCCAGAGGTTCTCCCCCAGTGTATAGATTGCATTTATATTTTTGCCACCCAAATGCATTATTTTACATTTTTCTACATTGAACCTCATCTGCCATGTAGTTGCCCACCCCATTAATTTGTTCAGATCTTTTTGCAAGGTTTCCACATCCTGCGGAGAAGTTATTGCCCTGCTTAGCTTAGTATCGTCTGCAAATACAGAGATTGAACTGTTTATCCCATCCTCCAGGTCGTTTATGAACAAATTAAATAGGATTGGTCCCAGCACAGAACCCTGGGGGACCCCACTACCCACCCCTGACCATTCTGAGTACTCCCCATTTATCACCACCCTCTGAACTCGCCCTTGTAGCCAGTTTTCAATCCATGTACTCACCCTATGGTTCATGCCAACGGACCTTATTTTGTACAGTAAACGTTTATGGGGAACTGTGTCAAATGCTTTTGAAAAATCCAGATACACCACGTCTATCGAGATGGCAACTCACCTCCTCATAGAAGGTTAGTAGATTGGTTTGGCAAGAACGATTCTTCATGAATCCATGCTGATTACTGCTAATGATACCGTTCTCATTACTAAAATCTTGTATATAGTCCCTTATCATCCCCTCCAAGAGTTTACATACTATTGATGTTAGGCTAACTGGTCTGTAATTCCCAGGGATGTATTTTGGGCCCTTTTTAAATATTGGTGCTACATTGGCTTTTTTCCAATCAGCTGGTACCATTCCAGTCAGTAGACTGTCTGTAAAAATTAGGAACAACGGTCTGGCAATCACTTGACTGAGTTCCCCAAGTACCCTCGGATGCAAGCCATCAGGTCCTGGTGATTTATTAATGTTAAGTTTCTCAAGTCTAATTTTAATTCTGACCTCTGTTAACCATGGAGGTGCTTCCTGTGTTGTGTCATGAGGATAAACACTGCAGTTTTGGTTACTGAAGCCCCCCCGATTCACTTGTGAAGACTGAGGAGAAGAATAGATTCAATACCTTCGCAATCTCCCCATCCTTTGTAAACAGATGTCCTTCCTCATTCTTTATGGGGCCAATATGGTCAGTCCTCCCTTTTTTACTGTTTACATACTTAAAGAATTTCTTGGGATTTTTTTGCTCTCCTCCGCTATGTGTCTTTCATGTTCTATCTTAGCCGTCCTAATTGCACCCTTACATTTCTTGTTGCATTCTTTATAAAGTCTGAATGCTGAGGATGATCCCTCAACCTTGTATTTTTTGAAGGCCTTCTCTTTTGCTTTTATATGCATTTTTACATTGGAGTTAAGCCATCCAGGACTTTTGTTCGCTCTTTTAAATGTATTACCCAATGGGATACATTGGCTAATGCCCTTATTTAATATATTCTTAAAGAAAACCCATCTCTCCTCTGTATTCTTTGTTCCTAATATTTTATCCCAATTTATGCCTTTTAGCAAGGTTTGTAGTTTAGGGAAGTTGGCTCTTTTGAAATTCAGTGTCTTTGTATTCCCTTTATGTTTCCTATTTGTGTGATTTATACTGAAACTAATTCAGACTCTTTGCTCAGTATTTAGTAGAAGCACCCTTTTGATCTAATACAGCCATAAGTCTTTTTGGGAAAGATGCAACAAGTTTTTCACACCTGGATCTGGGGATCCTCTGCCATTCCTCCTTGCAGATCCTCTCCAGTTCTGTCAGGTTGAATGGTAAACGTTGGTGGACAGCCAGTTTTAGGTCTCTCCAGAGATGCTCAATTGGGTTTAAGTCAGGGATTTGGCTGGGTCATTCAAGAACAATCACGGAGTTGTTGTGAAGCCACTCCTTCGTTATTTTAGCTGTGTGCTTAGGGTCATTGTCTTCTTGGAAGGTAAACCTTCGGCCCAGTCTGAGGTCCTGAGCACTCTGGAGGTTTTCGTCCAGGAGGTTTTCGTCCAGCATGATGCTGCCACCACCTTGCTTCACTGTTGGGACTGTATTGGACAGGTGATGAGCAGTGCCTGGTTTTCTCCACACATACCTCTTAGAATTAAGGCCAAAATGTTCTATCTTGGTCTCATCAGACCAGAGAATCTTATTTCTCACCATCTTGGAGTCCTTCAGGTGTTTTTTAGCAAACTCCATGCAGGCTTTTATGTGTCTTGCACTGAGGAGAGGCTTCCGTCAGGCCACTCTGCCATAAAGCCCCAACTGGTAGAGGGCTGCAGTGATGGTTGACTTTCTACAACTTTCTCCCATCTCCCAACTGCATCTCTGGAGCTCAGCCACAGTGATCTTTGGGTTCTTCTTTACCTCTCTCACCAAGGCTCTTCTCCCCTGATAGCTCAGTTTGGCCAGACGGCCAGTTCTAGGAAGGGTTCTGGTCGACCCAAATGTCTTCCATTTAAGGATTATGGAGGCCACTGTGCTCTTAGGAACCTTAAGTGCAGCAGAAATGTTTTTGTAACCTTGGCCAGATCGGTGCCTTGCCACAATTCTGTCTCTGAGCTCTTCAGGCAGTTCCTTTGACCTCATGATTCTCATTTGCTCTGACATGCACTGTGAGCTGTAAGGTCTTATATAGACAGGTGTGTGGCTTTCCTAATCAAGTCCAATCAGTATAATCAAACACAGCTGGACTCAAATGAAGGTGTAGAACCATCTCAAGGATGATCAGAAAAAATGGACAGCACCTGAGTTAAATATATGAGTGTCACAGCAAAGGGTCTGATTACTTAGGACCATGTGATATTTCAGTTTTTCTTTTTTAATAAATCTGCAAAAATGTCAACAATTCTGTGTTTTTCTGTCAATATGGGGTGCTGTGTGTACATTAATGAGGGAAAAAATGAACTTAAATAATTTTAGCAAATGGCTGCAATATAACAAAGAGTGAAAAATGTAAGGGGGTCTGAATACTTTCTGTCCCCACTGTAACTACTATGTATATGCCATACTTGGCCGATGCTCCTGGAAGCCGGAAATCACTAAAGTAGACACCACTACTTCAGTGATCTGTACTTGCTTCCAGGTCCTGTGCTGAGCAGCTGGTCTGATGCATTGTGCACACAAAAGGTTGGCTGCACAGCACAGACATCATTCAGAGAAGGCTTTGCATTTTCGGAACGAATGCAAGGTGTTTTTTGGTTGGACAAGGTGGGGAGGCAGGACAGTGACGTCACACTCCCCACCTCATCCAGTCAAATGACGCTTTGCATTCATTCATAAAATGCAAATACAGAGAGATGCAATAGCAGAGAGAAGACCTCATCAACTGATGCTCCTTTCCTGTTCAACCAGCAAGCTGGTAATGGAGGAGATGGCACCCCTGTATTTTTTACTGTAACAGATAAAGTGGGGTCAGCTCCTGGTCATGCTGTCTGATGGGGTTGTATAATTTACAGGAACAAATAGACAATAGTTTGGCAGCTGTCTTGTATGTTTTTCATATGTGTATTTATATTTCTGCCTGGAGTTCCACTTTATTGGGTGAACCCATAAGTGCCAACTCAGTTATATATGAGAATCGGGTGGTAGTGTACATAAAGAGTTTATTTATTTAATAGTAAGTGTCATTCCATAATTGCATTAGATTAACAGACAGCATGGTCCCCTTTTTTTGTAAAGATTAAAAATTCTACTTTGTGTATTTTTATAGGAGAGGTTAACACACTAAAGAATGATGGCACTGAATCTACACACAAGGTTGAGAAGATAATTGTTCATCCAAAGTTCATTAGGGCCACCTATGATTTTGATATTGCTGTAGTGAAGCTAAAAGAGGCCATTAACTACACCGATAATATAATTCCGGCTTGCCTTCCTGATCCTGACTTTGCAGATGAAGTACTGATGACCGAAAGGCAGGCCATGGTGAGCGGATTTGGACGTCTTTTTGAGCGAGGAGTTCAGGCTACAAAGCTCCAGATGCTTAATGTTCCCTATGTGGACAGGCAAACTTGTAAAGAGTCTAGTAAGTTTAAAATCACAGAAAACATGTTCTGTGCTGGTTACGACAAGGAGGTGAAAGATGCCTGTCAGGGAGACAGTGGTGGCCCACACGTCACACCATACAAAGACACATACTTTGTGACTGGTATCGTTAGCTGGGGGGAGGGCTGTGCACAGCAAGGCAAGTATGGTGTTTACACCAAAGTATCCAGATTATATAAATGGCTTAAAGTGGTGTTCAAAAGACATCAGTAACTTAAGGCAATGTCTACTGCTCCATCAAAAGATCATTAAAACAAAAGCTGATTTATATAAAAAGCAACTCATTAACATACGCCTAAATACACATACAGGTTCTCAAACTTTGATACAACTGCACATAAAAGTTGATTTGACATTTGCTGTTTTGATAGCTTATTCCAGCATGCTGTCTTATGTTATTAGCATGGGCTTAATTAAATTCCTCTTGGCTTCGGTGCTAAGTCTGGGCCTCTCTTATCTTATACAAACCACTGTGTAGACCTTTGTTTAATAGTTTTACAAAATTGCAGAGGCATAAAGAGTTCTCATTCTTAAGAGTACTAACCCATAGCAACCAATCAGAAACTATCCTGCTTTGGCATGACTTCATAGAGTGCATTCTGATTTCTTACAGGTTTCTGTATGTTACTGTAATAAAAAAGAAAAACTTTGTATTGAATAAGGTTGATTGTTTTTTCTTGTTCAATTAAGGCAAATAGGTTTGTTACAGGTTTAACAGCAGATAAAAGAATGGGTATGGGATATGAAGGAAAAAGAAATGCGGCTTTATTCTGAACTGGGCGGCACAGTGGCGCAGTGGGTAGCACTCTCGCCTAGCAGTAAGAAGGGTCGCTGGTTCGAATCCCGACCACGACACTACCTGCCTGGAGTTTGCATGTTCTCCCTGTGTCTGCGTGGGTTTCCTCCGGGTACTCCGGTTTCCTCCCACACTCCAAAGACATGCTGGTAGGTTAATTGGATCCTGTCTAAATTGGCCCTAGTATAGGTATGAATGTGAGTTAGGGACCTTAGATTGTAAGCTCCTTGAGGGTATAGGGACTGATGTGAAAGTATAATATATATATGTAAAGCGCTGCGTAAATTGACGGCGCTATATAAGTACCTGAAATAAATAAAATAAATAATACTATAACATGATTTATAAATAAGGTAGGTGCTATGGTTATGTATTGTGTATAGCCTCATGGACCCATGGCCCCTACTGCAACCCATGAAGTTTAACCCTGGAACAGCAAATATTTCAGTGAAGAAAAGTTGACTTTTATGTTCTTCAGTGGGGTTATACATTTTTATAACCTTCTGCACTATTTAGATGAATTTCTGAAATTGCTGGCAATAAATCGATTACATTTATATATATATATAATGTGTTCCAACATTAATGTGATCATTAGAGTGACCCTTTAATCTCCACCTATTTTACATATATCATCATTAAATACCAACACTAAATAAAACAGAGAAGTAGCAATGAACTAGAGTATATTAACCACGTAGAGGCTTCATTCCTATACACATTGATTGTACGAGGCCACAGCACAGTTTCTTTTTTTTTAAAACCAGACTCCAGCCAGATATTATTTTGTTGGTGCTGGAGATGAGATATAAACATAATAAAAAAATAGAGTGGGAAGGGTTAGGACCTCTGTGAGGCTTTCTGTCCGGATGAAAGGTGAAGTCAATAGGCACTCAAAAGCAGCTTGAGACAGGTTGAGGCAGCTTAGAAAAAGGTCAAATGCACTTTCGAATGAGCTCAGAGTGATTTCAATCTGATAAGCATTAAAGGCTGAATGTACATCACAGTAAGCTGCATATGCCCAGCAAAACCTATCCTAACACTGGAGCAAGAAGTGTGGGAGATGCCTCAAATGGGGACCCAGAAAGCAATGACAACCTGACAGAAGTTCTAAACTTTACCATTAATATCTCAGACTAAAAAAATAAAAGTTTTGAATGAAATTACTTTATAATAGTAAGCATGCAAAGCATTTGCAAGTAATGTGAATGTACTGTACATGTTCATTTGATGGATTATATTAATTTGTTTGAATAAGACAATAATTCACCAACACTAACCTGCTGAAATGATATCAATGGACAAGTAACGGACATGGAATGCCTGTGTAAATATACTGCTGGCTGCTAAGCTACTTTGGAACATTTTACCACAAGTTGTAAGGCAAACTATATATCATTTTAGAGTTTGCTCACATTTGTATGCATATTTGTGAATGGTTACTTTGATTACCTATTTTTAAGCCAACATTTTTATGTAATACATTCATAAACATATTTAATAAAAAATAATCATTCTGTGTAGTGTTGTTACATAAAATATATCATCTTACACTTAATGTAAATTCAATATTTCAATGCAGTGACAGTTTCAGAAATGTGGACTGATACATATAGTGAATGTTATAAAAATGTGTGTGCTTTGTTTGCAAACTATTGTACTAAATTACTGATATTAAAACAAAATCTTGTATACCTGCAGCTACAGCAATACTGAACTGACTGCACTAGATCACAGGTGTCAAACACAACGCCTGGGAGCAGAATCCACCCTGCCAGGCCATTTCATGTGGCCCTCACACCTCTCCTGCAGCTATCGCACCCCCCTAATCTCTGTCCCCTCCATGTTTCAGCAGTTGGCAGCAGAGAGGAGGACAGAACTCCTCCGCCAGATCTTGTTCTTCTCTGTGCAGCTACACAGAGGCTCATCTTCAATACCCCCCCATGGTCTCATCAGTCGGTAGCAGAGAGGAGGACAGAACTGCTCCGAGAGATCCTGCGCCAATCTGTGTCACCCCCTAGTCTCCGCCTCCCCTGATCTCAGCATTGAGCAGACTCTGGCAGCTGACTCAGCACATGGTAATGGGGGTGCACTATGATGTAAGGGAGTGTGGGGGACCCATGACTTCTGATAGTGAGGGAGAACTCCTGACATCTGATGTAAGGGGTGGTGGCGTGCTCTGGACATCTAGTCTTACAGATACAACCGGCCCTTTGAGGGCAACCATAATGCAGATGTGGCCCACAATGAAATTGAGTTTGACACCCCTGCACTAGATAACTTACGCTGGCCATACACTATATAAAAAGTGTTAATGGGCACAAAATCGATAATCGTTGGGACGTTTTTGAGCCGAAAAAACGAAGGACAAGTATGGAAATTTTCTGCTGAACGAACGATAAATTGAAAGATTAATGTGTTTCCCGTCAGAACTGTTTGCACTAGGTATATGTAAAAAGATGAACAAAAAATGTATTCATTTATGTCCACTGAACGACTTATCGGTCATTACATAATGGCACTATTGTTTGTTCTCACGGCTGAATGTCCATTTTTCGAAAATGGGTTCTTCCGATTTTTCGTATAGTGTATGGCATTACTGTATAATAAGTTTCAATACAAATGAGATCTCTTTTTTTTTCCACAAAAAACTTTATCAAAGGTATATAGAAGCATGTTCAAAACTACAGACTACAGTATTAATAGGCAATTTACAAAGTACCACACAAAAGTACAAAGTCGGTATAGAACCCAAGGTATGTAAACGGTCTTCAGCTCTATAATGCCCTCCCCAGAGATCTATAAAGGCTCATAAAACAAAATTAAGTAACAGAAGTTAATAAAAATGACTTAAAAATGTTGATAAAAGGTTGCTTAAGGAGACATGTATAAGTAGTGAACAGCAATTTTTTTATCTAATAACAAGGGTATAGAGAGGCTAACTTCCTGAATGTATAGGGAATACCACTGGGCATCATGGGTTGGGCATCCAGAAGCAGTCAAGGGAGATATGTTGTGCTAGGGAGAGATGAGCTTGATCGCGTGTGGCCGGCGGCGATCACGACCGCCGGCCACGCGCATCGGGTCCCCCCGCCATACAGCGGGTGCATGCGCGCCCTCTGGTGGCTGAAAAGGGGAAGGACGTACCCATACGGGATTTTGCCCAGGAGAGCCATTCGGTCGCAGTATATCTGCGTGAGCCGGCCGGGAACCAGTTAATCTCTGTGCATCACCTGAGGCTAGGTAATTCACTGGGTACATGTAATAGTTTACAACCACATTAATGTAACTTGGCCAAATTTAGGTGGTTCCCTATGTGTCCAAATTTTTAATTTTGAAGTTAGGGATTTATGTTTTAAATTATTCTGCACATCATTCCTATCATACTCACATCATACTCACGTATGCGTTCACTTCTGCACGCGAGCTCGGTGGATCGGGTCGCGTTTAAAATTTTTTTAAATTATTATTATTTATTTTACCTTTTAATTTTACACTGTTATTTTTTTTAAAAAATGCGTGACTTTTATTCCTATTACAAGGAATGTAAACATCCCTTGTAATAAAAAAAAAGCATGACAGGACCTCTTAAATATGAGATCTGGGGTCAAAAAGACCTCAGATGTCATATGTACACTAAAATGCAAAAAAAATTTGTATCATTTAAATTTGTTTTTTTTTTTTTAAATGCCCTTTAAGAGCTATGGGCGGAAGTGACGTTTTGACGTCGCTTTCGCCCTGCAATGTTATGGAGATGGGTGGGGGCCATCTTCCCCTCACTCCTCTCCATACCAATCAAGGAGCAACATCCGATCGCCTCCGCCCTGCAATGTTATGGAGACGGGTGGGGGCCATCTTCCCCTCACTCGTCTCCATACCAAGCAAGGAGCAACATCCGATCACCTCTGCCGCTGCCGGCAGCTCCGGTAAGCGGCAGAGAGCACTGGAGCGCGGCGGGAGGGGGGCCCCTCTCCTGCCACCGATAAAAGTGATCTTGCGTGGCTTGATTCTTCCAGGTTGGAGGCTGAGAGACACACACCATTTGTCACCCCCAGCATAGCCTGGCTTCCCTGTGCCATCAGCCTAGACACTGGCCATAGCAGGCAGTGTCTACCCAGGTCTGTGTTTAACCATCTGCATGGTCGATGCCACCCTCCTCCTGTTACCAGCTCAGGAATCTTCAGCTGTTGGCAGTGTTGTCCCTGCCTTTTGGATACAGGTCTAGCTTCAGCCCACCCTGCTGATAAAGGGCTGCTATCTCTCCAGACAGTTTTTCAGGCTCAACATGGCCAATATTACCAGTAAGCTGTTCGGATCGTATTAGCCCCTCTCCACCCGGAAGCCTTTAAGTGGTATTGTTTGCTTTTAATACAATTATTCTCATTGTGTCATATACCTCGACTATTACAGTTTCCTAGTTTTATAAACTTTATCAGTCTCTGCTTGAACAATTTCAAGTGCAATAAACAAACATTTTATCCTATTTATGTTTTTTTATATATACTTTTTGGAATTGACCCATAAAGCGCCATCTTCAAGTTGTCTCTTTTCTGCATATCCATCGTTCCAGTGGTTGATGGCTGCACTGGGTTTGGTCCATCAAACCTTGTTGGATTTTGACATTTCACAAGCAACTTATACCTATAGTACTTATGGATTTTTGTTTTAGCATGGTACAGTTATGATAATTTGTCACCCTCTTTACTGTTTTCTGATGGCTGAAAGGCAGCTGAGAGAACCATTTAAAAAATGACGTGTGTGCCACAGAACTGGCCACCAAGGGATGGGTTGTACCAGTTTTATTTTTCAACCTATATGGAAGCAAGAAAAATGTATTGCTTATTGAGAAGCCTTTTCAAATGGCTAGTTTTTACACATACAACTGTTGCCCACGGTTAAATTGGAACATCAAAAATTTTTCAAAACATATTTGGGATAAGAGTGCAACAGGATCATAACTGTAAGGTATTTACTATGTTCGGTGTTTTCACATTATGAATATTTATACTCAATTTTGGCTCCTGTGACAGTGGTCACCAAGTCAGGACACGAAGAGAAATCTCTACCACATTGAAAGTAAAAATATTATAAGAAAGGGTTAAGATTTCCTTTTATTTCTGCCCCATTAGATATATCCTACTTACAGTGACACCCGACAGGAAGAGAGGGGAAATCTCTTCATTGAGGATAAAGCAAATAAAAACATAAGAGAAGATGTAACCTTGAATTACACTTTAAACATGTTTTGTGTCATTTGGGTTAAACCTCTCAAATCTCCAAAAGTTCGGGCCTAAAATAAGGCAACAACAAAACCCCCAGAACTGCTATACATTTTACCATAAAGGAGGGGGAAATAATGGAAAATTGTTATCACTTACTGTAATTTTCCTTTCCTGGCCCATCCTCACGACAGCACATAACAGGTTAACACCTCCTTTGGAGCCCCCAATGACCACATGTTCCAAGCTGAATATAAAAGACAGCCCCTCCCACAACTAAGATGTTCGATAACTTAGCCTGCGACAGGCTACTAGGGAGGGAGTCCTATGCTGACGTGAGGATGAGCCAGGAAAGAAAAATTACGGTAAGTGATAACAATTTTCCTGGCCCATCCTCCCGTCAGCACATAATGGGATATAAAAAGGCCAATATAGGTTGGGAGAGAACAAATGAAAAGAGATACTGACAATCAAAGAAAAGCTGCTAAAGCCAGAAAAAATTGATCTCTCTTGTCCCAAACTTGCTGGTCGCATATTTTGTTTGTAAGGTTGACCGCACCAGACCTTCAAGCTAGCCTATGTGAAAAGTAACTTTGAGATACCTCCATTGTGATCTATTAAATCTGCAGCCTGTCCTATAAGATTTGGCCTCCTGCACCCTCTGAAGTTCAGTGGGCTTGAGTGAAGGATGGCTGCTTCCTCTTACTAGTCTGTGGCTAGAGTCCAGACTTTTCCTCTTGTCATTCGCTTAATTGCGTTGTTCAGCGTTTGGCCGAATAACCTCCCATTATAGGAAATGTCGAAGGCTTGTGTAGAAGTTCCAGTGGCATAACCACAATGCTCTCCTAGCAGTGACTGAGTGTACTAGGTCTATCAAAAGCATCAACCAAAAGTCAGTTGACAGGTTCCACTCTTTACAGAAACTGTGCCAAATCTTGCAGTTTCCAATGTTGAATGTAATGCCATTTCTGAAATTAATATATCAAAGTTAACTCTATTGCTGGATGGCAGGCAAAATCTGTCACTGTATAGATTCTGTGCAAGCCTGATGGCCAGATTACCATAGTTTCTGCATTCCAGATGTGTTTCTGCATGAGTGTTTTTGATGCATTCTACATGCGTTTTGCCACGATGTGTTCCTATAAAGAAACAATGCAACATTCTACTCTTGTTGACGGCACTAGAATGCGCTGTACTGAGAATTAAGTAATTAGAATCAAAGTTAAACACTATCCATGCGTTCTTGATGCAGAAATAAAAACCGTACTGGACTGCATCTGGTGTGAACAAGTCCATTGAATGCAACCAAATTGGGGCGCATGCGCGCGAGCGAAGGTAATGGACGCTTGATTCCTCCGCTCCGCGCCGTCGGAACCTATTACCCGGCCTAATCCGACATAAAAGAAGCGGGGGGGCGGCATCTCTACCCCAGAGGATAGAGGAATACCCAGAGCTGCAAGCGGTGATGTACCGCTCCGCGAAAAGCAAACTTAAAAGCCGGCAGCACAGCAAACAATCTCCAGCCTTAGGAAAAGGCCGATCCAAGATGGCGCCCGAACCTCCAGAGCCTGATGATGACACGCAGCTCTCTGCAATGGAACCGGGATCTCCTGCTGAAAGCCTCCATCTGTTCCCCACGGATCACGTGAGTCCTCACCCTGCTGACTCTGATGCCATGCTAGCTAAGTTCCGCAGCATCGTTAGAGACGAGATAATGGCAGCCTCCCGAAAACTCTCCTCAGACTTGTCCGCAGAAATAGACGCTCTCAGAGATAAGTTAGAGGACGTGGAAAACAGGGCCCGCAGGGATAACCTTCGCATCCGCGGCATCCCCGAAATGATCACTGACCTACAGGGAACAACTACCGCTTTTTTCCAAGAACTGGCCCCCGAGAATACGGTGGACAGATTGGAGTTTGACCGCATTCACCGGTCACTGGCCCCCAAACCCTCCGAAGGGATGTCATTATCAAATTCCACTATTACAGATCCAAGAAGAAGCTCTTACAGTCTGCCCAAGAGCAATGGGATATCTCATTCCAAGGTAATCCCCTGCAAATATTCGTGGACCTCTCGCCAATCACCATTGCCAGACGCCGAGGCCTCAAGCTTTATCTCCAAGTTCTGCAATCCCACCAGATCAAGTATAGATGGGGGTTCCCCTTTAAACTTTCTTTTTCCCACCAGGGCCGCCAGTTCCACGCCACCTCCCCATCTGGCCTAAAACAACACCTCCAGGACCTGCAACTGGACCTCCCTCCTTCTCAACCTGATGCTGCGGCTTCATCTTCTAGGCCTGGCACCTCTAGGCTCCCTCGTCAGCCCTCTCAAGCATCACAAAGATCTCAATCTGGATCCCAGGCGCTGCGGGACCTGCAGGCCCAACGATTCCAACAATCCAACAATGGATGAAGATCCCTATCTTCCCTTGGTGTTCATTGCACTTTTCTTGGCCGCTTGATCCCGTGTGACACTGACTGTTTTTGTTCCAACTCCTAGCCTTACACGTCGATTGCAGTAGCGTGTTTTGGAGGGTGCCCCCCTGCTACATTGTTACCCTACTGAGACGGTTGTTGCTTGGCTGGGGGGGTCATCGCCCTATTGTAGACTGCCCCACCTGTGAGATGGTGGTCTGGGGCATCGTCCACCCCCCAAGGGGTTCCCTGGTGGGTCCCCAACATTACTTTGCCCCCCAAGCCACCTCTACATAGCCGATGGCCCTAACGGACTGGACAGCTTATCAGGCTTAAGAAATCATTCTCACGGATGGTTGAGGTGTGGGGTGAGGGGTAAATCATTTAGAGTAGGGGCAAGCCTCCATTGATTGCTATGTAGGTTGTATGTTTTGTTTCCACGCTGAGGCCCTTCACTCCTGCTCAGTGGAGTGGTGGGGCTGGCGGTTTGGTTTTGTTATGTAACCTCACCCTGCCTCCTAGGGCGGACAGTCTTGTGACTGTTGTCCCTGGGGGACGGGGGTGACTCCTGCATCTATACCTCCAAATGCCGATAACACACTGAGGTTGGCGTATTGTGACTCATTTTAAGTTGTTTGTTTTGATGCTGTCTCTAATTATTGTTTAGACTCTATGTTTATTTTACTTAAGTTGTTTGAATCATTTTCACCACAGGCCGGTGGTTCCGACGGACCACTGCTCCCCCCCATGTGTTGGTACCTGGCTAAGACATTTGTCTTGGTTATGGTCCCACTTCACTGTGGGCCCTACTGCCCACGGCATGATACATCTATGTATTCATTACATACTCTAAGCCGAGTTTTTTTTTTTTTTTCTCATACCTTATGTTCTTTTCTATCCCTGCTCTTCTTCTCTCACTTCTCTTTCCCTCCCCCCTCTTCCCTTTCCCCCGGCCCCTGGGGTGTGCGGACGGAGTAGTCCACAGCGTTATATATCAGACCCAATGACCCTTCACTGGTTGTCCCTGAATGTTCAGGGTATGAATTCCCCCAAAAAAGGGTCAAGGTTTTTAAATACCTTAAGCAACAAAAAATAAATATAGCCTGTTTACAGGAAACCCATTTTTCCTCCTCTTCCTGCCCCAAATACTTCGCTGCAAATTACCCCCAAGTCTATTTAGCCAATGGTCCTACTAAGCAGAAAGGGGTTCTCATTGCCATATGAAAATCGGTCCCATTTATTTGCAGTAAACAGATAGCTGATCCTAATGGCAGATACCTTCTCTTGCAGGGTTCTGTTCAGGACAATGAAGTAACTATTATGACTTATTACGCCCCGAATGACAATCCTGGCCCCTTCCTGTCTCATGTCTGCTCCTTGCTACAGGTCCACCAGAAGGGCACCCTCCTGTTGGTGGGTGACTCTAATGTGACGCTTAACCCCGCTCTTGTACCTGACAGATCATAAAGGTCCCTCCCCTGCTGCTAAAAAATTCTTGCTAGCCCTACAAAACCTAGACCTAGTTGACATCTGGCGAGTGTCTCACCCCTTGGGCAGGGATTATACCCACTATTCCCACCCTCATCACTCTCACTCTAGAATTGACCATTCGTTTGTGTTACGGAAACATCTCCCTTTAATCGAATCGGTATCGATCCTAGCAGTCCCTTGGTCGGATCATGACCCTGTTCTGACTGTTTGTCATTCCCTGCTCAGCAAACCACAACATGCCCCTTGGGTGATGAATGATTCACTTTTATCCTTCAAACTGATCCTCAGAGGCATCCAAGAAGCTTCTGTGGAGTACTTTAGACTTAATGCAGGTTCAGTCTTGTCCCCAGTAACACTATGGGAGGTTGATAAAGCCGTCCTCCGGGGTCACGTTATGCGAGTAGCTTCTCAACGCAAGAAAGAACGGATTCAAGCCTGACGCAAGTTGGAGCAGAATCTGGAGGACCGGTGAGCGGCCTTTAAACTAACCCCCACCCCCGCTAACCGCAGATCTTTAGACAAGGCCCGTACGGACTTGGATTTATGTCTAACTGACGAAGCGGACCGTACTCTACGTTGGTCCCGCCAGAAGTGGTATGCTAAGGCAAATAAACCTAATGCGCAGTTGGCCAATAGACTGCGTACCTTTCCCCCTGAAATTTACTCCCATAAACTTGCGCACCCGCCATAACATCCTCACGGGGAACCCTCAGCGGGTCTTGGAAGAATTCCCCCATCGTCTTACCAAGCTTTACTCCCCCCCAAATCATTTTTCAACACAGGGCCTGAATGCTTTCTTAAAAGAGTTATCCTTACCCTCCCTATCCGATTCCCATATCTCCCTAATGGACCGAGATATACAGGTCTCTGAGGTTCTCCAGTGCATTAAGGAACTGAAGGTGGGCAAAAGACCAGGCCCGGATGGTTTCACGGCCTTGTACTATCGAAAGTTTGCGAATGTACTGGCCCCACACTTAGCGGCTATGTATAACTCGGTCAAAGGAGGTCACCCATTTACACCAGATTTGCTGACTCCTAACATAGTGATGATCCCTAAGCCAGACAAAGACCATTCTTCCTGGGCAAATTTTCGGCCAATCTCTTTAATTAATATTGACATTGAAAAATTGACGAAAATTTTGGCGAACTGCCTGAATTCCTTTCTCCAGCGCTTGATAAAAAAAGATCAGGTGGGATTTGTGCCCCGTAGACAGGCAGGGGATGCCATTAGACGCCTTCTCCAAATCCAACATATAGTACATGAGAGGTCCCTGGAGACAATGTTTCTCTCTTTAGATGTTAATAAGGCTTTTGATACCTTATCCTGGCCCTACTTAACACAGGTGCTCAGTCACTACGTTTTTGGCACCTCCATTCTGAGCTGGGTTTCAGCCATATATGACTCCCCTCAGGCCAAAGTACGCTATTATGGATATGAGTCGCCTACTTCCCCTATTAGGAGGGGAACCCGTCAGGGATGCCCACTCTCCCCACTTCTATTTATCTTAGCACTTGAGCCCTTGGCGGAGGCCATTCGATCTCACTCAGACATATCAGGAGTAGAAGTAGCAGGAACCGCACACAAATTGTCATTGACATTTTATTAACCATTACTAAACCCAGAATCTCCCTCCGCAATCTACTCTCTCTCTTAGACTCCTTCGCCTCATTCTCAGGCCTTTCGGTTAATCCGGCAAAATCAAAAGCGATGTCTATCAACCTTCAGTCCCCGGAATTAGAGTCCCTACAATCGGCATTCTCATTCCAATGGTTAACCTCATTACCTTACCTGGGTATTAAACTTACTCCCAGGTATTCGGGATTATATCAAGCCAATTTTCCTCCGCTTTTTTGAAAACTGGAGGCTATGCTTGCCTCTTGGTCCACACTTCCGATTTCCTGGTTTGGCAGAATAGCGACGGTACGCATGACTTACCTCCCAAAATTGCTCTATTACTTTAGAGTTTTGCCAGTCCAGGTGCCCCCCCATATCCTCCGAATACATCAGCGTAAAATAATGCAGTTTGTATGGGGCTCCAAGAGACCCAGGATCAAGAGGCAAGTGCTTTATGCTCGCAGAATTAATGGTGGCCTTTCAGTCCCTAATCTGCAAGCATACTATACAGCTGCGGGTATTGCCCCATTGTCTCATCTCCATGAGAAACAACAAATGCCACTGTGGGCCACCATGGATTTAGTCGACACACATCCAATGCCTCTAGCTTCTCTTCCTTGGCTTCCTAAAGCGCATCGCCCTTCTACCATAGGTCCCTGTCTGGCTCATTCCCTTAAATTGTGGGATGCGGTCAAGTACTCAGCAGGCCTAATCTCTCCTCATCTCCCAATACTTCGTCTCCTCCACTGCCCTCTATTTCAACCAGGTTGTGATAATCCATTGCAGTTTACATGGTGGTCCGATAACGGCTTTATAGACATCCATTCTTTATTCACCCCAACGAAGATCATCCCTTTCGCGGCTCTACGTTCCTCACACGATATCCCCCTTAGGGAGTATTACAGTTATCTGCAAATCAGACACTTTCTCCAACAGCTTACAAAATCTCAATCTGCCCCCTTTACCATGACCCCGTTTGAAAGCCTTTGTAGATCGTGCCCCCAATCCTCGGGTCTGATATCTCTCATATATGCTGCTATAATTAATTCTAAAGCACCACCACTGAGACCCTACCACCTCCAATGGGAGGCTGAGCTCGGGAAACAATTAGATCCGGAGGACTGGCAAAGCATGACTATCACACTATCCAAGTGCTCTAAGAATGTCCTCTTTTTGGAGAACGCTTACAAAGTCTTCTATAGATGGTACTATACTCCAGCTAGATTGGCAAGCTTCATCCCATCTTATTCCCCCCTCTGTTTTCGTGGGTGCTCCCAGAAGGGTACGATGGTGCATATCTGGTGGACCTGTCCCAGGGTTTGCAGATTATGGGTCAGAATATATGCACTACTCTGCAATCTCTTTAACACTACTATAAAGCGGGACCCTTTCGAGGCCCTTTTATGGAAGCCGATTACAGAACTTCTTCGTCCTAAACGCCAATTAGCAGCACATATTTTTTTTTTTTTTTTAAAAAAGGAACATGTTTATTGACGACATGTGAATATTGTACAGATACATTACAAAGCATTCTACCGAAAAGTAGGCAAAAAAAAGGGTGGGGATACATATATTACATATAAATGTGCGTGTTATCATGGAAAATACAGCGGTACAGATAGCCTTAATAACATCAGTAGCATCTGTTATAGGTTTCACCAGATAAATTGGCTACCCCATCTACTACAGTTCGTGTGTCTATCATGTATAGTTGATTAATCCCTGCAAGTGCTAGTTTTTTCCAACCATTTATCCCATATTTTGTGATACTTATTCGGACAGCCCCTGTGTTTGTACATTACTTTTTTATATGGTAGTACCGAGTTTATTTCCTTAATCCAGGCTTGTATCGTGGGAGGTTCTGCTCTCAACCAATGTTTGGCTATTAATTTTCTGGCGCTAAAGAGTGATTCACTGAGGAGTGTTATCAGGGGTCTATCTTTATCAGCATCTGGTAGTAACCCAAGAAGGCAGGGCTTGGGGTCGAGTTGCACTGGTGATCCCATGTGGTCATGGAGGAACTTTATAATTTGTGCCCAGAAGCTTTGTATCACTGGGCAGGACCAGAGTAGGTGAAAGAATGTGCATGGGCTACCAGAGCATCTTGGACAGTTTAGGTTCTGGTGTGGAGAGAATTTTGCTATTCTAGAGGGTGTGAGATATGATTTGTGTACTATATATAGCTGGGTTAAGCGCTCGGAGATTTTAGGAGATGTGGTTTTAACATTTGCCAATATGTCTTCCCAGTCAGAGTGGTCTATGGGTCCCACATCGTCCTCCCATCTAATTCTAGCCGTGTCTATTATCCTTGCCACCGGTGTGGTGCGTAGTGTATTATAGAGGGTGGATATAAGTTTTTCTGGGTTTGATCCTGTAATAATATCTACCAGTGGCAGTATTTGTGGGTTGGGGAGTCCGCAGCCGAATTGGGTTTGGAGTGCGTGTTTTAACTGTATGTAGCTAAATTGCATTTGTGGGGGGAGGTCGAACTCCTCGCTGAGTGTCTGGAAGCTTCTGATTCCGAATATGGTGGTGACCTGAAATAAGAATACTATTCCCTTGGCTGCCCATCTAGTGGCTCCTGGAAGAGAGGCTAGTTCTGTCAACTGAGGGTTGTGCCATAAAGGTGTGTGTGAGTGAAGGGAGTCGGTTTCAAGTAGCTGGATCGCCTTTTCCCACACATACCTGTGTTGTGAGAGTAGTAAGTCTAGGTCCTTGTGCTTGTCTTGTTTGCTGCTTTTTCGGAATGTAACCTGTAGTGGGGAGTGCATGTTGCTATTTGGTTTTTTACATACTAGAGTTTGGTATCTGATCTCATCTGTTTTGTGAATATGATATAGATGCGAAAGTTGTGCTGCAATGTAGTACGCGTATAGATCTGGTAGGGCCATTCCTCCCGAGGAGGTTGGGTTTTTGAGCGTATTCCAGGCTAGTTTATGTCTGTTGGGCCCCCATATAAATGAGTTAAGTATTTTGTCAAGTGATTTAAATATAGTAAGGGGTATACGTACAGGGGAATTCCAGAATATATAAAGGAATTTGGGAAGTAGTATCATCTTAAATAGATTAATCCTGCCCGATATTCCCAGGGGGAGTCTTGCCCAGGTTTGTGTGCGGGATTTTAAGTGTGTGAAGAGTGGTTCAATGTTGTTACTGATGTAATCTAACGGGTCTTTGGTAATCTCTACTCCTAAGTATTTAATGCGGGCGACTCGTTGTAGGGGGAGTGAGGCTGCGATTTGTGATGGGGGTGACAGGTCTAGAGGGAGGATCTGTGATTTGGACCAGTTCATGCTAAGGCCCGAATGTTTCCCGAATTCTTCAATGGTCGTTAGGGCTGTTTGGAGGGAGAGGCCCGTGTCCTCCAGGTAGAGAAGCATGTCGTCAGCATATAGACTTAACGTCTCAGTCAGGGATCCTATACGTAGTCCGTGTATGTCTGGGTTCATACTGAGGGAGATGGCAAGGGGCTCCACCGCTAGGGCATATAGTAGTGGGGATAATGGACACCCCTGGCGAGTTCCCCGTGTCAATGGAAATGGGTCAGACATCCATCCGTTTACCACCACTCTGGCCATTGGGGAGTAATACAGCAACTGTACCCATTTTAGGAAGTTTGGGCGGAATCCAAAGCCTCGTAGGCATTCCCAAAGGTAGCTCCATTCAATCGAGTCGAACGCCTTTGCGGCGTCTAGGGATACTATTGCTCTATCTCCCATGTGGTCGTGGACCGCCTGGATGTTCATGTGAAGGCGCCTTAGATTCATGGCTGTATTTTTCCCAGGCATGAATCCAGTCTGGTCAGAGTGGATGAGGGAGAGGATACTGTTGTTGAGGCGCATGGCTAGTATTTTGGCCAATATTTTGATGTCAGCTTGGAGAAGTGAAATTGGGCGATAGGAATCAGGTAGTCGGGGGTCTTTGCCTGATTTAGGAATTACTATGATTACTGCTTGTCGAAGGGTTTCAGGGAGAGTTTCGGTTTCGAATATATGTTTATATAGCTTCAGCAATTCAGGGGTCAGAATTTCTGAGTAAGCTGCATAGAAATCTAGAGGGATGCCGTCCCCGCCTGGTGCCTTAGCTGGTGCAAGAGATGCTATGGCGAGGGCAACTTCATCTGCCGTGAGGGGAGCCTCCAGATCTTGCACTTGGGATTCTGAGAGCTGTGGGAAGGGGATGCTTTGTAGGAAGGCTTTAGTTTCTTGTGAGGTGGCCTCAACCTTGGAGGAGTATAAGTCAGTGTAGTATTTTTGGAATGCTTTTGCGACCGCCTGGGGGTCTGAGAAGGTTTCATTATTGTGTGGGTTGACTAAGGTAACTGTTATTGGAGGGTTGGATTCCTGGCGGGCTAAGTATGCTAACAACTTCCCCGCTCGCTCCCCTTGCTCAAACATACATTGTTTCACAAAGAAAAGTTTCTGTTTGGCTTTCTCATATTGAAGTTGGTCTAATAGGCGGGTGTGAAGTTTAATTGCAGCTGCTTTGTCAGGGGAGGGGTCCTGTTGAAACTCCCTTGTCAGTAAGTCTGCTTTAGCAGAGGCTTGGTGGAGAATTAGGTTAGAGGAGGTTTTAATTCTTCGTATACGGGAGGAGAGAATAGTGCGGACATGGATTTTGAATGCTTCCCAGACCTGTCCCACCGGGGCTGTGTTATTATTGGTCTTAAAATAGAACTGCCATTCCTCGTAGGTGTCCTCCTGGTCCTTCAGCATTGATAACCAGAAAGGGTGAAGACGCCACGAGGGAGGCCCCGGCCTCGAATTGAGATACAGGGTTGCCCAGCACGGGGCATGATCAGATAGAGTTCTGGTGTGGTAGCCCGAGCCCGACAGGCGGGGAAGCAGTGTGTTGGATATCATAATAAAGTCGATTCGGGACATAGTGGAGTGGGTTGCCGAGAAGCATGAGTATGCACGAGTAGTGGGGTGATTGTAACGCCATGTGTCGGTTAGTGAAAATTCTTGTAGCAACCGTCCGAGCCGGGTCGTGTCTGGGGAGGGTGTGTCTGGATTTGTCTGTGGTCTGTCTTTTTGAGGGTTCAGTACCATATTGAAGTCACCCAACCAGATGGCGGGTATGTTGGGATACTGCGCCATGTATAGTAGGCCTTCAGTGACTAGGTTGGAGTTATACGGAGGGGGTATATAGAAGGCCATTATGAGGTATTGCATGTTATTTATGGTGCAGTGCAGGAAAATATATCTGCCTTGGGGGTCTGTGCGTGTGGTGATGAGTGCGAAGGGGGTCGTTTTGGCTATAAGGATTGAGACCCCTCTCGAGTGCGGAGAGTGAGTTGCATGAAATGCCCATCCTATCCATGGACGCTTTAATGCAAGCTGAAGCTGGCCAGTGATATGCGTTTCAACTAAGACTGTTATATCTGCTCGGTAGGTTTTTAGGCAGGTAAAAACAGCAGTGCGTTTAATTTTGTCGCGGACCCCTCGGATGTTCCAAGTAAGAAATTTCAGGGTGGACATAATAATTGAGAATTTAATTTTGTTGGGGGGAGTAGAAATGGGGGTTGCAATGTCACTCTCCGCACCAGAAGTAACCCGTATCTTCCCCCGCTTTTCAGTAGGCAACATAAATGTACACATATATCCCTATATCGCCAGTTACAGTACATATCCTTCATCACGTCAATAATTATAACAATTCCCTTACCCTCCCTCCCTGCCCTCAGTCGCCCAAACTTGACTGGGGCTTGTTTCCCAGAACGTGTGCAATGTAGATGAGAAAGTACTTCTAGCATAGTACTTGTGCTGGAGGGGAAACCCCCCTCCCCGTTCAAATGCACAATAACCTGATCAATCCTGGTGGTAGCCTATAGGGCAGCACCAGGGTTGATGTGACGGTCTCCCGCCGGAGGCGAACAAGTTCTGGATAAAAACATCCAACGATGGAGTACATGTGGTAGTGTTAAATTTACAAAACTAGTAAACTAATGAAACCTGAGTTCTTGCGTCGCTGTGGCAATTAAGGAGGAGAGATTAGCCAAGTCCAGTTCGGGCAGCTTGGATCAGGTGCGGTCTTGGGAGAGCATGTCTTCCTCGGTGTTCTCGCATAGCGCAGTTCAAGTTCGGCCCGGGTCCGGAAAATTAAAAGGGGAAAAGAGATGTTAGTGCTGCACGTCCGGGCACGCAGCTCCTCCAATTGGAGGTATAAAATATGGGGGCCAATTTCCGGGGGGGATCTATGGTGTGGTGGGCCCAAAACAGGGGGATCTCCAAATTTTCAACAGTGGAGAATAACAGTCCGTGTTTGAGGCCTCGGTGTCGCAGAGTCATTCTCCCCGGTTGCCCAGTGATGATTTGCTTGAGGTCGGTACATCTTCCTTGGCAATCATGTGTGGTATAAATCCTGGAACGTACTGTATATGGGAAGCTGTGGATTGAAGCTTGCTTCTTTGGCGGGTCAGACTGCGTCCTGGGCAGGTCGGTTTCTCTGTGCGTCCAGACGATCCACCCATGCTGAGGCCTGGTTAGGGTCCTCAAAGAAGTGCACTCGGTCTTCACCCACTATGCGAAGTCGAGCCGGGAACAGCATGGAGTATTTGATGTGTAGTGCTCTTAGGCGGCGCTTGGTGTCAGAGAATTGCGCCCTTTGCTTCTGGACCTCTGCAGAGAAGTCCGGGAATGCTGAAATGAAGCCGGTTTGATATGGGATGTTTCCTTTTATTCTGGCCAGTCGCAGGATCGCGTCTCGGTCTCTGAAATTTAGCAGCTTCGCGATGAAAGTGCGTGGGGGTGCACCTTCAGGCGGGCGGCGAGCCGGCATCCGGTGGGCACGTTCCACCACGAATGTAGCCGAGAAATAGTCTCTGCCATATGTTTTGATAAGGAGCTGCTCCAGAAAAGTGGCCGGGTCTGTGCCCTCTGAGCCCTCCGGCAGTCCAATGAACCGGAGGTTGGACCGGCAGGTGCGGTTCTCGAGATCATCTTATTTCTGCGCCAATTGTTGAATCTGGCGTCGCAGCTCGTCTTTTGTGTGCTGCATGGGGTGTAATATGTCCTCCGCCTGCCCAATCCGAGTCTCCGCTTCGGTTACTCGTTCCCGGAGCTTGGTCATATCGTGTCTGATGAGTGATGTGTCCACCTTCACCTCCTCTATCTTAGTTGTGAGTGTGGATTGACAAAGGGAGATTGCCTCTAGTACCTTTGCTGTGCCGTCCGGCTCCTTCTCCACAGGGGGGATACATGCGGTGTGTCCGAGGCGCCATCTTGGTTCTCCACGTCCCGCTCAGTCCGTCTGTATCGGTCGAGAGACGAGGAGGCTATGTTCCTTTTCGGTGGAGACATATCGGTCCCGGTCTCAGCGGCAGGTTCGGCCAGGTCAGGGGAGAAAAGCAGGGTTTTTGGCTGCAGGATGTGTATAGAAGGATCTGCCACGGATCTTCACTCACACACGTCTGCTCACATCGCTGTCCAGGCCACGCCCAGCAGCACATATTTTTACTGCAACTAAATTGACCATAGCAAGGGCCTGGAAAACCCCGAACCTTAGCTTTGAAGCAGTTAAAAACTGCGTGAATGATATCATGGTAAATGAGAAACTTACGGTCATACTCTTGGACACCCATGATAAGTTCCTCAGGGTATGGCAACCCTGGGTGACTCATAACCATCCATCACGATTTGATCTAATGCTCCTCTCCCTTTAATGAGCCTCCATTCCCCCCACCCCGGGGTCCTCCCCTCCTTTCCTACCCCCCCTTTTTCCACCTTCAATTTCTTCTTTTTCTTTCTCCTTCCCTGCATCACAAACCTATGCTATTCTCTTCACTGCTCTTCTTTCACCACACTCTCTTTCTAGTTTCTTTCTCCCCCCTTTTTTTTTTCTTTTTCTCGTTCAGGCCCTCAGGCTTAGTCCTGTAGAGATTGGATACTTGATGTGATACAAAACATATTACATAATGAGGTATATTACTCTCTTTGAAGTTTTTCAATTTAGTTTGATTTTATTTCTTGTTCTTTTTTTTTTTTTTTTATGTAATGTTACATATTACAACAACATCTCGCTATACGTTTTCTAGTTATCCATGAGTGTCCACAAATATACTACTCTGTACCTACATTATGCCACTCAATCAGAAAACGTGAGATGAGGACACTCCTTTGTATGTCGCCTGGCCTCGACTTTGGACTATTCGAGACCGGGCTTAAATTCTTGACCATTAGTTCCACCTGCCAGATACTGGCAGTCCTATACCTGTTAATCCAAGATGTATCCATTACTGTTTTGTACTATTCTGTTGATATATATTTTCAATAAAAACCTTTGTGCAAGAAGGCAACCAAATTGTAAAAGGCAAAGACACTTGCTGCACCGGACACAGCAACCACCCCTGGAAGTGCAGTGCATAAACATACAGCAGCCATTTTATATGGATAAAGCTTAGTGAACCTGTTACTGTAAATTGGTCTTCTGACGAGGTCTCTGTCATCCTCCATTAACGAGCGATTTACGCTCTTTTATTGTTGGGAAAAGGCCATCCTCAATCATGAGCGATTTACGCTCTGCCATTATAGGAAAAGGCCATCCTCCATCATGAGCGATTTACGCTCTGCCATTATGGGAAAAGGCCATCCTCCATCATGAGCGATTTACGCTCTGCCATTATGGGAAAATGCCATCCTCCATCATGAGCGATTTACACTCTGCCATTATGGGAAAAGACCAGCCTCTATCATGAGCGATTTACGCTCTGCCAATATGGGAAAAGGCCATCCTCCATCATGAGCGATTTACACTCTGCCATTATGGTAAAAGACCATGCTCCATTATGAGCGATTTATGCTCTGCCATTATGGGAAAACTATCCTCCATCATGAGCAATTTACGCTCTATCATTATGGGTGTTGCTTGTGGCGTGGATATTTGCAGCATACTTTCTGCTATAGCCGTCTTAATAGGTCTTGGAATTTTGCACAACCCCCATCCTTGTGAGGCAACCTGTGCAATTTCATTTCTCTGCCACTGCAGACTGCATGCTGGCCCAAAATGCACCCTGAGCTTGGCAAGGCATTTTCTATCATGCTGGCATAAACGCATGTGCCAATTTCCTGGGTTCTGTCCCTTCACAGGGTAAGTGGAAACAACTCCTTTAGAGTGTATTGACCACATGCTTAATGAATGTGACAACCTATAATGCCGTGTACACACGAGTGGACTTCTCATCGGACTGAACTCCGAAGGACTTTGACGGAGTTCCGACGAAACGGACTTGCCTACACACGATCACACCAAAGTCCGATCCTTTGGAACGTGATGACGTACGACCGGACTAGAAAATGAAGTTCAATAGCCAGTAGCCAATAGCTGCCCTTGCATCGTTTTCGGTCCGTCGGGCTAGCATACAGACGAACATTTTTTTCGATAGGAATCGTCGGAAAGATTTGAAACATGTTCTATTTCCAGGTTCGTCGGAATTTTCGACAGAAAAGGTCCGATGAGGGTCCGATGAAGCCCACACACGATCGGAGTGTCCACCGGAATCGTTCCGTCAGACCTTTGCTGCCGGAAAGTCCGCTTGTGTGTATGCGACATTAGGTGTCATCATCCTGTGATCGTTGGCGGGTCTTATGTTTTTTGGAGCATTTGCGTTCAGGGTTTCTGCTTCTAAAATAATGCAAAACACCTTTATTTGCATATTTTCCTTGGGCACTCTTTTAAGAACCATGTCCTACGTCTCCCCCTCCTACCTTTGCTAATCTTCTGTGCCACTAACAGGTGTGGCAAGCTCAAATTTGCACAAAATATATGGAGAAAAGCATCTTACCTCTCACCAAAAAACATGGAACCCTGTCTCTTTAAGAGCCATCTGCCTTCAATCCACTCACCTCAGAAGTCTCTGCAGGTGAGCTTCAGACAGCATTTCCAAAGGTAGACATCAGGACACAGTCAGAGTCAGAGACAAAAAACAGTCAGACTGTCAAACCCACAGAAGTACACAGCATAGCAAGGGAGCCAGGACAGCACATCCAAAGACAGACAGGAGACTCAGCCAGAACCTGAGGTAAGTCCTGGCAGGACTGCATAGAGAGAGGGAGCGAAGCCCTCCCAACTGCAGACCTCCAAAATCAGTTACACCATTGCATGGTGTCTGGCGGTTCCCATCCTGTGCTGCCCATCTCCCCACACTCTGTGACACCATTCACAGCCGCTCTCAGACTGACAATAAAGCCAGGAGAGCAGTGCAGTGCGCTGCATATAAAAAGGACAGAAAAAAACAAAGGGAGAGGCAATGATGACATTGCAGAGCACTTATAATACCACACCTGTACAATATATCAATGCTGTTTAAGCATCATTTTGCCCGCAGCCTTGGCACAAGGCACCTCAGTTTTTTGAAAGATTTCCTTTTAGCATTCTGGGTCTTCCAACTCCATGAGAAGCTGAACATGGAGGGGTAGGTTCGGCAGGGGGGGATGCAGCAAACAAATTACTTACCAACTGCAATCAGCATGTGGTCTGGAGCATGACCAAAAAAGAACATCTTAGTTGGGGGAGGGGCTGTCTTTTATATTCAGCTTGGAACATGTGGTCATTGGGCGCTCCAAAGGAGGTGTTAACCCGTTATGTGCTGACGGGAGGATGGTCCAGGAAATTTCTAATCCCACAAAGCCAAGCGGATCAAGTCTCTAGGTTGAAATGAACTTTGGCAAAGAAAATGGATTGTGGGACTTTATATGAAGCACATTACTAGGTAAATGGCCAATCAATGTAAACATAGTTTATTACTACAAATGGCATACATACACATGTAGAATAGTAGAAAATAAAAAAATAATATACTGATAGGTCTCAATAAATAAAGTCTAGACAATTCATGATTATACATAAATCTCTCAACATAATAACATAGTAGTGGACCTTGGGTATGTAGACCAAAATTGTAGTGGTAACATATAGGCATAATAGCAATGATTCATTAAATTGGTTCATTAAAATAGACTATAATATAGTACAGATATTAGATATGGACACTGTGACGTAGCATCATAGGAAAGCTCTACACGTTTCATGGTTACATTACCACTCATCAGGAGCAGATGCGGAGTTTGAGGGTATCTATAATAGAATAAAATGCCAAAATGATATGATAGTAAAAAAAGTGTAAAAACATTGAAGAAAGAGGGGGAGCATAAAAGGTCCCAATCACTCTCACCTATCTGTAGTACATGGGTATAAATGTTGGTGGTATTAATGGTAGGAGGCACTATAGAAGTTATTGTCTATTATTATGTATTATGTCTACTACTGGTTGCTGGTGCCATTGCCATGCCTCAGGTGTTACCGTCTCAGCTTCCGGGGATAACATCTTCTTTAGTGCCTCCTACCATTGATACCACCAACATTTGTACCCATATACAGAGGCGGCTCTCTAATTAGGCGAAATAGGCGGTGGGCTCAGGCCTCGCAGTCATAGGGGCCTCGCACAGCTGGCTAGTTTACCTAATTAGAGAGCCGCCTCGTTCAGCAGCAGAGATCTCCGTCCCGATCCCCTCGCTCTGCTACAGGGAGAGATACAGGCTGCGAGTGAGACGTGTGATCGGAGCTCACAGACATCTCCGGATCACAGACAGGGAGAGCCGCTCAGTGTACAGCCTGCTCTGACAGATCTCCCCCCTCCCCCTGCTGCCCGCACAGCCAGACAGAAGAGGAGAGAGAGATTCTGCCCCTCCTCCTCCCGCCCTCTCCTCCTGTGTCTGCCCCGCCCACTCTCCTCGGCAGTGTTCTCTGCTCTGTCTCAGAGAAGGGGATGTGTGGGCGGGAAGATTCAAGCTGAAGCCCAGCAAAGAGAAAAGGACAAGGGGAGTCTGATCCATCCATCCATCCATCCATCCATCCATCCAGTCCCTCCTGCCTCCCAGTGAGTACACTGATGTAGGGGATGCTCTTCCTTCCCTTCTTCCTCAATCCCCTTCTCTTTCTTTCCATTCTTTTTGTCTCTTTCTTTCTTTCTTTCTTCTTTCTTTCTTTCTTTCTTTCTTTCTTTCTTTCTTTCTTTCTTTCTTTCTTTCTTTCTTTCTTTCTTTCTTTCTTTCCCCATTTCTTTCCCATCCCCCTCTCTTTCTTTCTTTCCTTTCCCCATCCCCCTCTCTTGCTTTCTTTCTTTCCCCATCCCCCTCTCTTGCTTTCTTTCTTTCTTTCTTTCTTTCTCTTTCTTTCTTTCTCTTTCTTTCCTGTCCATCTTTCCTGTCCGTCTTTCCTGTCTGTCTGTCTTTCTTTCTTTCTTTCTTTCTTTCTTTCTTTCTTTCTTTCTTTCCCCATCCCCCTTTCTTTCTTTCTTTTCTTTCTTTCTTTCTTTCTTTCTTTCTTTCTTTCTCTTCTTTCTTCTTTCTTTCTTTCTTTCTTCTTCTCTTCTTTCTTTCTTTCTTTCTTTCCCCCATCCCCCTTTCTTTCTTTCTTTCTTTCTTTCTTTCTTTCTTTCTTTCTTTCTTTCTTTCTTTCTTTCTTTCTTTCTTTCTTTCTTTCTTTCTTTCCCCATCCCCCTCTCTTTCTTTCTTTCTTTCTTTCTTTCCCCATCCCCCTCTCTTGCTTTCTTTCTTTCTTTCTCCATCCCCCTCTCTTTCTTTCTTTCTTCTTCTTTCTTCTCCATCCCCCTCTCTTGCTTTCTTTCTTTCTTTCTCCATCCCCCTCTCTTGCTTTCTTTCTTCCTTTATTTCCATTCTTTTTGTCATTCTTTCTTTTTCTCTTTCTTCCTTCTTCCTCCATCCCCCTCTCTTTCTTTCTCTTTCTTTCCTTCCATCTTTCTTTCCTTCCATCTTTCTTTCCTTCCATCTTTCCTTCTTTCTTTCTTTCTTTCTTTCTTTCTTTCTTTCTTTCTTTCTTTCTTTCTTTCTTTCTTTCTGTCTTTCTTTCTTTCTCTTTCCTTCCATCTGTCTTTCTTTCTTTCCTTCCATCTGTCTTTCTTTCTTTCCTGTCCATCTTTCCTGTCCGTCTTTCCTGTCTTTCTTTCTTTCTTTCTTTCTTTCCTTTCTTTCTTTCTTTCTTTCTTTCTTTCTTTCTTTCTTTCTTTCTTTCCCCATCCCTCTTTCTTTCTTTCTTTCTTTCTTTCTTTCTTTCTTCTTTCTTTCTTTCTTTCTTTCTTTCTTCTTCTTTCTTTCTTTCTTCTTTCTTTCTTTCTTTCTTCATTCTTTCTTCTTTCTTTCTTTCCCCATCCCCCTCTCTTGCTTTCTTTCTTTCTTTCTCCATCCCCCTCTCTTGCTTTCTTTCTTTCTTTCTCCATCCCCCTCTCTTGCTTTCTTTCTTTCTTTCTCCATCCCCCCTCTCTTGCTTTCTTTCTTTCTTTCTCCATCCCCCTTCTTGCTTTCTTTCTTCCTTTATTTCATTCTTTTTGTCATTCTTTTCTTTTTCTCTTTCCTTCCTCTTCCTTCCTCCATCCCCCTCTCTTTCTTTCTCTTTTCTTTCCTTCCATCTTTCTTTCCTTCCATCTTTCCTTCTTTCTCTTTCTTTCTTTCTTTCTTTCTTTCTTTCTTTCTCTTTCTTTCTTTCTTTCTTTCTTTCTTTCTTTCTTCTTTCCTTTCCTTCCATCTGTCTTTCTTTCTTTCCTTCATCTGTCTTTCTTTCTTTCCTGTCCATCTTTCCTGTCCGTCTTTTCCTGTCTTTCTTTCTTTCTTTCT